>NC_085048.1:34097718-34747406 GCF_963662255.1 Cinclus cinclus
CAGAATAAGCGGGAGTTCCTTGGATCTGAGGAATTGAGAAATAATTACGGAAACTGATTTCTTACCCCAGTTCTGTAACAGCTGTATAGTTACCATAACAATGAAAATGTTTCTCAGCATAAGAGAGAAATTAGCTGGACTGATGGACCATGCCATGGGTGGTTTGGAACATCACTTAATTCAGATTCCATTCACTGGGAATAAAGCCAACAGAACAACGTCACATTTAATAAAACAGGGAAATAATAAGACCACAGTATGTCTCAGATTAATAAATTCTACAGAAAAAGACACAGGATGCAATTTTTGTTTGTATTCCGTGCACAGTTGTACTTCTAATGACATGCAGCAGTTTTAGCAGTTCAGACAGCTTCCTAAGTGAAAGTGTGTTTGCTTTTATTTGCCCTTTCAAATAGACTGGTATCATGGCACTGTTAGCAAATAAATTTTATGTACTCAAGGGAGAAGGAGTGTGAGGGAAATCCAGAATTTGTATCTTGTTAGGCTGTGTACAGTGAGAACCAAAGACAGTGGAATTTTACTCAGTAAATAATAGTTATATAATTTAAAAATATTATATACAATTTTTAATGCAGTGGAATCTCCTCTTGGTAAAGTTCTTAATCAAATTCTAAGCATGGCAACAATGCTTGTGAACTGTGTGTTGGGATGCTCACACAACTTGAGAAAGGAGCTGACAGATCATGACCCCGAGAATTGAGGTTATTTGAAAGTGTCTCTTAATGTGTGCTGCTTGACAGGAGAGCAGGATAAATCCATCACTCAGGTGCAGGGGTTACTTCATTACTGTTAGACATTGGAGATGACTGCAGAAAGATCCCTTGTGAAGCAGGGTCAGTATCACTCTGATTGGGTTTTCTGACCTTGCTGGTCTTCCATGAGGGCACAGCTTCTGCAGGACATTCCTCTTTTATCCTCACTCCTGCCCTTCTGCTCTCACTCAGATTTAAATATAGATATAGACTTTAAAAATTGGTATAGTGAAGATGCTTCAGTCTTGTAATATTTCTCTCATTAATTGAATACTTGTTCCCACAGAATGGAAAACTGATGGCCATCCCTTGTCCAGCAGCTGCTGGGGAGCTTTGCCAGGAAGCCAAGAATGCAAAAGCATGCAGGGAACCACTGGTTTAGCCTACTTCTGTGTTCCCTAGTCATGCAGGCTGGGAGCTGCATCCTGTCAGTGAAGTGGCACAAACGCCTTGGGAGCCAAGGGCAAGTCTAAGGTTTTGGTAGAAAGATGGGAAACTTCTTGGGAAGAGCATCCTCCAAGGCAGCACTGTTGCAGAGAAGATCTTTCTCTGAGGCTTGTTAAGAGTGCTCCCATTAGCCCAAAGAAGACAGGTAATGCAGCTGCTCAGCAAAGCTGCCTGTCCTGTTCCTGCTGGAAGCAAACATTTCTTAATACATTTGCAGAGCAGCTGTTACTGTACTCATTGCTCTGTATGATGGAAGGTTTGTCAGGCCCACACTTCTTGCACACTGGTTTCAGCAAGAGATGGGCCTGGCCAAATATGGCTGCAGCCTACATGTCAGGTACCTCAGCAGATGCTTTGGCATCACACCCTTGGAAAAGCAATTTGAGGTACAATTGGCTTAGCCTGTTTCTATGTCCACTACTCATCCATCCCTTTGGAATTAAAAGATGCTCCTGATCATAAAGTTCAATGAGTGAACTCTTATTTCCAACCTAGGTTTGTGTGTTGCAAAGTGCTGAAAGTAGTTTTAGCGGTAGTTTTGTCACTGGTGACTGGAGTGTGAACTCCTAGGCACTGAAAAAACCTCACTTCTGGCTGATCCTGTGATACTGTCTATTTTAGTACACAATTGACTACACAGAATGCCTGTGCTTGGACTGAATGTACTGCCTAGCCTGAGTGGTTGTTAAAACTGGAATGAAACAACAATGGGAACTGCAATTCTTTATCTCAGGTTGACTTGGGCTCTTCAGTATCTGTCACTAATGAAAATGTGGACTTGAAAATAATGCCTGCCGTCTTATTACTAGCTTGGGATGATTTCATGTGTTGGTGGATGTGAAGGACAGCAAACACTTTATTCCTTCTCTCTTCTTCACCTCAGTCTTCACTGAAGAGAAGAAATGGCAGCATACTAGAGAAATACAGGTATTGAGGAGAACATGAACTTGATACAACCAGCAATTTCAGAATTCTTCAAAGCATTCCTTGAAAAAATGCCAAATAAATAACCAGGGAAAACAGATGAGCTAAATGTAAATGTTTTGACCAGTGGGTGTTATTTTACTGACATGTTCACAAGGGTGTTTAGAGATGGGAGTGTGATGGCTAAAGAAGTGTTTGAAAAAGAAAATGAAAGCAGCATGAAACTCTGTAATATGCCTGCAGAAACCCAGGGGTGGTGCCAAGGTGCAAAGTGTTACCTTTTTTTCCCTTTGGTTTCAGCAAGCCCAAGGTCAGGCCCCACTGTCATCTGGGCTTGCAGGAGGCTCTTGTCATGAACATGAGCAGTAAATGTCTTCTCCTTCCTTGCTTCATATTGTGCAAAAAATGTTTGGCTCAGACAGAATTTAATCAAAGTGCTAATTTGTTTCAGGTGTCCCCTGCTTTTTCTGTAAACATGGTAGTTTTTTCAAGTCTACATTGCTGTTGAAAACAAATCCTGAAACTGGATTTTAATAAAATCTACCTCATCTGTGAAAATAATCTGTTATGCATTGCAGGGGTATAACTACCACAGACACTGTCAGAAGTGTGTGATTTAAATCCTTTATCCCTTTCTTTTATGGAAGAAAATGAACTAATTATTGCAGGGATTCCTGTTATTTAGGAAGAGCGAGACTCTAAACAGTATTTGGTGGCAAGTGACTTGTCTCATCCCAAGGAGAGCTGCAAGGCTTGTCTGTGTGAACCCCAGGGAGATGGGGGTGTGGGGCCTTTGTTTCAGCTTTTGTGTTAGCTAAGTGCAGGCATCTGAATGTACATACTTAATTTGCAGAAAAAAGTCTGTGCACATCATCTTCTAAAGCAGAGTGTCTGCTAGTACTGTGAGATGAGACGAAACCATGGATCATTGGCAGCCAGTGCTGCTGGTGATGCATGTTTAGGCTGACAGATGGAAGATTTGTTTACAAAATATGTACCATCTTCCCTTCAGACATATTCATGGGTATGTTATTTTATTGCCACTGCCAAGAAATTCTGATCTGTTTTAAAGACCTGTAAGTCTGTGATGAGCATCTTGTGTGTCCTGCCTGCCTGATCATTGACCTTTTTGTCTCTGCAAGGATCCAAAATGTCTTTATTTTGCCTAACAACTACATTTCCTGGCAAGCTGTCTTATATTTATTCAAATTACTGTCTTTGTCTTTTATGCTTCTCACTCTTGGTAAGGTACTTTACATAACAGAGCAAATGTCTCAGACTTTGCTTCTGCAGACTACTGTCAAAAAATTGTCCTGGCACTATGGACCTATCCTGTCTGTGGAAGTCACTTTCTGAAATATCTGGTAAAACGAATTACTTGGCTGCTATTGCCATTAGTTCTGTTAAGAAACCCACCAGCTTGATATTTCAATTGTTACTTTATCTGTTATGCAGTATCTTTTAAACCATACTCTGGTAGGTTGGCACTGAAGAATGGCTTTGTCAAGAAGTTACTTTTTAGCTGTCTTTTCTGTCCTCTTTAGAAATGAGATATTTCTTCCAAAGTCATCACTGGCCTGTAGTGTGGAATAGTTGAAGTGTCTTTATTGAATCTTGCTGAGCTGGAGCTCACTGTTCTGTCAGTCTGGTCCTCAGTGAGCCTTCAGTGACAAGATTAACCTTAGCTTGGGGTAGATCCTCAGCAGTCACAGTTTTCCCAGGACTTAACTACTAATTACTCTGATTACCATGTTCCCTTCACAGCTGTAATCCTAACAGTCTTCTCCAGAGTGAAAAAGTGTAAGTACAAAACAGACCAGTCTGGACAGGAGATGGGATGTGTGCAAGAAAAGGCTGAAGAAATGAAAACGTGCCAAGACTCAGGTTTTTATCAGTGGTTTTATATAGAACCATAGAATGGTTTGCATTGGAAGGAGCCGTAAAGATCATCTAGTTCCACACTCCCATCAAAAATTTTCTTTTTTGTTGTGGGCTGTATCCTTTAGTTATTTCTGACATTTACGAATCTGACATTCCTTATACATTAGGCAGTACCCAAACACTGTCCCTTAAGCTGGTTGATAAATGATCACATTCAGCAGGCAGACATTGACAAATGCTGTTTGCTGTTAAGTTTGATAGAAAATCTTTGTGTATTGTTCTAATAACTGAAAAGCCCGAGCTTGGGATGGGAAAATTGTAAGCTGTGCAACATACCCTATTCCTTTTTAAATTATGACATCTATAACAGCAGGGCTCATCTAGAAATAAACCTAGTATTACTCTCCCCTTTCAGGAAGGTAAGATTTGAACTTAAACACCTCTTCAGGAGTTGCATAGCAATGTAATTTGCATGCTATCACATGGTGTATGAGCCTGAATTTTTCCTTCAGCTTTTGATTATGAGTGTCTCAAAACTGGGACAATCCTCATCAAGTATGCTGTAGGAAAAGCAATTTCTTCCACTCTGCATGTTTGGTTTTTCAGTAATTGCCATTGTTGATCTGCCTTCAAACAAAAGTATCAGTGAACAGGAAGCTGTTCTACCTTTATGTATAGTGGGGTGACAGGAAAGTGAGATGCATGATTCACTTTCCTTGACTACCCAGAAATCAAGTGTAGGTTGTTCATCTCACTCCTGCTTATATCAGGGCGAGAAGGACAGGAGGGGGCTTCTACAGTGGATGTTTCATTTAATTGCAAACAGACATGTTTCCACTAGGCAGTGATTCCCATCTTTCCCTGCACTTTCCCTGAACTGATCCTGACTGGAATGCACTTTATTGTCTTCATAGCAGCTGATATGGTGCTTTGTTTGGGTTTGTGACCACAGAGTGGTGCTAACACACTGCTGTTTTTGCTATAGACGAGCAGTGTCTGCACAGCATCAAGGCCTTGGTTTCTCACTCTTCATGTCCACCCCTACCAGGGAATAGATTGAGGGTGGGGAGGGCACAATCAGGCAGAAGTCCCAAACTAAGCAAAAGGATATTTCATGCCATATAATGTCATGCACAGCAACAGAATGGACAGGAGGGTGTTTAGGGAGATGAGCCCTCTTTTTTTTCTTTTTTTTTTTTTTTCCCCTCATGGCTGGCGTAAGTCCACTCATGGGAGGTGGTGAGTGATTGTTTTGGTTTGGTTCAGTTTGTTTTCTTTCTTCTTCCACTTCCCCTTTGGTTATTAAACACTATTTATCTTGTTTTTCCTCTTCCTTTCCTCTTACCCTGCTCCACTGAAGGTTGGAAGGGTATGCAAGTGAGCAGTTATGTGGGTCTCAGTTGCCTGCCAGGTTAACCCACAACACCACATATCTACATTGAGAAGACAGCTGCACTTCCAGTGAAGCTGTGTGAGTTTCTGAGTCCTTGGTTGGAATAGTAGTTGTTAGCACGTTCATATATAGCAGGTCTCTGAAGCCACTAAGGCAAAGCAGCTCTTGTAGGATGGGTCTTAACAGTGAATCAGCTCTCTTTGGTTAGTCAGAGAGCTTCTGAAGATATACAGGCATGAGGATCTGGGAACACGTGCGGGAGTCTGGGACTTCTCCACAGCTGTAAATGACGACTTGCAAAGCCCTGGTTGTCTTCTAATGCTGCTCAGGGAGGACCAGTCTAGCCATGCCAGTATGTAGGCCAGACTCAGGCAACAGCAAGAAAGAATGGTCTCAAGTGCCAGCTGCTTTTGGCTCCTGGTTTTTCCAGTGCCACGTGGTTTTGGTTTCTGATGTAGCCATTGACTGCTTGGGTAAGACCCTTCAAATATCTGCCATGGCTCCACACGATCTGCTCCTGTACTGTGGCTGTGGGAGGGTGTTATAGAAAAGTTTATTATCAGGCTCAAATAATGACAGACACTGGCTGCAAGTAGGTTTTTCCTGTGTTTTGAAGCTGACTTGCCCAAATTGAAGCTGAATGAAGGTTGATAGAGAGCTCTTTGTCTCTTTGCCCCTGTATAATGATAAATGTTCTTCCTATGGTTTCATTTTTAAATTAAAGCAATTTAAACCCATTGTGCTTTCTCTGTACCTTTATTTAATTTTCAGCCTCTTGGCATTTTCCTTTCACTCTTCTTCAAAATTTGTTATGATTTTTACTGTCTGGTTAAATTAATTTAGGGCTCCACTTGTCACTTGTTTATTGTCTGACTCCCTAGCTCCCTTCACTCTCCTGCTGTTTAATACTTAGTACACATTGTATTTCCCAGCTTTAGCAATCTTTTCTCCATCTTCCTTGGCTGTTGTCCAGTATTTTGCTTATGAGTAGTTTTCATGACATAAATTCTTCCCATTGTTATCCATCAACATTGGAAACCTTTGAGTCAGCTTCTCAGCAGATAGTGCCACCAGTCCTGCAAGTTTCAGTGCTAGCTAGTAGCACTGGGAGTAGTTCAGCCACCACGTTTGTATCTTTTCTGCTACCAGTTGTAAGTTTTTGAAAATCTGAGAGGTGTTTTTAAGCACCTGGTTGTGCTGGTATCTCCAGCCTTTTGTTTTCCTGACATACGTTGCTTTTGTGCCCTTGTTGCTTCTGTGAAGATGGTAAGAAAATTGAGTTCAATTATATTTTATTCCTATAACTGACTTGTTGGTTGGTTTTCCCCCCTTCTGGAAAGTGACAGAAGTATTTGAAATCACACAATGTGGCACAGTGATAGGATACTCCATCAACAATTCACCAGAAGATACTTTCTCAGTGCTCATGATGGAGGACTTAATCATAGTCACAAAGATTGGGAAACAAGCTTTCTAGTGTATTTTTATATTTCCCCCCTCCGGACTGATAGCTGGGGTGTCTTCCCTGGACACAAAGTGTTACTATATTTTTATGCTTTGTGTTTCTCAAATCTTCTTTTGGGCATCTTGCTATAACATCCCCCCCACCTCCCATTTAACCTCTATCTGTTTCAGGACAGGGCTGCTTCCATTATATGGACTTTTACTCTGCTTCCTGCTATGAAACTTCAAGGTCTGGAACTATTGCCAAGGGCTCTATTAAAGGAAAAAAAAAATAACCTCTTCAACTTCATTTGGAGTTCCTTACCTCCCTTGTATGTCAAGGGTTTTCTTCTGGATGTTATAATCATAGAACTGTTTGGGTTGGAAATAACCTTTAAATGCTATCTAATCCAACCCCTCTGCAGTGAGCAGGGACATCTTCAACTAGATCAAGTTGCTCAGAGCCCATCCAATCTGGCCTTGAAATTTTCCAGGGTTTTACCACCCTCATTATAAAAAACTTCTAAATTAGATATAAAAATTACTGTATCCTACAAGCTCAGAGGACCTCTGTCACTTTTCATTATCATAATGGATTTACCAAATATATACAATAACTTGCTTGGTACGAACTTAAGTTACGAGAAAGATATATGGATATTATAAATTTCATTTTCATTCTCTCCCATGTAGTCCAAAAATTGTTGCTGAAGACACGGAAAAGCTGCAAGAAGTTAAGGATCAGAAGAGAAGCACCACAGTATTAATTGTGTCTCTCATTAAGAGGCTTCAGGCATATCACTTCCACTCACCCTGATCATAAAACCAGCACTGTGAATTGTTTCACATTTATATCCATACCAAGCTGATGCAAATTTATGACTGTTATGTTATTTTTAAATACTAAAATCTTATTTTGTTTTGATCCGTGCAGATAAGGCCCATTAGTTTCATTACAAGGTGTACAGTGTGATTCCATAGAGCTGCCTGCTATTTCTATTACTGAGCTATTAGAGCCTCACTCCATTCTCAAACACCACCCTAGCAAGAGAACTAGCATATCAGGCCAATTTGTCACTGAAGGACTTTTTCATATTTGCCAGTTTAAGCATACCTGGTGTTCTCATTTTAGCTTAGCTTTCTAAACCATTTGCTTAACTACAGCACGTTCTTGTAGCAGGTTAGTTTCTCTCTTTCTGGGAATGGTTGTACCATGTGTTTGCCCAGACTGCACAGAGGGCTGAATGCTGCTTGAAGCTGGTGGTGCTCACCTCTGCCCTTTTTTCTGTCCCACTGAGTTCTGTTTGAGAACAAGTTGTCAGTGGGGATTTCAGGAGCAGTGCAGACTTCGAACCACACTGTGACTTGGGTTAGGCCTGGCAGAGTCATTGTTTTTGACCTAAGTGATTTGAAAACAATTGGTTTTTCTCTTGACTAAGAAAGACAAAAATCCCTTATTGAGTACAGACTTATAAATTCCATACTCACATAGCCTCTGACACAAGACTTTCACTGAAGCAACACTGCATGCTACCTATCAAGGTTTTCAATGCTGTAGAGAAAGACTTTTCCATACTGTAAAAATAATCTTTAAACTGTTGGAAGCTACAGCTGCCAGACCCTCAGGGAAGGAAGGCCTGCAGGTTAGAAAGTTCAACCTTTTTCAATTTACTAGCAAGCCCTTTATGATGGAGGCAGCCTCATTCAAAGGTGAAGGAATGAATATACCTCACTTAGTTGCTGGTGAAAAGTTCTGACCTCCTGTCCTTGTGCTGCCCAGGAGGATTCCTGCATCAATCGTCCTTGTTCTCGCTGTCTTCTAGCCATGGAGATTATTTGGCCTCTGGAGCACTTCAAGTCTGATTGTGCAGAGAATAAAAGAGCCTGTGGCCTTTCCTCTGACACAGGAGGCAGCTTAACTCTGTTGAACTTAAGAGTCAGATTTGAAGCTGGCCTAAAGTCTTGACACCACCTATTTTGCTATACAAATAGCATGTTCTTCAATATTAATAACTATTTCCAAGCGCTATCCTAGTCCAAGCAGAAAGATAAGTTATTTGAAGAAATATGAGCTACAAAAATTAGAGGCTAAAAAACCTGATTGTAGTGCAAGAATATCTTGCTTTTTCAAGGGAATCTTTTCAAAACTGAAGATGTCTAAAAGCCAGTTACATGCAGACTTCGGGGAGCTGTGGTTTTATACTAACTGTGGATCCAAAATGATTTTTTTAAAACAGCAAGCCCTTTAAAACATCTCGCATTTAACCTCCAGTGAAAATTTAGCTCTTTAAAGGGTTGTTTAGTATTTAAAGTGCCTAACAGAAATAGAAAGTGTTAAAATTCTCAGAGCCTCTGCTGACCACCTTGAAGAAAGGAGGGAATTCCTTCCCACCAAGAATCTTTTCTTTGTCTATAGATTGTGGGTCCCTCTTGATTGTATATTTTTTCCATACACTCACCAGTGCTGGTGGTGTGTCACAACTGTGCATGTATTATAACCAGGGGTTGTTCCTGTAACATAATAAGGCCTGTTTAAGGGGCTCTCCAAACCCATGATGTTTTAAGAAGGAACATCCTTCCTAAATGAGTGTTATCATTACAATGACTGTTCAGTATCTGAGCTTGTTATGTTGGATGTAGCTGTATTTGCAGAAGTGGGTATGTTGGTCTGTGAGTTTTGAAGAAGCCAAACGCCTCCTTACAGTCTATTGTCAGCACTTTCAGGCTCCTTTCACCTCTCTCATGACCCTCCAAGTGTTTACCTTAACCAGAAGAGTCTGGCAAGCATAGCTCAAAACTGTACTGCATACTGAAAACCACAGACGGGAGAACAATCTTGGCTTCTGCCTACTTCCCATCCATGATTTGTCCTTTACAGATCTATTCTGTAAGAGTAAACTACTTCTCTCTCTTTTTTTGGAGCTACACACCTCAGAGATGTATCTCTCTCTAATACCAACCTCTGCTTTACAGTTTTCAATCACCTATTCTTTCACACCATTTAACAGATTAACATAAAACAAGTTAAAATCTCATTCAAACTTCACTTGGCTTTGAGGATGTAGCTTCTCCTTTGGACCAGAAGAAGGACTGTGTGCATGTTTATTTGTCTGTCTGATGGTATTAGTTTCTCCTGGTTTATCTAAAAAAAGAAACTGGCTTGCAGCAAACAATGCCTCACAGAAGGCAGTGTAATAATTTTTTATTGTGAATTGCCTGGTAGTTCAATTACATTATTTCTCAAGAGGTGCAGACCTGACTGATGAAGATCCTCTCTACAGCAGTTGAATACATGGCTTTAAATCTGTGAGCAAACATACTTCTGGCAGAAGGTGATCCCCGCTGTCAGTATCCTCCTCTACTATGGAGGAGACTGCAGGAAGGAAAATACTAAAAATTCAAGGCTAAACTGAAGCTTCACAACCTGCCCTATGGGTTCAGCATAAGATGACAGCCTTTGTAAAGGACCAGAGAATAAATATCTGAATATCCTCTCTCTTATGTCTAAGGGAATGTGTAATTACACTCATGTCCTGCCGTTGCAGTCTGCAGCTGTCTGATCACATCCCATTTATCCCTGCAGGAGAGAATGCCCCACTCACAGGCCCATCTGAGCTGTGACTGGAGCTACAGGAAGGAGAACAAAGACTGAGCAGGACAGTAGGTATAGTAAAGCCTACCATAACCAAAACATCTGAGTCAATACCTGCAAGGCACTCCAATATTAATATGTTTGGCAGGTCTTCCCTGCCTAGAGGACATGAATCTGTGAAAGCAGAACAGATGTGCTGCAGAGAGAGCCGCCCTCAGTAGGGAGCCTGGGGGTATTTGCAGTGAATCACTTCATTTCCTCCAGTCTCAGACCAGCCAGTTCCTTACAGGAACTGGCAACAGACAACTTCAGGACAATTGAATTTCAGTGCAGGGGTCTGTGAGGACTTGTGAGCCTGATGTCTGAAGGCAGAATGGAACTTAGGCTTCCTTCTTCCCTTCCAATAGTCTGTGGAAAGACACAACCACCTTGGCTGCCACTGCAGAAGTGCTCTTCTGCACAGCACAGCAAAACCTGGGCAGTAAAAGGAAATTAGGTTCACCTGTTTCTCAGACTCCAAAATAAAGCAAACATTACCTGGAGGAGCTTTGGGCAGTAAGGTACACTTGTGATTTCCACCACCTGATGTGGCTTACCAATTACAGTGGGGGAACATGGCTTTCTGGTAAGGCTTTGATTTGTAGGATGTAGCTTATCAAATCTCAGTGACATGGAGCACATTTCTGTTTTATTACTCACTAATGCTGGGCTTGGCAGGCACTGCAGGTTATTTTGCTAAATTATGACAGAACTGTCATCTGCAGGATAAACTAGGATATAATGCCTGTGACTCATGAGTAGTTTTGTTGGAATAAAGCTTCTTCTTAGACAACACAATATTTACAAAACAATACCTGGAATTTATTGGAATGAAGTCTGCCTGTCCCTCTTTCCTTTTATGGCTTACAAGATTGAACCAGAAGTCATTGAGGGTTTTATTTCCCCCTCTACTCCTCACAGAAGTAGGAGCTGTTCCAGGAACAAGATGTTTCATAAATAGGGTATAATATGATATCTCAAAAGAATTTATTTTGTGATCAAAACACCAAGGAAAAAGGATGCTGTGCTAAGACATTACCAAAAGGATCAAATGAGAGGATCTGTACAGGGACAACCTAGATAGGTTCTCACAGGTGGACAAAAGAGCACAAAGTCTGGCATAGGACAAATCAAATAAATTAAAAGCAGAGACTGCAAGTGCTGTGGGTGACTTATTCTTTCTTTTCAGAACTCAAACTTTTCTAGGAGGTAACTGCAAGTGTTGGAGAAGTAGGGACAGTTGTCCAGTAATCTGATTATTGATATTTGCTAGCTGTCAGAGAAACTGTTTTAAACCCCTGGGAGTAGAGAGGTGAGCTTATGCAAAACCTAACTATCACTTAGTACTTTTACGGGAACTAGGGTACATCTAACAAGTATAAATCAGTCTTTAAATTACATTGCAACTTTGGCTCATGAAAATAATTACAAGTTACATGTAATCTCTGCACAATATTTGGATAACACAATTAATTGCATTAAAGTGCAAATAAGAATATACCAGATGTGGTGCTGATTCAGCTTTTAAACAGCTATCAGTGGAAAGATGACATAGTCATGAACTTACCTGCTTTTAAAAGTATAATATTAAAAGAATCTGTAGAGAGAGGAACACTGACTGCAGGTCACACACAAAGAAAAAAGGAGCATATGCTAGAAATTTATGATTTTGAAGAAATTTCTAAGGACAAAACTAACAGTTAAGGACAAAACTGGTAATATGAAGTGGTTAAGTTGGCTCTACATCCTGCTGGAAAGAGGAATATGCAGGATTATTAGAGTGTTGATATTCAGCTTTTGTGTGGCTGGTGGTGGAATAATGCCTAATTTCTGATCTATCTTCATTGAAAATGGATTACTAAAAGGAATAAAGGGATGCAGTGTTCAAAGACCCTTATTCAAAGAATGCTAATCGTAGTTACCCAGTAACCATTAGAATATACCAAAGAACACTCAAAGAAATGATGCTAAGAGCTTTAAACTCCAACAGGAGAGGAGACAGCATTTTCAATTGTTGAGCATAAGAGCAGTGGAAGATGCTTCAGTGGGGGAAGGTGGATTCTCTGTGGCTACTATGGGCAAGGAGGGTGCCTCAGGAGCTATTCCTCTGGCACAACACATCATTTCGCATAGCTTTTCTGCAGCGTCCCCTTAATACTAATTCCATCTTAAAATTATCCCCTATGAAAGAGACACCACTGCAAGATGTGAACACAGTGTGTGAGTAATCCACTTTTTACTAATTATTTGTATCTGTAGATTTGCATCTAACCTGAAGGGGTTTCTTCTGTTAAAAGTTCACTCTGCATTCATGAATGTTGTAGTCTTGGCTTCTAATTTAGTTTCATTTTGAAAGGTGTATAAAATATGCTTTCCCCTAAAATATTATTTCTTTTAAAATATGACAAACAGAGGAATTCAACAGAGTTTGGAGG
The DNA here is from genome assembly GCF_963662255.1 of Cinclus cinclus. NCBI lineage: Eukaryota > Metazoa > Chordata > Aves > Passeriformes > Cinclidae > Cinclus > Cinclus cinclus. The sequence continues at coordinate 34,110,646 of NC_085048.1, forward strand.
AAAAACAGAATCCTTTTTTGGCAACTTTGAACCCTGAATTTTTAAGTACAATTGTCTATCAACAACATTGTTGAAAGTCAGCTTGGGCAGCTGGTTTGTAGATCTGCAGCCTTGAGAAGTTTTTTTGAGAGTGTAGTACATAAAAATAACAAAAATTCAGAAGCTTGTTTCTTTATATCATTTTTATTAACGTGCAAATGGAACCATACAACTTTATTCTTACAACACAACCATAATTGTTGAAAGTGGTGCAGGAAAGCTCCTCTCTTTCTTTCTGTTTAAACCACCACAGATCTGGAAGGAATTCAAAGCTTTTTACTCTGTAATAATGTTCCTTTCAAGACTGTTTTTCTATTGTTGTTTTGTTGTTTTTTGTTTCTTTATTGTCAGTTCTAAATCAGCTACAGTGAGGTGCTGTTTGCTTTCCATTGCTTTCTAAGTATCTGCTAAACCCCAGACAGCTGCTAACTACACACAAATATAAAGATTTGGGAAGTGAGATGGACTGGTAGAATGAATTTCTGCAGAATTTGTGCTCTAATTGTAAATGCATTTTCTGGCTGTGTGTCACTAAACGTGGGGCTGATGCTGCAGCTGCTGCAGATGAAGCTCTATCCTCATTCTGGTCAGCCACTATGGGAATGCCTGTGCTACCTCTCCTCTTCCCTCAGCTGAATTCCTTTGCATTTTAAAATTTCCCATCGCAGTCCCTGTTAAGAGGAAGAGACAGTAATGATGAGCATAAGGAGCTAGAAAACTAAATGGCAGGAGGAATGGAAAAAACACTTTGCAGCACCCTTATCTACACTCACAGTTGTGCACCTGCAGTTCCACCTCTCATCAGGCAAGAATACTGTGCTTCTTCTGCTGCAGTCTCAGCTGCATTGCTATTACTGAGCAGTCATTAATTCTGCACTTTCACTAGTAAAAACTGTTAGAAACAAAATTTAGAATCTTAGGAAAATGCTACAATTCTGGTTCATTAATCTGTGTTTTGTTTTTGTTTGGCTTCTCTGGCATTTGGTATAAAACCTGCAAAATCTTTTCTTACAGGACATAGCAGAGATGTGTTGGGAGTATTGGCTACATGAGGCTTCTTCCTTTTAGAGAGAATTTGAATGCTAGTTTTTTTTTAAGGCTCGGAAAAATGAACAAAAGCCTGAATCATTCTGCCTTTTCAACAGCAGTGCAAATAGCAGGAGATGGGAAGTTCCTGGCTTGCCATTGTGCTTATTCACATTTCTGATTACAATCACGAGCATGCATAAACATCAGTTCTGTATTTTTGAGATGGAGATGACAGTATTGGTAGATTTTATGACTACTGCTGGGGAGGGACAGTACTGTCCAAGACCCATGTCCTGCCTATAAAAAAACAGATGCAGACAGCTCTAACAAGTATCAGGGCATTGGCAAAGATCCACTGTAACATTAGAGGATGGGTATTGCAGGGGGCTGCTTGCTTTGTTGGATTGGTGATGTCTCATACTTATTTCCTAGCATTGGATTGAAAAATGAAGCCCTGTCATTCCTTACAACACTTGGTGGCCATGAAGGTGATTAAATACCATGAAGATGGTGAAGAACCTAAGTGTGTGATTTATGAGCACTGACTAAGGGATCTGTGATCCCTTAGCTTAGAGAGGGCTCAGGGTGCTCTTACTGATGTGGATGAAGACTGACTGTGTGAGTAAGGCAGGTGGAGTGGGATTCTTCTCAGTGACAGGATAAGAAAAAATGGATGTGAATTGGAAAAACAGACACTTCCATTAAACATGAGATTTTTTTTTTTTTTTCCCAGTGGGGGTGATCAGGGTTTCTCAGGTTGTGGAGTCTCCATCTTTGGAGCTATTGAAGACCCAACTCACATCCTGAGCAAAACACCTTAGATGACTCAGTAGGCCTAGATGATCTCCAGATGTCCTACCAACTCCCAGAAAGTCTGTCAGGGCAAGCTACAGACATCATATATTTCAAAATGTCTCCTTGTTTTAAGAAGTAACAACTCATAGGTTTGTGAATTCAGATGATTGGTTTATCCCATCAGTGTATATAAACATCTAAAGGGGGGATGTCAAGAGAATGGAGTCAGGCTACTCAACAGGCAGAAACTGATGCGTGGGAAGTTCCACTTGAACATGAGGAAGAATTTTACTGTGCTGGTGACCACACACTGGAACAGAATGCCCAGAGAGGCTGTGGAGTCTCCCTCACTGGAGATATTCAAGAACCATCCAGACACAATCCTGTGCAATGTGCTCTAGGATGACCCAGCTTTAACAGGGAGACTAGACCCCATGGTTCACAGCGGTCCTTTCCAACCTGATCCATCCTGTGATACGGTTCGAGAGACCTGAACCAAATCCCTGTGGATTTAGGGCACTGCCCTTCACCTCCTGGCGGCTGAGACAGCTCCTCTAACAACCTTCACTGCTCCCCACCGGCCCCGCTCTCTGTGACTCCCCCTGTGCAAGAGCACGGGTCCCTCAGCCCTCAAGCGGGGACAGACCATCCCTCTCCCTCCAAAATCGATGTTTCCCCTTGGGATGTGCGAGCTCCTGCCCGGCGAGCAACACGCAGGTGCTGCTCCCAGCTGATGTTCCGCCTGGAGCTCGCCGCTCCCCGCCCTTCCCGCCCGGTGTCCGCCGCCTGCCCCGCGCCCTTCCCGGGGCCGCTCCCTCCAGCGGGGCTGCCCATGGATTGCAGCGGGAGCGTCACGCGGCCGATCCATGCCGCCCGCGGGCCGGGGCAGCGCGCCCGCTGCTGATTCATTGGCTCTGCCGGGGAGCGAGCCTGCTCCATCCCTCCCGCCCGCTCCATCCGTCCATCCATCCATCCATCCATCCATCCCGCTCGCCTCGCCGGGGCCGCGGCGTTCCGTCGGGAGCTGCTCCTTTCGGCCGGGACGCAGCGGCGCTCCGGGATCTGGCCGGGCGGATGCGCCCGGCGCGGTAAGCGCGGTGAGGGACCGGGGCTGCGGGCGGGGGTGAGCGAGAGGACGAGAGAAAGGGACTGCCCTGCCCCTGCCCTGCCCCTGCCCCTGCCCCTGCCCCTGCCCCTGCCCCTGCCCCTGCCCGTCCCTTCCCGGGGCTGGGTGCTCCCGCCTGGGCGGCGCGGGAAGGAAGCCCCGAGCTCCTGGAGTTCACCCTGCGGTTAACAGGTGGCCGAGGCGGCTCGGAACAGGGACCAGGCGGCTCCCGCAAGCCTTAAGGTTTGAAGCGCTCTGCTATTTTTTTCTTTCGTTTTAAGTAATAATAATAATAAGAAGAAAATGCAGGAGGTGGCATTGTTCGTTTGGGTGACGTGGAGAATGTCAGCTGTAGAAAAGCTTGTGGCTCCTTTCTGAATTTGTAACGGGGTGATTCCCTCTGTATTCAAAAGCAGAACAGCCAAAAAACACACTGACTGCTGAGCATTTGAATGAATTTAACAATTGAACCGAAAACCTTTGAAAAAAATTGGTTGGGAGAAAAACACCCAAGATAAGTTTGTTGTGTGCTTGTTGTGGTTTTTTTGATGTTGTTGTTGCTTTTTTTTTTCTTTTTCCCCCTTCCAGATAGCATCTCTCTTCCTTTGTGCTTTCAGACTGAAGGTATGAGCATCTCTGTTCCATACGGCCTTAGGTTACTTCTCCTGCTCTGTCTTCCCTTTTTCTGTGTGCTCTTCCCTAGTCTGTTGATTCTCACTCTTTCCCGCTGCCCCCTCCCTCCCTCCCTTCTCTGTTTTTAACAGTTGTCATCTCAGTGGTTTCTTCCTCTGGCCTCAGCCACTGTTGACAGTGACTGATGTGTAAGTTCAGGCCCCTCTCCTGAGTTGTCTGCCATTCTTTTTTTTGCTGGAAACAATCACCTCGATGGCAAGATTGCAAAACTTCTCTCTGAGCAGTCCCTGTTCCCTGACGTTTGCCTTTTCATCCTGTCATATAGCCTTGTTTGGCACACAAAGGTGGACAGTGACTGGAAGCATAGACACACCACAAGTTTGGCACTTCTGTGACAGGTGTAGCTTGTAGAAAGATGGGAGATCAGTGGTAATGCTGCCTGGAACTACCTCAGGCAGGCTGGGCTTTGCTGGAGAGAGCACTGAGGTGCTTCTATTTCCAGGTGTGCTTCCCAGCCCACTGCTCTGTCTTGGAGTGTCTCCCTGTTTTGGTCTGTTGCTCTCAATCGAGCTTCCCAGAGGTTGTGCACACAGGGGTGCAGATTTACATAATTGCTGTGGAAACAAACAGATGTTTTGATTCTTACTTAGAGATAATCAGGTAATAGTCCCCAGTTCTGGTTGTTTTTCTTGTCCATTTGTGGCTTTGTATTCAGGTTCTTAATCAAAGAGTCAAGATAATTTTGACCACAGGAATAAATTTCTGGGAAAATGCCAGAGGAATGGCAGGTCCCCATTGAGAACAGCTGGTTCCATTCTTGTCAAAAATAATGAAATATTCTGGGTTTATCAACCACAACCAAATAGGTATAAAATAAACCAAGCTATTGCAAGATTTTTTTTAAGGGAAAATACCCCAGAATATTAAGAGCTGAACAAACTAATTTACTGCCTACTCTTTCCCTGGTTGCCCATGTACACTTTGTCATGAAAAAGGTTTTGAGTGAAGCACAGATGATACTCTTGCAGCTTGTTCAACAATTTAAATTAAATTTAAAGTCTTTGAACCATAATAGCAGCTATTACTGGCAAAATTATACTACAAATCTTATTACAAATGAATGAAGGCTTTATTCTGTGTACTCACTGCAGTGTGCTCTGGTTGTACTGGTTCAGTGATGTTTTCTTGGCATCTAGTTACTTATTTATAACACAGAGACATGGCAGGGATAAGAATGGGAAAATTCAGATGTGTGCCTATGAGTTGTGTACTGCTGCCTGATTTACCTGAGGAGAAATTTGTATTTGAGGCACTACAATAAATTGTTTGGTTCTTCAGCAGCGCTGGAGGGAAGACAGAGATTTGAAGATAGGGGAAAAAACTCCCCCAGTTCTTGTTTCAAACTATCCCAGACCAGTTTGACTTTGGCTGAACAGCTCAATTTCAGTGATTGCTTAAAATTGTCACTGAACCAATTAAGGCAACTTTTCTGCATTATGTTGTAGGATAACTACAAAAGTTAAGAAAATATTTGTCATATGGCTGTGGAAATGTTGAAGAAAATCTCTATAATTTTATTACTTTTTGAGGAAATGTACTATGTCACTCAAATTAAAAAGCTCAGGTGTTTTTTTTTTTTTTTTCATTGGAGAGATTATGTCTTCCACAGCCTGTGTGGGTGAAAGCAGAAGCTGAAGATTTTTCCACCATAGCACTGTCAAACCCCAGCTGTGAGATACCCAAGTGTGGAAGTAGCCCTGATAAATGGTCTATCATACTTGTTTTGTTTGGGTTTTTTTTCATCCCTGCCAACTGGTTTATCTTGCTCTGGCTTCAGCAGAGGCTGGGAACAGAACTCTTTCTGCAGGGAGAAGATTGAGAAGTGAAGAGGTGCTATGGGAAGTGTGCTGTGGCTGGTACTGCAGACCGGATGAACTCTGTCTGAAGATGAGAGAATTATTTTGTAGTGGAAGAGAGGAAATTGTCATTGGCTTCCACTCCACTTGTCAGCCTCAGCTCTGTGGTGACTTTTTCACTGATGCAAAACTAAAACAGAGCTATGAAATGAGGCCTGAACACACTCATCCATTGTTGGAACGCTGAAGCCTGGGATTTTTGTGCTTTCTGTGCTTTCTGGCACTGACCCCCTGAAGAACACTGCTTTTGACCTGAGGCCTTGGAGAAGGCTTCCAAATTTAAGTGATAGAGTTAAAATCATTACTGTGTAGTTAAAATAAAAGTGTGTAATTTCACATGGCGAAGGGTTTTAAATTTAGGGTTTTAGAATATAGTAATAGGTATGGGACAAGATGGATGTTCTTGGGCATTGTCTCTTTCTTCCTTCTTGTTCCTTCTTCATGATTTTTAGGTGATACTTCTTTAATTGATTAGAAAGTACTACAGTGTGGGTCACAGGAATTTGGTCATTAAGTCAAAAGTATAAATAATATAGATGCTAGCTCTTAATTGGGTAGTTAAGCTGTAAAAGACCATGTAACTAAATTCACCTCCATTTTTGCTCACTCTTGGTACTTTAGAGACAGAGATACAAGTCCAAATAAAAAAATCCATCTCTTAAGCATCTTATCTTAACTCTGAGTGAAAGCAGAAGAAAAAAAAGCTAACCACTTTCAAGAATCCATTTTCTGGGCAAACCAACAAGCAATGCATAAAAGCTGGAGCCTGGCACACTGTAGGTTGGTACTGCAGCAGCACAGGGCATCTCCAGGCAGGGTCACTGACTTGAAGGGTGCCCAGATAATTTTAGCTCTTAATCAGTGCTGAGTTTCCCAGGAACAATCACACAAGGGTAGGTCCTTCCTTCAGCCTTGCCCCCATTACAAATGGTTGGTTTATGTGGGGTTGTCTGAAACACACCTGGCTGCCTCTGTTCTTGGGTTTGGTTGGGTTTTCTGGCTGCACAGAGCACTGTGCTTCCAGTGTTTCTTCATGACTTGCAGACTAGCCAATTTGAGTTAATCTAATTTGGTAACCCCCTGCATTGAAATAATTTCTCAGTGAGGTTCTTTTGCTTTCAAATTCAATACCATCTTTTAGTTAGTAAAAAATGGCAAAGTTTGTTCTGTTCCTTCTGTGGAGGCTGGTGGGGTTTTTTGTTTTGTTGTTGAGGTCTTTGGGGTTTTTTTTGGTTTTTTTGTTTGTTTGGTTTTTGCTTTTTTGTTTTTTTTAGTAGCTTCTTACATGGTAGCACAAATAGGAGATATTTTGAAAGCAACAGTTACAGGTAGGTCACATTCTGATGGAGACATTCCAGTTGACCTGCAGTGTGCTGATCAGCAAGAGTGGATGGCAGGAGCTTTCCTTTCTCTCAGCTCAGAATAAGGCATTGGAATGACAGAATTCAGGACTAGAAAGGACTTCAGAACATCCCCATCTCAGCACTGAGCTTTCTGTGAGAATAAAGCTCTTGAAAAGAAACATTTACTAAAACTTGCTTTACAGTTTAATCTTACTGATTTAATAGATGTGCCAGGGCTCTTTTACTTCAGGATTTTCTACAACAAATCAGCCTGAGAGGTTAAAAAATTGTAGTGAGAAAGGTTAAAATAGGAAATATTATAAACAGCTAAAGGAAAGGCAGCCTTTCTTTTGGGAAGTGTTGACTATATGTATATATACCATTGATGTCAGCATTTGTAACATTACAGGACTGAAAAACTCTTGGTACTTTAATGCTTATTGTTAGGGCCTTTTCTGGTCTGGTTGGTCTTGAGGGAACTTGGGTTTGCAGCTGCCATGCCTGCGCATCTGAGAGGAGGCTGGCTTTTAGTGGGGAGAGGAAAACAGGCTCATTACTGATTGTGTAATCCTGCCCTAGATGCAGGAAATAAATGGAGTTATGGCCAATTTTTATTACTATTAGAAAATGCTGTCTCTTAAGACTGTATGTTCTGGCTGTAACATCTAAAGCTTTTGGCACTGGAGTTAAGCTAAACTTCAGTGTGTTTTGGGAGCAAGTCCCAGCAGCCCCCTACTAAGTTCCATGTCCATTTACTGTCATTGTGGGCCTGAAACTTTTTAAGAGAAAGAGGAATGCAGATATTTTGTGAAACCACATTAGGTGTATTTCATCTGCCTTCTCAGACAAAGCTAATGAGCGGGCTTATGTAGTATTTGCTTTATTTGTTTTTAGAACCATACAGTTGTCAGTGAACTCATGGTATGGTATGATTTCATGTTAGTTTCTGCCTTAACTTCCAGGTGGCACCTACTGAGTTGGACTGCAAAGTGGGCATTATTGTTTGCTTATATTGTTATTGTTGATAGGAAAATAGTTGGCAAATATTTTTTGCCTTTATTAAATTTCACTTTAAAGTCGTAATTTCATGTCACATTTTAAACTAGGTACAAACAGTACAGTTAGCATGCAAACTGTATATAATGGTGTGAAGTTTGTGTGGGGTGTGTAGGAAGTTTGTTGTTGGAGTTTACATTGCACAGTTATAAGGATAATAAAATGCATGTTATATGACGTGTAATGATGTATGAGGCAAAGATATCTGTAACTGTAACCTCATCATCCTTAGTTCACTGTTTAGGCAGTGATTAACAGCTTTTTTCCTTTCTATTCTTATAAACTCATTTTGTGATGAATCTAACATTATTCTTGTTGCTTTAGTGCAACAGCTCAGACGTTGCTCTTTATGAACATCAGTAACAAACACAACCACAGTTAACATTGTACTTCCTTTTCTTTCCAAGAAAGGACCTAGGTATCAGAGTTGGTGTTCATTATTGATTTTTAATTGCAAAGTCAACTTTCAGACATCTGTCTTCCTTCCCTTCCTTCCCTTCCTTCCCTTCCTTCCCTTCCTTCCCTTCCTTCCCTTCCTTCCCTTCCTTCCCTTCCTTCCCTTCCTTCCCTTCCTTCCCTTCCTTCCCTTCCTTCCCTTCCTTCCCTTCCTTCCCTTCCTTCCCTTCCTTCCCTTCCTTCCCTTCCTTCCCTTCCTTCCCTTCCTTCCCTTCCTTCCCTTCCGATTTGACTCATTTTTATTGCTTTCTTTCCTCTCTTTTATTGCAGGTGGTATTGGGTATTCCCCTGAAAAGACCACAAATTTGAACTCAAACCCTGCCCACCTAGGGTACTGAGAATTAGCAAGAAACAAGGACCCTTAGGTGAAGTATTTCCTGCAGACTTTTCTGTCTGTGCTTGGCAGTGGCACAGCTTGTTCAAAGCCACATGATAGGGTTGCAGAAAGATGGGGTCTGTATTGCTTTTCAGCTGATGCAGTGCAGCAGTGTAAATAAGTTTATGCTTGTTTTTTTTTCATTTGTTTTTTTCTCTGACTTCACCTCCTAGTCTTTGGGATGGAGTGGGGGTGGCTGACTCTCTTTTCCCCCATGCAGAATATTGGTGCTGGCATGTAGAAGATATGGGAACAGCCTGAGCGATTAACTTCTCATAGCCAACATCTTCTGGGTTAACTGTACTGCTTAATGGATGGAGGTGATGCACGAGGGTGTAGCACTAAGCTTTCTCAGGCTGGGACTTCTCATGGTTCAAAATGTTCCTTCTTTTTTCCCCTGTCTGGGTCCTGGGATCTTCAGAGTTTGCAAGCAGACAAAGTTTGTTTGTTCTTTTGAAACCATTGAGTGCTCAGGTTCTGTGGCACTAAGCAGAATAGAGCTATGTGGAAAATAGATGTAGTTGGTGAGTGAAAATTCACCAAGCTCCTTGTGCTACCATACTGGTAGTTTCTCTTGCTCCAGAAAAAAAGAGTACATGAACAATCCACATGGTTTTCTTTTTGTGCATGCAGGTCAGCTTTGGAGGTAGTTGTTGCTGGTTACAAGGTCAGTTTCAGACATACACAAAACTAGATATGCCTTTGTGGTCTCAGTGGTGGTTTAAGCCATGAAGTTGTGCTGCACATGTGGTGTCAGTTTTGCTTTCATTTTGAAAGGTAAGTGGCTGAGAGCCTCATGCATTGTATCAGTGATGTCCAGATTGGAGAAAATAGTCCAGCTGCACAGTGTTTGATATCCTGCTGCTGCTGTTCAAGGGCATGGGTTTTATGCAAACATAGCCCAACAGCCAGAGTAGATTGCTCAAATGCCACCGGCAGCTGTCAGGCCAGCTGAGACCTTACAAACTTTCAAAGAGGTTGCAAACAAGTTCTTATGAAGGCGTAATTCAACTCCAAAAGTTGCAGTTGGGTCTCCATGGGGAACATCTGGTTACATTTATCTGCAGAGAGCAACCCAGTGCTCCAGAAGAAAGCCCTGAGCACTTGCCCTTTTTAGTTTCCAGGATACCAACCTGCCTAAATTTCTGGTTGGCAGCACTGAACACAGTTCTGCTTTGGGGTTTCTTGAATAATCAAAGCTTTTTTTTCCTGACTTACTTGCTCCTGGAAGAAGAGAGCCTGGAGTGAGGAAAGCCTGTCTGCAGCCATACGCATAAAAATCAATAGAGGGGCTTTTATGTTTGCCTGAAAAGACTCCTGTACCTTCCAGAAAAAACCTCAGCAAAATCAATTAGAGGAGGACCCTCTGAAGCTTCATAGCTGTGGGATGAATCACAGCTCTCTGTGTCTGACAGAGTGTTTGAGAGTACCTCCTGGAGGAATTCCTTCTTGGAAGTGCTTACCTCTTACCTGAACCCCTGCATGACCTGCTGCAGCCAGACAAATACACCTGACAGGCTGCTACTGTGCCAGCTCACCCTGCTTTGCTCTTCCTCAGGAGATGCAAGGTGTACACAGTCACTTCTTTCACTGTGCTGGTCCTTTTGCCACCATGCTAGACTGGCTTTTTCAGTAGAATAAAAGGTTTTTGCATGTTTGAGGCTGAGTTTTTGGAGGTATTTGGACAGACAAAGCTTACAAGTGAGCTGAAAGTTGTTTTGGAACAGTGCTTATGCTTAGTCCTACTGGTTGATTTAGAAGCATATTTATATGTCCTTCATAGCATAGATTAGCCAAAAAGTTGGTGACTCAGCTTTTCATTAGCACCTTTCTCTCTGATAGCAACTTGTCTACAGTGAAAGTAAGTGTCCACATGCGTGCAGCCAGTGGAAAAGCTGGAGCTTCTAATCCTAACCTAATGCTATACTGGGATGGATTCTTTGTGTCCTGGAAGTGGCTATGGTCCCCATAAATTATAAATGGACACTAGTGACTGGATTGGGAGAGAGCTGTGCATGTGGCCCAATGAATCCCATCTGCTTTGAGGTGGGAAGAAACACCTGAGGTGGAACACACAACATTTTTTCAGATTGTTTCTATACTCTATTCTGAAGTTTTCTGCAAGTGGATTTCAGCTCTTTTTGCAATCCTAAAAGGAGGGAGGTGACAATGGCCATTAGCAGTCCACGAGGAACATTTAAATGAAAGGCCTCTTGGGAAAGTTCTAAAAAAGCAAAACAGCCTTTAAACTGGACTAATCAATGTTGTGAAGAGACATGTCATTAACAAAACATTGAGGAGAAGGGGGGAAAAAAAGTTGGTGGGGAAAGCTGTGCAGCACCATGTAGTCTCTTGGAGCGCTGTCACAAAGCAAAACACAGTCTTGAATAAACAACTGACAGAGCTGACATGGGAGCAAATTAGGACAGGGATCCTAGGGTTTTCCCTGTGTCACTTCCTTCTCCCAGAGGCAGCAGTTGCTTTAGTTGATTAAAATAATAAAACTTTTGTCTAAAGCTTAATCAGACATTCTTTCTCTAATTTGAGGAAATGGAGAAGTCAAGGAGGAACTTGACTGCCAACACATACACTTGTAGTTAGGCTTGCCTCTTTCTCTCTGTGTATTCTGAAAGGGTTGGAAGTACAAGATAGGAAACATGCTCAGCCATGAGCTGGGTTATCCACAATATCCATGTTTTTGTATTATTTTTTTCCTTCTCCTCTGTGCTTCAGGCTATCTATTCATGCTGGAGGCTTTCTGAAAGGCTAAGGGGAGAGTGAGGGTAATGTGGTGAAGTTTCTTATACTGATCCTAGAATAGGGTTAGTCTTCTCTCCACTGTCCACCCCTTTGCCTTTCCTGCTGTCAAGCTGCTCATTCTGAAAATGAAGTTGTTTTGGGTTGAAAAATAGATCCATTTATTGTTTTAAAATATTTATAACTTGCCAGTCAAGTTTTTTGATAAGTGTATAAAGTTCTGAACATTGCATTTAAGTGTGAAGTTTACTTTTTCAGGCATTCTACTTATTTAAAATTGCTTTGAGGTATTTCTGCCAGCATTTGGTAATGGTGAAACAGCTGCAGAAAGAACTGTTTTACAAATTTGAAATGTTGTTCATATTCTCTGAGTGAAAGTGTTTCTTATTTTGTGCCTGATTTTTTGTTCTTTACATATGGCCCTCCTAGCACTTGAAGCCTTAGTCAATCCTGCTGGGTTTTAATTGAATCCAAAACTACCCAAAGCTCAGCTTGCTTTCACAAAAAGCATTTTGTAATATGTTTCAATTTGGATTACGTTACTCCAGCTACTGCGGCAGATATTTTGTGCTGAGATGTGCTTTCTTTTGGTGTGCATAAAACTGTCTCATATTCTGAAAAAAATTACTCTGCAAAATGTAAGGCTCTGGTACAGAATGGTGGTAATGACAGAGATACCTATCAAGATAATTTAATGATGTTCAGTGTTGCTTTGCAGTTTTTGTTAATCTGTGAGGGAAATCACTCCTGTTTTATTTTCCTTTTGTAGTGGCATACTGAGCCTGTTTATCAGCATAGAGAAATTTAGATTGGAAGGGACCCCTGGTGGTCATCTGGTCCAACCTCCTACTCAAAGCATGTTCAACTAGATCAGGTAATTTTTTCCTTGTATCTAATATGAATTTCCCATTTCCCAATTTTTGTCCATTGCTTCTTGTCCTCTCACTGTGCACCTCTGAGAAGAGCCTGGCAGCAGCATCTCTGCTCCCTCTAAGTGCAGACAGCACTGAGGTCCCCCTGGAGCTGTCTCTTCTCCAGGCTGAACAAATCCTTAGGCTCTTGTGCCTCCTGTGTTGCAGCTCCCTAAACATCTTGGCTGCCTTTCACTGGGCCCCAGTGTCTATAATGAGGGGAAGGAATGGGAGGGGATGGGGTAGCCTTGTCTGATGAGGCAGTGGCTGCTCTGGGAACAGCGATGAAGAAGTGATCCAATAGATGAGAAAGAACAAAAACCCCAAGAGCTCTGCTAGGTGTAGTCCCCATTAACACATTTCATATCCCACAGGTCTGTACTTGCTGAGGAGCAAGATGTCTGCCCTGAGGCTGATCTCTAACAGAACCTCCCAGCAGGCCCTGTCTAACTCTGATTACACCTGGGACTATGAGTACTATGAGTATGGACCGGTGTCATTCGAAGGCCTGAAGGCTCATAAGTGTAAGTTCAGAAAGACACACTTCATTGCAGCTGAGCTTCCTGTCTATGTGTTCCTGTTCTTCACTTGTGACTGACTATTGTACAAAAACATTTCTCTCCTAATTCCTGGGATTCCCTGCAATTAGCAGTATCCCTCTCTTTATTAGATCATTATTGTTTATTATTCTGTATCCTTTTGTTGAATTTTTCTTCTTCTGCTGGAGAAGTGAAGGCAGGAACTAGAAATCAAGAAACCTGGAAAAGTAGGGACCGGATATTTTGTACGTTGAAACTTTCGAAATTAAATGGACAAAGACAGCCAGGAGATACCTGTGACTGGCAGAGATAAGAACAAAATCACTTTTTGTGCCTTTGAAAATGAGGAAGCCTCAGTAATGTTAGTGAGAGGCAAAATAGGTAGGAATGATCAAAGGAGTTGGAACTGCCTGGATGTTATGAGTCTGTATTATGAAGAAAAGGAAGGCCAAAACTGCAACTTTAAAATGTAAAAGTATCCCATGATTATCTATGTATCTTTGGGCAGTATAAGTGTCCTTCATATCATATTTTTTGAACAAGTCAGTTTATGTACTGTTAATTTTGAATAAGTGTTTAGAATTCAGTAGGTTTGAATAATTTCCACTTAAGTGAGTGATGCCTAAATAAAATATTGAAGAGAACTCAGGATACCTGCCTGAATTTTAAACAAATTCTAACAATGTAATTTATACAGCAGAGGGTTGGAAGTGTGTTAAGAGGCACAATAAAGCAAGGAAGATGTAGCATTAGGGTCAGTAAACTTAAGAATTCTGTTGGGAGCAGGGACACCAAACCAACCACAAAACAGGTTTGTTATTCAGCACATAATATCAGGTGTGATTTTTATGGGGAGTAGTAGTTTAGCAGAGCCTTGATATTTATTTATTTATTTATTTCCTTTGAATTACATTTTCCAGTTTGATTGATATAATCTATGTGCATATTTTTCAGTTATCTTGATTGCATTTTGCATTCTGGTTGTTAATGCAGCTGCATACCATCCAGGCATGTCTGACTAATTAGAAGGTACTAGTAGCTATAAATGTTCAACTGGTAAATTTTTAAAAGGGAGTATTTCTTTTTAGATGAAATCTTCAGGTACTACAAAGTCCAACAAGATGAGCTGTTATTATGAAGGTTGACCATAAGGTATATCTTGAACCAGTGAATACAGGCTGTGCTTACAGAATGGTTCTGAAAGTAGTTTAGTGCACATAATATATGGAATTACAGAAATGAACTCATGGCAGAATGTTTTAAGCAGAAAGGGACATTAAAATCTCTTCCCCCTCCATTACAGAGACTTAAACAACATTCCAGTTGTTTTATACAAGGTACTGAGAGGGGAAGGTAGGGTATAGGAGAGATGGAATAAACGTTGCAGCGGGAGGCTTGAAACTTAACCTCCTTAGCTTACCTGAGAAAGGGATTAAGGAGGGACTTCAATGTGATAAAGTATTTTCTCAGGGAGAAACTCTCCAGTTGCAGCAGGCATTTTGACTTTGCAGGGAAAGAGAATAGATTGATCTCCAGTTTCCACATCTGCCTTTTAGCATGGAAGATATTTCACAGTGGGAGCAAGATTAATAGCTGGGGTCAAGCACCAGGTAGGATAGCTGATTCCTTGGTTTTTTCAGTGTCTTTAGTAATCCTGTAGGAAATTCAACAGTTCTGTTCTGTGCCTGTTGCACTGGGTCAGACGTTACAGCCAGTGAGGATCTCTGAGGTTTGGGAGTGGCTGTGTAATGAGAGGTAAGGGTAGAAAGGATTCCTGTCCTGACCAAGCCTTCCCTCTTGCATGTCTGTATGTTAATGGTTTTGAACTTATACACTGGTAGTTTTGAATACTTGCATAAGCAAAGAGTAACTAGCTGAAATGACAGGTAAAGAAACCCCTGGGTGCTGATGGGTCCTGGGCCAGGTGATACTGAGTGTTGGTGCTCTGTAACTTTGGTCCATGCTAATTGGTTGATAATTGTCTGGAAATATGTTTGTCCCACTTGAACCTCTCTAAATGAAGTTCCTGGAAACTTTGAACTTCCCCCAGGAGCAACTGTGGATCCACCGTGAAGTTGTAAGAGGACATAGATTTGTTTTTAGTAGTACTGGCAAAATGTCTATGGCCCATTTGCTATAAATGAGAATAGTAGATACAGTTTGTGCACACAGAAAAAAAGCCATGCTCTTTCCAATGACTGCTTTATTTGGCTATTGCACTGGTGTTTTCCTATTGATTAACTGGTGGTTTGACTTTTTTGTTTAAATCTATTGCCCTCCTCTGACATTGTGTTGCAGTTCTCTGTACTTAAGTTGGAAACCCAAACTGAAAATTATTCAAAAACATTTGTATCTGTTGGTTATTGATATTTACTGAAGTAACAAATAGTTTTATCTGTGGTTCTGTTTCTTGCAGAACACTGCTACTTGCTACTAAAAGGTCTTCCTAAACATATTTTGTTAAAGAAATGCATTTAAATCCAGAAATTTAATGGTCTAGGGCAGAAATAACTTAAAATGGCAGGAGTTCAGTTCTACAAAGACAGAGGATTTTGAGGAAAATCAAATAATCCTTTCTTCCTAGTTCTAGCACTGAATTTCAAACCAATGCTTAGAAATGGGCCTGATAACACATAGGGAGATCCTCTTTCTTCACTAACCAAGAGAATTGTCTTCCCTCTGTTATCTGCTGTCTGGTTTGTCTAAATATCAGTAAAATTTGGCCTTGAAATGAGATTTTTTTCAATTTTTTGTGCTTTCTGTTTAAAAATAGATAAAAATAAATTTGATTATCCCTTCTCTTTGTCACCCAGAAATAAGCTGCAAATGGTTTTGGGTTTGCACTCATGCTGCCTGTAGAAGGCAACTTTTTGCAAGTGCAAGTAAAATATTGATCATCTTGTTTCCTTTCTTTCCCTTTATTTCTTTTTTTTTTTCCTTTCCCTCCACCAGATTCCATTGTGATTGGATTTTGGGTTGGTCTTGCAGTTTTTGTCATCTTCATGTTTTTTGTCCTGACTCTGCTGACGAAGACAGGAGCACCACATCAAGAGTGAGTCTGAAACTGGGAATACCAAATCTAGGCTGCTAAGTGGCACACCTGGGCTCTTGCAGCCCCCAAACAAGCAGTGGCAGTGCTCATATTGTACCATTTTATTCTAGTCTGTTCTTATGAAACAAAAAGGATGCTTTGGGCAGGTTGCCAAACAGGTGCCTTTAGATTATTGTTTTGCAAACAGGTGGGACGGTTCTAAGTAGCCTCAAGTTTTCATGGAGTGATACTCTAAATATCAACAGCGTAGATACAAATAAAATGCAGTTCAGACCTTGAATTGAGGAAGCTGTAGCCTGGCTGGTTCCCAAATGTTTGTGTGTTCAAGTCCAAAGATAGATATGGGTAATATTTGCAAAATCTTCCCTTAACCCCTGAGATCTGAGAGTGTCTTAGTTTCTGCTGAGAAATTGAAATACATGCTGAAGTTCAGGTCGACATTTCTTTAAAACCAGGCTCCCTTGAAAGTGCTCTATTTTTTATCCTTTCTGGCTGATAAGTATGTGCAAACCGTGCCTTGCCTCAGTGGTTTATCTGCATTTGCACAGGACGCAGGCTGTCAGTGTCCCTTCCTCTGAGAAAGTTTGAACCCACATCTCCTCTCAGGCTTGTGTGCCATAAAGTGGAAATAAAAAAGCCTTTCTAGAGCGTGAGATTGCTTGCAGGCAGGTAGCAATGATGAGAAGCTGATTGTAAAAGGCAATTGCTGGTCCTTCTCACTTCCTAAAGCAGCCTGTCTCTACCTCCTTTGCTATTTAATCACATGTAAAGTGGCTCTGAAAATCCATGTAATAGCATATCTAGAGAGACAGGGCCACACTAGAGAGGGCAGATGTACATACTGAGCCTCTTCTGTGCTCCTATAGTTTTGCTCCTGTGAGAAGAAAATAGAGGCAGAAGAGTCCAATTTAATAGAACTGACATGCTGGTATTTTTGCTTCCCCTACAGACTTTTATGAAGTAACCAGACATTGCTCCCAAACATATTTAAAATCCCTGTAAGTGTTGGTGTGCTGCCTCCTTTTCACAAAGATCTTATTTATTAGTTGAGCATGAGTCTGGATCCCATGTGGACAATTTGAGAGGGGAAAAAGTGGTGAAGTCAAAAATACTTATACAGAGAGAGTTTACTACAGATATTTGTCAAAAATGTTTATACTTGTAAAAATTTACTTTCAGGTAGCAGAGGCCTGCTTTATATCTCCCACGTTTTTCTACTTTTTTCATCAATTTTCTCAGAACAGTGTCCTAGAGATTTTGTGACATGTCCACCTTTGGTTAACTTCTATATCCACATAACATGATCAGAATTCAGACTTGCCCTTGCCTTAATCATTAGGTTTGGGACTTCCAGAAGTTCCTTCTGTTCTACACTTAAATATAATTTTTCTTCAGTTGCTGGAGTGAGACCAATTATTTCTGTATTTGTTATAGATCTCTGCAGCTTTGGGACCCATGTCCCTGAGTGCTTGCCCACTTGCTATGTATGCTGAATTGCCACCTTTAACAAATTTGAGCACTGTTTTTTCAACATTTGGTAATGAAATGCTCATGGTACTGAACATGGATCCTCTGGGAATATGCTAAGGGCAGTGAATACAGTTGTGTTCTCTTATTTTTTGATACTTGTATATAGGAACTGGAGAACAGCTACCTGCAAAACCAGAGAAGACTGGTTTTAGTTTGCCTGCCTTATCGTCTGTTTTGATACCTGACTTGACTCTTCATGACTTGGTGTCTCATTATTGGGCTGCCTTGAGCCCTCCTTTAGAAATAGAAGTTAATGGGTTTCCCAGGTCCTAGGAGAAAGCCAGCTTGACTGATGGATGAAGTCTCTGAAGTCTCTCACTTCAGTAAGGCTATTTGGCTGTTCTTTAAAGTACCATTAATGTGAGAGTTTAAGTCTATCTGGGCTCAGATGGATGGATCTGAAGTAGAATACTGTTGTGTTTTGTTTTGTTTTTTTTTGTTTTGTTTTTCTAGTAGTACGCTTTTCTTGGCTCAATATAAAGGGGAATGATAGGATATATTTTTCAAAACTACACAAGCTGTTCACAGTTAGATACATTCCCAGAGCAGAATGGATAGGATATGGGTGGGGACTGGGAGAAATTTCATCAGTTGTGGAAATTGTCTGTTGCATTTCTCTTTTGTTTGCCTGAATATATAAGTGTGTGTGGAACATTAGCTTGTGCAACTGAAAAAAAATTTTTGGCAATATCTAAATCCCCCAAAAAATGCTCTCATTCATCACTCAGAAGAGGAAAGCATGCCGTATTTGTTTCTGCATTTGAAAATGTCCTTAAGAGCACATCTGCGCAACAAATGCAAGAGGTCACGCAAACTATCTCTACAAAATATTGTCTGATGTAATCTTAAGGCAGTAGATGTTAGATAACTGTTTTTTTTTTTTTTTGTTTGTTTTTTTAAGAAATAAATTTATCTTGGTTAAGTAAACCTTATTTGATCTTGGTTAAGCAAACCTGATATTTGAGGGTGCTTTTCTTGGGTGTTCTGAAAAGATAGATACCTGCTGAAGAATTCTTGGAGATTGTAAATGAGCAAGACTATGCAAGTTTCTGGTCTAGTTTTTTTAAAAAAAAAGTCATATAATTCATCTCTGAAATACAAAGATGGTGTTTGTGAATTTCAAAATCCAAAAATATCACAGTATATTAGATCATGTGTTCCCTGCTCATGAATGCAGGTTTATGCTTCATCATATATCCTCAACATTCTGGGTCATTGTAAAATTTGCATTTCTGTTCTTCCATTAGGATTAAGCTGCCATTGCCAGTTCTGTGTGCTTCGCTGCATGGTCAGCCTTTGCTCCTTCATAGCTCACTGGATTATGAAGCACTTTCCACACCTATGAAGCAATTCTACTCCTGTAGTGGATGCATTTTAAACTTTCTTCTGCAGGCACTTCTTCCTGGGCTTACAGCGCTTGTCCTTCTTTCTGTGCTTATTTGCCACCTCTACTGCCTGTGCCACAACACTACGTAGAAATCCGTGGGACAGATTTGCCAAATTATATATGAAATTTCAGCTCAGAGTGGTGCTTTTTACTGCATTATAAATACATAAATATCAGTTGTCAGTTCAGAAGTATTTCTGGCTGTTTGCCCCCTGCTGTGTACACAGTAGATTATTACTTAGTTACAGGTCACTCTTACATCAATTTAAATGTTATTCTTCTACCTGGTTCACTTTGAAATGCAGAGTGAGTCAATACAGTTTTAACAAACTAGAGAACTGCTTTGATTTCTAGGCTAGTGGAAGAGATTTTTGTGAGGACAGAATTCCCCCATCGTGTAATGGAAGTAAATTAGCTTTTGAGAAGCAGGGATCTTTAACTGTGCCTGAAAGACTAATGGCAGGTATCCTGTGAACTTGAAAATTTTAGTGGGTAGACTTCTGAAGGTGTCATCTGAGGCTTTCAAAAGCTTCTAGGCACTTATCTCCCACTGCAGGCTTGAGGAAATTAAATTACACTGAAAAACTCTTCAGACCTTTAGGTGTCCAATTATCTGACTCCAGTGTTACTTGCTGCATCTTCAGATGTAAAGAGTATGATTTATTAGTTCTTAACAAAATTAAGATTTGGAGAACGTGTTTCGTGGCTCATTCTCTGAATACCTCTACTACCTTTCAAATGCAATTAACTTGCATTTTGTGATGATAGCATATAAATTCAGCCTGACAAAGAATGAATCTGTAAAACTGTTACCTAGCTTGAGCTCTTCTCACCCCCAGCAGCAAATGACTCCTGCATGAGTCCATGCAGATTGGCGCTGGTTTGAGATAAGATTTGTAGGGAAAACTGCCAAAAAACATTAAACTATCCTTCCTGGGCTGCCTGGATTGTTAAGACTGCCAGTGTTTAAAGCAGTCTTTAGTTCAAATTCTCCTTATTTAGAAATTTGAATTTCATTGACTGAAGTCAGCAGAAAGGATGGTTATATGTCTGCACAAACTCAATGCCCTTAGTGATAGCAGAGCTGCCTGTGCCTCAGAAACATTTTGTCTATCAAGGACTTTACTCAAACTGTTCTTATGAGCCATTTAAAACAATTGTTACTACTTGAAATCAAGAGTGTTTATAAATTCATTCAGTGAGGTGGTTATTATAGTATATTGATTACTAGATTACTAGAGGTGCCATTTAAGAGTGCTGGCATTAACTTATTCCCATGGAAAATTATCATAACAAATGAAGACTTAAAATTGCTTCAAAACAGAAAATAATAAGTAGTGCTGGCTTTAAAAGTCTATGGTAGATAAATTGTAGGGTTCCTTTTTCTCCTGATTATAATGGTTGTTGAAACCAAACTCGTTAATAAGAACTCAAATAATTCTACTTTTGTGTTTACTGTAATTTTTTTCCTCCATAGAAATGCAGAACTTTCTGAAAAAAGATTTCGTATGAACAGCTTTGTGGCGGATTTTGGAAGACCTTTGGAGTCTGAGAGGGTCTTTTCTCACCAAATGGCTGAAGAATCCCAGTCACTTTTCCATTTCTGCATTAATGAAGTGGACCATATGAACAAAGAAAAAGAGAGACAGAAAGGTCCAAGTCTGGAGAGTAAAACCCACTTCCAGGAGGTTCCCAAAAGCAATGGAATGTTTGAGGAAGACCTACATTGTCTTGCAAAATTTAACATTCCTAACTTTGTGAACACTGAGCAGAACTCTTCATTAGGTGAGGATGATCTCCTCATCTCAGAGCCACCAATCATTTTATAAAGCAAACTAAAGGTTATGCAATCTTCTCATCGGATCCTAGATTGAAAAAATCTTTAAGGTAAACATTCCTGCTATTGTCCAATTTGAAGCCTTTCTTGGCCTGCTGCTCTTTTGACAGAAGGTATTTCAGACCTTTCTGCTTTTTATTGCTTGTAAAACTCGCTGTACTGACAGAACTCAGTTTAGACAAGAAGAAAAACACTGAATGCTTTATTTTGATGCCTTCTGAGGTCTAAAACTTCTGCCCAGTATTATTTTTGCTTTTTGATTTTTTTGTTTCTTGTATTGTTCTTCATTTTTAAATGACTACTTATTACATGCTTCTGAAGGATAATAATTTACAAGGACTGTGAAGGCTGGAGCCTGGCACTGGGAGGTCTATGAAAATTCATTGGCTAAGAGAAGTGTATATCTCAGAGAAGACTGAAAAAAAGGAATAAACAGCCCCTGGGGAGGTTCTACAGATTCTGCTACTCCCAATAAGGATGCCTGAAGCTGAGCAGCACACTAAATACTTACTTGGGACTAACTTCAGTTTTTGATCCCTATCTGCTTTTTGGTGCAGGTTATACCCAATTTACAAAGCTTCCAAAGGGAATAACTTGCAAATTAAGCTAATTAAATTATTTGGTTACAGTGTTTACAAAATGCTATCACCACCTGCTGCTGAGTAAAAGCAAATTGGTGCCTGTAATTATACTTCAGAATGACACCTCAGCAGCTGCCCCATGATGACATGGAATTAGTATTCTACACACAAATACAAACTGTGATTTGTCTCTCATTTTCTTTTTTTCTTTTTTTTTCTTTTTTTCCTGTTAATTGCTGATGTGAACTTCCAGTTCAGTAATTACAGGATTCAGTAGCTAAACCACAGGAAATAAGAAAAAGAACTATTTTTCTTGGCCAATAAAGTTACTACATGCAAGTGGTTGTGGTTTGTTAAGCTGGTGTTATGTGTTATTAATAGGCTGAACCTTCCTATGCTTTTTGCCTTTAGAAAAGGTCATTTCTTTACTCATTGGCCAGTGAAGTGCTAGCAGGCTTTGAGTAGAGAGGACCAACTCCAAAAGTATAGCTAAGCTGTGCTTGCTCTGTCTTCTTTTTGTTCTCAGTTGGGATAGTGTTACAACCCCAGCTGTTCTGCCAGTGAAAGACTTGGTAATGATTTGAATAGGTATAGTTTCAACCTTTGTTTTTTAAGGATGGAATTAAGTTCTGAACCTTTGAGAGTACTTAAAAATGGTATTTCAGCTTTCTTCAAAAGATGGTAGCGAATGACTGGTTTTAGAGCAAACATATAAGATACAGAGGTACCAAGTTCAAACCCTTGGTTGGATTTCAAGTATGCTCTGCAGGAAATTCTTAATTTAGACGAAGAGTGGATTCCAGATACTGTGCTTAACTGGATTTTCTTGAAATTAGCATGCTTTGTATCCAACACATCTGTGTTAGAGGTTAGAGACCTGCTGATACATTCTTCAGCCACTTAAATGCTGATTAATTCATCCCTTCTTCAACTTACAAATAGGAAGGAGAATGAATGGGTTGAGCATTTAAAGGATACAAATTGTCTACAAAGAGTGCAGGAAACGTATTTTATTTTTATATCCTGTGCCCTTATTACATACTACTTTACAGATTAATTTCCTGTTTTCAAATGTAATTCTTGCAGGACTTGCGAGTGTTTAAAGAAATGTGATTACACTTAAAGCAGAGACCATGTAAAACTAGCAGGTTATCGCTGAAAATAATTTCCAGAGAAGACTGAGATGAACCCTGTTCTGAATGAGCACAGCTCCATGGGCTGCAATGCACATCTCCAGTAAAATGTTTCAGGAGCAGAAAAGGCCTTCTTTCACAGGAAGTCCATAGCTACAAGTATGAAGGCTGTAGGTGTCAACTTTCCTTTTCCGAAATTTGGGAAATCCGTCAATGAATATCTACTTCCTGCTGAGGTGCCTCAATAACTATTAGCTATCTGATGGTTAAAGTTTGAAACTCAAAATTTTTCTTGCCAACACGTTGGGGGGACTTGTACTAAATGGGGCTTTTATAGCTGATTTTTGGACGAGAAAATAATGCTTGAGCTATTAATTTTATTTTTTCCTTTGCTGTGCTTGAAAATAGCAATGCTGTTTTGAAGGAAGGGAAAATCCATGTGGAATCCATCTCCTTTGCAACTGAGACATTAATGGTATTTTTAAGGCATTTAAAACTATGTTTCATAGATCATTTAGATGGGAAAAAGTCCTTTAAGATCATGAAGTCCAGCCATTAACTCAGCACTGCCAAGTCCCCCTGTAAATCATCTTCTGCTGTGCCACATATGGCTTTTTAAAACTTCTAGGGATGGTGACTCCACTGCTTCCCTGGGCAGTCTGTTCTGGTGCTCCACAACCCATTTCGGGGAAAAAAACCTCAGAATTTTCAGAATAATGCAAATGGGGTTGTAAAAAAAAGAAGATGCTGCTATTCCCTGTAGACTGTCCTGTGCTTTTCTTCTGCTACCTTAAATCTCAGTGGCTTTCTTTGGGTACATAACTACTATTTGGGGGAGAAAAGGGAAGCATTTTGTGTACTGGTGATAATGCCTAGATGAAAGGTACCTAATAAAATGAGCCAGAGATTATGTCAACTTAACTTACAACACATTTAAGTTGGGTAGTTAATATCCTTCTGCAGCATGTATTAATCCTGTAAAGCTATTGAAGTGTTTAGTTCCTGCTTCTGTTCTTTCCTGATGATGGTTCTACTTTTTTTTCATCTTATCTCCCTTCTATATATAAAGTCCTTCATGCTGCTTTTCTCAGAAAAATAACCTGTCAGTGCCTGCTCTTGAGCTCCCACACCACTTTAGAGACACTGTGGAGCAATAGTCTGATTCAGATTTTTGCTCTGCCTCTGTCTTAAAGCAGAGTCAAAGGCAAATGCAAAAGCATTCTACAGTCCCCAAAAGCAGCTATTTTGAGTATGTCCTTCTTTATTTTTTTAAAAAAATTTAATCTTTTTAAGAGTAAGACATATTTTGCCTCAGGGGAAAAGGCAATATATAACCTATTTTTAAAAATTCATCCTTTCTCAGAAAATAACTCACTGGTGCATTAGAAACAGAAGAGAAAGTGTTCCAATCCAAGTAAACTTCTAAAGGAGTACTTGGAATTTAATGGTGTTTGAAAATGGAAATTTTGTGAGTTTTCTTAGTGCTTAGCCTCAAACCTCAAAACTCAGCATATATGCATCACCTGCAGCAGATTTAACTGCAGAGAGACATAGCTTCTCTAAAACAGCTACATACTACATGTGTTTGTTTGCCTAAATATGTCTTGTATTCTGTAAGAACTTTCTAGTTCAAGTTATTTATCTCAGTTTTCAAAGGTAAATACTTGCAAAATGCTCTTCTGTGTAAACAAGTTTTAGTTGTGTATCTTAAAAAAAAACAAACCCACAACAAAACCCCAAAACCTCTAATGTAAAATCAGTACATGTGAAAATGGTAAAAGTGTGATAGTCTATTACAATCCAGAGCTATACAGTCTCTGAGACTGCAAGGTGAAGTAAATAAGGCATATTTATCATGAAACTAAGTATTTATGCACCTGAGCTCTCCATTTTGAATACTGTAACACTTACACACTGACATTTTTTGCCAGGTTTCAGCCTTGGATATTGACAGGTAGCAAGGACAGCAGAGAAGAACCTTCTACCACACATTCTCTGATGAGAGTAAGAGTTGCAGGCCTCTGCTTTCTTATTTTTGGATGGCAGGTATGTAGTTAGCTGTATGAAAGGCTATTCTCAATTCAGATATCACTGAATTTCTGTTCAAGAGTCAGGGCAGCACTTGATACCTGACCCCCTCCCCTCCCGTTCCGTGCAGAAGTGGATTTACACAGCTAGTGCTGGTATACTTGTCTTTTTTCCTTATATATTCCAGAATAGGTTAAATATGGGATAGAGGGAAAGACTTCAAAATGTATTATGTGCTATCAAATAAAGTCTTCAGTCACAATAACCTATTTAATTTGTTACATGAACAAATTTGACATGTATTTCACAGAACTTGAAATGGAACACACTGCTGCTGTATCTGCCCCAAGTGCCATGATGAAATCTGATACTTTTCTGCACATCATGCTTTCCTCTCTTGAAGCAATCTAGGTCACTGAGTCACCTAGCCAGCTGTTCACAGGATTTCTTAAAAGCTTCAAACATGACACTTCAAATTATTACGCTCCAGCTGCTTTGCTGTAAACAGATGAAGCCAGCTAAGCATTAGGCAATGATTTAAAGACATTACATTTGACTTTTCTTAATCAATCCATTATGCTGCCTTCTGGAAATACGTGGTGAAACAGAATGGCACAAAAAGATGAAAAATATACATGAGGAGTATATAATTATGTAACTCCTTAAAGATCACACTGAAAGCCTCAGAGAGTCAGTAAAAATTTTAGAAAAGAACTTAAAACTTGCACCTTAGTTCTCTAAAAGGACACATGAATTGCAGCCACCCAAGCCCAGAGAGAGTCTGTTACAGTGTAGAGTGGCCACTTCATGTTAAATGCCTAAAAACTGCCTAAACACATAAACACCATGCTTCAGTGGGTGTACAGCTGCATAAACACTTATAGGAAAAAGGTATAAACCATCTGATAGCTTACAGTAATGGTAAATAATACTGCCCCTGCTCAGTAAAACAGAGAGAGAATTTAATTCCAACTATGTAAGATACCAGCATTGGCTGAGAACTGACTATACAAATTGTAAAAAGTGTTTGAATGAACTGCATGAACACTAGGGCATACACGAACATACAGGGGAGAGAATTTCCAGTGACCAGAAGTGCTTCCTCTAGGGTTCCTGTCCTAGGAACCTCCATCCAGGACCTGGCCTCTCTGGAAGCACAAGGGCTGCAGTAGTTGAAAAAACATCTTTGACTTCAGGTCACACACTTTAATATAGTATTACATAAATAGCAAATTGTACAGGAAATAAATTGTTGAAATTATTTAATTTTTATCATTTTTATTTGCAAAACAGACCCAAATCAAGAAAATACATCATATTTACACACAGCTGATATTTTATATACAAAGCATTTTTATATTTACACATTTTATGAATATAGACTAATACTTTGTTAGATGGGGACAAAATAGAAATACTGAAAATATCTGAATATGGAACAACCAAGATTACCATATGAACTGGCAATTGACTATCCTTTTAAAATTACTGTATGTGTATACATTACATATGTATATACAAGCTCATTTCATGCTTGTGTATGAGCCAGAAAGAAACATAGTCTTGCAGTTAAGCACTAGGTCTATATGGTATAACTTTTATACTCATCTGTTTCTTATGCATGCTCAGCCACATGTCTGTATGAGAGAAAATACACATTTACTAGCTGGTCCCTGAAGACCACGATACATAAACACACACAGACCTGAACTATTTAATATCTGACTTAAATGCTAGTTTCAACCCATACTGCAGGTCCTCAGGGACCTAAGGAGTGCATTCAAGCTTTCATCTTCTCTTTGCCCTAAATAAGTAGAGTTGATTGATACACAACCTCAATATATGTGCTTAGGAATTCTTAAGGACTTGCAGCCACTGAAACTTCAAACTAATACTGTAGTGATTTATTGGGAAAGCATTCCTTCCAACCATCAAACGGCTACCATAATCTATTTTGAATTTTCTTTATTTTTAATTGCTCCTTGCTTTTAGCAGCAGGTTTTTCATATACGTTATGTGTAATAGCCATGCTCATCATCCCCCCCAGTCTCCTCTGTGGAGCAGTGCAGCTCCTATGGCTTCAGAGGTTCCTAGGGCTACATTTCCTGGAGTGACGATTCTTTGTTCCCTCCACTGGGTGCATCTCTTTCTTAAAAGAAGAGACCAAAAGTGTAGCCCCTAAGGTACACATTTGTGCTGCCATAGGGACTGCTCTTATGTACCTGCTCTACAGCCCAGGTGTATAACTAGCAGGGCCTGAGGAGAGGGAGAAGGCAACAGCCTCCAACATTCAGTGTGTTACCTGCCAGGATGCCTGTCAGTTCAGCAGAGTTACCTCCAAGTTTGGATTTTTGGTCGGGTTTTCAGTTGGGTGGGGTGTTTGTTTTTTTTTTTCCCCTGGCCCCTTTCCCAACTTGCTCAATATTTTAACTCTTAATCTCCCCCCCTACACATCCCTGAAGTCTGAACTTTAGCACAGTCTTCACATCTGACTGGGTTCTTTGGCTGTCAAGATTACCTACAGAAGTACTTACTATGTCAGATCCTGAACAGCCCATTGTAAAAACCTTATCAGTACAGCCTTCCCTTTTAAAAAGAAACACCAATAACCACTCTCACACTGTATTTTATAGGCCTTTTCTGTATCTGCCCTGTAAGAATTCAGCTAGATCCACTCTGCCATCAGTCTTACCAGCACAGGAATTATCTGAATAGGAAAGAAAGAAAGAACAGCTTGAATTTGAGCAACACCAGGGAATGCTGTTCCAGCCCTCCAGTCATTCACTGAAGTGGAAATGGGTCTTAAAGATAAGGGAAGGAGTATTATATGAATTGGAGGGAGAGCAGCATATGTCGGAAAAAGATGCTTTTCCTGCCCTATTGAATGCAATACAACAATGCTGTACACTAAACTTACAAGCCAAACAACTTACTACTCAAATTTTTCACAAAGGAATCACTGTAAGACAAGTCAGAAATCAAACTTAAAAATATTCAGGCATGTTCTACAGTCTGTGAAAAGGGAAATTTTTCAATGGTAGTTGAATTTGTGGAATAACCTCAATATTCCTATTACTAAAAAAATATGTAAATTTATTACTAATAAAATAGAAAACATACAGTATGACTAGAGTATTGCTCAATCCAAATCTGCCTCTGGACATGAGAGACTGCAGTGAAGATCAGAATGCAATGCAATTTCTACATGTTACAATAATGATTTTCAGTAACATTTTCTATACCTAACTTTGAATATTAAAATTCTGCTGCTCTACTTAACTACTACCTAATCATGTCTTCCAACAGCTGTCTGTCACTCTGAATCCACTGGAATCAGGTGCAGGAATAACAACCCCTTGCTTCTGCAGTTCACGTAAAACATCCAGTATTGAATCCAATTCCATTCGAAACTTCTCCAGCTCCTGATTCTTCTGCTGTGCCAGCCTTCTCCACTTCTCCACCTCCTGGGTTTGCCTTACTTCAGAAATGTGCTGTGTCAGTTGGGTTGCCTGCAGATTAGAAGAAAGTCAGCACTGTGACTTCCCACACCAATACTCAGGCAGTGCTGCCACTGTGCAAAAATTTGCCACATCATTTTATCTGATGCTCAGTATCAAAGCTGAATACTCACACTGTGGGCATAGGTGGAAGCAATTTTTTCTAAATATTACAAAAACCATTCCGATAGCAATGAATTCCTTTAAATATTTACATTAATGACAGAAGGGTAGAATTGATTATTAACTAATGAGCCCCAGGAGAACTTATCCTCTACAAAGCAGCTATTAAATTTGAATACTTAAGACAAAGCTGAACACACAACATAAAACCCTCTATAAATCAAAATTAACTTTTTGAATTGCCACTTAAATGTGGGAATTAAAATAACTCTCTGCAAAACAAACTAAATCTCAATGACATGTTGTAGCCTACTACTCTACTTTTAAAAACCACAAGTTCTGTAAGTCATCAGAAATTGTCCTGTAGTCACAAAGATCTCATGCTGCTGCAGATAAAGAACTAAACAACTTTAACACAAATCCCTGAAATAATCTTATTAAATTACACATCATAAGAAGTGTCATAAGATATCAAAACCCTCACACCACAATTACTTGTAATTGATTTTTAAAGAAAGCCTATCACTTAAAGGCCATAATTATCATACTTGCAGTTTGATACTAAGGATAACCTGTTAACTACATGCTCAGCAATTTCCTTTTCCACACTTTTAATTTTGATATAATTCATTTAGGCTACTGTTCAGTGGCCCAGTGCTGATGGTTAAAGGAAAAAAAAAACTAGGACAAAAAACCCAAAGCTTAATATATAACAAGAGAAGGAGCACCACAAAAAGATGAAATTATTTAGTACTCATTATGTATACTATTGTTTCTTTTTAAAAAACCACAAAATATTACAAAACATCTCAGCATTCAGTGGAGCTAGATCACAGAGTAGGCAGCAGCAAACACTTCACAGAAATGGTAAAGACATCCTCACATTATATAAAAGCAAATTAATAGCAAAGAAATGAACTGTATTACAGTCACCTGTAGCAGGACAGAATGCGAACAAAAATCACAGTAAAAACAACAGTGGCAACAGGATTTGTTTTTAATCCAGTGACTTGTTTTATGCACACGTCTATTTTGAAAGAAAATAAGTATCTGATATAAAAATGTACAAGAAGAAATCCAAAAAAATCTTTACATTAAAAGTATATTCCTTGAGATTTGGTTTTAAAATTTAAAATAAAACTAGATATTTCTATACTTTTAACATAGCTTTTCTGAACAGGACTGCTAGGACTAGATAATCACAGTTCAATTGAGGAATATATCATAGCTTAGACTCTGCATTCCAAACTCTTGTCAGTTTTCAGTAGGTCGCTTTCACTTTGTAGCTGAAGTATGAAGTAACAATATTGACTCTGGAGGTCACACTGTCCAACCCTCTGGAACAGCAAGGCCTTCTTAGGCCAGGCTGCAAGGAAGTTACAAAAGTAATCTTAATTACCACAGCAGGGTCGAGCTGACCAGGTCTGCACCTACATTCACCTGCATTAGCAGGCAAAGACAAAACCAAGCTACTTCCCTTCTGCAGTGCAAGCTAAATAAGCCTGAATAAATACCATAAAATTACAATTAAACCAATAAATTGCTCCTTAGATGTAAATGCAAGGTGTACCTTTTGAATTTCATGCTCTCTTTCTGCATGTCTGCTCTCTATATGCTTGATTTTCTTTTCCAGGCACAAGAAATGTTTCATTTCAGGACTCTGGCTCTCCCTAGCCTCTCTCAGTTCTTCCAACAGTTTTGTCACCTGAAGTCAAAGAGAATTGAAGAAAATTGTTATCATAGTGTTAAGCAGTGTATATACCAGATTCCTTTAAAAATGCATTTGCATTGTTTAATCATTACATTCAAAACATGTAGTAAAGCAGACATAAAAGAGAAATGTCCTTTGTTCAAAAGCTTTAACAGGGACTCAGGGACTTATATTAGGATTTCTCATTTCTAAGAAGTAGCCTGAGGACATGAAAGTCCAGTCTCTTTGATAAATCCAGTCCTATTAATAATGTTACGAAGGGATTGTGTTCTGTCACATTTATACTTCATACAACAGAAGTTAACAGAGAATATTACGATTAGATGTTCTTACACAATCCCTTCTCACACCCAAGATAAAGACCAAATATAAAAGCTACCGCTGTATTTTTAAGGAATAATTTAATTATAAACATGCTGCTAAGAAAGATGATTACAAGCCTGCATGTAAGTTTAACAACTACCAGGTAAAAACCAACTTGACAATGACTTGAAACTGATTTCCTAATGCTCCAGAAATTCAGGGAAGTTTTCTTATAAAGCCCTACTGGTTTATTCCCATTCTTTGCCTATTTTAAGTAACTTAATATTCCCTTATTTAACATTCAAAGCATTTTTGGTCACTCTTAATGTGCATAAGTAAACTAAAGGGAAAACTTTGACATCTTTAACCTTTATGATAGTCCTTGGCTCCCCTTAGCCAATATATATGAGAGCTGTTATCCCTCTTCAAGCACTCAGCCATCCTTGGCTCTCTACTGTGAATTCAATGAATTCAAGTTGCATTGTGGAAGCACTGTCCCTTCATAAGATGTTGTCACTCTTAGTGAGAAGTGACTCTAAGGCAGCTTACTGTTATTTCCATTTTAAGGTGGCTTTCTAAAATAACAAGGCTTACATCAGTACATTTTTGCCTGTCCATTACTCCAGCAGCATTGCACCTGTTCAGCCATGTTTGTCAGAGGAGCAGAAAGGGTCTGTGCAAATGAGTGTCTGCTGCTTGGCTGCTAAGTTGCCCCACTGAAGGGAAAGCTAATGGGTGGTCTCAAGTATATAATTAAATATAATTTAAAAATCATAGTGGACAGATCTCATGAGGGGGAAGAAAGGTTCAAGAGAAAATGGGCTCTTGTGTATTTTGCCAGTGACCAAACCACGTCGAATACAATACAGTGCTGCATGAAAGCTGTTAAGGAAAAGAAGTACTCAATTAATGGAAAACATCCAATGAATAGCATTTCTGAGATTATAATTCAAATAACGATCTTCCAAGAAGCCTCAGGAAAAGCTTTGTCTTTTTGGACATACCACCATTTTAGACAGAAGACTCAATCCTATTACCAGTGAGGTGCTTTCCCCTATCACTACTATTTCCATGCGCAGGTTTGACTGTCTTCTCTTCTCAGCAAAACTTATTTAACCACTTAATGCTTAAAATGTATTTTAAAAGCAGCACAGACATTGTGCTAGAGGCAAAAGCAAGGCTTTACATAGATATTTCTCTCTGTATAGTCTTGCAAAGATTTCTGTAACAAAGATACTCCTGTACATTTTCTTAAATACCAGCACCTTGAAGTTGGCCTCTACCCTGTGGGTCAGACTGGATGAACACCTTAAACCACCACTGTCAATAATCTGTAAAGCAGTCATAGAGGAAAGAAAAATATTTTTCTCATTGTACTCTTGCCCTGTTTTTCCAGGAAGAAGTATTACATACACTGACACCACTGGAATGAAACAAGCTTTATAAAGAAAGCCAACATCTATATACCCAAAGTCTCAGACTCTTTTCTGCAAACACAGAACTTGTATAACAGGGCATTTTATTTCTCCCCCTACAAACACACGGTTTTATACAAATACATCACAACAGAGGTGGAATTTTGCATGTGTAAGATAAAATACCCAGATCAATCCGAGTTTAGTGAGATTAAGATTAAGCACTTTTAATAACCCTTGCAAATTAGAGTATTATTAAAATTAAGTTAAAATTAGTGATGTTCATATATCAGGGAGATGGTGAATGAAGCATAAGCACAATGCTGAGACACGCTACATCCTTCTCCTGAACAAGAGGTGGCAACAAAAAGACTGGCAGTACTTCAAGAACATGAAAAGCATAGCCAATGATTCTAAAAGCTTGAGCTAGAAGGTGGACAGCAATTTGACACAATACTAACCCAAATGCAAAGATAAGAACAAGCATAATTTTAGAATTATATGCTATTGACAGAAGTAGAAGGCGAGGAAAAAAAACTATATACTTCTCTCAAAACCATTGAATTTCATAACTTTTATAGCTAACTCTCTTCTTAAGACACATTAAGTTTCAGAGATAGCAGAGGAGAAAGCCAAATATATAACAGCCTAAGTTAGTTTTATAGCAATGGAGAATGAAAAAAAGAAAAGGTTTTGAAAACAGTAATAAAAAATCCTCTTAATAAAGAGGAATAAAGATAAAGTCCTGTGGTCTATTTATCACTAACCACCATAACTCTCAGAGGATATGAAAACATGGATTAACCTGCTGATTAACCTTCATACAAACATCAGAAATTTAAACAAAATAAATATAATAATAAAAGGATTAAAATCAACAAAGTTCTGCATTCTGTTCTGTGTTGTTCTCCTGGTCACACTAGAAAAACCTTGCACTCTCAGGGACAATTGATGTAGAAGCAATTGACATAGATTTTGTTCCTAAGGCATATTTTACTATATATTATTTGAGGCTTGACATGAATTATGACAAAAACTCTTACTAGACTAAGGTACCCCCACTGAAACTTAAATATACCTCTTTCTGTAGGAGTTGCTCTCTTATCTGTGAAACTAGAAGAGCTTCTTGACGTCTGTCTTGTTCACCAAGTTGTTCTTGAAGATGTTTAATTAGCATCTACAAAAGGTTTAAAAATATTTTGTCATTAGCATACACACCCATGACAACATGCAAAAACCTGTGCAGGAGAAGTACAGAAAAAAAAAGCAGCACTGAGAAAGTTGGGGCTGTTCAGCCTGGAGTAGATTGTGTGGAAACCTCATAGCAACCTTCCAGTATCTGAAGGGACCTACAACGAAGCCAGAGATATATCTACTGCATTTTACCTCCTGTGTTGAAATTTTGTTCTTTAGTTCAGCTACTTTAGAAGTGGAATATTCCTTTGCATGCTGGCAAACAATCTTCTCGACTTCCCTCTGGTGGGAAGTCTTCAGAGATGCAATGTATTCTGCTGTGTCTTCCTGCATCCTGAACAGAGCAAGAAAAATGTGAGATGTAGCAAAGCAGCTACAGACAGTTCTTCAAAAATGCAGCAGATTCTCACTTGAACACACTAAATAACAAAAATGTTAAAGGTGGCATATCTTTGATATTTCATAATGAAACCTTGCAAGAAAGGACCACAATTACTTCTATTGCTCTGAAGGGAGGATGGTGGATATGTGCATTATCTAACTAGAGTCTGTTAGGATACATAAAATTCAGGCAATTGTCTTTGCTGGTTCCTCTTATTAAAACAGTGTTGAGAAAACACATGCTTTTTAACCATAATGCAGCTATCTTCTTTTAGGTATCCATTTTAGAAAGGAATGTGTTGCAATCTAAACATGCCAATTTCTTCTACATTGATTGTGAAGGGATGTAAGGAAGACTAGGTGAAGTATAATATTTCTGCAGTTGTCAAGTAAATCCCACTGTAAGCATACCCCAGGTCTGAAGGAAAGAACATGGACCAAACATTAATGCTATACAACACAAAGTATCTAAGATATGATGATTTACACTGAGATATTTTACTTAAAAGTGTAAGAAATTGTAGTATTAATAAAAGCATGAATACAGGTTTGCCTGTAGAAAGAACTTTGAGAGTCCACTGCTTAAAAAAAAACCCAAAGTAACAAAAAACTCCAAACCCCCTCCCAAAGCCAGAAAGCAGTACAAATGAAGGCATAAGCAACCTTCACACATGGCTGACATGTTAATGTGTTACTTCAATCCTACATTTGCCAACACTTTAAGAAGGTTTTTAAAGGAATGTTGAGCATTTACCTTCGTATGTTACTTTCAGAATAAGCCAGTGCTGCTTGAGACTTCACCCGCTGCTGGCTCATTTCTAGGGACAATCTCTCCAGCTCTTCTTTCAGTTGTGCATTTTCTTGCAGAACTTCCAAGAGATGAGAATCAGAAAAGGTATGTGGTTGGTGTATTTTGTCATCATTGAAAATGCTTAGAGAGGGTTCAGTGTTGTTGGAATTCCTTCTATCTGTTGTTGAGGTATTCTTTTTCAAGACTTCTGTAGAGTTTCCATTAGTGTTTATTTTATTTCTTAAATTATTATCAGACAACATCACCATCCTTTCTTTTTGAAGTTTCTCTACAGTTTTTGTGAGGTCTTGTATTTCTCTATTTTTGGTGACCAGCTCTTCATTTAGTTTTAACAACCTGTCTTTTGTGTTACCTTGTTTTATCTTAGAGTCCATGGACTCTAAGTCTTTATTATCATTTTTACTTCTGAGTTTTAACTGGGAATTTTGACTTTTAAGATTTTCAATTTCTCTTTGGAGGTTTCCAACAGTGATCTGATGGGTCTCCTTTAGATTCTGAAGCTCCTGTTCAAGTTCTCTAGAAGCGGCTTTATCACCATTCAGTTTTGGTGTTCCATTCATAAATTCATAGGCAAGTAGTTGCTCAAGCTCTGCAAGCCTTTGTTCATACTGTATCTAGGAGGGGAGTAGAAAGCAGGGACAAAAAAAAGCAGTTGCATAAGTGCACTGTTATTATTAGCTCCACTGTTATTATTACTTTTTAAAGTTACGGCCTGTCTGAAGGAAGATTTCAGAAGACAGGATACAAATAATGTTTGCTAACAAACTATTCAATCAGTTCAAAAATTAGTGAGTGAAATAATTAAGTCTGCTGCAAAACAGAATTACTTGAAAAATTTACGACAAAATAATCTAATCACAATGGATGCAGTAACTATGGGATAGAAAATTATACTTACTAGAAAATATTTCATTTTTATGTAATTGAGTTCTCTTCAGATGCTACCAATGTTAATTTTGCCATTATGTACTTCTTATATACCAGCTGGAAAACATTCATGTCAAATGTTCAAAACGGCACTTCACATTTTTCAAAACATCTTAATTTTTAACAGAACAGATATTTCTTTTTATGTATTTATAAGTATGAAGGTAGAAGTATGTATTCAGAGACACACAGGATCTTTCCTCCTAATGAGCTGAGGAAAATCTAACCTTTTAAACTGCTTGGATGGCCTTTGAGGAAACTATGATGAGCGACTCGTGGAGAAAAGGTGGAACAACTGGCCAATGCTTTCCTTTCTTGCTCATTAAGCACCTGCACAGTTCAACTTTTCCTTTGAGTGAAATGCCAGACTTCCATGCTTCCTAACCCGAGTCTTCAGGCTCACTATCATGTAATTTTTGGACAGCATGTTTAGTGGTTCCCAATGCTCCCTGCAGAAGTGCTCAGTCAGCAGACCTTTGAAATCACAGCCTTTGGTACAGCAAGGAATTAGATAAGCAGCTACTCTGACCCACAGGGTGAAAACCACTTACATTAATTGTAAGAATTGAATTATTATGCCTTGAGAACATGTCCTCTTTGTTTCAATACTACCCTAGAATTTCAATGCTATTTTTAATCTTAGATGCTGAAGGTACTGAAATTCTGGTTCTAAATTCTTTTGAGTATTTTTTTTCTCCTGAATGTGGTCTTTGTCTTCAGTTTTAACCACTGCCTTGTGTTAGACTCCAGTTGCCTTGTGACTGTTACTTGCAGAAGTGGACTACTCAACTTTTACCTTTATTTTTTGAAACTGTTGTTCCATGGCACGGAGGCTTTTCTTAGCTTCATCATCTTTACCTTCAAGTTCTGTTTCTAATTTCTTTATTCTTCTCTCCAAAAATTCAACTGTGTTTGTTTTAGCTGAAAAATCATTTGTTTTCTCAGCAGCAGCAGCAGCATATATCAAAGCAGGCAAAGAATTTGGATACCTTCTTTTTAGAATTCCTTCCATTTCTCTGATCTGCTCATAAGAAAATTAAGTCAAAGGTCAAAAATAATAAAGTTCTAATGAAAAGGGAACAGAAATAAGTGACAGAATGTTAACAAATTTCATTCCCTTAAGGTAGAAGAATGAATACCATATATGCATATATTGAGAATTATTTTATATTCCTCCCATTTAAGTTTTTGTTTACAGAAAAGCAAGACTCATCGTCTCTTACTGACTAACTTACACATGATCTTAAAATATTGCTCTGGTCTTCAGACTGCCTTATGTCAATTGTCTACAGAAAGTCAAAAAACGGGATTTGAGTATGGCTCTGAATGCTGTGACTGTTTTTTCTGGATTTGCATTCGCATTCTACTTTTCCAGCTGTTACAGATATTTCATAGCAATCTTGGCATTATTCTCCCAACAACAGATTGTATGCCTTTTGTTTTGTAGTCTGCAATAACATAAACTGAACACTTTGCATGCAACATTAATAACAAGTCCTTCTCTTATCTATGGATAAGATACTCATACCAGAATTCTGCAAAGGCTCTTGCCCATGAGTCCCTCATCCCTAATTAATCCAACTGCCACCTCCTAAAATTCAGGAAGGCCCACCTCCACTTGATGTTTCTTTAGTAGAAACATGGATTTTAAGGTGTCCACTCCCACAGTTTCCATGAATCTTGTAGGAATCCAACAGAATTAAAATCCCTACTTGGTTGAAATTCATCATGCTGTTAAGGAATTACTGAAGGTGGACAGAAGTCTTAAGACGATAAACAGCAAACTTTGGCTTCTTCCCTCTTGCCCCTTTTGAAGAAACTCTTAAACAGTTATTTTAAATGATTTTCAGAGGGATATCATCTTCTTAGAACATAGTAGCAAGAAGTACTCTTTCTAAGTAAATAATTGCAGCTTTTTGTGTTTGTGACTGTAATGGAAGTTACTTTATCACAGAACTTCATGCTATGCTTTATCCTTATGAAAACACTGGAGTTTTAAGAGACCTTATGTGAAACAAAGGTTAAAGGAATGATAGTTCTTTTACTGCATACTTGTCGCTCAAGATCCTGAATTCTTTTAGCATCTGCTGCTCTGTCTCGTAAGCGTTTCTTCTGTTGCACACACTGATCTCCTGCTTCAGCTCTGAGCTTCTCCACCTGTCCAATTTACCAGGAGACAAATTGAAATATGTATTCAGAGACACTGCCCCATAGTACAAAAGCATTTCAAACACACACCATTCAATGAAAGTATTCTGGCACTTAAAAACTTGTAATGGTAATTTCTGTACTAAGTGATTCTTCAGATTCTAAGCCCATGTGACAGTTTCCTTCTCCAAAGCAACTGAAACTAGATATCCAAATCCAAGAGAATTTCAGCTCTGGGACACTCTTGTCTTCATACCAGTAAAACTGTTTCTTTCTTTCATACTGCCAGTATGCAGGCTTGATTAATAAGCTGTTATATAAAGTATTACAGTGCATTCCATGCTTCAGGATGAGTTTAGGAAATGGTTTGTGATTTGCAATGCTGCACAATGTCATGAGATATAGAAACAGCCAAAAGGCAACATTATATTGTTCCTCAATAAAAGCTGAGTCACAGAATCAGGGGAAGGACCTGGATAACTCATTTTCTTGCACTCCCAAGAAGTCTGGCCATGAGGACTCAAACCTACAATCCAAAATTGAATTTCCTACCTTTATTAGCCACTATGATCTCTGTACAGGGATATTATACCGTTGGATATTAAACAATATTCCTATCTTGAATTCTCTCCCACATTGGTAATATTAGTGTAAGTCATGCTTTTATGTCAGCATTTTATAGTTTGATTGATTTGATAATTTCAGTGAAGTCACAGCTCTAGGCACCAGAATTTTTATACACGAGTCCATCCCAGAAAAAACGTCAATAAAAATATTTTCTTTTACAGGAATGATATCTTGATCAAAGTTTGACATGGTGGTGTCCAACCCTGGCTGCTCCTTCAGAAGCACCTCCTTTCATCTGCGATCTCTCTAATAAAACACCATAAAAATTCCAAGAGCAGTTTATATTTTAGCACTGGTAAGATTTTTTAATTTTGTGAATCCTAAGTCAAATGTACTGACAACTAGACAAGGCAAATCTCAGCAGTATTCAAGATTCATGCATTAGATTTGTTTGCTTTATATATTGAGTGTTTTGGGTTTTTCCTCCCCACTACAGTAACCAGGGATTTTTTTCCTAAGAAAGAATTTAGAACTAGTACTTAAGAGGTAAAAGAAGTGTTGTCTAAGTTACTATGGAGCAAAAAGAAGAAAAAGAGAATGAGAAGAAGGTTGTTCTCAGCTGTTAATGTAACAATATATTTCTTTCCCTTAGGTCAAGAAATTTGAAGGTTTTAGGGAAGCATGTTACTTTTGCTCCCAGAAGCATAGCCAAGATGTACAATGAAACCAATCTAAAATACCGGAAAAAAAATGTATTATTATGAAGGAAGTAATTACATTACACTCATGGAAAGAAAATGAGAAAGAAACAATTTCCAGTTCCAAGTTCTTAGATAAAGCTAGATATTATCACCTCTAGTCTTAGTTTCTCAATTTCTTCTCTTGCATCTCTAAGACGGGCTGCATCTTTATCCAGAAGATCTTGATTTTCTGCATACCACTGAAGTCTTTTTTTTAAATGACTAATTTCTTGTTTGTATGATTCTTCCATAACTTTAAATTCATAAGACTTCTCACCTACAAGAATAAAACATTCTTAGAATTGTTTTATTAGCAATTATGCATTGAAGGAGTAATTAATCAACACTGTATTCCCCAGCATTTTTCATATGTTTATAATTTTGACAATACTGTTACTGCAGTAGTTTTAAAACCAGATCCTAATTAGGATTTTAAAAGCAGCAATATTTGTAAAAATCCCTATATTTCTGTCATACATAGCAGTACTCAATGGCCTACAGTTCACTGCATAAAGTATTTAAACAGAATCTTAGGGAGATGTATTCTTCATCATGCTCTAATACCCAGACCTTTAGCATCAAGGTGACAACATAGAATATATGCTTAGATGTGTACTGATCATACTCCTCCCATTTAGGGATCAAGCATTTTAAGAAGAGACATGGAGGTAAATATTACTGCACTTAGCATGACATCTGATGCATGTCAGCATGTTATACTTGACACTAGAAATGAGAGAGTCCAATTTTGAGCCTTCTCTCATTAATTCAAACTGGAAAAACCTCTGGTAAGAATTCTGAAAAAAGTCCCAAGGCATAGGTTATAGGTAAAAAATGGGCTAAATCTAAACAGAAGACTAAGATGTAACATAATATTTTCTTATGAACAGAGCTGTCACATAATTGAAATCGTCTGTTTTCTATGTCCAGTGAAAGATGGGCAAGAAATCAAACTTAACAGGCCAAAACAAAGAGTTTGGTTGGATACAGGAAGATACTTTCTAATAGAGTACCAAAAGTACTGCAGCATGTCCTTCACTGTATGCTATTTTTAGAAGTTTAGACTTGTTTGGAAATACTCTAGATGCATTTCACTAAGAAACTGAAACCAGTTTTTGTTACAAATTTATTTAATGAAATGCAAAGTAAGCAAAATCATTCAACAAAACGAAGGTGCTTTACTTGATGCAGATGCAATCTGGACTTTTGCTAAATCTCTCTCTTTCTTAGCTTGGACCAAGTCTACCTCAAGAGCTTGCTTATCTTGTTTTAGACGTCTTAGCTCTTCTTGCAATTTAGCTTCTTCTTTCTGGGTTTTAGAGAAAACAGTAAAACATGAAAAAACTAAACACATAGTATCACACAAAACCCCTGAGCATCCTTTTCATTATACAAAGATTAAATCACTACACTTGCATCCGACCACAGCAACAATAAGGTCTTTTAATTTTGGTATTATTTTCAGGCCCTGTGATAGGAGAGCATGGGAAAACATAAGCTAAACACTAAAAAAACACCCCAAACTCCAGATTTTTTAAGCCTTACTTAACTGTCATAGAAGTAGAAAACCTCTGCCTATTGAGAGGGTCAGTAAAGAAAATGGCTTGACTTACATCTGAGACAGAAGACTGTAGGTTAAATGGACAGATGTATTGTCCAGCAGTTCACCTTACTACATTCTACTTCTAGCCATTTTCTGCTGGCAGTCTCTCTTCTTTTTGCTACACATGAACAGTAGCAAACTTCAAGACCAAGTAGGACAAAAGGTCTTGGTGTGAGAGCCACCTCTAGAGATGGTGCCCCTTGGTCTTAAGTATGACAGGTACAGTAAAAATCAACTGGGGGCCTGAGATTTTGGGAGCAGACAGTAAACAGACTGAGTGTCTAGGCAGGTGCACTCCTATCCTGATCTGCTGAGCAGGCTACATCAGGCCTGTGTGCATCAGGCCACACATTTCCAGCAGTATTATTTTATTTATTTCTGTGCTACAAGCAAAGGCACTACTCTGTTATTTTATAGCTTTAGTATATACCTACCCGTGCTGCCCGAAGCTCTGAAATCAATTCTGTGAAACTCTGATTTTTGGCTGGTTCAGAATCCTGCATGATTCGTGACTGGTTATCAGTCTTCTCTATCTTTTCTCTAAACAGTAGCAGCAAAAGCAGTTATGCAATGTGATGAATCAGCATACTATCAATGGCTACTGGAAAACAATCACAACCCCCTGTCCCCCAAATAGTACCACAAAGTCAATCCATGCAGGTTCAAAACAAAAAGAGAAGCAAATATGCACAGCATTTGTATGCAAACAAAATTCACTGTAAGGCAAACTTGTTTATTTGGACTACACAAGGGAAGGAAATAAAAGTCTACCCTGCATCAGTGGAACTCATTTACAGGCCTCTCCAAAGCAAAGATCTGTAGATTAGGAGTACATGCAAATGCTAGGTTGTTTTTCTCATTGCTAGCACAGGATGCAAATCTCACAGGACCTACAATGCAGTGAATAGAATGGTTTCTCTAGCAGAATCTCTTGTGACCCCTGATCTACTGTGTATCTTACAACAGCATCAAAACATCTTAACAATATCAGCAGAGCCATAATATCAGAACAAGTGTAGTATAATGTATTATGCATTTTGATATGAATAAGAACACTGAAATATTTCCCAAGTGGAAGTCTCTAGTCTTCCTACAGGTTTGCAATACCATCAAGAAAACAAAGAATTAAGTGCCCATAACCAACACAAACCAATTCTCAAAATAAGAAACAAACCCACAAACTGGAGAAACACTAGAAAACATGTACCTGATAGACTCTGCAATGGTTCATTAAAAAAAAACAATGAACACCAGAAAACTCCAGAGATTTTAGGTCAGATATGTAAATGAGCCTACCTTAATTGTATTAATTCAGACTTTAAGCACTGATTCTCCTTAAACATTTGTTCCTCATTTTTTTTGTTTTGGATTTGTAGCTCTTTCATTTGTTTGTATAACCTCTCATTTTCCTAAGTTGAGACAAAGTAAAATCATGTTCATAAATTACTGTTTTCTACAGTTATAAAACAATTTCCTATGAATCATATAGTTTCCCAGCTGAAACAGTGGAAGAAAACACTAAATATTTCATAACTGCGCTTCTAAAATGGATGTGTACTTTCATTATCTACAATCTCATCCAAGTGTCTGCTCACTCTGAAGGAAGGAGCTAAGACAGACCCTCTACAAACTATCCCAACTATATTCTAAAAATGTGCTCAGGGGAGAGTGCTGATAGACTAGAGCTCAGCCTGCCCACGCTCCAGTCCTGGAGACACAAACCATCATTGTTTGGGATGCTCAGAGCCATACTGGAAAGACGTGGTGTTTATATCAAGGAATTATGCTGAGCATCAGCTGGAAGCTGGTTGAGCTCCCTACTGGATTTTACAGCTGCAAGTATTCAGAAGGATTATTAAGCTTGAGTTAGCTATTTTTCCACTTGACTAAGTAATACAAATCAGGTATGCTAACAAGGTTACCTTGAAATCTGCTGCTCAGATCTTGAGAAAAACATTTTAAAACCCCAAATTATTGAGATTTCTAATGCTGCTTAAATGTACGAATTTTAAACTACATTTGGGCAAAAGGTTTGTGGTTCTTCATTGACCATGAAGTATTTTCCCAGTACTCAACTGAAAAGTTACCAATTTTTACAATTTAGAACATTTACATGGAACTGTGGAAAAACTGGACATGTGAAAGACTTTTTAAATGTGCAGTACGTTTGCCCTTCACACTCAAATTCCATCAATTTTTTAAAAAACAAGGTACCTGTTTTCAATAGAAAAGTGTAATCATTAAACAATTTTGTTTCTGAAAGTGGATGAAACACAGCTTAACATGATGTGTGGTGTTACCTGTTGATAACCTTGAATAATGACCTCTTGATCTTCAATCTCTTTTTGTATTTGTGCCAGTTTTTCCTCAGTTACAGGAATTGCTGCTGCATGGGTCCACCGCTTTTCTTGGGCCATCTCTTCCACATTTCTTAGCTTTCAGAAAAAGACACACAAGCAATAAGAAAGTTTTCTTAGCAATATGGAATTTTCTGTAAGACTGCAGTCCAATCTCTTCATTAAGGTATGACAGCAGACCAGTGCGTGACTCTTACTGGAGGTTTACAGACACATTAGGAAACAGAGAAAAGGTATGAAGTGTTTGGGAAAAGCTAGAAGTTTCTGTTCTTATGTGTCTAGACAGGAGAGAACGTTATGAAGCAGAGAGTTATCTGCAACAAGGGTATAGTGGAATAACTCTGGGAATATTTCATACAGACAAAATGCGACATTGAAAAATGCATCAAGAACTAAAAACAATATCTCAGCATATAGTATTTATCTATAACAAGTGGTATCTGTAAGAGTGAATTAAATCTCTGCAAAAAACTTGCTGCGGGACTCTCAAAACAGCGAAGTAAGGGACCTCAGGATAAATGGTTTATCTCCAGGAAGAAAAAAAAAAATCTAACAGGCAATAAATGTAACAGCAGGTATGCACTTATAAAGTTGCAGTGTCTGTGCAAATTTGGATTTTCTGCTCATCAACAACTCATGTAAAGTAACATTGATTCAAATTTCAGAAGCAATGTTTCTTCTCTTCTATAGGCACAGGATACAAGATGATAAAATACCTTACTCTGAAGAACATAGTTTTCCTGACCCAGATGGGAAAGCTCCTTTTCATGCAGTGTTTTCAATTCCACCACCTTGGACTCCATCTCATTCTCTTTTTGTGAAAGCTTGCTGGCCAGCTGCTGAATCAAATCCCGAGCTGTGTTCAGGTCCTCCTCTGCTGCTTGTACTCGTTTTAACAAATACAGCTCTCGATCACAGCTTTTGAAAGGGGAAAATGGTAAGTCCTAGGGTAGACAATTTGGGGAAACATTACTCTGAGCTGACTGTTTATCAGAACTCTGCTCATCAGTTTTATTTAACTAGTTTGTCTGGCTCTTAGCAACAATGCAAGGTACTTGAAAAAACAACAAAAAATGCAACCCACCCATTTTAATAGCAAAACATCCTATATTTATTTCAGTGATCTACCTTCTCATTTGTAAAATATATATGAGGAAAACAAGACAAAAAACCCAAGAAACAAACAGATCACATATGACAGCCATTATATTGCTACCAGAATTGTTCTATTATGCATCTTACTATTAGAAAAGCAGCAGTGATTCAGGTATTGAATGAACAGCTTTTTTATGCAGTTGATAAGGAAGAAGGAAAAACCATTATGGTACTGTAAATTCAGTCATCTTGGAGAAGTCAGAAGATACTATTAAATATTTTATGCAATGCAAATAGGAAAAGTCCCTGAACAGTAGTACTGTTTAAATATTCAAAGCAGAATATTGTAAGTAGAAGTTCTATTTAATCTTCTTTTACAATGAAATAGTAATTTTTCAAATAAGCAACTTTAATTTTATATAGAACCACCAAAGCAACAGCTTTATCCAAGCAACTGAAAAGCATCATGATTATATTTGCATATTTTAAAAGCAAAAACTAGTGTTTGACCAAGGAGAAGTCTTCATTCAATATTTCAGTATTCGCCAACCTTGTGGTAACTGCTAAAAGCCTTGACAGAATAGGTTTGCAAACCAAGTTGTACATGCTATAATTGGAAGCATCACTGATTATTACTCACACGATGATATTGCCTGTTATAATCCACAGCCTGGTGTCCAAGATTACTAACAACTGATTGGCCAGACAAAACTCTGTTAATACTTCCCTCCAAAGTTGGTTCATTTGTTGCAGATCTTATTATCCGAGTAGCAAATAAGACTTCTTCATTTAGGCAGAAAGTAAAACAGAACAAATTAAATTCAGAATTTTATGTCCTTTAAGCGAAATATGTATTTATGTGATCCAACCTATATAGGTTAGGCAGGTATATAAAATATTCTACAAAATCTGAATTTTGAATGAAATACAGAAACTTGAGAATTATGGAAAAACTGGAGGGTTTTGGGGTTTTTTTTGTTTTTTTTTTTTTTTTAGTAAGGAACTGATGACAAGATAAAACCCAGGAGAACAACTGAAACAAGTAGCTGTATAATAAATCCTTCATGAAACAAGGTTAACCTCACTCCTACACTTCAGAAG
Organism: Cinclus cinclus; assembly: GCF_963662255.1. Lineage (NCBI taxonomy): Eukaryota > Metazoa > Chordata > Aves > Passeriformes > Cinclidae > Cinclus > Cinclus cinclus. Next base: position 34,155,122 of record NC_085048.1, read on the forward strand.
TGGCCAGTTATCTAAGTATACAGAAACACAACATATTTCAAGTTCTGGGGAAGATAAGACAGCAATTTTCAAAACACACTTTGGAATGCAGACAGCACAGAAAGAAATGCAACATTTATTTGTTGCATCAAATACCAACTTGACTGGAATAAGAAATCAAGAAAGTTCCCCCAAAAGTCACTAACATGCATACAACTGTTCACATCTCAGTCTTCTGAAATACAGATAGTAACTACAATTGCCATTTCAACTGCTCCTGCTTAGGAATGTTACACCTGAAAAAAAACCCAACCCATCAGATAATGATTCTTTTCAAATTTTATACCTTTTTAGTGTCACAGACCCCTCAGAAAGGTGCTCTCTTAGCACTGATGACTTGGGAATTGTTTGATTCAATACTATTTTCCTCCTACCTATAGAGGGGGCCCCTGCAGAATGCAGCCAGGTGAGATTAATCTCTGAAATCACCTAAAATTGCTATTGTGAATGGTTATAGCTAGAGAGGGAAGAGCAAGTTTGAATGAAGCCAGTGGTCTGATTTCCTCAGCATTTGTCACTCACTTTACCACTTTCACCAGGCTGTAAAACCTTCTCTTCCTCAATGAGAGAAGCAACAATGTACTGAGTAACTGAGGTCCTTCAGTTCAAAAGCTGCCACTGAAGCACCTCCTTAAGATAAGTAACAATCCTAAACTGCTCTTCTTGACACTAACTGCAGGGTTTTTAAAAGCACTGCATGCTAGAAGTGTAGTAAAGCTTGGGTTACTGTAGAGTTACTTGTCCATGCCTCAGGGATAGAAAACATTGTCTGCAAACACTAAGCTGAATTATCTCATTAAATTCTTCAGGTTTCATCCCAAAACAAAAAGGTTCAGTCCTTTACTTGCAACCCAATTTACACAGGATTACATTGGTATTTTCCTTTTCATAGTGTTTCCAAGAGACATGAACAGAAAATAGGACTTTCTTTTTTAGTACTTTTTTTGTACTCTAGGAAAACAAAGATCAAAAGAAGCTGCGAACAGGAATTCAGCCTCAAACATACAAGTTAGTGAGTCAGCAAATCTTTGCACTTACTGCAATGAAAAATGTCTACTTGTAGATATTAATTTTTGAACCCCAGATTTTTTTCTTTTGGTCCTACTGGTGAATAATAGATAAGTCTCAAACACAGTGGAAGCAAATGTGAGTGAAAATGAAGACTACAAAGATTCATATAAAAGTCTCTCTCACACCAATTTCATGCTAATACAGAAAAAAATCAGTACTTAAGTGCATTTGAGATTAGCAGGTTTCTCTACAATATTTGGGGTTTTTTTAATGTGAAGCATAGAAAGCAGACCTCTCTGGCTCTTAAACTCAGAATTAAGACTCTTAAAACTTAGAATTACCTTTAGATTTTGCTCTATCTGCAGGACTTTTGGCTTTCATACAGGTCTTTTTGAAAGTTTCTTTTGGTGTTTTCTTTTCACTAACTGGAAAAGACTGCTTTGAAAGTAAACTGGGTTTCCCATAGCCAGAACTTCTAACCAGTCCATGAGGACCATGTGAAGGTTTTTTTTTATGTACAGGTGCTGAACTTCTGATATTCTTATATGACATTGGTTTGGTTGTCATTGGTTCTGCTCTTTCATTCTTCAAGGAACAAGACTGAAGAGCCTGTGACAGAATACATTTGTTTAAAACAAGTTTTAGACTCTGCTGGAAACTGAGGGTATTATTCACCATCGAAAAACAGAACCAGTTACCAAAATTACACAATTATAAGACTCAGGGTGATGGTAAGCATTATTTTTAACCAAATTAGTAGTAAGCAATTTTGCAGAATTGTACTACTTCAGAACTACACAGGGCAAGTACTTTGTACTGGCTCTGTTTAGCTGATCTGGGAAATTGTATTTTTATTTTAATTTTACTAGACATTACCGGATCTTTTGCTTACCAAATAAGGTAGGTCATGACTAAAGGCCAATAAACAGTGAGTATAGAAACCCAGCCATGAAGAAAGGAACAGTGGCAGGCAGAGGAACCCTGCTAAACTTGATCATCAAAAACAAAGCACGCAACTCCAACAAATGAAAAAGTTTAGTCTGTCTGCCCTGGTGGGCAATCCACCAGTATAAATCAGCCAAACCTCTGTCCCTACATTGCCTTGCATACACAAGAGATGATTGCCTAAAGGAGTTTGAAGCTAATTTAAGGGATGCAAGGAGAAAAGAATTTTGGAATGTAGGGAGAAGATTTGGGATTATGTAAATCTTGTTCTGGAATGTCTGAGATGATTGTAAGAATGCGCAAAACTTACAGGATCTTTAGGAAAACAACAAAAACTAGGTAAAGAAACAAGTCTGGGAAATAGAGGAAAAAATCAGATAAAAAAAGCTGGTGACATAACCAGGTTGCTGGTCACCACACTTGTCTGAGTCAGCTGGACACTGACCACTGTATTTGTCATATATATATATGACCACTATATTCTTACTGAACTGCATTTGTAACTGTTCTCTCTGTACAAATGTGTTTACAGGTGTCCCTCCAATGCTCACACGCTCAGAGACATCACTGTCTTCAGCTGGAGACATGGCATTGCAGCAACCTTGCACATGTTGGGCTGGGACAAGAAGAATCCCACTGGTCCCAGTGTCCACTGGATTTGGTGACCTCTAACACTAGCAGTGGCAGCATGAGAATTTAAAGAAAAATAACAAGTCTCTCAATTTCTTAACATCAGAGCAATAATCAAGTGACAGGCAGTCTAAAATACATACTTTAAAAATTAATTCCATATAATAAAAACCTGGCTGGTAATACTTACCTTTTTAGTTTTGCTTCCTTTTGAAAGCAGAGAGTCTTGTCCTATTTTTTCTCTTAGTATATCAGGCTGTGCTTTACTGGTCTGAATTTCTTTCTCAGTCATCCTCCGAAAGTTATCATCATTCACACTTGTCTGTAGAACGATGCTTTCTCCTCTGTTAAACTCTTCAACTAAGTTTTTCCCCCAAGCTGTATTACTCTGGGGGTCTTCAAATGGTGAGTGGCTCATGAGGTCATTTTCTGTGCTGCCTACCAGTTTCACAGGACTACAAGAAAAAAAGAAGTCATATATGATAAGACTTTTGCCCTTTGCTTTTTTATCACTCTGAAAAAAGCAGGGCACTTTTTCCTTAGGTATCAGCTGTAAGGACTGCCTGAATTTCAAAGAGCTACTAAGCTTCTTTTAAGACCCATCTCGCAGATGTAGTCATACAGATTCACTCCCACACTGTGGGAGCTGCTTCCCAGCAGTGACTGTTTTTGTGGAGGTAGAAAAATTGACAAGATAAACACCTGTAAGCCTGCAATTAACACTAGTAAAAAAATGAGCAGTATTTCTGCTGAGTGCAGCTACATGATAAGCTCCCTGAACTTATCTGTGAATCATACACTGTATTTCTGACAGTTCCAAGGCATTTGCTGTCTGCTCTAGACAGAACAGTTGCAGCAAATTAAGGAGGAGGTATGGAGCACAGGTTAGTAAGAATCACAGCAGTGGGATTTGATCTTAAGAGGATTTGAGTTTCAGATTATGGAGTTTGGAGAGCTAGGATAGTATATGGGCTGAAATGCATAGAGAATGGGAAAGAGCAGAAGACTGGGAAGGTGGAGATCTTAGCTGTGAGAATGATGAACACTCCTCCAAATCAACTGATAAATACTACTGCTTATTTCCCAAAGTACTATGGGAATCCCTGGTCTAAACCTATTAACACTGTATAACTCATTTAACAGTTAAGGCCAGTGCAGGATGTAACAAAATTTCAGTATTTAATTAAGAGAAAGAGACAGATGAGTTATTTTAAGGTATTTTTCACAAATCGTTTGCAGGTTTAAGTTATTGCAATTCTTAAAATGCATCTTTAAATAAATACCTTTCAGAGTCCACATCAAAATTTCTGATATTACATGTATGTCCTTTAATTGTTTTCATCAATTCTTCCACAGTAGGTAAATCTAAATAATGAGAAATAAATGTAAAATAAATTTAGACAACCTAGAAAAAAAAAGTGTTACAAGGACAACATTTAAACATTTAAAAATGCTTCAGAAACAGATATTTATACATATTGTTATATACATATATATGTAATATATATTGACTCTAAATATAATAATAATATATATTTATATAAATGTTTTATAAATTTATATATATATGGTATTATAGATATTGGCTCACTCATTTTACAAGTTTGTACAGTATATGCCTTCCTTTGAGCCATTTACCTGAATCAACAGTTGACATGTTTTTTGCATAGATGTCATTATTTTGTGAAATGCTTTGCTCTAAGCCTTCTGAGACTGCCACTGCAAAATTGTGCAGTTTCTGCTCATCAGTGTCCTGCAAAGACTGATCAATGTGATGATATGCCTGGTGTAGTGCTTCCATGTCACTGGTGGATGGTCCATAGGAAGTACCTGAGAAAAAAGCAGGCTTGTAAGAGACACTGTTGGATTTTCTGTTTTGGGAAACATCCCATTGAACCTTGTGTTTCAGTTACTAGGTTGGTCTAATATGTGGGGAAAACAGTGATATCACTTAGATTAAAATAATAATTAAAAAATCTCACTTTTCCTATAAAAAGAAACAGTTGCCAAGTCAATTAGTGCCTACTAAATTGTCTCATCTAGTTTGCATTCCTCTCCCCCATTCTTCCCCACCTCAATATTTTATCAGTACTAAAATTACATTATATGACTATTTTAAGAGGTGCCATCACAGCCACAATCTGGATATAAATGGCCTGTACTGTTGTGAAAATTTTGATAAGAGAATGTATTTAATAATTCATTTCAGTGCTGCCAATGAAGAATCTTAGATATGAGAAATAACCAAAGGAGATGGTATTTAAAGATGAAATTGCAGCATCAAAAGCTACTTTGCAATAAACAAGTGTAAAAAGACTTTTTCTTTTAGCAGAAACATCACTTTTTCCTGAAATAGCTCCTCGTGCTTTCAAGATTTGGCAAAAGCCAAGGGCTTCATGTTCCCCAATAATCTAAAAACAAGTGAAGACATTGGAGTCACCTATTTAAATAAAGTAAGATTTTAGGTTTTGAGTTTTGTGTGGTAGAGTTGTTTTTTTGGGTTTTTTTGTTTTTTTTTAGTTTTTTTGTTTGTTTGTTTTGTTTTGTTTTTTAAGGCACCTCTTACCTGCTTCGTTCATTTCAACTGCACTGAATTCTTCAGTCTCGCCTGGAGCTACATCCAATGTTTCAATGGCCTTCTGAAGTTCTACAGTAGAATCTTGTGAATCAAGCAATACAACTAAGAAGATAAATGTTACAGAAAACACAAAACTTCTTATTTATACATCATCACACTGGAATTAGAAGTATACTAGAGCTTATCTTGATGTATTAAGCATACAAAAAATACTATGTAGATTATTTTCTTGCCATTTAATTTTTAATTTCATTTAATTGAAAACCAATGAACTCTGATTACAAATCTGAGTTCTGAGTGGGTGTAATAAATATAAAAATGCATTGATGATCATCTTGAAGTGCTAATATTGTAGATTATTTTTAACTATTTAAATTCAACATATTTTCAGTAAAAAACATAAAACAAGGTGAAAATATCAAAATAGTAAAAATCAAGTAAGGAAGTTTCAAAAAGTTACATTTAATCTTCTTCCAGTAATCAAAGTTTGTATTTTACCTTTAGCCAGCATGCCAGTGTTTGCTTCTTCCTAAAAAAAAAAAAAAAATAACAAAAACAAACCCAAACAGTTATTTTTTGAATATGAAGGGAAAAAAAATTGGACAAACTTGAAGTTGGTCCAATACCTAAAAACAGTTTTCAGAACTTAGGACTAAGCAGTTATTCATTCTCCAAGAATATGCACTTTCTAAAACCGCCAAAAAGTTCTCAACATCCTGTATTCTACAAACCTTTTCACAAGTGAACAGAAATTAAATGCTCCTCTGCACAGAGGAGCATTTTTGCATCTTCCTGGTTTTCTTTTATTGTAATTTGGGAAAAGAAAGTTAAGAAGCAGTAAGCACATTATTTAGAGTTCCATTCTAACTTTTCCTTTCGAGTATTTATTAGAAATACTACTCCAATAAATTCATTTTAAAAGAACTAAAACGAAAATAAGTTTACCAAGTGAAAATGAATATATGGTGCTCTATAGACTTCTTTTGAAAAAACCCAATTCTGAATGTGTGCTCCAGGGATGCACCTATGTGCTACATATCAAAAGACCTGACCGAGCCAGTGGACAGCAGCATCCTCACAGCTCATACAGTTATGATTTTTGGGTCGTCTGTCTAAAGGGCTTCTCTGTAGGGAATTACATCTAGTAGTCTGTGTCACGTGCACCTCAATAGCTCTGACAAATCACTACCCATTCTGAGTCTGAGTTTCCACCTGAGCTCATCATTTGTGCACTTCCATCCTCATTTCTCAGCTCAAAGGAGGAGTAAGCAGGAAACCCTGTGAAGCACTTAAACCTTTCTATGATGCATCACAGTAAAGTGCATATCCTCAATAGAAAGATATAGTCTGAGGGCCAGTATATTCTTTCAGACAGTACATATCATATAAAGGTTTACTATATTCAGTTGCATACTGCAGAGCTTTTAAAATTCTTGCAAGTAACAGAAACATTTAGCAAGCTATACCTGTTCTTGAGGACTTAAATCAACTTCTGACATGATGTTTTGATTCACCTGATCTCCCTCAGTTTTAAGGGCAGGATTAGTATCTGTTTCTTCTTCAAAATCTTCACTGTAGCTACCTAAAAGAGTAAAATAAACATCAAAGAGAATGAATACTCAGATAAAGCAGTAAGAGACAGCTATCTCCTTTTCCCCAATGCCTTGTCTAAGAACAGTTACTGCTAATGTTACCACTTTTATAAAAGCAAAAGAAAGTTTCCAAAACTGAGTGTGGTACTAAAAACTACAGTGAAAGTCACACATAGTATCTCTAAATTCAAAGGAAGCTTGCCTTGTGATCAGACATGTTTTGTCTCCTCAAGATGTACTAGAACTGACCCCCTTTATTCACTTACACTCTCTCGCTTAGGGGTGAAATGATGCAATTCTAACCCTGCAGATAAAGTACTCTGTACATTCTCTTTGGCAACTCCAGCAGTTTTGAGGCTCAGAATCTGTAATTTGGCTTCTTTATGACCTGCTTTGGTGGACCAAAAGCCACTCTCAAGAGAAAGCACTATTTGAAAAGATGTGTCAGAGAATAAACTTTGCAAGCAAACCAAAGGCTTTTCCTTCAGGTACCTAGGTCCTTTCACAAGTTTCAGTTCTCCTGCAGTTACAGGCTCCACTGTCTGCATTATCTGTAACACTTAAACCAGAACCCTTGCAAAACACTGGTTCATAATGTGTTTTTTATGAGTTTATGGATTACAAATGCATCCTCCTTATGCTTGGGAAATTCAAGCCTGACAACAGGACCTCTCAAAAGTACAGCTAAATATATAAATTTGAAAATACAATCCATTAAATTGCAGAAATACACTATCATATGCCAGCAATGAAGCATGAAATAGAGATATGACAAGTGAAAGGCAAATAACCAAGAAATGTAGTGTGGAAATTTGGGGGTGAAAATCAATTAAGAGTAATACTGCAGATTACAGAGATTAAACTCAGGCATGAGAAGATGGCAGATGACAAAAAAATACAGATGACAGTTATGACACTGGAGTAAATCATACATCAAATCCACTTTCAACATCAGAATTTTTTTTTTAATTTATGATTGATCCAGGTTTTTTGCTACTTTTCCTTTTTTCTTTTGTCTTTTGGTTTACAATGGCTTAAAAATACACTTAAGAAAAGCACAGGTGTATGAACAACAGCTGCAGAGTCATAATGCAAGGACAGCCTAAAAGGCTGATATAAGAACTACAGGCAAAATAAAAAAAAACAAAAGAAAAGCCTGTATTACCAGATTTCTCTTCATGTGCAGGTTCTTCTTCTTTTTCAGCATTTTCATTTCTGAGAAATAAAATGAAAATTCTACTCTCTTTTTGGACAGCAAATAAATACTCTTCTTTTTCTCGGAACTCTACACTCTGATACTTCTTACAATTAGAAATAAAAGAAAAAAATTGTCCAACAAATCAAATCAAAGATAAGAAAAGTAGTAAAGCGTCAGTAATTATTAAAATAAAGAATTTCCCAGCTAAAATTCTCAATCAAACTCTTAAAACAACCCACTTTCTGCATTCTCTTCAATACCTACATTAACTTTCCAAAAAATATTTTTATCATCAAGTTTTGCCTCCTGCTTTGACCCTGTCATTCTGGACTCACAAAATAAATTTGATAACCACCCACCTTTTCTTTCTTTCTTTCCCCTTTTCCTATAAAACAGAATTTTTGTCCTTATCTAAAGCTCTCGAGAATTCTGCCCCCCTAACTGTTTCCATACTGGAAGTTGCCTCTGAACTCAGTATTTTCAGCAACAGCAGCCTGAACTTAGCCTTCAACCATTTCTCTCACAGATGTCTGAACTTATTTTCACACAACTGATTTTAAATGTGTTGCCCTAGTCTATGAAGTATCTTTTCTCTAGATTCATTTGTTATATCATGTCTAAAGGGACAAAGAATCTTTCCTGATCTACTTCCTTATTATTATCAGTTGTTACCTTTTAATTTAGCTACTCTTTACAATTATGAATGTTGAGTTGTTACTACTGAGTTATGCACAAGACTGTGGAGCTACAACCACTCATCACTAAGTCATGCTCTTACTTCTATTTATTAAGCTAATTTCTGTCCTTGTCTTTAAGAAAAAAAATCAAACCACGATAAATAAACAAAAAACCTGACTGAACCATATACAGGGTATCAGCCAACAAAATCTCAGTGGCCATACCCAAGCCACCTGTGCCCACCAATACAGTCCACAACTTTTCTTCCATCTAAGTTACCGTACAAATGGTGCTAGTATGACAGAATCATTGGAATCCAGCTCTTTATTTAATCTTGAATAATCAATAGTAGAGGAAGCTTCTCGTTCAAGTTTGGCAAAGAAGATCTCCTTTTCTTCTTGTTCTTCCAAAGTATCCAATCCAACCTCCATGATACTTTGATTAGGGCCAGAAGCTAAAACTGAATCTAAGTTTCAAGAAAGAGAATAAACTGTGTCTGTGCTGTATGTCCACACAGAATAGCCATAATAGTTAACAACTACAGATGGACTTGTAAAATATTAATGGCAACAAATCAACACAAACTAGTACTAGGAGACTTCAGTTCACGACACAGCTGACAGATGTGAAGAATCCCATCTTGAATTAAGGTAAACTGCTTTTAATACTAACTTATTTAGATCTAGTTAACTTGATGAAATGGTTGGGCTCTCAGTTCTCACCATTTGTTTCCAGGCTGTCTCTGCTCAAAGCAACAGCATCTCCATTACTTTTCTGAGGCTGCATCTTTTCCACATGAATATTGTCATGGTTTTCTCCCACAGGCTGTGAAGTGTTCTGCATCTTGACAAAGTTTCCATTGGCTTCAAGAATTTCTAGGAAAAAAGTTGCATTATTCTTGACTACCATATAAAAGATATTTGTATTAGTCTTCTAGTCTCCTTCCTGAACCACTAGTTTTAATCTCACATTGCAATTGCAAAGATATGCAGTCTCACGAATTGCATTCACCGAATTTCCACTGATTCTATCTATAAATCTTAATTAATTAAGCTGTTATAAATGTTATCTTCCCATCCTTTGAAAACATACTTAAAGTTCAGCATGAGACAAATGCAAAAACTGAGTCACCATCACATTACTCATGAAAGACAACCTCAGACACGGACCCCATACAGAAATTGACATTTCTTTCTTAAAATCCAGTTTGTTTGATTTGATCTACTACTTCAGATCACCACAGATTTTTTTAAACTTGCTATGACATTGGCTTAGCAATTTCATTTGTGTCTTAAAGGCTATAAGGAAGAAAACAGTAATCAAAGTCACTTAAAAGGCACTGATGAACACCCAGTCCTCCCATTCTATATATTTATGCAACTACAACTTGTAGTAGCTCTCATAATTGCAATTTCACTCTTGTGAGGGTTCAACACCACCTTAAGAGCTTTATGATGGCTCTCAGACAGAACACTGAGAACTACTTCCTTATGGAAGACCAAAGGCCAGATATTGCAGGACATTCCTACTCCAAAAACTCGCTTCTGCATGCCTGCAAAATACGCAGATATTATATATATATATATATATATATATTTATATATATATAATACTTAGATGCTGAGTAAGTTCTCATTGGAGAAGGGATAGGCGAAAAGCTGCTTATGCATTTTATCAAATGACATTAAGTTATTTAACAGTTCTCACAGAAGGGAACAGAAACTAAGTCTGTCTTTTCCAACATGAATAGTCAGTTGGTAACACACAGAATTTTTTCGTTCTGCCTGGCCACATGATGTTGAGACTGTAGCTGTAGCTGTGCTGTGTCCTTGTGCTGAACACACCGACAACAGCTCATTTCCTGCTGCAGGAGACTGGAGGAGATCCATACATCAATAACACTAAATCAATCTTCCATGTGCTGACCAAGTGCTTCAGCTCTGGGATCCTCCTCTGTTCTCTACACAGGCCCATATGAGTCCCATTTAAAAATGCCATGCTTGCCTATATCATGACAATGGAGCATCCTTTCCCTTTGGTACTGAAAATGTACTTAGAGTGACAGAAGGTAGGAAAGTAGCAGTTTCAACACCTTTTCCCTCCCTACTGGGCAGCCCTCAGCACATTTATTTTCGTTGTAAGAGCCTTCTTTTTAAAAAGCAAAATTAGGTTTATTTTCTTGATTTTAATGATAAAGTCCCCTTGCATATCTTATTCGGAGGCTTAGTGCATTAAGATTACACATCTTTGAAATCTACATTCCTGTATCTAACCTCAGCTCTGTCCTCAATATACAGCTCTGACTGACTTGCCTTGCATGCAACAAATAAAGGTCAGAGACATTGCCTAAAGGTCAAGGTCTACTTGTATAGAAAGTCAGTGCCAAAATAAATACATATTGCTACATTGAAAAGTAGAAAATGGAAAGCTCAAAGTGCTCAACTGAAGTAAAAAACTACAAATAGCCTGTTTCTCAGGTAGCCAAATGCAGTAATTTAAAGTAATTTACTCCAATGGCAGATGACACTCTACTCTAGTCAGCTGGGTCACAGGTTTTTTTCAGAGTTTTAGATTACCCATAATTTCACCAGATCTCAAATGACCTATATTTGAATGAGAATATATTAGCAGTATCAAATGCTAACTGCAACTGACCACCTATGTAGAGATTTGCAAGAAAGGGGAAGGGATTATAGAAGAATAAAAAAAACAATTAGAATGCCTAACTGAACAAAAGTTTAAAAAAAATCCTGTGAGTTTTTATTTAAATCACCTCATATCCAGTGAAATTTCTCAGTGGATGTACATTGATCTTGAAGACTTCATGGGGTTTATATAAGCTAACTAATAATTTTTAATATTTTGCTAGGCAGGGTTTGAGTCAAATCAGAAGTTTTCTTAAAAAGCAGCTTCCATAATAATGTGAAAAACAAATACTGCTTTTGCAGCCATTAAACTTTGTAACTTAGCCATAGTATAGTATTTTTTTTAAACTACAGCCAACAGAAATTAATTAAAATAAGAATCTGAGTTTCACTGTGAAGAATATTTCTAACTGCTACACTTGCAAAGAAACATTTAAAAACATAAATACAAAGGACTCAAACTGATAATGACAAACATCTACTTCAAAAAGTAGGTAATTTTTTTCCTAATCTGATCAAGACTGTCAGAACTGAGTAGTTTTACCTTTTTAATACCATATAAAATACAGTAAATTTGTTACCCTCAGAATTGTCTGGACTGTCAGAAGCAAGGGCTCCTTCTTCTTTGTCTAAGTAGGAATCTTTCTTGTCCTTATGAAACTTTTCCAACATTTTGTATTTGGACAAAGCCTTGCTGCGAGATGCACTGGAAGATTTAGAGGGAACTACTTCTAAGTGTACATAAACATCATAAATTTTAATGCATAGTGAACAGGGAATAAAGAGAAGAATGAAAGGTGAGACTTCTAAGTGACACTTCTGAAAAAGTAATACAGTTCAGTTTCTTGTATATCAAATTATTTCTAATTTTCTACCTGTAAGTAAAACCTGAAGTTAATATTTCTAACTTCTGGAAATAGAACTACTCTTCTCCATCCCTTTTTTTTATTTTAAAAAATATTCTTGATCCATGTCTACTTTGTATTCAATTACTGTTCTAGGAGCTCAATAAATGACATGAAAACAAAGAAAACTACTAAAACTGCTTCAACAGTAAAAGGTTTTTACTACGATGTTTGAATGAAAGCATCTCGACTGGTTCAAAGAAAAGTGGGAAAATATAGGTTCATGAGTACAAATTACTACTGTCTTCATCACTGTCAGATGTTAAGAACTGCATTTGTTTGCTCAAACCCTTGTGGGAACTTGCTCAGCAGCAAATACAACAAATACTTTCCATTTACATTAGCAGAATTAAGTTTTAGATAACAGCACCTATGCTTAAAACTGCTCTCATGATCAAAGAATCACAGAATGGTTTGAGTTGGAAGGTACCTTAAAGATCACCCAGTTCCAATGCCCCTGACAGGGGCACGAACACCTTTCATTAGACTAGATTGCTCAGAGCCCCATCCAATCTGGCTTTGAACACTTCCAGGGATGGGGCATCCACAGCTTCTCTGAGCAACCTGTTCAGTGCTTCACCACCCTCACAGCAAAGAACTTCCTCCTAATGCCTAATCTAAACCTACTCTCTTTCAGTATGATACCATTCCCCCTTATCCTGTCATTATGTGCTCTTGTAGAAAGTCTCCCTCCATCTTTCTTGCAGGCACCTTTCATGTACTGCAAGGGCACAGTTAGGTCATCTCAAGTCTTGTCTTTTCTGGGCTTAACAAACCCAATTCTCTCAGCCTTTCCTCATACAAGAGGTCCTCCAACCCTCTTAGTGGCCTCCTCTGGACTTCTACATGCCAGCTCCACTACAGCCTTTATATACCTTAGGCTAGCCAGCTGGCCTGTGTTAGGTTTTGCCATGTTGAAATTGTCACAGTAGAAGCGGCTTCAAAATTGAATTCAGATAAAACTCTTAGTTATGGGTCTTTTGAGTTTACCTTGACACAAGAGGGAGTAGTTCAGGACATCAAGCCAAATATTCTGCTATTTAGAACAGAGTTCTAGAACAGGGATATGTGACCAGAACTTAACACAGCTCAAACATCCAAGATAACTAAAGGAAGCTGGTGCATCAAGGAAAGAAATGGTATTAAATCCATTCTGATACAATGATCCATTCAGATCCTTTATTCCTTCAAATGATGTGTAAGTTCACTAGCAAGGCACTACTTCTCCAGAGCTATATTCTCCCACATTTACTGGGAAACTAGAAGTGTTGACAGCATACCATCTATTGTAAGTAATGCAAACACCTGCTACCTTTTAAAACAGTAATTTGAAATAACTACAGAGGTCCTCCTATTGCTCATACCTCAAATATCAATCCTAATTTGAGAAATAAATTAATTTTTAGTATTTATCTCCCAGACCGAGATGCTTTACAGCCATTCTATGCAAATAAAAACATACGTATACATGTATTTTCTAGAGCTGCACATACACTCTAGAAAACTAACACAGGGAGATGTTCTATAGTCTACAAACTAGATTACCAATATGATCCAAAGACCAAGTGCCAAATATTTCATTGTCATGACCCTCCAAAACATTAGTAATGTGCTTAAATTTAACACCAATACCATGCTTAAATCAGGACAAGTGAATTGCCATTGTCTTTAAGGTTCATAAATTTGAGAGAAGTATTTAATGGATGAATGCTTATAATTCCTACTTATCGCTGGAGTTTCTTTTCAGCTAACATAAAACGACTCACATAAAATGATGATTCCAAAGTTACACTGACTAAAATAATCCTGTAGATTAAACAATTTAAGTTTTTCACTTATACCAACTGTTGCCATTCCAGGGGCAGCATGCTCAAAACAGTGCAGTTGTCAGCAAAGGGAAAATAACTGCATCAATAGAAAATAAGTAAAATGTTTATCTGACTGCTGCCTTTGACATTAAACAAGTAGAACAATGAATATTAACATTTCTCAAGTATGACATGCAGGAAGTGTAAGAGACTTTCTATTTACTAAACATGTGCTTAGTACAGGTGAAAGCTTTTCGTTCAGAATTTTGAAGTTATTTCCCCTTTTCCCCAGGCTGACATCCAATACCTGACTGTCCTAGTACATCACTATATGTAGAGATGAATGATTATACAACAACTGAGCAAAAGTTCACTCAATTATTAGTTTCTTCTGAAAATGATAAAAGAAGTATGTGGCAGCTTGGTCAAATGGAGAGTTTGCTAAGGATTTTCTATAGGAAACACAGTAGTAATACACAGTTGATACTGAATAACTATATCAAAACATATTTAATCAAATACCAGACTGGGAATCTGAATGGGGACTCTTTTGTTCAGTATTTTCCACTACTTCAGCATGGCTTTCTGTCAGTTTCTTCTCTTTTCTCACTTTAACAAACTTTATTTTAAAATCTTGAAGAGACAAACAGCAGGAACAGACATACAAGCAAGACAGGACAGGAATTCTTAGTATCCAATTTGTTTTTATCATTTAAATGACAAAAGCAAGTAGAAAGGACATTACCTAGATCTCTAACCTGTCCAATATGGGAGACAGTGTCTTGAATCATAATTTGCACATTTCAATTTAAAGCTGAAGAACAAATAGTTTAAACATGTCTAGAATAACTAGTGTAGTTATTTTAAAACATACTTTACACTTCTCAGTGAAACAGGCTATTAGCTTAACTCCCTACCTATTTCCTGGCACTTCTGTTAGAAAATGCCTTGGGAAAAAAAAAAGAACAGATAACAAATAAGTGTAGAGCACTAACTGAATCTTCTCCTTGTCTTTTGAGAAAGCATGATATAGAATATAAAGTAACTCAAAATCAAAACCTCAAACTGCAAGCAACATATCAGCTTAGTGTATTACACCAGCTAATTATCCTGGCTTTCTTCAGGTAACATTATCTCTATACAGTCATACCCAAAGACATCAACTTACATATATGGAACATGCATTTCTAGTGAATGCAGTGCCACACTGGGTGAAGGTAAGATTTATACATTTATATAAGTTTGATTCATGATGATAAAAAAAACCTTAAAAAATATGAATTCTATTAGCTGGCAGTCTATTGATTATGTCCTATCAGCAACTAATATGAAGGTGCAAGCCTAGAAGGACACACAAGGATTTCCACAAAATTTTGAAGCATGCTGACATTACACTTTCCAGAAATTAAATTCAACTTATTTTTATGTTTGTTAGCATCACAGCAGTGTTATTATTTTCTTCCATAGGAAATTATTTTGCTATTTAGGGGACATTTACATATAACCTTACAGAGAACTACAAGTCTGAATCATCATCTTCTCAGTCATCCAGTGCAGTAACTTACATTGCAATGCTGCTGTGCCATCACCCACTTTTAAGAGGTCTGAGCAACACATTACACAACATACACATGCTGAGAATATTAGAAATGGCAAAATGGTATTTGACAAAGTACTTGGAAGCATACAAGACAAAACAGAGAGATACACAGAGGAAAAGATAAGGAATTCTGGAAGGCTATCCACACTGAATTCTTACAGTCACCCGACCAGTCATTTTAAACCACCACAAGTACATCTACATGAACTAAAATTATAGCCACATGAAACTGCAGAGAAAAGCTCAATTTATCCCAAAGGTGGCCATGGTGGTCTCTGCAAATGGCTCTTTTGACTCTAGGTTAATTGCCCAGACAGAAAGAGGAAAGCCCTCCAGTAGGAATCAAAGGCCCCTCTGCTTGGCAATATTAAAGTAGCAAGTGGGATATGGCTTAAGGCATATGCTCCGTGAGTGTGGTATTCTATGCAGAGTGGTGACAGAGCAGTAAATTAAATAAAACTAGTAATCTGCCTGGCAAAAATGGTGCTCTGGGAAGAATTCTGTGCACAGATCTGGCACTTTGGTGTACACCCCTATATTCTCAGTTTTCTTATGTCCAACTGCCAAGATGTTGGATCTTGGAGGCAAAATGCATTATATACAGATTACTTTTAACTCCCTCCAAAAAAAAAAAAAAAAAAAAAAAAGCCAAACAAACCAGCCCCTAATCAACAGTATGAACACACTAGCTTCTTTTGCACATAAATTGATTCCATACTGGCAAAACTGGGTAGGCTCACCTTAGTAATGTTTTTCTGTCAAATGAGAAATTTCTCTTAAGAGAGACTTTGAAAAATTTACCAGATATTTCATACATCAGTAAACTGTAGATCAAGTTTGTTACAGCTCTAACAGGTTTACTTCTAGTTAACCTGCACAGCTGATAAGATATTCTCAAATGTCTTTAAACATTTCTAAAATGACAGAGGTAGAAATCATTTGGATGGAACATCTCGATATAATCACATCGCTTCTTGTGATTCTGTTTTGAATTTTACTTAATCCACACAAGCACTATTCTCTAAAATTTATAATCACCCTGTGCTTTAGGAACCTATTCCAGTATGTTTTCTACCATAAGAAGTATCAAGGCTTGAGCTGCCTCAAGCATCTCAGAAAAAAACATGGAAACATGCTGAACTGCTAAAGTCACCAGAAAATTTTCTTATGTATGATAGTATGTAGAAAAATGAGATCATGCTAACCTCTTAATTATCACACTGCCCAGCAAAAACACTCCATCCTTACATTATTTAAAAAGCTGTAAGGAAATCATTGTATCTCATAACCACCTGACTTTCTCATATCTTTGTCATATCCATCTGAGTTTTACATCAACATTTTAAAGGGCCACAGACAGATAAGAAGTCCAGCTACCCCTATTAGGATTAAGTCTAAATGGCACAACTGCTGACTAGGATTTGACTCCTCACTAAGACAACACTGACAGGATACAGCTAGTCTTAAAACCTGAGACTACCAGCAGTATTTTAACTCTGTCAGATGAAAAGCTGATTTTTGTAACTTTCTGTTAAGGTCCACTCGCGATTTATACTTATCATGAAAATTAAGAAACCACCAGTTACTATAAGAAGAAGAGGCAACCACCCTGTGTAAAATCACTACTCATAGGCTTTACTACCCAACAAGAAGACAAGGCAGACATTAAAAATGCAGAGGTGGAAAGCTTGCCAACAATTATATATTTTCTTCCAGAACTACGTGACCATGTCAATGCTGAACCAGCAATCACAGCCCATTTCACCTTGAGCCACAGTTCTTGGCAAGGGAAATGTTGAGAACACTGGAGACATACATCTTGGATTCAGCTGGTGTTGAGAAGTTTTTCTGTGGTATTCCAACCTACTACAAATGCTGCAGTTAGCATATGTTTTTACAACCTACAGCTTAGAGTAGTTTGTACACTACAGTTTTGAAAACAGAAAGCTGTAAAAAATCAGTATAAAGAACAGGTTGACTACAAAACACATGTACCAATATTTCTGCAGAGTTCATAAGTTATGTTTTCTAATTATTTTACTATTTATAATGTGCTTACTTTTTACAAGTTTGATTAACCCAAAAGCTACAGAAAAAAAACAGCAGTCAGCCTGTATACAGCTCGAATATGAACCATTTAAAAAATCCTATTTGACTTCTATGCTTTACAAACTTGCACTGCACCATTCTCAAACACTGGAGTGGCATCAACTTAATCTGAAACCAAGCCTAACAAGCAGTATGAGAAAGAGCTAGCCTGACCCCCTGTGGCCAAAACATTGCAAAACTTTAAATTTACCACCATCATCTGAATCTTCCTCGGATAACCACCACGGCACTGAATCCTTTTTCTTCTTTTCTTTTTTCCTGGGCTGCCCCAGTTTCTCAAGAATGCTGGACTTTTTCTTTGAATTTCCAAGTGAATCATCTGAAAGAGACTGAACCAATTACACGCAAGATTAAAGAGAGCTTTTACATTTTTACATTGTTTCAGTCGCTCAATTCTGAACTTCTGAGACCAGACACCTCTCATTACTCCCCAATCTCCCTGTTCATCTTTTTTGTATAGGCATCAAAAAATTGATTAAGAAACAATAACTATATTCATGTAGCATAATACTGCATATTTTAATAATCCTGCTGCCAGAATTTGTATATATTAAAATCTACTTCAGAGAATGTATGTTCAAATGAACAGCATAGGCAGCTCTTTTTCAATTAGTCAAGATATATAAGAACTAAAACTCTGACTACATCCCTGAAGATAACGAAGCAGAGTAGAAACAATTTTTGCCTGTCCTTGCTTTGCACAGGAAACATTATTATTAATATTCTAAAAATAAATGCACTAGGAACATTCTAGCTGCCAGCAAATCAGATTTCAGAAATTTATTTTATACTTTTTATTCATGGAATATAACAGAAATTAAAGAGCCACTACTACCCAACTATGTATTAAACTCTCATATGTGTTAGTAATCCATGCTGATTTTGACTGATGGCCTAAATAAATTGGTAAAAAAATAAATCTATGAGTATGGACACTATATGGATTTAATTTACTGAAAAGCAACTGGAAGAAAAAGACAACTAACCTCTGCTCTTTAACTTTAGGAAAAGACTAACCTCTGTTCTTTTCCTCTTTATGGCCTAGAGCAGGCTCAGAGCCACAATTAGCTGTCCACACACTGAACAAGTAAATATTTAAACTAGTGCACTGCAACCCTATGTTCTACATATTGTTTGTGCAGCAAACTGGAGTTAGGGGGAATGGAATACTTTTAATCTAAATTTTTAGCTACAACTGTTAAAACCAATTATCCGAAGCATCTTAAAGAACAAGGTGCTCAGTTTAGCAAAAGCCATAAATGGTAACATAGAATTCACATATGAAATGCATCACATGAGAAAATTTCAAAACCTTCATTTTTGAAATATTCACAAACAAGAAAATATGATAGTATAAACCAAATATTAGAGGCAACAGGATTGTGAATACTTAACATGCAAAACACAAGGGTATGTTTTATTAAAACAAGCCCGTGTAATCCACTGCCTCCTATTACATTAAAAACACTGCCATAAAAGCCTACCTTTACTATATGACAAAAACTTAAACTTCTCTGGGCTTAACAAGAACATTCAAAAATCAAATGCCAACTATACAAAACTATAATTTAAGAAAAAATAATTGCAATAAATATTATTAGTAGTAACTCTGAACTTAACATCTTTATAGTTTTCAGTTTCACTAGAGAAAACTAAGAAAAAAGAAGTGCTCTGAGCCTTGCACTTTAATAAAAAACAATTTTAATAAATCATGAAATTTAGAGACAGCAGGATGTATTGCAATTTCTCTAAGTTGCCTCTGTGACATAGAACAAAAGAGCCTTAGATTTCTAACAAATATCCCATAAATAACAATTTCCTCATACTAGTCATAACACAAGTACTAGTGCCATTGTCCCTAAAGGTCAGACAGCCTCCTGCTAGCTGGAAGCACTGACAGGTCCTTGATGTAAGCTCTGTTATCACTTGCTGTTTCTTTTACAACCAACAGTATCCTCTGCACTGCAAGCAGAACTTCAGTGATGCTCGCACTTCTTAGTGGATTGTAACTAAAGAACCTGCAACTCCCACAGGTTGTGCTCAAGTTCAGGAAACTTTCAAAGTCCAGCCATCTTGTCAACTGCAGGCAGTAAAACTGCAGCTGGGAAAGAAATGCTGACACAAAAATACTGGTGCATTGTTCCCAGAATGTCAGTAGTCTCAACAGCAAAACTTCCAGATTTTTTTTCCTTCCTTTGAAAAAAGGTAAATCTATTAATCAATCAATCAACCAATCAATCAATCAACCATCAACCAACTTTTTGGACTCATAATGACTTCTCTGTACCAGTAAGTGGCACCAATTTCTTCCTTCCCCTCCTCTATCAGACAGCCTCTAAGCCTTTCAGGAACACAGACACACAAAAAGTGTCAGTTGTTTAATCTCAACATAAATAAAAGCCAAAAGAGACAGTTTTAAGAACTAGAACAACTACATGCCACATCATCAGCTTGCCACCTCCTTTGCATGTGAAGGAACTTAAAAAAGATAAGTAACACAGAATTTGATCTAAAACACTCAGACTTTCATGACCAGTTGTCCTAATTAATTCATGAAACTAGTATTTTTCAATTAAATAAGTCTACTCAAAAATATGCCTTTATTACACAGTAATATGTTAATCTATTTGATCTTTTAAGAAAAAACTTAAAATGTTTCTCAACCATGGCTTAATGTGTGGTGCTTCTCTTCTAGATACTATTCTACAGATATTTTAATAAAAATAGTATAGCCTTTCCTTTTGAAGGTCTTTCCTCTCAAGTATCCATGAATATCAAGTAGAACAAAGATCAACTGAAAATACTAGAAGCAGACAACAGCTTTCTCACAACATTGCTTTGAGTCATAAAGAAAAGGCAATTAATTCAATTAACTGAGGCACTGTGTATTAGAAAGACTACCTCATGTTGCATGTCCCAAGAGAATGTCACAGCCAACACAGCAAACACTGAAAACCTGGAGCTAAACAAATATAACAGATGATGCTTGAAGGAAATCCAACTGACAATAGGTGACACACACCAAAACAGGATACTGACAGTGAGGAGCCAATGGACCACAGGAACACAGTGGAGGAGGAAAGTTATGGGAAGAATTATGGATGACAACAGGCTGTCTTGGCAAGGGGTTTGGGAATAAGCATAACCAGGCAGAGAGAATCATTAAAGGATTTATCCTACATGCAGCCCTTGTTATTACACATTTGTGTTTCCTTCTGTATAACAATAATAGTCTAGAAAATCCACTGATAGCTTTTAAAGTTCAGTGTACATGCCAAAAGACTTAGTTTAATCCTCATATTAGACCTGCATCATCCAACTGTATATACAGTCTTTCTTTTAACTTCATGTTTTAATCACAAACATACACACACAGCCTCACCCCAAACACAGATTCATTAAGAGTTATTTAAAAGGGAAAAATCCTGCTCAATTTCCTCTTTGAAAGATTTGCTTAAACAATATTTAGTCTTCCCCAAACTACAGAGAAACAGATTTTACTATTCCCCACCTGCTGTGATACTCTCAACATAAACGTCACCTACAGAGAGATTTCAAAAGATGGAGCCCATTGGTCTCTCATTTTTCTAATATTAAAAGGCAAAACACGTTTTATAAAAAACAGAAGCAAGGAGGAGGACATAGCAGAAGATGCATGTGTATAAACAACGGAGATTAGATAATGTCATTGTTATTTGGGTCTGTATCTATCTGGCAAAAAACACAATGCATATTCTTAATAATTGGATTAGCAGTGTGAAAATAGTTTTGGGTTGGACTATAAAAGAATTAAGACATGAATTGTTAAAGTTATATTCTCTGGGATGCTCCAAATGCCACTTAGAATAATTAAATAGTTATTTGGATTTTGTTTTTAATGAGCATTCTCAATGTGGGCAATAGCTGAGGAGGAAGAAGAGCATATCAAATGAGGAATAAAATACTAGAAGCAATCACATACAGAGTTTTGACAGACGTGCATAACAAATAAGAACAAAACTCCTTTCTCTTCGCCAGAGCAACTCCCCTTGTGATAACAGTAAGAAAAGAATTTTGAAGGAAATGCAAAGACTAGTTTTCTAATTTTACTAACAGTAATAATTTCAGTGAGTTCAAGAGTGCTAACTTAGTTACATCATTAAGTTAAAATACTTTTCACAAGTCATTAAATTGTAACAGTCTCTACTCTAAAAAAAATTCAAGCATACATTACATGTAACGGAGACTCCAGAAATATTCGCTGCCATCACTAGTTATGCTTATATACAGAATTAAATTATAGTAAAGGCCTTATGTAGCAGTATTTATGTTTTAGAGTTACCACACCATGTGTCTGACAAGACCACAGGGCAAATTCTGAAATTACAGGTCTATTTGCATTGAAAAAGCCATACCTAGTCAGGGCATTTAGATCATGTCTGATAATTCTTAGATTAAGTCAGAACCCATACACTTGTATGCTTTTACCAGTACTCAAAACCATGAAGCACCATGAGGAATTAAAGAAATCTAATTCAAATTTTCTAATCACTACAACATGCTCTATTCTATATGAGAATTTTTAAATATAATTCACGGAGAGTAAATATTGCACTGAAAAATAAAGATTTTTTAAAAAATGTGGCTTGTGCTTACATACAGGCAGAGGGGTTTTTTTACCTTATTTTCAATAATACATCAATTTGAAGCTTCTGGTACTAAGTAGCAGCCACAATAAAACTGAAACAAAAATCAAAAATCTCTTTCTGGAGACACAACTAGGCAATGACAAAATATTTATTTAATTACAAAACTATTCTCCTGATTTCAATACAGCAAAATAGTATGAATTTAGCTTAGTAATTAAGACCTTGCAAAGACCCATACATAAGACAGCTATGTTAACTATGTGATAAAAGCACAGCTGAATCTTACACTTCATAATCTTCCATACTCAATTTTCCCCATTCTTAATAGAGAATAGGGATGCGACCTTGCTCTCAAACATACCTCTTTCAGAAACTCTTCAAACTGCTCATCTAATTCTTCCTTTGAAAATCGATGAGCCATAATTTGCAGCTGGATTTTATCCTCCAAACAAGTGAGTCTAAAAACTAAAATTTAAATTAAAGTTAATTAAATGCATTCTGAAATTGATCTAACAATTTGCTTGAATAGAGCTGTAAGCAAAAAAAAACCCAGTCTAAAACTTGAGAGATGACGAACACCATTCTCCCATTCCTTACAAAACTTATTAAACAAATGAGACAATCAGTGCAAATGTACCTAGATCACCAAAATTCCTTATAAGCAAAATACTCACTTCCAAAACACCAGCTTCAGCATTTAAACTTTGAGGGATAAATAAAATATGATTCACTTCAGCATCTTTATATTTTTCTTCAAAAAACAGCTCTCTTAGCAACCCACAATTAAGCATTTTGGTAATAATCAAAGGAGAAACTATTGCAGTAATATTTCCATTTTAAGAGCTATTAATTCCTTTCTATGTTTCTTCTCCAACACTGGGGACATCTGGAATTGTTAGTTTTGTTTCATCATCTCTGCTGGGCTTTGGATTTAGTAAACAATAAATACATGCAAGTCTTTTTAAGGTTAGGGAATGGCATTTGGTTTGATCTGCCCAGACACAGAAAGCCAGTGACACTTGCCCCCCTCTCCTTCCCCTAAGTCTGCATCAACTTTTTAGGTATAAAATATGCCCCACAACCAAAACGCTGCAAAGCTTTTGTGTATCACACTGCTCAACACATACGGCTCCCTTCAAAACCGCATATGTATGGCAGCATTAAACTGCACTAGCATCTTCCAGGCTGAGAAGTGTGATGTAAACATAAAAGGGCTAAGCATTTGCAAAAGTGCTTTTACCACTAAATAAAACTTCTCCCAGTATGGAGCCCGCTCAGTACACAGGACTGTTACCTACCTAGTAAATTGATTTTGACAGGCGAGTTGTGACAACTGTTTCCTGCTTTCACTCCTTATCCATCCATAGACCACCCGACACTTTGGCTTTGGCAGTTAAAAAAAAAAAAAAAAAAAAAAGTTATATAGCACACTGCCCAGCGTTGAACTGAGTACGATATCCTTATGTAAGCAGTTGGACAATATCTCTGAAAACACGGTAAGGAGATTAAGAATGTTACCTCTCAGGGCACACATAATCCAGTATCCTTTTAAACTTTCACATCAAAGAACACTTGATGTAAAACGCAGAATGCTTTAGCAATTTGCTAACCGTGCCAGCTGCTTTAGCAAGTGGGGAATATTTAATTCTAGTCTTGCCAGAAAAGGCATTGACATTGTCTGTACTTCCTCCTACATTAGAATGACGGCTTTCTTCTGCCTGCCTTATCTACCTACATCTGCCAACCTACATCTTTTATAAAAACTAACAATATGTCACTTAAAGGACAACACACACGTTTACAATTTCGGTAACAGAAGGTCATAGGCAAACATTAACCTTAGCAATTACACTTTTCAGCCGTATCTTCAGACCTGGCGGCTCACAAACCGCTTTGTGCGCAAGACAAAGGCGGCAGTTGCTGGGATATATGCTACAACACAGCGCAAAAAGCCGAAGCTTTGAGGAGGTATGGCAAAACCACGGGGATGAAGGAAAGCTTTAACAGCCTAACACATTTCGCGCAACCTTTTAATCACCCCAGCCGTGACCTGATCCGCTTCCTCCTCCTCCGGCTGTCCCTGGAGCACACGCACGGCAGCGCGGGGACGGGCGGGCAGGGCTCGGCTCCAAGGCTCGGCGGGCGCCCCGGGGAGCAGCGGGGCAGGGAAGAGGACTCTGATCGGAGTGGAGCTCTGCCCTCGGCGCCGGCCGGGCCCCGCTCAGCCACGGCCTCCCCGCTCGCCGGCGGCGCGGTTGCCCGGGAAACCTTCCCGGCCACCGTCCCGCCCGCCGGCAGGGACCGCGCCACGTGATTCCGCCAAATCCACCAGCTTCCCTCCGCTCTGCCCGCCCCGCCGGGGGACACACGTCACGGGGGGAGTGGGCCCCGGCGGCCACGCGGGACGGGAGGGGACGGGCCCGGGCGCCGCGCCCACCGCGGGACCCGCGGGTGACGAGGGGACAGGGACGGGGACGGGACGGGCCCGGGCGCCATTGACGGGCGGCAGAGGCGGGAGGCTCCCCCTGGCGGGCGGGGCTGGCGGTGCGGGTGGTCCCTGAAGCCGTCAGGGCCGGACGGGGTTGAGGGGATTTCCCTGTCCGAGCACAGGGAATTTCCATGTCCGAGCGGTCCGGAACCGCCCTGGCGCCGCACTCGCACCACCTGAGCGGGGACCGAAGCCCCTCAGCAGGTACAACACACCGCAGTCATTCGGTCAGAGCAGGTTTCCTTCTGCCTCGACTCCAGGCGCGTCTCCAGAAGTCGTACCGCTGATCTTTAGGAAAAGCAGCAAGGAAAGAGTTAAAAGTGCGTTGCATTCCCTAATGCAAGGGTCGGACTCAAAGCATCCCTTCTCGCTTATTCACAGAAATCCCTTTCTAAAGTTTCCCTAATATTTTAGCTTTAGATGTCGGCCTGTGCTTTTAATACGTTTTAGCACATCTCTGGAAATGTTTAAAACACGCAGAGAAATTAATGACCCCTGTTTCCCTGACCACTGCCTCTCAAATAACCGCAGAACAATTGCAGTCTGTGCTTGCATGTGCTCTCCAGTGAGGGTCTGTCAGTTGTGTTTGTTGTGAGAGTCACGTTGCTTCAGGAATTTTTATGCCAGCATTTAGTAAATGGCAAAATAAAACAAGTTCACTTAAGAATACAAATGGACATTGTTCACACACACACACGCACGGGTTTTGGTCCTCTGTTCAGCAGATTGGGAACGAAAAGATTTTGAAGTTTTTTTCAAAGGGTGTTGGGTACTCGCTGCAAGTGAGAAACCAGTTAAAGTCCTACTACTGCCTCTCATTTCCTGTAAGCTTGAGAGATAAAGACAGCACTCCCAATATGGCCTTTATGTTTCCCAGATTTTTTTAATGCTAGTATAAATTATAGTTTAAATTCAAAGAAGCAAAGAAATATGGGCCCTGTACTTTCCACAGAAATCTATAGGAATTATTTTGCTAAAGGTGCTGCAGCAGTTCTTTCAATCAGGCCAATTGTCTGCAGATGGACTATTATGTTTCCATTTGCAAAGTATTTTTTTCCATCTTTATGTGCAACTTCTGCTGCTGTCTGTGGGAAATGGGGGAGCTGATCAAGGACAGAATGCCCACATGAACTAATACACTAGAACAATTTGTTACACACGACAGCCTACTGATGAAAACATCAATTTCCAACATTTATTCTTTTCTCTTGTTGCTTGAGAAAGCATAGCGTGAGGCATGAGAATTTAAAAAGAAGTATGGAAAATAATTAAAAGAATGCTAGTCATGCTTCATGCCTTGATCCTGCTCAGATATAAGCCAATGCAAATTTTACCATTTACTTCAAAGTGATAGCTGTGACATCATTCATTGATCATGAGAGTTACTTCATATATGATCAAATAATCACATCAAGGGCTCAGTCCTTCAAGCCGCTAAAAAACTGTTGCACATTGAAGCTTTTCTGTTTGCAGAAATATGTTCAAAGAGCCTTATACAAAGTATTGAAAAATGTGCAGAGGGATCAATGCTGTTGGAAACCTCAGTGCCCATATGGGAAAGAAAAAACCTAAACCACTCTTGATGACTGTGGTGGAGAAGAGGCATTGCCTGGTGTTGAAATGTCATCCAGTGCATTCAAATAACATGCACAATAGCCACTTAAAAGATTTTCGTTTCCTTCTAATGCCAACCAGTTGGAGCAATTTTCTCAAGAGGTTTTAACAGCAGAACTTAAAAAATGGGAGAGCAGGGCTAGCCATGAATTTCAGCCAGGAACGTGGCAATTTGGGCAGCAGTGCTAATAAAGCAGAAGGACGGATGCAAATTCTAAAATAGATCCTGCTGGACAGAGC
Organism: Cinclus cinclus; assembly: GCF_963662255.1. NCBI lineage: Eukaryota > Metazoa > Chordata > Aves > Passeriformes > Cinclidae > Cinclus > Cinclus cinclus. Next base: position 34,181,830 of record NC_085048.1, read on the forward strand.
CCCAAATTATAAGGTAAATTTCAGGCTCTGCTGGCATGAGTGGGAAGCCTTTCTTGACTTCTGTGAAACCAGATTTTGCTGCTGTAGTCATTGGCTTCTCATTTAAATATGTGGCATGTGCATATATAATACATATGTTTTTCTTGCTAAATGGCAAAAATAGGAGATTTCATGGATTATTAGTAATAAAATTAGTAATTATTATAGTAATTTACAAAGATTAATGGCAAAATTAAAACGATTAAAATATCCACACTTTTATTCTGTTGTCTAATTTCAGTTTTGTATCATCCATAAAAGTCAATGGGGAAAAAGATATCAAAAACCAAAAAATTCTGCCACATTCACTTTGGCTGAAGCATTGCATCAGATAGTATTTCAGTACTGAACTTGCAAATATGTGAAATAGGAGATTATGATAATAAATATTTCACCATATTCTTGGTTATGTTTTTCTAAGGGTTAACAGTTTCCTACTGAATCAAAAGCAAACAAACAGTGGTGGACTAAGAAGCTAAAATTGCATTCTCTGTGTATGCTCACCGTGATGAGACTTCCTTAAGTGACGATGCAATAAAAGCCCTTTCCAGTATACACATCATGAAAAAGAAATGCTTTCTACAACTAGAAATTGCACAGAAAACAAAAAGAATCATGTGTAACTGTATTCCATGAGAAAATGGTGGTCAGATTAGGATTAGTTGTAAAATAGTTCACATAACTATAATTGTAGTTTTAAAAGAGCATTTTTAATACTTCCGCTTTTGTTTCACTGCAAGTATCATTTTGTTCCATCACTGATAACAAGTCCTCAGATCCCAAGGGTTGGATTTTTGGTTGGTTCAGTTACAGTAGCCTGAACTCAGCGTCTCATCATATGGGTTTTTTCCATCATGAATTTTCTCCATGGGCTGAGAACTGTATTCTGTGTCATGTTTCAAATTATTCCAGAGACTCAGACTGGTCACAAATCTTATTTCTTCTTGCATGGCTTGAAGGGAGCTGCAAAGTTTTGAGTTTGGAGGCTGGGCTGTAGCTGGCCATTTCCCGTTTTCTGGAAGTTAGCAGACACGCAGTGTTTCTCATGCTTTTTGAAAATTGATCCTCCCTCTGGCTTATTTGTGTAAATGTTTAATTGCCTTAATGTTGTGCCCTGTACTGCCAAGTTCTCAGTTTCTCTGGAAGAGTGCAAAGTTGCTGTAACTACTGGCTGCAGGAATAAATCCTTCACCATCATAGAGGAAACTCTCCTATCCCCAGCAACTGTAAGCAATTAAAAATTCTTTCAAGAGGGTGATTGTTTGCAGTTGATAATTAAAGGTGCTTATCACTCTCTCAGATTAAAGTGCATTTGCCAACATTTAATACTGCTTTTTCTTTCATTTCTGGATTCTCTATAAATATGTTGGAAAACATTGCTCCACTGTGTAATCCAGCTAGTGGAGCAAGATCCCTTCTGTTGCTTTTGAGAAATCCGGGGGAAATTATTATGCAAAGACAGATACAAACATGGCTGGTTTGACTAACTATAGCACTTTTGATTTACTATTTACTCTTATGATGTTGCCCTATGCCTACTGTAGGCCCTTCTTTGCCATTGAAAATTCTCAGTTTTTGGCATCAGGCAACATGCTTACAATTCCTACTCTGTGGCACTGGAGAAGTGACTTGGGTCATTTCCACCTGAAATAATTTGAACTGCAAACCCTTATCTGCCTTGAATATTCTCCTTTACATATAGAAGGTTTTGTAGTAAGTTTTTCTCTTTATGTGAAAGCACACTGCATGTGTTCTATTCAGAAGAAGTTAAGGCAAATATTTTTATAAAAATTTCTTGGTGGCTTAGGAAAGATCAAACTGAGAAAATTATACAGAGAAAAATTAAGTATTATTATTTATTAAAATTTTTCAGATCTGTAACATCTTTCGTTGTTCCTGATAACATATCTGCTTAACACTGGCAGGAATGTTAGCTTTGCATTTCAGATTTTCACTTGGTTATTTTTAGTTCTTCTGAAGCCTGGGAAATAAGAAATATAACCGCTTTGAACAGTCTGAAAGAGCCAACTCTAGCAGGGCCTCTGAATCTGATTAGATAAAACAACAAAGAGGTTCTGTTAGGGCAGAGGCAGGAAGAACTAAGGTGGGTGGCAATATCTGTCATAACTCAGGGGAAATGTAGCCTCAAAGCGCTCAAAAGTGGGTGAAAAAATAACATAAGCAATAGACAACTTTCCCACATCTTGGGTCACTCTCCAAATGCAGTTTGAAGAACTTTCTCTGTGCTCCACTTTTTTTTTTTTTAAGTACAATAAACAGCACATGCATGTGTGTTTATATTAAAAAGCTGGTTTAGGGGAACATCGTTTCTCTTCAGATAAGTATCTGAAAAAGTACAGTGTGGCAAGTGCAATTAGATTTGTTGGTACAGAAACAGTATCAGATCTTAAGGGACAGATTTGCAATTTTCAATGTTTTCCTCAGAAAGTTAGGTAGCTTAAGGATGGGCACAGCAGATTTCTCCCCTAAAATGCAGCTAGTCATGACACCATGTTTTATCCTAGCATGCAGAAAAATAATCAAACTTGTGTTTAGTGCAATTGGGAGGTGTTCAGTTTTTTGGGGGACTTGATTTTAAAATGATCTGTTATTGGAGGGGTGGAAATCTGAAACACCCACTCGGCCAAGGACTGTGCTTCCCTTCACTCAGTGCAGTATACTTGTTTTGGGTTGGAAGAGATCGAAAGAGAGATTGGTGCATTTCCTCAGGAAAATCAGTCAAAATGTTTTCGAATTTGCTGTGCATCCACAGCGTTTAGCTTTGTCTGTGTCAAAGGCTGAGAGTGTTACCTGTTTGAAGCCCACTGCTAAGTGTGCCCCAAACTAGTCATGCAGCTGAGGAATGTGGTTATTCATCTTGGAGGCATATGAGAGAAGTCCCTCCAAACTGCTATTTCCCTGCATGTAACTGTGGCTTTCCTCCAGGTCTGTCTCCCACGGGTGGTGTGGAACAGGAGATGCACCCAGGTGTGGTAACTAATGCTAATCCAACACCAGTTTGCACTGTTCTGGAGGTTCAGGCCCCCCTGCCAGGCTGAGGGTGTTCATGTGTGTATGCCTCTGAACTAAGTGGCTTGTAAAGTGGTATTTTTTATCTAGTAAGTATTTTTGATCTGTAAAGGTAGTTACAGTGTACATTTGGGCAGGAGATCTGGAGTGTGAAATTTATCCCTATTACCTTTCTCCTCAAGTTTTTTTTTTCTCACTGTAATTTCATCAGAAGATATACTGCTTCACAGTTCTTAATTTTCTTTGAAATCTCTCTGTGAGGTTTGGTCTTACATTCCTGCACAGGGAACTGAGCATCAGATCTTAAAAGCTTGAGGGGGCAAAATCAGATTCCTGCCAAGAATTGTTGTCTATACAAGTTATGCTCCACCAGCTGATCTGTGGACTTCCCAGGTGAATGTATAGGAAGACTTTTTCCTGTGATGAATGGAAAAAGGATAGATAAAGTGGTCATGGATACCCCTTTTTGTCTTTGGCTGCTGAAGGAATAACCCCCTCAAAACTGTGTTCACATGCAATAACAAAAACCCTGGGATGTGTTAACCAGTATTGATGAGGGGGACAGGGTGACTATTACAAGTCTGTTCTCTGTGAGAAGCAAATTTACATGTTTTGTCAATTTAATGTAGCTGTCTAGCTCCTCATTTCTCACTCGTGGAGACATAAGACCCAGTCCCATGCTGTTTGTGCAGATGCTGTGAGTACAGAGATGAGGGATGAGGAATTCAGGGGAATCTGAGGTCTCCTTCTCTGTGGCCACATCCCCAGCTCTGCTCAGGTCCCTCACCTTGAGCACATTTCTAGCATGATACCTTTTGTTGCCTTGTGCTGGCATAAGGAGGTTTCATTCTGCACCAGGTGAAGCAACCTTTCTGGAGTCATCATGTGCCTCCTTGTTTTTGGTTTAATTTTTCCTTACCTTGAAAAAAAAGATAATCTAAATTGATGTTCTGTGTACATGAAACAAGACCCAGACAGATAGGTACTATGGAGTAGAAAACCTCACTAGTCTGGAATTCAAATGTGGACAGGCAGATTAATTTATTTTTTTTTCCCCCTATAAACAGTGCTTTAGGGATATGACCTGTCATTACTTAGAGATTGCCAGCAGTGGAACCTTTTGGTGTCTGTCTACCACCCACCTAGTACCAAAAACGCCACACGGAGATCGGCTTGTCATGGGACCAAAATAGTCCTTAAAGCTTAGCCTCAAATGACTATAACACCTGTTCTCCTGTGTCTTCTCTTTCTCTCCATATCTACCCCACTAATCACCTATTAGCTCCTAAGGTACCAGAAATAAACACTAGCAGTCCCCAGGTTCAGACAGTGTATATTAAGACCTGTGAAAGCAGCCTTTTGCAAGCATTTGTCTGGAAAATAATACCTAGCTTAAGGATTTAAAACCTACTGAGGTTTCTTTGTTATTTCAGGCTTCTGGGAATGGTAATTTTCTTAATGTGATAAGAAACTGAAATGTTTTCAAAGAAAAGACACTTAGATGTGTGGCCTGACCAGATTAGTAAAACTGGAAGCTGCTGTTCCACGAATCCCTTAATTACAACAAACCTTCCCTTGCAAGCTGCTGTATGTATTTAATTGAATATTAGACTACGATTTTTGCATGTGTACTAAAGGTATTTAGGTGTCACAATTGTCTTGCAGTGTAATAATATTTTAAGTGATTTAATTTAAAGTTGGATAAGCTTGGACTTTTTGTTCATTTCCTCCCCTCTGAGGGATAAAGTAGCATGGTGTGAAAGCCTTTTAAGATTCAACAATATTGTTCAAGCATAGCATCTGCAACTAATAACTATGTAACTTTGAATGAAAAAAAAGTCTAATTATCATGGAAAAGGGAAGATGGTTGACTCATCTTCTGCAGTTTGGATTACATGTGTGGGATTGTGTTTTGGATGGAGCACTCCAGAATAGCAACACTCCATCAAAAACACAGTCATGCACCTGTACTCCAAATGGCTGAATAAGGCAAAACACATGTCATCTGAACACTGTGAATCAAATTAAAAAAAAAAAAAAAAAGAAAAAGAAAAGAAAAGAAAGGAAAGCTGGAAGAGAAATAAAGACAAGTACCATAACATTGGTGTGTGTGAAGAGTTGTTTCTTTAAAGCTCCCTGAGTGATTTATTTATCACTAAACCTCTGTTCGCAAGCCATGTTTGATTTTGCTCAATGCTGATATAGACACTGAAACTGGATATTATAGAAAGGGCTGCCAGCAACTGTTTGATCCTGATAAATTACAATAACAGGCACAATTTACAATGAGAAGCTATTGCTGTTTCTGGCTCTAATGTGTGATGAGGATTAAAACATGGTGGGCCAAAATTCCCTTACCTGGTGGCCCCTTCAGACCATTTACAGAAGAGCATTTAAGAGTGCCACTGAGCAGAAGAAAATTACATTCACAGCAAGGACCAGGCCCGATTTTATATCAAAGGTCAGCACGTGTGTGCATGTGTATCTCCCTGCATTTGGAGTGAAAGATTTGGGGAAAAGAAGAAGTGTGTATAATCCACGTGTTTGGAAACTTGTGTGTTAACTGAGCAGCCCATTCCATGGTTCCTTCTACATGTGCACACATCCCCCAAAATCCCCACCACCACCATCCCTCACTACCCCCCTTTATGCCTGCAATGCATATGTGTTGTGAATATTGAAGTATTTGCTCTGCAGAGTTAATTGATGACTGGCTGCTTGTTTGATCTTCACAGTGTCGAGTAAAAATGTAATGAATGATAAAACCCACCCAATAGCTGGGATTGGAAAGAGGTGCAAATTCAGAAAAGTGATATGAATTGGAATCCCCTTCATATTTTCTTTGCAGTAGCATTCCCAGACACCTGCCCCTCACTTCAGAACCTTACACAAGCCACAGTCCACATCCAGGAGAGTAAAGGCAGATGTCTTGAGATGTTTCATTGCCTTGAAACTTTTGATAATCTTATCAGGTGCTGTTTTTCCTCTTTAGGAGACCTTGAGTCTTATCAGATTAACATACACATTCTTACTGGTACGCCAAAAGTTCACTGCCACAGGGGCAGATGAAGAATGGAGTGAAAGGGATGCTGTAGGAAAAAGAGGAACAAAAAAAATAATATCAACTACATGTACATGAAACTATGTGTTCTCTGATCAGCTCACGTTGCTGATGCCTCCTGTAGTGAAGTACAAGGGTAGAAGAAGCCATTTTGGACACTTTTGTTGGTGAAATGTTGATCGAGACTTCAGAAAGTCTCTAGGAGTAGTGGTGATGTTCAGTGTCTCTGACAGATTGTTTACTCAACTTCTGAAAGACTGTAAAGCACCTCACCTAACACTGGATTCCTGTCTTTGGGAAGTGTTCACCTATCCAAGACTGTATCATATCTCTTTCCTGGCCTCATCTTCTGTTAGTTGCCTCATCCAGCTGCTGTTAGATTGACTTGGGATGTGTCCAGAGATGATCAGGAAAGGTTCTTCTGTATTTGCAGCATTCTCCTCTCCTACTCCAACATATATAAACACCTGCACATGAACCGCAGAAGCTGTCCCCAGTTCCGTATTCACAAGCCTACTTTGTGTCCTTTGCCTTTGACAAATAAACTTTTTCATTCCTTTATTTTTCCTCTCTTGTTTTCCATTTGAAAACCCTATATATGCACATTCCACTAACCATTCCTCTTTTCCTTTGAAGAAATGTATGTATACACATGCCTACCACCCTCCCTCTCTCCTGCTGCTCCCCCAGCCTTTACGTAGGATCAGTATTTCCACTGTCATCTGCTGGAGAGAGGCAGGCAGAGTTGCTGCATGTCTTTAAGGAGTAATTGTGTGTCCATGAGCATACACATGTGGACACACATGCTCTCATGTATAGGTGCCCCCTGTCTGGAGGAGTGAGGCATCCCCTGGATCATGGGGAATTAAGCGAGAGAGGTGAACACAGACTTGTGTCTCTATAACCTGGACACAGTTTAGCAGACATAATATGAAATATAGATCTTGAATGCAAAGGGAACAGGCATTGAGGACAAAAGGCACACATGTTCTCCTAATTCTAAATATAGACAAATATTTAATGTCAGTATCTATGGACTCTATGTAGAGGGGCAAACTACTTTAGAAAATAAGCTATGAATAATTTCTAAAGAGGTGCCCATTTCCATGCTGCTAGAAATTTTCTGCCAAGAATTAGGTTGGATAATTCCAGGCCAGGTTCCAAGATTACATGCCTGCCAGGGGGGCATACATTAGAAATTGAAATTAGATATGACAAGCTGATCATAGGAGAAGAAATATTTAAGTCAAAATATTTTGGAAAAGAGATCAGTCTGAAATTAGATTAATGGTTGCAAAAAGTGGTCTGAATATTCAAAATGAGGGCAGTCTATGGGAAATGCCTTAAATGAGTCCTTTTTTTTTTTTTCTGAGCAGGCTGTTCAAATTGCCAAAAATGAGTAGAAATTAGGGGTTTGTTTTCTCCCTTGGTCCCATAGTGAAAGAAGCATGGCTGTCGTTTCCCTACACTTCTGGGGAGTGTGAGTTATGTATCTACAGCTTGGTGGGTTCCCAGAATAGATAGGTCTGATCCATTGGAAGTACTGTGGTACTGGGACAGGTAACTTGTGTGACCATGACTTACCCTCTAGGAAAGCAGCCATAAGACATTGGTTTCCCTAGTAACTGGTTCTGGTCAGTAATAACAACTACTTCTTTTGATAAAAACCCATCTAATTCAGCACTTAAATGTGTTTAACTTGAGCCTTCCAACTCGTGAGACCCCCCTTTGTTAGATGAAAGAGCTGAGAAGTGCACTCTATTTCTTTTCTGTGGCAGTACTAATATACTGAAGCCAAACCACTTCTTCTTGACCAGCTGTGAGTTAAAGCCAGCAAACTGGCTGTGGGCAGCTACTGCTTTCATTTTAAACCAGCTTATATGATAGTAGAGCAGCGGGATGTGCGAGTCACTGGAGTTTACCTTTCCACCTGCTTGTATGGCTCCAAGTTGCAAATGCAAGCGATGGGAAAGTTAACGACCAGCGACAACAGAACCGGCCACACGCAGTCCCCCCGTCTGTCAGCCCTGCTTCAGCTGAGCTGATGTTGCCACAGCAGTGTTGCAGGTTTTAAGAGAGAGATTTCCACGTGTCCACAGTGCCTTCTCTAGGCAGCAAACTACCTTGCATAGTTCAGGTTTCATCATGAGCCATGTTTACTGAGTTGTCAGAGATAAGCCTGTCTCCAGAGGCAAATGTTAGGACCGGGAACAGAAATGCCAGCAGTGAGCACATATGGCACTGTTTGTGCTCTTAAGTTTGAAAGAGCTAGACAAGTTAACAAATACAGATGTTTAAAATCAGTAAGAGTGTTTAATGAAAACTAACAAAATACTGTAGTCTATAAAGCTAAACCTGTTTTTCTTTTGCTCCTTTTGACAAGCTGGGATTAGTGTTTTTCTGAACATATACTCTCCTTGACATATGGGACGTTTTTGAGGGACATTAGTCCCAGCAAATGCTGGGTGGCGCTTGGGTGGATGCCTCTGATTTTTAGTTAGTTAATAAATCAGCTTTTACAACCATGTGTATCCTATGATTTAACACATGCGTAACAATAATACTGGATTAGGAAGAACAAACTGTTTCACTGCAAAGGAGATTTTATTTCTTAGTAATATTGCATACAATAAGAGCTTTTCTGTAACATAAACAAAGGATTCATGCTATTTTTTCATTTAGCCAGTGCCCTTCATCCCCATGGGTCAAATTGTACTCGGAATTGCGTTAGTACAAATGCAGAGTACCTCCACTGAGCTCAATAAAACTCTTTCCATTCACTTCAAAAGGATGCTGCGTCAAACCTCATGCAGCCTGCTTTCCACAGGCAGCAGTAGCCACTTCCTGCCTAGTAAAGTGCTTAAGTGATGTTCCCTCAATTAAAAGACTCATGTAATGCTTTACCTAATCAGAAGGTTAAATAGTGTCATGTTGCTTTCCTACAAAAATCTTTTTCCTATGTGTCCTGCTCTTGTTTTTGGAAGGAAAATTTTCTTTTTTATCTTTAAGCTCCCACTGCAGATATGTGCTAAGGTACTAGCTCACATGACATCATCCTTGGCTTCAGCCTTTGAAAGTGAAATGGTATTTAAAAATATGAAATTCTGGTAGCAATGTCACACCCAAAGTTGAAGTTTAAAACAAAACACACAAGAAAATCAACTGCCAGGAAACAGACTATTTTTTAAATTAGACATCTATCATGTCAATTTTGAGTTAATCTCTGGAGCCAGCTCAAGAGTGGATGAGGTAATATTTGCACATGTTGTGGATAAGATAGAATGGAAATGGATTTTCTATCTCTTTTTTTTTTTGGCTAATATGCTACAAAGATTATGAACTCTGATGGTTGGAATCATGAGCTGTAATTGAGAGGTTATGTGTGAAGCAGCCAATTAGAATGGCTTTAACATGTTACATGAGGATCTCTGAAAGTCCCAGGCTGTATTCTAAGTGTGGTGAATAGGGGCACTTGCAGGAGGTAGGAAGATAGGTGATAAGTGGAGGGTTGACATAATTCTGGAGAAAGCTCTCAAAGCCAACACATTTGGTGGATAAGTTTAAGGACTTGGTCTCACTGCTTTAGTTATGAATGCCAGGGGTTGAGGCTTAAAAGGGAATCAGGACTTGTTGACAGAGCCAGCTAAAAGATGGCTGGATGTAAGTTATAGTGCATGAAAGAAAATGAAACATTGAGTCATAACCTGTTACAAGAGGAACCTCTTGTGCTATTACAGAAACTGTCTGAAAATTTGTTTTTGTCTGAGTTAATAGTGCTTAGAACACATGTGAATTACAGCTGGGAAAGGAATTTCACTAATTCCTGTTTTCTGTGATGTTTGTGAAAGCTTTTCTTAGCCTTTGTCCATGCTGTTCTCTGAAGCATACTCCTGGCAAAGGCCGACATTCCTTGCTCAGCATTTGTACCCAACCGCCTGTGAAAGGTTGACACGTGCAGAAACTCTCAAAGGCCTGGCTTAGGAAGTGTGGGGCTCAGGGGGCTCTTTCTATCTTGTTCTTTTTCAGGGGTCTCAGTGGTCTTTTCTACAATCTTGGCAGTTCTGGAGACCAGTTAAGTTAAATCAGTTCTTTCCAAGACCCTGCCCAGAGGTCCATGCTACAGCCTTGTCCATAATGAGCAGATAAAAATTGCTAGTCCTTTGATCTGTTTCTCCACACTACTGGAGTAGGTTTGCACCTCCTAGAAGTGTGCAGGAACAGAGGCAGGAGAGTTCTACAGGGTAGGACCCTACCCTCCACAGGCAGAGATAAGAGTTTTGGGTTTTTTTATGTTTTGTGCCAGTTTCCCTTGGGGATGTCAATGGAAGAGGACTGAAGGACATTCAATGAGCAGGAAGAAAGAGATGTGCTCCTATGGGAATGTGAGGGCCAGGAAAATAATTGAGATGCTGGTCTTTGAATCAGAGCAGGAAAGGTGTACTCCACAGCCATCTCCATCCCTTTTGAGAGATAAGCAGACAAGAGGTTTATTTCAGTCACTAGTGCCAGGTTTACAAATGTAAGAGCTGAATTTTCTCTCAGGCATTTTTGCTGTGGGCAACTGTGAGTTTGTTACAATCTTCTGGAAGCCCCACAGTCAGGGGTGCTGCAGTCTTTATTCACAAGCGAACATTATGTATCCAACTCCATTCATATCTGCTCTCCAGATGAACAATAGGTCTGAAAACTGATTAGCTGTGTTTTGTGGCACGGACACTGCTGTGCCTAAAAATGCCAGAGGATGTTCAGGTGAGAACCAGCAAAATGTGAAAGAACTTAGAACTCAGCTTGATTTAGATGTGGATGTGACTCAACCAAGGACCTCAGCTTCCTCCAAAGAAGAGCACACTGAAACTTCTCATAGGACCATACAGAGCCGGGCAGAACACAAAGCATTTTCACAGCCAGCTGCTATTAAAAAAAAAAAAAAAAAAAAAAAATCAGTGTTTTTGAAAGTTTGGGGTTTTTCTATAGAATACAAAATGAGTATGCAATATTCGCTACTTTCAAAAGAGAGTCAGTGGAGAAAATCTGAAGTAACCATGACTAGGATTGGGAAGGAATGGAAGTTAAAATTTTGAAAAACTTGCAGTTCTGTGTTTTTTATTTCCCTAAGAGTCTTGGGTTTTTTCTGTGTTCATTTTGATTTGTGGAAGGCTGTTTACATGATATTTATGCTGTACACCTCTGTGTGAAGAAAGTTATACAACATATGTGTTAGTCTATGCAGGTGTTTATAACTGTAAATGTTACTTTTGTAGTTTGCCAAATGGAAAATACACCCAACGGCATCTTCTTGAACCTGTAAATAAACTGTTTTCCAGAGCAGCCATCAAGCACATCATGAAAGGAAATGGCAGAGCAATTCCATTGACAATAGCATGAGAATTATTATGAACCAGATGTGAAACAATACAAATATTAATGAAAAGAAAATTTCTGTCTACCCGAGCATGACAAAGCTTCAGGAAACACAAGGACATGGATTGGATGTGCAATGAAAATAAGTGTGTGATTCTCTGACTGGAACTGCAGGCTGAAATTCTTTTGGACAAGCTCACAAATGACTTGTTGTTGGTCTGAATACTAACCGAAAGCCACTCATCCCTTTGACTGGGACCAAACTTTCTCCCCATGTGTGAGGAGCTGAGGCATTCCACCTGGGCATCAAACCCATGACTCCTTTCTGGCTGCAGCCACAATTCTGTTCTGGGCGGGTCACTGTAATGCCTGATTCCATAGGGACTTAGCAGGTTTACACCTCAGATGCCGAGGATTTGATCCAGTGCTTCAGCCTTTGGTGTCCGGCTCTGCTTGTGATGCTGCTCTGTTTGTGTGTCTCTCCCTGAGGCATCTGAGTGCCGCTCTGGATGGGGAGGCATGGACATGAAGAGCAGTGGGTTGATTTGAAGGGCACCAAAACCTTTTGGGCAGCTGAATCATATCCTAGGTGTTTCACAGAGCAATAAACTCCAGCAAGCTTGGATGTGAATGTGAATAGCAACGCTGCAGTATGGGCTATGGCTGAAGGTTGAATATAGTGCAACACTGGCATTTCAGAAACAGAAGATAAGGTTTCACTCTGGAATTTACCAGTGTACCCGTGCTAAAATGTAAATTAGGTGGAATAATCACGTTTTTTTCATTTTAACTAAGGTTAGAGCTCTTCGTTATCAGCAAATGAAGTGTTTACCAACTGACCAGGTTTCTGTTAAGACTGGGCAAGGGCAAACTGATGTGATTAAAATCTCACACTTGTTTTTTTTCTCCGCCAATGTTTCATGTGAGAACTTCAGCAGCCCATCTGGCCTCAGTTGGTGGTTTTCTAAGTTTCCAGCTTTATTTCAGCATATTGTGATAATACTGTTTCAAAATAGCCACATCATCAAGCATCTTTCAGGATGTGAAATATTTATAAAAATATATATTCGTGTTTCAGTTTATACAATCCCTGCCATCCTTTACCTACCAAACTTGTGTCATGTGAATTTTTATTCCATTATTAAAAGGGAGATGTGAAGTCGTGGCCATCCTATCACAAGCTTTTGCCAGCTGTAAACCTCATCACAGTTCCTGTAAAGTACATTTCCACAGATCAAGTTACTGCCAGGGAAGACTTTAACAATCTTCTACCCTACTTTCAACCCTCAACAATTAGTATTAGCAAATGGTCCAGGCCACTGCCTAAGTAACATATGATTTCTATTCAAGAAAGACAAACTTTTATTCAAACCAGACCCATAAGCTAAACACATGAGTTTCCCTGCTTAAAATAATGAATCTGAAGTAGTTTCTATCATTCATTTTAAAAATCACTCTCACATTTGAAATCAAGTTGGCTATTTTCCCTCGTCTGTATTAGCCATCTGGTAAGGGTGACTTTTCTAACACTGATGTCTAGAGCTAGGATTTATTCTTTAAAAAAAAGCCCAAAACCCCAAACCATCTTCCCTGACCCACTTTAGTGTTTTGGGTTTTTTGTTGTTGTTGTTGTTGTTTTTTTAAAATTTTTGGAGCTTGACCTTGTAATATATACAAAACTCATCCAATCTTTGAATAGGGGAAAAAACTCTCCACACATGGCATAACTTCCTCTATAAGATTCTTGATATATTTTACAGTCAAATTGTAGTTTTGTATGTGATGATTTAAGAAGGCACACACATGCTTTAAGGTCATTAAAGTGCATTGTAAAAATAATAGAGACACAAAGGGCTTATTCTCAAGAAACGATGCACACCCTCTTCTCCATGGAATATTGAAGATCTGTTTCATTTTTCAGTATAAGGCAAGTTCAAGATGCTATTTCCTTACCACATACCTCAGCGGTGCATGACCCCTAAAATAAAAAAAAAGTGAGGGGATTTATATGCAAAAGAAAAATCTTGGCACTTCTTAACATTTTGCTGCTCTTCCTAAATAAAAGACCTTCAGAACAAATCCTCTTAGTGCTGTTGCAGGGGAGTTGTTCTGTCAGAGAGCCTCATTTTCTGTGTACGCTAATCTGAGTGAGTCAGGGTGTTTGTTAATGCTGCTTTCTAACAAGCTCTAGTGAAGCAATGTGTATTTAAAACAGCCCTTTGTCCCTACCTGATTATTGGCTGTTCACAATAAATGTGGATGAGAGATGGCCTGTGTGGTTTTGATGCACTGACTAACGAATTGCAATTAAAATCCAAAAAGCTGGATCAACCAGAATATTTTTCCAATTCTCAATACCTCAAGGTCTCTTTAAGAGATAATTTTTGGCAGAAGTAAGCTGTCTGTATGCTTTCCACCTCCTTTAAAATATAAAATACCTTGATGCACTGTAGCAGGGATCAATAAATTGCCTCTCCATGCAGTACAACATGCGCAGTATTTCTTAGAGTGGTTGGTCTTGGCTTACTGTCTGTCCTTACAGTGGTTCAAGTCTCTCCTCTGTGGAGGTGTTGGTTCTCCCTGGGTGAGTGAGTGGGAAAGAATTCAGCATTTGCCACAAATATTCTGGTATCCCTGCCCTGTTAACAACAGACCACCTACACAGATTCTACCATTCAATCATAGAATGTTTGGGGCTGGAAGAGACCTTAAAGATGATCTAGTTCCACCCCACCTACAATGGGCAGGGACACCTTCCACTAGACCAGGTTACTCAAAGCTCCACTGAGTCTGGTCTGTAACACTTCCAGGGCTGGGGCAACTACAGCTTCTCTGGGCAACCCATCCCAGTGCCTCACCATCTTAACTGTAAAGAATTTCCTCCTAATACCTAATCTAAACATACCCTCTTTTGCTTTGAAGCCCTTCCTCTTGTTGTATGATAATTTGAAAAAGCCAAGTGCAGTGAAATTTGGTAACAAGCAGTCCCTGCAGGTATTCCTGGTTGTGCAGCAACCCTTAGCTCAGGTGATTGCATGTGGAGTGACAATGTGGGAGCATCAGCACAGCAGCTTTCACATGTCACACCACTTACTGAGGCTGCCCAGCGGCACCTCCCACTCTGCATCAACCAGCTGCATCCCCAACATAAGGACAGAAGGAAAGGGCAATCTGGAGCTCACAAGCAACCCTGTGGAGGGAGGGACAGTGTTGCCAGGGTCCTGAAGCCTCCATCCTACTGTAAAGGGGGTCCAGCAACTGTTAATGGTTTCTGCTGGTGCAAAAAGGGGCTCCTGCACCACAGACTGGAGATAAGTAGCCAAAAGTTTCAGGCAGGAGGAGGTCAGTTTGATTTCTAACTAAATGACAACATGCCTCTGCCCTTCTAATCTGAATGGTAAAGGACTGTTGGTAATAATATTTTCAACATTTTGATCAAGGTTTTTAAGGGAGTGAAATATCTTTTATTATACTAGTGTGAAAAATCAGATGAGATTTCAACAGACAAACTCTTCCTCAGATGAGTAAGGGTATGGGTAGAGAGCCATTAAAGTTTTGTGTTTGTAACCACTTTTGTGGTAGAAAAATGTCCTAAGGTGTAAGCAAAATTGAAAGAAAACTGAAATTGCACAGTACCCCAGAAAACCTTTCTGTAATATTTACAACACTTAAATATATTTTGGGAATTTGAAATTAATCATCAGTTTAAAATCTCTAAAGGATTCCTGGTGAGGTATGTAGCCATTAGCTCACCAATTAGCAAGCACTTAGAAAATGTTTAGAATATTTAAAAATATTTTTAAAAGTGTAATAGTAAATAGTTACTGTTCATAAAGCTAGATGTGGTAAGAGCAGGAAGGGCAAGCCTTGCCACCAGCTCTCTTGAGCTACAAAATGGTTCTTTATTGAGCAGCCATTGCTACACCACATTATTTATTTATGAGGATCCAGTCCACATATCCCTGCAGGAAGATGCTGTTTGACTGTTCTCACCATTGTTGCTGCCATTTGCAGCTCCAGAGCTGTCACAGTCATGAAGGGTGTTGAAGATCCACCCAGTCCACACTCCTAGGGAGACTCTTCTCAGTCTGGTACTGCTGGCCCAGAGCATCGATCCCATCTACACAGAGTTATCTGACATGGCCCACATCCTCTCCTGTGCTACCTGGGGTGAATTTGGAATACAGTATCACGCACAATGGCCTATTTTCAGTTGTGTCTGTCTAGACCATTTCCTTGTTCCTTGGCTCCAGGGAGCCTTTCCAGCATGATTGCTGGAGCGTGCACACAGAGGATATGCTGGCTTGTCTGCAGGTGATGCTCCACGAGCATGGTGTTTCCGTGGGTAACAGGTCAGTGTATTCCCACTTGAGTCCTTTTCATTTGATCTTTGCTGGCACATCAAGCTTTGCAATTTGCTGCACAGCAAGGGTTTTAAGCAGTCTCTGCGACCCTGGAGAAGCTGAGATGCAGTGTCCCTGCGGCAGGGGCTGTCCCTCAGCAGGTGCCCAAGGTGGCCACCACTCGCCTCGGGGCTGTGGCCCCTCATGGGAGTCAGCAGAGGGTGCTCCTGCAGCGAGGTAGTGCTAGCCCTGCCTTAAACCATGTGCCCGATAGGAAGTATTGCTTTATAAATTATTAACCGCAGCCCTTTGACGCACCAGCAGACTCACATCTGTGGACATTTTATATAAAAGACAAGTAATGGGAGAAGGTGAGATCTTCAAAGTGTCTTGTAACCCAAGAAGGTCTGCACTGTATAAGCACAGGAGGCAGCAAGGGATTACAATAAATTGTGTTTGTTTGGGCTACAGGGAGAGCCCCTGCTCTTCGGCCACTGTTTGATTCCTGGGGCCAGCACGGAGCCCTTGTCAGCAGCAAATTTCCTGATGCAATGCTGAAGGGAAACCCTGGAGGGAATATTTCATCTGGTCCCTTTTGGGTAGGCAGGCCATGGGCAGCTGGCTGCCACAGGATGTGTGGGAATGTACAGGGATGCGCAGGGATGTGCAAGGATGTTTGGGGGTGCCAGGAGAGGTAGCATAGGTAAGGATTGAGAGCAAGAAAGGGCTGCTGCCAAGAGGAGGATAGGGAAGGAAAAAAGCAGGAGGGAAAAGCGTAAAAAAAAAAAAAAAGAAAAAAGAAAAAAAGGGAAAAAAAGAAAAAGGGAGGAAATACTCCAGTGGCCCCAAACACCTGAGGACTTTGTTGTATTTTTTTGTTTCACACTGTGCTTATTTTCTGGGCCTTTTAAAAACTATGTGTGTGCCTTGTGTGTGTGTGTGAAAAGAGGAGATTGTAGGGATGCTTTGAAATGGGGATCTCAGGGCCTGCTGTATGGAGGCTCAGTCAGTTTTATGACTTGGAGGTACCCTCAGCTTGATGATCTGAAGATTTGCTGTAGACAGCTGTATTCTGGGTACTTTGTCATCTCGTTAAAGCTAGTTAATGCACTGTCGAGGTCACAAATGCTTCTTTCTGGCTGATTTTTTTCAACTCAGTTGTTTGCTGTTGTCCAAGAATTTGGGAGTTGAGGAAAACATGATTTTTTTGTTTCTTAAATAGTTTTTGCTGTTAAAATTCTCACTCAGCATGTTCCTCTTGTCGTGTTGAAAAAACCTAGTACAATTATCAAGCATCTGGATGTAGGCTATAATATAAAATAAATAAAAACATTTTTGTACTATCTCACACTGTTAGCTCCTGAGGGAAACTCTTATAACAATGAGAATGGAAACAAACATAAATTAGGCTGTAACTGCAGCTGACTAAATAATAGCCGGAGTTTTTTGTCAAGTAAGTTGTTCAATTAATATTTTTCTGGTCTTCAGCAGGGAGAAATTACTTGACCAATATTGCATTGTTTTTTTCTGCAAATAAAGCAGCATTGATAAATATGTGCTCCTTTGCCTGAAGTCACTGTGTGGCTTTGCCTTTATATTCCTTTCTTTTAATCACTTCCTTAAAATGCTATAATTTTCCTAAATGGCTTATATGCATTCTTTTCGAAAAGGCATTTTTAAACCAGAGGAAAAAATCACCCAAACTGGCTTCCAGGCCCTTGTAATGAGCATGGCTTCTCTCCCAATCCATTTTCATTTCTCCTTCTCTTGAGCCATCTTTTCCATCTATAAAGGTGTATCTGCACTTTTTTTTTGTTTGTTTTTTTTGTTTCTAGGTATAGGTAGACCCAGCTGCTCTTCCTGGAGCCCCCTGATCACAGAGGGATGCAGGGTGTGTGTGAGAAGATGCATGTGCCCCTGCAGACAGGGCCTGTAGTTGGAAAGCTGTTTCAGTAGTGACCTTTTCTTCTGCTCCACAGTAGAGCCTCCAGCCAGCTCTCAGTGCTCACAGAACAGCAACAGCCACATGCACTGAAATTGAGGTTGGTCAGCACTCGTGTAGCAGCAGACTTTGAAAAGTAGCTGCAAGTCAAAGAATCTGTGGTAGTTGGGAATGAGTGGGATTGTCTGGTGGATAGGAAGAAGCTTAAGTCTGCTGTATCCATTGCTGTTGACAGTCTCTGTAAGTGCAGATTTTTAGAAAGAAAATCAAGGTGTAATATCAGCTATCTGTTAAACCAGAGACATTTTACCTGCTGTTTATCTCAAATTCCTTGGATTGTCTTCACCAGAGGCACTATTAACTTGCCCTGCCTTCAAACAACTCCAAATCAAAGCATTTGTCCTAATTCCTCTGGATATTTCATTATGCAGTTGAAACAGACTGTGTGAAGTGTTTTTTTGTTCTCTGGATTCACAGGAATAGCCAGGAGAATATATCTTGTGAGGATTTAGGAGAAAAAAGCATTATAAACCAATGCAAACATGGAACACCTTTAATTCAATTAGTTTCAGTTTTACCCCACTTTCATAGTGGATCCAAGCAGGCACTTGCGAAGACTCTAACTGCAACATTACAGAGTGGAAATGCAGATTTTGCATGCAGAAAACTTTTCTGTAGCAGAACATCAGTACTGGGTTAAACCACAGGTGGTGTGGTTAAATGCGTGTTTTCCTCCATGTTGTTACAGAATTGACCTGACCCTGGGTACCCTCCCCAATACCAGTGGAATCAATGGTAAAACTCCCACATACTGGGAATGGACCAGTACCAGGACGGATGGTACCCTTGAAACCAAAATCTCCCAATCACTGAAGTATTCCCATTGAATTTGAGGACTTCACATGCATCAAGGTTTGATTAATGGGGTGCTATACGTGCTTAACAAATTGTAGGATTGACCTGCCTGCCAAATGAGTAATGCAGGGTTGCAGCTGCTTGACTTGGCTAGATTCAGAGCAAGGTTGGTATGAAGTGGCAATTCTGCCCCAGGGAGTCTCCAGGCTCTGACTCACCTGTGGCAACAGAATACTGAGTGGCTGAAGGGGTTCCTGCCTCAAGCCACGTTCTGAGTGGGCTGCATGCTAACAGGAAGGTGCTGCCACCATCCCATGAGTATCACCTACCCTGCTAGTGGCATTGAGGTGGGCTGAAATTCCACTTCATTTCAGACTGGAGATTGTGACTGTCTTGTCTTTCAGAGCAGATGATTTGTTTGGACTTCAGTGGCAGGGGTGGAGTGACAGGGTGGGGATGAAGTTATCCCAAACTTAAACCATTCAGACAGTTTTGGTGGATAGCACAGTTAAAATCCTAAAACGTTAGAAATTGATCTGTGAACTTTAAAACTTTTTTTTTATATATAAAAAATAGTAGGATATTTTGAAATGAAACATCCAATTTTAATTAGCAAACATAAAAATATTTTATTCAATGGCACTGTGAACAATTATCATTTTTAAGGATTTCCTAATATATAACTGATTGTTTAAAGCAAAATGTGTTCATAAACTGTGCCTTCATAAACCTGATGTGTTTATAAACATTATCCTGTCAAGTCTGAATTTATTAAAAAAATGCAACAGTACAAATTAATGCAATAAAAACTTTTATTTGTTATTGTAAAATAAAAAAAAAAAATGCCAAAGAACATTTTGATGTTCCTCATGTGAGGAGTTCCTTGATCCAGATGAAAGCTTAACTGCTTGTCTTCCAGCATTGGGTACATCTGTAAACATAATGGTATTATATAGTTAAATTTCATGGAAAGACCGTTAGGTCTTAATCTACTGCTATGTCAGTGATGACCTGAAATCTTAGCTCAAATCTTAGATGGATTTTGCTTAATACCTGCAGTGAATATTCTGTGTCTCGTCTGCAACCTGAAGATGATATTACTTTACATTAAAGAAATAAGCGGTCAAATTACAGCTTGTTCATAAGATACTGATAAATAGAGAAAATCAGCCAAAACCTAAAATCTGTAACTATGCTGTTAGCTATGGCTATGCCAAGGGCTTTTCATTTCCCTGTTTCTCTGCAGGGCTGGGAGAGTCAGGAAAGCCTGGGAGCCATAGAAGCCTCCATCAGAGTTTCCTGAAAAATGCCTTGAGTTTTAAGGATTTGAGGTTGAATTAATATCTGTGGATCAATGAGAACATAATATTTTGGTGCCACAGCCATTTCTTTCTGGTAAAATTTTTGTTTTGTGCTTACCTAATATAAAAGACAGAGACTGAAATATTTTTGAATTTAATTCCATTTGCCCATTGTCAAATCTGCTCTCCTGAAAGTTGCAATTCTGAATGTCTGCATGCTCTGCATGAAACTGGCCATTTTACAAAACAGTTATAGAAATCCTATGGGCTAGAATGAATTATGACCTAGTTGTCATGTATAAAATTAACTAAAACCCAGAATAAAGCAAAAGGCCTTCAGCAAATTCTCTTCTGCTACTAGGCTTTTTCTAAGAGATCATGTTAAATTAACTGTTTCTTGAACTTCCAAGAAATGTAGTGGCTGGATTGTTACAAAAGCCTTGCCTCTATGAAACTGGGATCCTTTTGTTTTAGGAAAACAATAGGAAGGCTTTTTTTCTTTTTTATGCTCCTGGGCTAAGCAGTGTGATGCCTGTGCAGTTACATCATGTTGAGAGCAATGCCTAACAAAGTGAAATTAGTTGGTTCTAATCCAAGTGTATTTATTCCTGGGTGTTTACACAGAGTCACCATACACAGGAAAACTGAGGGGTCATCATGAAGCCTATGTGACACAAATGAAAATTTTAACTCTTGAGTCAAAACACAGAAAAAGAATTCCTGTATTTCGCAACAGGTAAGAACCTAACAGGATGTTTAATAACTGGAGTAACATTAGATACACTGTATAAATGAAATCTGTATTCTGAGGAATAGTTTTTACCACAACAAGAGATTGTGTCTTTATTCCTTAGAGACTGAGGGAAAGAACTGGGGATTATGTATAACTTAAATGTGCCACACACATTGTCTCTGAATACTCTAGTAAAGAGAAAAGTGCTTTCTAAGGCTATGGCTTCCTTGCTTAGTTGGACAGCTTTCAAGGAAAAAGAAAAAAAAAAGAATGAAAAATTAATAAAGGAGAGGACTTTTTACATGTTTCACATTACCTTTGTTTGTTAAGATGGAGTATGATGTGTGGAAAAATTTTAAATCTTTAAGGCATCTTTTAATATTTTAGTTACCTGAAATATTAACTGATTTATTAGGTTCTATGATATTGGATCCAGGTCAGTACAGGAAATACTCAGCTGCAGTGAGTCTCTACAAAAAAATAGGTCAGACTATCCATATATCTTCTTATATTATTGGGAAATTGCTTCCCAGATAGCACTGTAAGTAAAATTGTGAGGTTTTTTGCATTTCACCAGATCCCCAGTGGTTGCACTGTGACTTCCTGCACATGCTGTTCCAATGCCCCTCTGTCCTAGTCCATAAAAGAGCTCACTTCATATTCCCCAGAATATCATGAAATATGGAGACAGTGATATTTTCCATTTTAGGAGCAGAGTATGTTGTGACATTCTAGGAAAAAAACCTCTTGATTACACATTTGTGCAGCCTAAGCATCTCAAAGGCAAAACAGCTTCTAAAGTAGGAATAGACAGTATAATATTTTTATGGAAAAATAAAAATATTTTTGAAAACACCATCTATGTGTTTCAGTAACAGAATGCAAATCAAATTCTACTACAACTTGACAGATTTGTGTGAATTACTGTACAAAACCAAACTGTACTATTGCTCTGGATCCTTCTTCCATTTCACATTGTATATGAACACACAAAAATCAAGAGAATGAGTGAAAAATTTGCAGTGTCATAGATAAAAATTTGCAAAGGTATAGT
Source organism: Cinclus cinclus (assembly GCF_963662255.1). NCBI lineage: Eukaryota > Metazoa > Chordata > Aves > Passeriformes > Cinclidae > Cinclus > Cinclus cinclus. The sequence continues at coordinate 34,203,549 of NC_085048.1, forward strand.
CAAGAGTTGTTATTTCAGGTACTGGATTTTGGGATTCTTATTTATTTTAGCCCTTCTCACTTCATCTGACAAAAATATCCCCAGATGCTCCTCTTGTTGCACCCAGTGGAGGCTGCAGCTTTCTGCCTCTGTATTTCAGCCAAAATGGAAGAGCAGCAGTTGGATCCAGAGTGCTAGAGCTGAAAAGTCCCACTGAAATTCAAAGGATTTTTGCTCAACTTGGTTGCAGCAGCTTGTTCTGTAATTTGCTGCTATCCAGGACACTTCCTGTCAGTCTCAGTGGTGCTGTAGAATAAAGAATCAAAACCAAGCCCACACCTTTAGGAGTGGAAACCTACAGGCCTAGGGTCAGTAAGCTCCATTTGCCTCTAAAACCACTTTTTAAGTGGTTTTGTATTTCCTTGGATGCCCAAAGGTCTACAGCCCACCACAGGAAACTCTGAGCATAGGGTTTTATGTGAAATTAGGCTGCTCCAAACCTGGTCTAAGGAGCTGTAGGGAGCTCTTCCATCTTAAGGTTGTGCAGGAAAACAGTTTTCCCCCTGAGTTATGAATTAGGTTCAAAGTGCTGATTCTTGCCTTCAAAAAACAGGCAAGACCTGAGCTCAGGTTTTCCAGAGGATTTGCCAAAAGGTTGGGAGGAAAGATCATGGATGGCTTCATGGTTGGTCTTCACCTTGAAGACTTGCTGAGGCAGGGACTTTCCATGCCTTTGGAATAACCCAAAACAAGAACACAGGATTGTCTGCACCTGCCTGAAGATGAGGGTATGCGTCCTTCCAACACATCCAAGCTCCCTGTTGTATCCAAAAGCAAAGCAAAGGGAGACCCCAACAACCAAATAAAGCACTGTCACATCCACAACTCTCATCCAGACAATGGGCCATATATGACAGACACTGTGCTAAAGAAAGAGGCTTCCATGCTTGCATAATCTTTTGACAACCAAAGTTATGCAGAATATAACAGGTAAAGTGATTTTTTCTGGCCTCCAGGTCTAGAACTTTTGCATATTTGAGGAGTTACTTTGCTTATATCCTCACTGTGGCCCAGGAAATATTTGGGTCCTGTTATATTTGCTGAGTGGGAGGACCTGATCTGTTGTTTACAATTTATAATCTGAAACACTTGTTTATACAGTTTTAATCACCATATCACAGGAAGGGGATATAATTTGTCAATTTATAAAAGCATAAAATTAGGTTTTAAGAAGACCTGGTGATAAGGAAAAAGTTACATAAGCTACTTTTTTTTTAACCTCAAAGGCAAAGGAAATCTTTGAAATGGCCTTGTCTATTAACTCAGAATGATTAAACAGAAAAAGAAAAAAAAAAACTGGTGACCAGGTCCCCTACATTAAGTCCAAGTGTAGTTCCTTAAAAGAATTAGGCATTGCAATGCCCAGATTCTAGACATTATCTATATAAAAATATTAGGATTGGTACTTATGCAGTGTGATGCATGGGTCAAATGCCTATGAACCAAAATCACATAATCCAGAAGGCTGTGTTGGAGTCATATAAACTAAGAAATGATGAAGATGTATTTTAAAGATTCATCCTAGTGTGGAATTGAGGTTATTAACTCTGGACTTGTACCCCTGAACGTCCTTTTGGAGTTAGGTACTCTATAAACCTTTTTATGCAACATTTCCAGTTTAGTTATGCGCTGCTTTGGGGAAGCATTTCTGTTTATTTGCCTCATTTTGTTTAATGTCTTCTAGGTGAGAAATGATTCTATCCTGCAATAGATTGAAGAGGTTTCAGCATCTGAAACCTCGTTGTAATCTGCTCAGTTCTTTGTCTTTCCACCTTTCCTATTTAAGGGTATGGTCTTCCAGTGGAAAAAGGCCTACAGTGTCCTTTATCTCAGTGTTCTATTAGACTTTTTTTTCCCTCTAAAAGCTCAAATGAGAGGGCATCAAAGGGCTTGCCTAGATCCTTTCAGATGAACTTTTATTATTATACCTCAACCAGTAGAGTAGTGGTGACCTCATTCAGACAGCACAGAGTGGTGCTGCCTTGTACTGTGGCTAAGGAAAAATGCAGGCAAAATGAGTTTGCTTATTTTATTTCAGGCCATGGAAAGTTTGCCCACTTGGGAAATGCAGTTAGCCAGTGGATGAGTTGTCATTACTCAGCAGTGCTCCATATGGAATGGCTGGAAACTCTCCAGCAACAGGACAGATCTTCTGCACAGTGTCCAAGTCTCACACCTGCAAAAAAACAGCAGCTTTGCTCACCTTTCGTCTGGTGGAGACTTCGATTCCAGGCTGGCTCCAAGCTTGCTGGGTGAGCCTGCCAGAGGTCTTTGGGATGTGAAAAACTATCCCTTCTGTCAATGCTATCATGACTGATTGCAACACATCCAAGCTAAGTGAGAACCTATGGCAGTTAGTAAGGAACCTATTTCTATGGATTAGTTCTCCATCATGAGGCAGCTTTCTTTCCCAGCCCATATATCCCTTTAAAAACTTGCCTCTGGATCAATCACTGAGAACATAAAAAGGTTATTTCTATCTCCAAATGGACATGTAATGAATTATTACAGAAGAAAAGTCTCTGTTTTCTCTCTTTCACATTGCCAGTCTTCCTGCTGTTTTAATCCTTGTGGAACAGAGCAGCTGTCAGAACATGCATGTGTTTCACTGCAGTTGCATCCACAGTGACAACTAAAAATAATACAGGAGGGAGATAATTAACATATTGCTACTTTTCTCTTTGTACTGTGCTGCTTACACATGTATTTACTAACATGCTGCTCTATCATGGCTCCCATTAGAGTTGTAAAGTTTTCCTACATATGGGCTTTAAGCTTTTCTAAGCACAAAATTGACTTTTATTAGAGAAACTTGATATAAGACAGTAATTTCAAAACTGACTTATTGCACACTTATTGGCTCAATTTGTGAAGTTTTATAAGATGCCATTATTTAATTCCCAGAGCATGCTTACAGCTGCTGCTGCTGCTCTTCTTAGAACACTTTTTTGCTTTGGCAAAATTGCGTGCTGCGACCCCCTCCAGTTGGTAAACACACAAACAGACCATTGAGTGCTGAAACAAAGTATTCTGTATACTTCTGTAAGCGATCCTAATACCTGCCTGGAGGGTTGAGTCAATGCCTTGGAAAAACAGAGTTTTCTGTGCATTACCACAGGCAGTGGGTTATCTCTGGAGCCAAGAGTGCCTGTGGTGTGTTTGGGACGGTGAGTGCAGCTGGCAGCATGATGCAGTGCAGACATACTTCAGCCAGTTTTGAGCAAGGTGCCTGAGGTATTGAGAGGAGGCCAGAGGCTGGGGTTGCAAAACCCAGCTGAGAGGCTGGCTGAGCCCTCTAAGGCTGGACTGCTCATAAGAGGTCAGTTTAACCTCCCTAAGTGTTTGGTGAAGAGACCCAAACTGGGCTGTGAAGAGCCTTAAATTTCTTTTAATTGCTATCATCTTGCAGCTTTCACAACAGATTATATAGTTACAGACTGTCATCGTAGGATTTTTTCTGGAATTGCTTCCTTTGAAGAATTGAGCAAGCATGGTACAGCATTACGTTGTTATGGGCTGTGGGAGCTGATAATGAAAGAAGAAACACTAGTGCTCCATAGGATCCTTCTGCCTCTTTGTAGATGTCTTTAATCTTGTTCACCTATCTCTGAGGAACCTAAAGTGATGACTGGAAGCTCATTCTTGCTGTAGTTGATTTTGTTTTCCACATCTCTCAACATTCCTACACCTGGTGCAAGAAACCATAACAGACCAAGCAAAACAATTACATTGCAAAGACCAAATGTGAAATGTTCTCATGTGCACTGTGTATGTGTGTATTTTAAAATGTGGCCATTTAGATAGGTGTAAGAAGGCAGAAACCAGTCAGATTCATTTCAGCAGATATATATATATGGAAGAGTGCCTTCATTTTCGAGGCTGGTCTGAGGCATTCCCTCACTCTCTAACCACTGAGAGCTCCAGGTTTTTCCAGAGGGAAGTGGAGGGAAGTAGGCTGGTGCCTGAAGTCCAGAGCTCTGAATGTATCTACACCTTCTGGAGCACCTCTAGGGCCACCCTCAGCACAGATTTTTATTTTACTGAAGAAAACTTCTGTCCAAAATATACCTTTGAAATTGACCCGCTAAGATGCAATTTCAGAACAGAGGTGCTGATACAACTTCGTTATGCTTCTATTAATGCTAGTGATTCAACTTTATTGAAACATTCAAACTTATTTCATTCAATATATCCATTTATAGAGTGCATAGTCAGGGTAACCCGAATCTGTTGCTGCCCTAAGGGAAGCATATTCTTATTTTCTGAAGCTCAGGGTAATTTCCTCTGTAGACTTGCCTCCCTTTTACCAGCTAATAAGTAAAGAATGCTGGAGATTAAAAGCACTATTCAAGATATCAGGTGATAATTTGGCAATCCTGTGATGAGAACATAAGTTTTCATTGCTTATTAATTTATTTGCTTTGTACTGTTTCAGTCTATAACTTTAATGTTTAAATTCAGTACCTGGCAAGATGTCCTATGAGTTGTTAAGTTCTCAGAAGAACATGACAGCATGGTATTGGCACTGCAAAAAGCTGAAGATCACTCAGACACAGTATCTCATTTCTAACAGTGTTTGGCAGCAGGCATGAAAGGACAGAATACTAACACAAGGCATGTAGAGCTTCACCCATCTTCCCTTAGTTGTCCTTTAGTTTTCAATGCCTTAGTGATGTGACTACACCATCATCCATTGTGATCAATAACCTGAGATAGGCCTACTTCCCATAAATCTGTTTGTTTCTTTTTGGACTCCGTAGCTTAACCACATGCAGTGTTAAAAACTACTTCTCTACAGGTATTTTAACCATGAGGAAATTTCACAGATGGCACAGGGCAAAGAGTAGGCTCAAAGACAGTGTGCCACTTTTCTGCTGTTTTTCCAGTGTTTTTGGGAAGACACACAACCTGTGTATTGTCTTGAATGGTAGGTGTTGTGTCAGTGATGCAGCTGACATGCCTGAGGCATGGGATGCCATTCAGAGGGACCTGCACAAGCTTAGGAAGTGGGCTCATCAAGGTGCTGCACCTGTGTCAGAGCAACTCCTGGTATCAACACAGGCTGGAGGATGAAGGGATTGAGACCAGCCCTACCAAAAGGTACTTTGGGGTACTAGAGGATGAAAAAAAATGGACATAAATCAGTACTTGCAGCCCAGAAAGCCAACTGTGTCCTGGGCTGCATGATATGGAGCATGGTTAACAGGCCAAGGGAAGAGACTGGGGAGTGCTGCATCCAGCTCTGGGGTCGTCAACCCAGTAAAGATCTGCTGGGAAAGGTCCAGAGAAGGGCCAGGACCATGAACAGAGGGCCGGAGCACCCTTCAAATGAGGGAAGGCTGGGAGAGCTGGGGTGGTTCAACCTGGAGAAGAGAATGTTCTGGAGAGACATTATTGTGACATTTCAATACTTAAAGGGAGCGTATAAAAGAGCTGTGAAAATAGAATTTTGGTAGTGTCTTTAGTGGTAGGACAGGAAATAAGGTTTCAAACAAAAGGGGGTAGATTTAGGCTATCTATAAGAAAGAAACTTTTACCATGAAGATGGTAAAACACTTGGTGCCTCATCCCTAGAAACATTCAAGATCAGATTGGACAGGGCTCGGAGCAATGCGGTCTAGCTGAAGATGTTCCTACTATTGCAGGGGAGTTGTGCTAGATCATCTTTAAAGGTCTCTTACAGTCCAAACTGTTCTAATGAATCTATGTGTGGTTTTCTGGGTTGTCTGTCTTGGCAATTTCTCTAATTTCAGTACATAGACTCTCAACATTTGAGGACCTGGGCCAAAGACCCGTACTTACAAATACACTTAAAATTAATATCCAGGACCAATGCTTCAGATTTTTACTTGACTTTTTTCATTGATATATTTTTCTCTAGGCCTACCCAATGGTTGATTTAATGCTCTGGGATATGTGCAAAGTAGATAATATGTGTACTCTTAGGAGTACAGGCAAAAAAATCCAAAGGTTCTTTTAAGACAATGAGAACTAAACTCGCCTGGTATCCCTTCAGCTTGCCTGATTACCTGATGCCTTGCCTGATTGCCTAATTATTATTTTTGGTTAACCCAGTAGTCTCCATGACGTCTCTGAATTTTGTCTATTGCTCTCCAGCAGAGCTAATCCAAGTGTGTAAATGTTTTCACAGTGCAGGACTGCATCTTCACATTAGGTTCTCTACTATGAATGCCACTGCTGCTTTCAAGGACAAGTATCAGACTTTTCCAAACCTCTTTGCCCATGAGTCTCTTCTGGATGAACACCAAGAGCTTCTCCTGTCATTGCCTTCATTCTATTCCTACAGCCATTGTGCTGTGAAGAGCAAGCATGTTATGAAAGGGGTGCTCATTTCCCAAGCAAAATCAAACTTTCTCTAGGTCTGGTGCTGCAGTCCTCTCTGTACTTACCTTATTAGACCACTGTCAGGGGCTGCACTTGTTTTTTCCTCCCACTGATGGTATATTTGGGCAGTCAAATACCTGCAGTGCAAATGTGCCATGCTCAGACCTACCCCCAGCACACCGGTCACACAGAGACTGTTTTCTGCAGTGACCGTGTTTCCACTTCAAAGTTTCTGGAAAACTCAGGAAAGGATAAGCCTGGTCTGTGGACTGCATGGACCACAATGTTTCCTGGGAAAGGCTGGTTACCCCTGGATCTTTTTGGGACCTGCAACTACTGCCCTTCTCTGTGCTTAATGAGACCTGTGGGCATAGAGCTGATTTAGTGGAAACTAACAGTCAGAGTTTAAATATGCTCTGATGACAGCTGACTTTACTTGTTAGAGGTGTTGCACAAGGCTGTTCCTAATGATTAAAGCAGATGGACAGGAGGAAGAAAGCAGAAAGCTCGAATGTGTGAGAGGTGAAAGGGCAGGAGAATTAGCCCAGAGATTTCCTGTGGTATATGGGTGTTTTGTGTTAAGCGCTAAATCAAAGAATTGTTTTTAATGAATGAAAGTGCTGTACTTCAGCAACTTAATTACAGTTAGCCTTCCTCTCCCACCACAGTGAGAGTGGGTATTATTTTAGATATACTTGTGACGGAGCATAAAATCGCCTTGCTTTACCTTCCTGCTGTTATTCTGCAAAGACTCAATTTGTGGGATCTTGCGAGAGGCGAGGCTGTGAAGCATCAGTCCCCTGAGCAGCAGGACATTGCTCAGGGCACCGAGGAGGTGAGGGGCAGACCTTGGCTGGGCTGGGTCCTGGCCAGCAGCTGCCTGCAGAGCATCTGTTGTACTGAAATCTTGCAGGGTTTTTCCTTACACTGGCCTTCATGTGGCTGTGCTGCCATGCCGTGTCTTGGATTTGTTGGCACAGAGCAGCTGCTGCTGCCCCTGCCTCACCGGTGTCCCTCACCAGTGTCCCTCGCCAGTGTCCCCATCAGCCTTGTGGGGAAACGGAACAAGGTTTGGGCAGCACAGCCAGCTTGTACGCAAGCATCCAACTCCACCAAGGGTGTGCTCTGATAATGGCATTAGAGGGAGAAACAAGGCCAGGATGAAGATCTGAGGTACATTTTTCTCCCCATCTCTTTCCTAAGCATAATGCATTGTATTTCTACATTGTCTTATTATCTATCTAAAACCCCTATTGATTGTAAACCCAAACATAATCCCTGGATTTTTTTGAATGACACCCAAAAGACCCTGATTCTACATCCAGTCACGAAAATGAACTTATAACTACACTGTAATCTTCTTTACTTGGCCATGGTGATACCAAAATATTCTTCTTTATCCTCCAGTGATGTAAATATTGAATATATTTTAATTGTCTCTTAAGACAAATTGAAGTACAACTCTATGTACTCCAGCATCAACTGCATTATAAATTAAATTAAAACAAGTTAAATTAAATTAAATTAAATGCAGTCTTCTGTCAAGGAAAACATATGCATTTCAAAGCAAAATTATGTTTGTTTTGGTGAATTTTATGATCCAAACTTGTAAGGAAATTTTTTGTGCAAATATATGAGGAAAAAATGTAGTGCTACCTGCCCAAGTTCTTCATATTTTGCTGTTTCATGTCTGTTTTTTCTGAGTGGTTGGCTATGCATCTCCATTAGCTTTAAGATATGAATATATTAAATTTCAAATTATTTTTTTCCTAGAAGAAAATTAAGTCTATGCAAAAATAGTAATGAAATGAAAATAAAACTACTTGCAACTTACATTCTACAAAACCTCTGTCTGGAAAACAACATTCCACTTGATGATTCCAAATAATAACAATGATGATGATGAAAAAAGGAAGTGCTACAAATTTTGCAATGCATGTGAATTCCAGAATAGCAGAATTAAACTCTTTTTAAAATCTTCCTGTTGCTATTTTATTGTTGCTTTCACGTGCCTATTCCATGTAATTTAACATTTGGAATGGTAATTTGGTTTAACCTCATCAATAAAAGCATAAGAGTTTCCCTCTGTCTTTTTGGTTGAAAGACTGCATATTTTATGCATAAACAGTTCTGTGTTCTGAAAGAATCTGTTTGCTGTGAAGAAATCAACCTTGACAAAATTGTAGGACTTCTTACACTCTAGTGAAAATAGGTAAAAAATGATCAGGGGAAATCTTATATTAAAAATTAGCATGATTTTCCATTTTCATATGTGCAGGCAGACAAAAGGCACAGATAAAATATTTTATAGAGTTTGGCTCAAGATGAAAAAAATAATCAAACCAAAACAACTTTTATTCCTGTGAAGAAAAGGGAAAAAAAAGAAAAAAAGAAAAAAAACAAGAAAAACCCAACAACTTTTGTTCCAGTAATGTCGCTCCAGCTTTGATTTAAGCTTTAATTTCATTCAAATTAAACCATTTAGCTTTGTCTGGTTTGAGAGTCATAATCGTACAAAACAACATTTTGCCAAACACAATAAATCAGTCCAAGTTCAGTCTAAATTTGCCTCACATTTTTCCAAATTCAATAAATATTTAGCAGGTTGGACCATGGTTTGAGGTTTCTAATGGATTCCCTGACTGTGTTTAGCCTGCTTTGATGGTTTGATGCAGAAAGAAAACACAGTTCTATTGGTATTTACAAGGAGATGACCAAGAGATGCAGATGGAGATCTGCACAGACATGTTTGTCTAGTCCTCCAGAATTATTTAACCATTGCAATCTCTGTCTAATGGAGCACTGTAGCAATAATTGGCCATGCACAAGGTAGTAGGCATTATAGATATTTCAATGGCCTCCAAAGTCCCCAATCTGCCTGATGAACGAACTACTCTTTTCCAAGTTATGCAAAGTTCATGTCCTTTGATTTCAGAGTTTTTATTTGTCTGGGTGATATTGGGTAAAATGATGAAAAAAATGTAGGATACATTTTATTTCTATTTATGTTCAGGATCTTCTTGATATTATTGGATTTTTGTATCTGCGTATATATTTGCTGATCCTGGATACAATATTCCCTATCAATAGAAGGATTTGTATCTTGATGGATATCCTTAATTTGTTGGGGTAGTAGGGAACCATGGTGTTCATGTGACTTAGAGGCTAAAAATCCCTGATTTATAGTAGTGCTGTGAAGTTTGCAAAAATGTCTTTTATTTTATAACTTCATCCTGCTATCCATTCAGAATTGTTTCATTTTAATTTCCAAGTAGAAAATTCTCTGGTGAAGTAACATCAGCTTCCATTGACTAGAAGAATTGTGAAAGTTTCCTCATGGCAATTTTGAGATTAGAGAGTGTTAAAATTAACAAACGTGGAAAAAAAATAGTGTTGTCATTAAAGTGAGAAGCAATCTGAGACAAAGTATGTACATAGCTTGAATTCCATTATAAGCTTTCAAAAAATTAAAAAATGTATTTTTTCCCCTGCCTTGTTAAGGTAGTATTACTGCTAAATTTGAGAGGGAAAAAAAAGAAAAGAAATGTTACTTTAAAATCTATTATAATACACTTTGCTTTAACCAAGCAACAGTTAAATGAAGAGACAGTTGCAGCAGGGAAAATTCTATAGTTAATATAATTAGAAGTAGAAGTAGAGAGCTGATTTTAACTGCTTTCCCTCACAAAATGCACAACTGAAATATAATTGCTTATGAAAAATTAGTCCAAACAATTGATTGTGCTTGTTTTTGGACACTTTGGTTCCCACTTTTGTGCAGCTGTGATGGACTTCTGCTGTATATACTGTGATGCAGCAAAAACAAATGGCAGAAGGGATATAAAGCTATCTCTCAGTTACGTTGCACGTAGAAACATATGATGGCAATTATGAAGGACAATGAGCTTGGACAAGGCAATATGTACAGGTACTTGAAATATCCAGGCCGGCTCCAACCCTCCTGGTTTTGTTTAAACCCATGCATTGCCTATGCTGGTGATGCCAGTGGGACCCCAAGATGGGGGAGAACTGATTTTGGGACTGATGGGCGTAGTTTGATTTATGTTTGGACTCCATCTGTGTTCAGAGCTGAGCTTGTGTTACTGGTTTATCTCTGGAGATAACAGCAGGTGACAAATGAATGTATCTAGAGCCAAGATGAACTTTTTTTCAGGTTGCTGTATAAATCTACCATTTGAGCCAGGGAAACAATCAAAAAAACCCCCTCTGTCTTGGCAGCTGTCTTTTGCAGCTGTCTTTGGAAGGAAGAGCTGTGTAAAAAGCAAAGAAACTTCTTTTCCTCAAATGTTCCTAAAAGTCTGTGGCATTATTTTCCTCAAATTAACGGTTTTCTCGCTTGATCACAGTTCACCAAGTCTTCATTCATCTCAGTTGTATCTTAAGTAGTAAGATAAATTTCATAGGAAAAGGGCAGAAACTTTTGAAACAAAGACCTACAACTTTTGAAGTCAAGAGGGGAACCAAGAAAAATGATAGTCAGATATTAAGAAAGAGTGCTGGCAATTTAAATCCTGAGAGCAAGGAAGCTGTCAAAAGCAGGAAGCAAGGAGAAGGTTAATTTGAGCAGCATGGTCCAGTGGAAAGTGTCCCTGCCAATTACACATTGGTTGGGACTAGATGATTTTAAGGTCCCTTCCAACCAACCATTCTATGATTCTATGATTATACACTGCATATTTTGTTTGACTTCTGAAATGGCATATGGAGGAGGTATGGATAAGATTAAAGGAGACTGGAAGGTGCCAGGACCAAAGAGGGGAAAAAAACCCAAGTCAAGAACATGATTTGTAACTTTTTTATCCTTTGTTCTGGAGACTAGGAGGGATGGGTTGTGAGACAGTGAAAGAGCTGGTATGGAGGAACTGACACTGGCCAGAAGTTGCCTTTAGGGGCCCTGAGGAGGCATGGTGAAAGAGAGAGGAGACCCCAGACAAAGACAGGGCCTGGCAGAGCATAACAAGTGCAGAAAGCCCAAGGTGGAAATGAAGGCTGAATGTGTCTGTTGAGATGTGTGTGTTCTGTATGGAAAGCTAAATTATAGAGGGGAGAAAGGAAGTGAACAAAAAAAGGAGTAAAACATGTTGAAGACTAGAATGTAATTTAGAAAAAAGGGGTCTTGCAGAAAGGGTACAGCATTTTCTACATGTAGCCTAAGAGAATTAAGTGTGGATGTGTGGGAGCCTGTCCAAGACTGTAAGTTGGAAAAGGGTAAGAAAACACAGCAGCAGGAGTGCTGAATTGAGATCAAGAGCAAGTGTCCTTACAGGTCACTGGAAAATCAGCATTGGCCAGTCATTACCTCATTGTAACCACTGATATCTCCTACCCTAAGTGTAGAGAAAAAACATACTAATGTCAGATATCCTTGTATGTGAATTCTAGATCTGTGATAAATGCTGATGATACCAAATGAGGTCTTTAGGTCTGACTGGCTTCAGTAGAGAAATAAAACTTTAGCCTCCATTCTGGCTAGCAACCATTAGCTCTGCTGTTTTACAGCAAGCCTGCGGGCCTAGCTCCTAGCTGAAAAAAACCCAGGACTTGTCTTACATAACTGAGGACAGGAGAATGTTCTTAGGTATGCACCAGAGAAAGCAGTGCTCTTCTGAGAATCCAGTTCACTCCAGTGTCCTTGTAGAGTGTGCTGGAAGATGCTCGTTGTGGAATCGACTGCCATTTTCTTTCATCTTGACTAATTTGCAAAAATCATATCACAAGCTTGGGACAAAATGAAAATGAAGCAGAGGCCTGGACTCTAAATGTTCTTTGTTTCATGGGTGTAGTGAAAACAATGGTAGAAGCAATTGACAGGTCATTTTTTAGCAACTGAATTTTACCATTGTTTCGCATTAATTTTCATAAATACACAGTAGTGTGACACACTATTGACTTGTGTAACAGTTTGCCATATCTGAGGCTATTCTGTTATCCTGATCATTTTATGACTTGCACATCTGATAGAGACAAACTGGGCATGCTGAATGTGAATCTGATTTATTCCTCCAACTGTTTCAGTTACTCCTCTCTCTTAACTTGGTTTATTAACCCTGTATTTCTTCCTTACTGGTGTGCCTGGTAGAAGACTATCTGAAGGAAACTCACACTGCACTCTGTCTTCTGTGCTTGTAATCATCACAAAACTCTCATGTGCAATGTCTCCTTTCCATACTGTGCACACTACACCTCATTCTCCAAGGAATCAGAAAGCCTAATGCATGATGCAACACACATGGATGAAAATGTAGAGATCTCTGTCCTAAGCAAGTCACCTCTAGCTTCCTTTTCCCAATATTTCCTGCAAGCATGAAGCTCCCAATTCATGACTCCCTGAGATATAAAGCTGTAAGAGTTTATTATTCTTATCATCAACCCCTACTTTTAATATTTAAAGAACAGTAGTGATTCAGACCACTGTTTTCTCAGCCACAGTACAAATGATTGATGTGTTGAAAACAAGCACCTCTGTCATAGACAAATGAAAGTCTTGGTAGATGAGATGAGGAAATGTTCTGTTTAAATAAACAAGGAGGCAAGGAAAGTAGAGAAGAAACATATACTTTCTCTGAAACTTTGTGACAAAGCTTTGTTAGTAGGAAGAGAAGGCAGTATGGGAGGCTTTTGAGAGCTAAGGGTCAAGGCTGCAGAGATGTGGCCAGTGTCCCACCCCTGCTGGAGACAAGCCCTTGCACACCCAGGTTACTATTAGCTGAGAGAGCACCATTCCTCAGCATCGTTCTGTGTGCAAAGCTGAGAAGGTTGACTGCCATTATGGACTGAAATGCACAAGGTATTAACATGAGCTCTTGATCAGTTATTTTGTTGGCTCAAAAGCTCAAAAACCAAGAGAAGGCAAGTAGCAGTTTCTCACATATATGCATAGGCTACTTCAGGTTAGCTGAAAAGCTCACCCACTGAGTCCTTGAGCATTTGGGATCCTGTGGGTAGCTTACACCAAGTAGTCAACAACATACCGCAGGATTGGTGCAAGGTCTGAAGATGGTAACCACAGTATTATGAAAGGGGTGTCTGTGAGAGGCACCAGGTCCTGCACCCTGCCTTCATTAATGTCGGCCCATGACAAGTCTGGAGACAGAAGCTGCTCAGTGGCCTCATGCTTCTCTAATGAGCAGCAGCTCATGTATTTCTATGGGAACACATCATTTTGATAAAACAAAAACATCATCTCCCATAAAAATTTGCCTGCTGTAGGCCTTAGCAGTCCGTGTCAACTCAGTCAAGTACTGTAGGCTTCATATTTTCTCTGAAGGTTTCATATCAACCTCTGTACTTATGAAATAAAGCAGTCAGGAAACCTAGATTGCGATTTCAGTGTACATGGCATGACCATTTTAGGAGCAATGAGTCTTTAGCTTAGGCTTTAAATCACATAGGCAGAATAGGATCCTTCTGCCATTAGACCAACCCCAGCAAATGCTCTTGGCTTGATTTCCAAAGTTGCTGAACATCTGTTGTTCTTGCTGATTTCAGCGCGCTGTGCAAAAGCTCAGCAAGAGCTCAGCAAGTCTGAATGTCAGACTGGCTGCGTGACATCCTGAAGTCTCCTGTGGTCCAGGGAGGTCCACAGTGGGTTTGATGCTGGCATGAGACCAGTTGTTTCATATGTGGGAAGAAAGAAGCACTCATGCTCTGTGGCCAAACAGGCAATTGATGGAGGAAATGCAGCAGTGGCACAAAAAAATGTGGTGCAAGCTGAGGCAATCATCACTCCAGCAAGCACAATGAACACCTTCTGGCTACATACATGGCTACATGTGTTATGCATTAGAGTTACACATGTTAACTATACCCATATATTTTTTTCCTTCTGTAGAGATAGCCAAGCCTTGGTACTGAAGGCCAGTTGACTGACAGACATAACATGATCCACTGGATTCACAAGTCTATGGACCCAAGATAACTGCAGAGCTGCTGACCAATAAATTGTCCTTTGGGTGAGTTTCCTTCTCTGCTACTGCTGATGGTCAATCCGCTCCCTGCAGTTGTAAGCTCCTGTCAGGAAACACCAGGAGCTGGGGGAATAGAGGTAGCTTTATCCAATGAGTGCTACTGCCTGCTGACAATTAACTTCACCTTAGGAGGGTTGGCAGGGTTGAGCAGGATGGCTTAGGAGGAGGAGCAGGTGTTGATATGAAGTTAGTCAGGAAGAGAGACAAAGGCCAAGCATAGACTTAGAGATAGCAAAGGTGTGAGAAGCTGTGGGAGGACATAGTCCATCTTGACTCAAGGCAGGATCTTCTGTACTGAAACAGTATCTGATACATGCATTTCTTCTTACAAATACTGTGAGTACTAGAAATTGCACAACCTCCTTCTGAAACACCTTCCAGTGTTTAAAGATCCTTATGCATTTTCCTAATGCCTGTCCTTGTTCTTCTCTACTCCAGTTGAAGTATGTTGCTGCCTGTCATGTTTAAACAGAGGTGAAAAAAGCAATAATAGGTTTTTCTCTTTTGGCAGCTGTCCTTCAAAACCTATTTCAATTTCTCATCTCTGGTGGTTTTTTTTTGTTTTTGTTTTTCTTTTCTTTTTCTGGCTAAGAATTATGAAATTTCTTCTCTCCCCTTGCTTTTCAGTCTCTGCTTGTTCTTGTTGTCTTTCTCTGAGTCCCTCCCTTCACATCATTTTGAAGTGCTGCATCCAAGACCAGACTCAATACTTCAGCAGAAGTCCTCTGATGATGCCAAAGGGTGTGTCACAAATGTCACTCCTCTTTATACCCCCAGCATTCCCATTTTCTGCAGTTCCCAGCACCAGCAGCTCACATTTGATGTCTAAGGTAGAGTCACCCATTCAGTCCTCTTTCTGTGGGGCCTGGTGTGTAACAAGCCAACCCTCCTGAGGAATTCAGGCTGCCAATTGCTGAGGAATAAAGCACTCAGAACAAACTAGAAAGCCAGGGCTTTGACACATGATTCATTTTGAAATGGACCATTATTTACTGAGCAAGAACTGGGGAACTCAGCACAAATAAAACTGCTCTCCCAAGTCCATGGAGAGCAGTCTGGCCCCAAAATCATTTAATTTAACTTCTGCTAGCCAGGCCCTTGTAGCAAAGAAAACTGCTGGAACAACAGTAGAAGTCGCGGCAGCACGGAAAACAGAAGCAGCGAGGTTTGTAGGATCTGGATGCCAGCCATACATCTGGGCAAGCCCACTGCACACAACCTGTGATGCAAGCCCTGCACGATGCAAACAGACATGTGCATTTAAGTCCAGCCTCCATGGAAGCTTTTAGCAATTGGTTGCCCTTGCGTGGCCCTCTTCAGCATTAAGAATGAATGTTCCATTTATTTCCTTGCTGGAACATTGTGGAGAAGGGCACAGCAACAGTATAAGGGGAAAGTCGCTGGGTCCTCCTATCAGAAGGGAAGACTCTTCAGCCTTCTGGTAGAAACTGATGCTTTTTTCCTTGACTCTTTGTAGTTTCTTATTTGGGCATTAATTTCAAACTCTAAAATAAATCAGTATAGTGAAAAACAAACCTCTCTGAATAAATAGTTTGAAGGGATATTTTGCTTTCAAACAGAGTGCTATCGATAATCTAATTATGACAGCATTTCAATTGTTCTGTTTGGAAAAACAGTTTGCAGAAAGTACTGCATTGCTCTGCATAAAGTTCACATAAGTTTAAGGCTTTCTCTTTTCTTTAGGTTTAGATGAGGCAAAATCTATTCATATGACTTAAAGAATACTGTGGGTAAAGAATACTCTGTGTGTGTGTGAGTGTGTGTGTGTGAAAGAGAGAGAAGCACATAGTGGCTTTTATTTTCTTACTTTTAATAGGGCTCTTTTGCGAGGCTGAAAAAAAATTGTTAAACTTGCCTTAATTGATTGTTTAAAGTACCATGGTGGATTTGTCTTTTAAACATAGCCCGTGGTTAAAGTTCCCGTTGCATTGTATTTGAAGTAGGTCCTTTGTGCTTTAAAATGAAAACTGTAAAACTTTTGGTGTTTAAGGCTTTCTGACTCCAAGTTAATTGTTTTCCTTTAATATGAGCAGAATTAAAGATATTAAAAATCGACTGCTGGAGCACATAATTGTGGCCTCCCATCTATTCTTCTTGTGGAAATGAAAGGAATATTGAAAGAGTTTCTATTTTACAATACCAGAGGTGGCCATGCATTTACAACTCTATATATTCTTTTAGTTGAATTCTTCTAAACCTCACGCCTGGCTAGCAGTTTTCTCCCAGACGATTTTCATTTTCAAAACATTCACATCCAATAAACTACACGAAACATAGTGTGAGAGAAAAAAGGGGACAGGAAATGGCTCTGTTGCATGGTTATTACATCCTATTGCCTGTGGGTTGCTTTGTTATGAGTTTTAACTATGTAAATATGACGTATATGACATCAGAATTTAATCTAAAGCTACTAGGTGGGAGATAGAGTGTGACTTTATTGTTAAGGCTAAAATCAACTGGGTGTTGACAGGTCTCAAAAGTCACTGAGTATAAGCTTGAAAAGGAAAAGCTCAGACTGATAAGCTGTTCCTTGATTGACAACTTCAGGCTTGACTGCAAGTATTGAAAACAGTTGAGCAAATGGAGGGAAAAAAGTTTTATTTCATAAGAAACTACACTGGGAAATACAGGAGGATTTATAGGCTGGCGTAGCACAAAAACCTAAGAAAAACAGGTGTGAGGTTTATAAAATCTGGGAACTGGGAAAGCACATTGTCCATGAATGATTTCCCCATTATAGTTTAATTAACCTTGTAAAAGCCCCTATGCAAATATAGCGCCAGAATGGAGGGCAAAAATAAAGCACTGGTGTCCACTAGCTTCGACTTTCAACAATCGTATGTCAACAGCCCATGGCAAGGAGGTGGGTTGAAAAAAATGAGAAGAAAATAAGAGAAAAGGATTTCAGTGGGAAATAAATTCACCAGGGAAAACAACACACTGATTTTTCATCTTTCCAGTGAAGTCAGACCAATTTTTGGCACTGTAAAATCCATTATGGAGACAATAAAATAAATACAGTTTAAAGTAGCAATCGTGGGTTGATTGAAATGTTATGATAGCTACACATGCTATATCTTATCAAATATTATCCATGAGGAAGCGTTCAATTCATTTTGTGCCAATTATCATACTCTGTGCATCATAAACTTTTATTGCTTGTTATGGAATGCCACTCAGCCAACTTTTTCTTCAGATATTGCATCATCAGATTCAGATGGAAAACATCTTTTAATGTGGCAAAGTGTTAAAGAAATCTAATACTCTGGGGCTGAATGAAAATGTTAAGGTTCATCTCCTGGATAAGAAAAACAATTTATGAATGCAATATTCATTTCCTGAGGTGGGCATAAGCAAAAACCTCATCTGAAACTTAAAACCAACATGTTTGCCTTCCCTAGTTTCCTTAGTTTAACTCATTGATGTCATGTATTATATGGTCCACTGCTAAGACCACATCTGGGAAGGACTTGCTTCTTTCAGTTCTTCAGATCACTTTTACAGGGAACTTCTTGTATAATTGCATGTGCTGAGACTCGAACCTCAAGGGCCAGCAGATCAGATTTCACTTTTAATATATTACTGGAGAATATCAAAATAATCTACTTATTTAATCTTGATCATGCCAGCCGATTAACACTTTGACACCCTGAATCATAGATGTTAAGTACTACAGGGTAAGGTTTCAGTGAAGTGTACACTCTATAATGAGGCTTTGTGAATTACAGATCTGAGGTTAATATATTTACTTAATATTACTTAGCATTTTCAGTACACAAAGCAGGGATGTAGCTATCAAAAGATAAGTTTAACATTTGTAAAAATCACCCATTGCACATGGGGGTAGGTGATTGGCAGCAGCTTGCTGGATGGGATGGGGATATGCCTCCTGGAGGAGGTGTCAAAGTGCTTCTGATTTCTCTTTTAGGGGCTTCATAAGTGAAGCAGGAATTCAGTTCATGACTCGTTGTAGAGTGTCAGTTTCTGATGCATCTCTTACATAGAAACACTGACAGTAGTGAACAGCATGACTCCCACACCAGCAGGGAACATTTAGAAGCAGCTGAGACAGGGTACACCCCATAATGTCCTCAGTAATAGCTGGTACAGGTGAGGACCAAGATCAAAGTTTGTTTTCTGATGTATTGGATCAGCTTGCACAATTTGTAGTGTTTGTCTCTTCATCCCAGCAAAAGCCCCATTGATATCAATGACAATTCATTGAATTCAACGACAATTCACAAACATAACACAGCCCCAGACAAATACTTTTCTGAAGATTTTGATTATTTTCTTTCTTAATTCTCATGGTTTTCACTTGGTAAGTTTACTGACAGCAACTGCATGGTTGAGTAAATCATCATTATAGGTGTACAACACATGATAATGTATCGAAGATACCAGACAGTGGGCTTGACTCTCCAAACCATATTGATCCAAATACCTGTTCCAAACTTTATTTGTATGGATCATACTTGTTTAAGAAGAAACCAGAGATGGGAGGCAATATATAATGATCAGCTTATCTAATGTGTAGGATGGGATAGGGAAAGATCTGTACTTGGCTTTTTTGAGGCACTTCCTCAGGATTCTCCCTCTATTCTGCAGCTGAAGATGAAGCTGAAGTATCCTATGGTTGGAGACCTCTCTCCCAAGGAGTGAACAATATGTACCTGCAGGGGTTAACTCTGCCAGCCTGTCCACTAGCCTTCCCTCCCTGTGTGGAAATCCTGTATGGCCATAACCATTTTCCCCAAGGAGACATCTGAATCAGTGGCAAGTGAGTGGAGCAGGAGTATTGTCTTTAATACGGTGAGTGGGGGACCAGCTGGGTGTTACCGTGTCTGCTGCTCTCACAGGGGGAGTGCAACAGAGGTCTCCAACCATCCCTGATGCCTCACTGAGTATATAAAGCTCCTCACCTAGTTGAAAAGCTCAGGGTATGTACCACATAACTCTGAAAGTCAAGGGGAGAAAAAACACTGAAAGAAGGCTGATGCTCTGCAGGTATCCAGCTGTTGCACTGGGAAGGAAGCTAGGAGACCTGGTGACCACCAGCTACTGTAACCTCTGATAGAACCCTTCTTCCTGTCCCTGAACATCCCAGTTACCCACCAAATAATTGCTGCTGCCATTCATGCAGAGCAGAGTTGGCTAAGGAAAAAATTCAAGAGTCAGAGAGAGGCCGCTTCTATTTCTTTTTCCACTGTTTTATTTAGCTGCCTGCAGTAAAAAACCACCAGCCTACTTCCAGAAGTGCATATTTCCATTTTGTGAAATATGAGCTACTCCTGAGCCCTTGATCTCTCTTTCCCAAGTAAGAATTCTTAGTTATTCCTGGTTTACCCTGAGAATTGGTTGGCATCTCTAATGTGTGTATGATACCAGGTCCTGTTGCTGTAATGCCCCTGACTCACCATTGCATCCAAGGTCTTTCTAAACAAGAAATTAAGACTCCAGATATCCTTCATTTAGCATCTGTACATGACCCACTGCTCTCCTAGGGCTTCATTTTCCCTTCTGGATGACAATTAAGAGGGAGGTATGCAGAACTCATCAGTGAATTATTTCTGTTCTTTTTGAAGTCAATGGTATCAGATCTAAACCAAATCTGACCATTAATTTTTTTTTCTAAAAATGGATAAGCAAAAAACTATAGTTTCTTGAATGTGCTGTTGAACATAAGAGTTTCTGTAGGTTCTACTCTGGCAAGATACTGAGAAAGCTTCTGTTCTTCCTTCACACTGAGAAATACTCTCTATCTCTTCTTTCCAATTCAGTGGCAGACAGATTCCATGTATAAGCAGGTTTTTTAATTTTATTTTTTTCTTTCAATTTTTAATTGATTTTTAAAAATCAACTGCTTCAGGTCACAAATACAGTAAAACACCAAAGCCTTAGTCACAAAAGAGAAAGGATACAATGATTTGGCTAGGGTTGTTTACCATCCCGAGGGCCATGATAAATGAAAACTCTCAAACTTTGACATTCACTTTTTGAATGCATTTCCCCCCTCTTTATTAGACCATAGTTCCAGAACTCCCAGCTCACACCTCTGTACTATGGACCTGGCAATGTCATAAAAACAGATCCATCAGCCACCACCAGACTTGGTCCAACAAACCAGTGACAAAAGAAATACGAATATAACCAAAATTGGTTCCTTGGGCAACAACAACAACAACAACAAAAACCAAATAGGGGTGCAATGTAGAGCACATTTTTAAAAAACTCTTTATGGAGTAGGAGTATTTTTTCCCATTCAGTTATACTTCGAATCTGACACACTATACAGGAACATTTATCAATGAGTTTCATAATCCTTCTGACAGAATTTACCACTAAGTTGCTGCTGTTGTTACAGCTGCAGGAAGACTAGGGGCCTTGATCCAAAACTCAGTACTAAAAAAGATGTGGGAACTCAATACTAGAAATTTTGTTGGAACCTCAGTCATGCAGAAGATCCAAAGGGGGAGAAGAAGGATGTCTGTTTACCTCTGCTTGTGCCTTTCCAGAAGAGCTGGAGAGACACTCCAGTTAGAACAACAGGTCAGAGAGCCTGGCATTTCCAACTGATGTGAGTTTGATCTGGGAATAAATACCTTAGCAAGACATTTACTTCAGTAGCAAATTAATGTTTCTAAAGCAAATATTCCTGGCTGCTCAAGTGGTGGATCCAACCTGTAATCAGCTGAGCAGACTCTTGTAATGCAGTTCTCACCAAAGGCTGGGTATTGATTCCAGCTATCTGGGCCTTCAAGCACCAGGGAAAGAAATGAGATACTCAGGCAGCAGAGGTGGTTGTAGGGGAAATGTGATCACATTCACAGAGGTTATTAACAGTTATGTTGTGACCACTGTGTTTTTAATGTGACCATCCATCTTCATTTTTCATCATGTGTCGATAATTTTCCCTCTCACCCTTATCTCACTCTTGCCAGTAAAAGCAACTCTGCCTAATCCTTCTGCCAGGAGCTGTAAAGTAGCAACAAGGGCCAGGTCTCAGCAGCTGGGGTAGTCCAACGTGGGTGTGACAGCTCCATCACCTTTATTCCTACTGACTTTTAACTCCAAGGTCTCTGCACAGCCTTAGCTTGTTCTGGGGCTCAACTATGGAACAAATCAAAATGTCTACTGTAAAAATCAGCCACAACAAAGAGGAGAGAATGGCTCATGTTGAGGTCCTCTTCCCCTGGAGTGGCAGTGGGAATTCTCATACCATTCTCTACCAGCAGAAATCTGGCAGGGATCCCCATATATCCTCTAAAAATCAGCCAGCATATCTGAGAACAGAGAGTAACTTAGCCTGGCACCTGTGCAAAGACTGGTCTCTACAAGGTCTGGTGTGGAATGAAATGATTTTGATAATCATAGAGAGGACCAGCAACAATGTATGTGTATGATTAAGGTAACAGTTTCTAACACTAAATACAGGGGGACTCTATTCCCTCTCTTCCAAACTGTGAGTTAATAAGCAAAAGCATCTTGGTTCTTGTCCCTTCTCCTTCCCCTAAGCTCTCCTCATGGTTGGCTGCCAGCATCCCAAATGATGTCATCATTAGCAAATTTAATGGACCATCCTCAGGCACTGAGGGAAGGAACAGACAGGGCTCAAGCTCTTCTTGGACTCTCTAAGAAGAAAGATGGTGGAAAACTTGCATTTCCTCATTTTAAGTATATGTAAAAGAAGAAATTTCCTTTCTCCTTCAGTCCTGTATAAGAGAAATTTTGGGAAAACATCATTGTCCAATGAAGCTGGTCAGCATATAGAGGCAGGTCCTTAGCCCTTCAGCTTCAGGATTTACATTTCTAAGTAACTTGTTGAAAGATACTATGGTGGCCTTCCAAAAAAAAAAAAAAAAAAAAAAGTCTTTTTTTGTTTAATATTTACTTTGCCCCTGTGTCATGGTTTGGTGATGTCATGACTGTGCACACATATATTGAATTTTAGCTTTTTGTTATATACTACAATGCAAGAAGTGAGATCAATACACATTGGTTTCTGTGGTGAACGCTCAAATGTATAAACAAACTGTGAGAATGTCAGCTGTGTTTGCTTAAGGATGTTAAACATAGCTCAGTTTCTAAGGACAGACATATCTCTTGTCCATCTTTTCTTGTCTTCTTGAAGATGCTTGGCTATTCTGGAATGGCTTAAACTATGTGAAGAAAAAGAAAATAAAGTGACACAGGAATCAAGAAGCATAGGAGGCCTGAGGAGATTCTGCTTTTTCCAAGCTGTCTGCTTTCCTCAACATGACATACATCATCATTCATTAAAAGTTATCAAAAATGTGAATAGGAAAACCAGTGGATTATTCACTATCTATGGCAAAAAGCAGCTGTAAATAGATTCATTTGTTTACTTACTGACTGAACTTTGAGTTACATCTATGTAAAGTTGGAAGGATTCCATGCATTTTCAGTGAGAGCAACTTTTCTCACTCCCTAAAGATCATTAGGTTCCTTCAACACTTATTCTTTAATTTGCCAAGATAAAGATTCAGATGTTTTGATTTTTCAGTTCCATTTCTAGAATGCAGTTTTTCTATGTTCTGGCAACATATGGCATGAATATGTGCTTTTCTATTTAATACAGGAAAATTATTCAAAAGTCCAGACTTGCTTTAATGCTTTCTATTCCCTTGTAAATGCTCTAATTTCTTTTGATTGCCTTCTGAGCAATGTCAAAAGCCAGGACCAAGGGAATAAAAAAGCATTCCACTGAAACATCTTCCTATTGAAGTATTGGCATGCCTAGTAAAGCAAAAATTTAGGAAAGGAACATTTTCAATGTTCACTTTGTTGTCCAACAGGCCTGTTTTGGTAGAGGTTTCAACAATGAAATTATCGTACATATATTTGCTATAATGCCTCTGTTGTTATCATGTTTTTTTTAACAGCAGTGTTGGTTATTGCCAGATGTCCTGCTCAACAATGCTTCAGCACACATGGGAATGCTTGTGATGGCCAATCAAGTGAGCTGGCAAAATAGAAACAGATGGCCATGGATGTGTGCTCTAACACATCTTTAATGAAACTGGGCCCTTGTGTAGATGATTATATTGCACTAATCCCCTTTTGCCTATCCCAGGCCCTGCATCTCCAGTTATAGACCATCTAGTGTCCTAGTTCTGCATTACAACTTGTTTATTCACCTATTCTAGTTTCAGCTGCATGGGATATTAGCAAAGGATGGTCCAGTGCAAGAAAAACTGCTGGAAAGAGCAGATGTAAATCAACAGCCTGGCTTGAGAAGTGCACAGAATGGACTAGAAAAATGCTAATTATTTATTTTCTGCCTTTTACCTTTCAGTGGCTTTTACCAAATTACACTGGAGCCACGTATTGTTGAGCTGCAGGACAGATCTGGTTGTGGTCCAGCATTAGAGAGAGAGCCAAACACCACTGGATGCTCTGTGAGAGCAGGGATGTTTGCCAAACCAAACCCTAGCTGTACAGCTTCCTTTGATTTTCCTGGGACTCTTTAGCTAAACAGTAACTGGCTTCAGATGCAATTAGATGGGCTCAGGAAATCTTGCAGGAAAAGCTGATAAGTTGATACCTCCTGCAAGGTAGTTGTATCGTCTTTCAGTTCTTTCCTGTTTTGGCAGTGAACTCCAAATTAATTGCTAAACTCAGGATGTTCTAGGGTAAGCAACATGCTTTGTCTCATCTATAGAAAGGCTGTGCCTGTTTAAATATAAAGTAGTTTTATTAAATATAATGTATGAAACAATCACCAAGCTCTAATCAAATACCATGAACCATTTGATAAAGACAGATTCTGAGTCTGGAAAGGGATAACAACTAAGAAGCTTTTGCATATGCATCCAAAATAGGGATTCAAGTGTTCTGTTTTTCCTTGCAGCCACAAGAGCTAGAAACTAGAAAGCTGGCTGAGATTTGGATTATGAAGGTCTCCACAGACAACTGTAGGAGGCTGTCTCATGGTGATTACCAGCTAAATAAGAGCTTAGAAAAAAAGTGATCTGATTTTTCTTCTGTTGCTCCTCCCTCCATGGGTGCTGTTGATTTTGTCTTTGTCAAGGCAACAAAGTATTTTAGTATTGCATTCAAAAGGTTAAATATGGGCATGGATTTTGAAAAGATTGTTAAAATGTGGGTGGGAGGAGGGACAGGAACGTTCATCCTCCATTTGTTGGAGGAAAATGCCCCACAAAGCTGGGGGATTGTGGTGGGGAAGTTGAGCAGGCAGCTCTTGGGGGACACCATGCAGCATGTCCAGGTCCACAGGCTGTGAGCACCAAGAGCTTGGTTCCCTCCCACTCTGATTCCATCATATCAAGGCACAGTTCTTCATGCTTTCACACTGCACTTAAGGGAACCCGTACGTTCACACCTCAGCATCTTCATCCCTCGATGTACCCATTGAGAGACACCAGTCATTCCCTATGCACAGATTTTTCTCTCCTGCTTTGTGCTTTATGGAAATTTTTTCACAAACTTACTGGGAAGTCGTATGTAAGGGTTCCCTATGTAATTTTCTTTTTTTCATATCTTACAAATAAGCACGAGAATATTTAAGCCAAACAGTAACATTTATTTTCAGATTATGTCTGGTATAAGCTTGTTTTCGGCCACACATAAATGGATGGTATTCTTTTAAAGCATGTTCTCAAACCCTTTTTGCACTTTTCAAGTAAAAATGGCTCATGTATTTTTGGAAGAGTGCAAACAATAAAATGTCAGATTTCAGTTACTGTTCTTAACCATTCAGCATACTGTAACTGGCTTGATCAAAAGCTATTTCAAACAAACCCAAAGGATGATGAAATAAATCTAAAATGTCAATCTTTCAAGATCTGGATAAGTTTTAATAACATTACAGAAATTCCAAAGGTCTCATTTTGGAAATAACAATAATACCAAATATAGGCAAATTTTTCAGGGAAGAACTAATATAGTTATTTATTCTCTTAACTTCCATTTTGGACTAAAACTTTCAAATTTCATCCTAACAGAATTCAAATATATTCTTATATCTAACCTTACTTAAGGAAGAAGTGGAGTCACTAGTTCCACATCTACATAATTGTATTTAGATCCTGGCTTTTTACACTTAAAAACATGACAGAATCTGCTCTAGAACTCTTATGAGCTCCTTGATATTATCATCTGCTAAAACATAAGTTTTGGGCTTTTTTTCCTTTCCTACAAATATCACTACCCTGGGTAATTCAGCCTAGACCTATTCATTAGTTTTTTAATCCACGAATATGTTGAATCAATTCAAGAATGATACCATCCATGGGTGACAATAATGCCCTATTTTGTGTAGCTGGCAAGGATAAATTTGCTTTACCTCTGCTATTCCAACACATCCTAAAATAAATTAAATGACTGCACAGCTTTTCATAAGTATCTTACAGGCAGCATTGCAGTGTCATGGGAGGGCTTGAGTCTGGTGGTGAATGGGCAGAATTTCCATGCTTTGTGCTAAGCAGGGTGCTGGGTAGATATAAATTTGCTTCTGAAAATATATAAAATCCCACTCAATGGAAAAAAGAGATAGCAGAAAACAATAATGGGATTTGATCTTTTACAATTCCAAACTTCCACACTGCTACAAACCATGGGCCTGTACACTTGCATTCTGAGCCAGGACTGGAATCTGGGTAAACACACTTCTAAAGTATTACCCCAAACAATCCACATATTTTCTTCCCCATCCTTATAATCTTCTCTATCTATGTGTTGAAACTTTACTGCTAAGAATTCCTTTTTTCTTCTTATTTTTTTTAATGTAAAGGGAAAAAATTAAGAATAAAAAGAGAGAATGCTCCATATTCCCATTTCACAGGACTAATTTATATTTCTTCTGGATCTTTTTCTAGTTTTGACTTTGATGGCACAGAAGTTTAATTTTTATGTGCTATTGCAGAAGAGATGTAGAAAAGTGAAGCAACAGGATATTATAATGATGAATATATACTGACAGCTCACCAACAGTGAGAGAACTTTTAACAGGGCTGAAAAGCTGTTGCTCAAAGTTGTGTAAAACTGGGATGTAGGTTGTGAGAAGAGGAGAATATTTCAAATCATCAATGTATGTAGAACAAGAATATCAGTACCTGACATTCATTATTTTCTCTTGGGTCCCTAGCTCACTGCTGCTGATGCTTGAGCAGCTGCAGCTGTGCCAGAGCTCCACACTGGGTTCTGAGGCATGTCTAATGTTGACCTGGTCACACTGACCCTCCTGTCCATGGCTTTAGCTTCAATTGCAAAAATACATTTGGTCTGAAGGATAAATTTCCCACTTCAGTCATGTGGGGCTTCAGTCAGCTTCTCAGCATACCTAGAAAACAACAGCCTTCCAACACTACCTTTTACATAAGCTAGTCAGAAAATTACTTGGTGTTTATAATTGTCTACTGCTCCAAAACCTGAACTTCAGCACTGTATGTGGACAACCAAGTGACTGCTGGGCCCTTGATATTCTTGACCACCCTCTCTTGCCACTTTCCTCAAAGACACAGAGGTGTCCCTGTCAGGACTGTGGACAGGATGCCATTTGCACTTCACCATTCAACCCAGTACAGCACAGGACACAGCATAACCTGTGGTCTTCTTGGGCTATTTGCACTAAAAAAAAACAAGTATTTGAGGTGTTGCTATTTGAAGATGGAAAGAACTGATGCTCTCCATGGCTATACTATTAACCAAACCATGCACAAGCATTGGGCACCTCTGAGGGCTCAGGTTTTGGAGCAATTTGGCCTAAGCAAAGGATGAGCTCCAAATTGCTTTCTTGTGAAAGCCATTGTAAACTGGAGGTCCTAGGGTCATGCAGTTTAGCAAAGCCTCTCAGATGCAAGCTGCTGAGTGGCATTACACATTTGTCCTGTGTGTACTGTTGTTATAAATTGCAACATTTATTATTCATTATTTAGGCTACCAAAACATCTAGAAGCTCTTGTGATGAATCAGGGCCCTGACATACATGGC
Source organism: Cinclus cinclus (assembly GCF_963662255.1). Lineage (NCBI taxonomy): Eukaryota > Metazoa > Chordata > Aves > Passeriformes > Cinclidae > Cinclus > Cinclus cinclus. Next base: position 34,230,914 of record NC_085048.1, read on the forward strand.
AGAGCAAAGTCTGTGCCAATAGCTAATGGCTGCAAAAGAAAACTCATTTGGAAGGGCTAAATTATTTTCTTTAGAATTCTGTTATGGTTACCTTCCTTGTAACACCACTACCTCATAACAACACCTTAGATGCCTGGGATAGTGTTATGATGAGAGAAAGCTCAAGTATATTTATAACAAGAATAGGTCAATGGTCCAGAGGGTAGTTTCCTATTATGGGAGGTATAAAATAACTAAAATCAATAAATCTCCAGATCATAAATGTAGCTACAGTCTGGGCAAGGTTGAGAAAATTATTAGCAGAGCCTCACGATGTCTGGATATTGTAGCTTGTAAATTTATACATACATATGTGTGTGGTTATGTACACGCTTGCTATTCATCCCCCACAGAATTCATTGAAATGCTAAGAGGAATGTGCATTTGGTGCTCCTTTCAGTGCTGGTAAAAGAAAAAAAGCAAGGGGAAAGAGAAGAAAAAGAAAATAAAAAAAGGGGGGGAAAAGAAAAAGACAATAAGAAAGAAAAACTTTTAAAAATAGGAAAAAAGAAAAAGCAAAGAGAAATTGAAAAGAAAAAAATTTAAAAATAAACAAGGAAAATTAAAAGGGAGAAGGAAAAGAGGTAAAAGGAAAAGAAAACCAGTAACTTCTAGGGCTTATATCTTTCAACTCATGGTGAATTTTTTCATATAACTGACTCTAGAAGCGTGACAAAATGGCTTCATGTATTAACCAGGGGTCTGTATGCTTTGAGCTACACGAACTGTTGCATCTTGTTTAAAATAAATATTAAATCTCATCAAACATTTCCACCATTTACACCTTTATTGTGGACTATCATCTCCTCTTACAATTCCCTAGATTTTATTCAAATGAAAGGACTTAATCTCTTCAAACTTCCATTATCTAAAGATTTATTGTTTAAGTCTGATGTATTCATTTAGGTTCTCTTTGTTATCTGCCAGGAAAGGAGGTAGGTCCAGGGAGTATTTAGTCTCAAGCATCTGTTTTTTCCCTAGACCTTTCTGTTTCCTCCTGTATTGTTTATCCAAGCAATCTTAGCTATTAGTCTCCTTTGATATTTAGTTGGATGAATCTTACCTACTGAGCCTAAATTTCTTCCTGTTCTGATGTACTCATAATTAATAGGACCTTCAAACTCTAGTAAATATGTAAAATGTAGCTGAGATGCTATGTTCATGCTGTAGTTAACATGTCAACATGTTAATATTCACATGATTCTTGTCATAGAATTGTAGAACTGTTTATGTTGGAAAAGACCTCTAAGATCTTCGAGTCCAACCATTAACCCAGCACTGCCAAATCTACCACTAACATGTCCCTAACTGGCACACCCACATGTCTTCCACATGTGGTGACTCCACCACCCCCTGGGCAGTTTGTTCTAATACTTGGCAATGCTTTTAGTGTAGAAATTTTTTCTAGTATCCAACCTCAATAAGCCCAACACAACTTGAAGCCATGTTGCTCTATAGCTTGTTACTTGGGAGAAGAGACTGACACCCACTGTCCATCTGCTACTCAGCAATATGGTGTAAGAGTATATAACAGGAAAAAGCCCAATATTCTCAGTTGACAGAGCAGTTAAAAATATGAGGTGTCAGAACTGTGTTTTCCACAGGCTGTTTGATGTATTTTCTTGAGATGAGCTCAATCTAAGTCCTGACTGAATTCAAATACTCACTAATTTGAGAAAAGCATGAGTCTTGTATTCAGATGTGAGTTTTGCCCCCCTGGCAGCTCCAAGATTGAAGTGATTAGGCTTTCAAAAGACATGACTGGTTTGGAAAGCTTTTTTTTTAAAAAAGGAAAAACTATGGAGAAAGTCGTGATGCTCTGATGTAGCTGGTGATTCCAAGGCCATAGTCAACCATGTTTTTATTGATTTTGTGTTTGCTAACCCCATCATTGTGTTCCTTTCTGGTTTAGATTAAAATGTTCTGTGAGAGCAGAAATACCAAAGCCTAGTTTCCTATATATCTGCCTAATGCACCCATATACTCCTTCTGCAGTTTTAACACACTCTCACCTTCCTATTCGTCTTGCTGGCACTCATCCCTATGTTTTCAGCAGCCCCCTATAACAGAGAGCTCTATCCCCATAATTCTGCTAGATCCTTCCTACATGCCCATGACCCTTCTCCTGGCAGTGCTTGTGATTCTTCCCTCTGCAAGCAGAGTCTCTGCCTTGCCCAGAGATGTGAGAGAAGCCAAGCAGTCATGAATTCTTCTTTCATCCATTTTCCAGTGCAAACTGCCCCAAAAGTCACCAGGAGAGTGATGAACAGGCAGATGGAGAAGCCCCATCAGCAGAAATATTTGCAGCCATTTATTGGTTATGGTAGATATTTTCTACACCACCACAGTGTAGTAAAAAAATCACTGAGAGAAGATACAGTCAGAAGTATTTCATAAGCCTGAAATATGCTTTCCAGTTTGCAGGGTATTATTCATTACAAAAAACCATTTAAAAGATCAATGATTTTTAAAAAGGCTTTAGGTATTTGTCGTAACAAACTGTTAGCAGTTATAAATAAGGAATGTGTTAAAACTCTTGCCAATTATCCCAACCAATGGAAAGTTGTGTATGAGCCTGGAGAGGCAAGAATTTCTCTAGCTGAGGCATTTTTAAAAGAACTTAGTTTAACAAGGGTGTAGAAGAAAGCATGGAAAAGGAGCCAGAAAACTTGCGAGTAAATGAAATACCTCAATGTTCAGAGCCTAAGCTGGTGTTTTTAGGAGCTGTCAGAAGATTTATTAAGTCTTTTAATTTTACTACATGCAACAGAGAAATTTAGAAATTATAGACCAAATCAGAGGCCATAAGGGGACTTGGGAGAACCAGCAGGCTGCAGAAATTGCATGGAGCTGATCGGTCAGGTCTCAGACAGTCAAGGATTACCTTGGGACAGCTGTTGAATTTCTCCAAATGGCAGTAATAAATTAATATAAATTATTGCATTGAGGAAACCTGGGTCCTGTCCATCACTATCTGTTAGACTACAGTGATGTCAGCAAAGAGAATGGGCCAGGTCGCAGGGAGTTGGGAATAGGAAATAGTAACAGTCTAAGACCTTATTAAGTTATCTCAGTGGCCAAACACTCCCATCAAGTCTGGAGCTATCCTGCTGGAAAAAACTTCTCATGTCAGTGGGGTTTAAACTATGTGTGACACTCCAGTCCCAGGAATAACCTTACCAAGGTCCCACAAAAGAAATTGAAGGTGTTTTCCTCTGTGAAAAAGCATTAGAAGGGTTTAAAAGGCTGCCAGAATCACCAGGAAAAACAAAGAATGAAAATGGCAGGAGATTAAGAACTAAGGAAGACAGGAAAAAAAAAACCAAAACCAAAAAACCCAAACCAAAACAGTGGAATGATAAAGCAAGAGGAAAATAAAAAGAGATGGAAACAAAAAAGAAGAAAAAGAAAAAAAAAAAGAAGGTGATGTAGAAATGCATTTAAGACCATTTAATTTTAATTCAAAAGCTTCAATGAGCGAGCAATGAGTAAGAAATAGTCTCTATAACAGATGAGCAAAAATTAAAAAAATATTATGGAGGGACTTACTGGACATTCAAAAGAAAATTACTGAATTCTGGATGAAAACTGCTAAATAAGGGGCATGAATCAATATCCAAAGGGAGGATAAAAACCTGTTTCTTGGCTTTGCCAGGAAAATCAGACAAGTACCCTGAAGAGTGCAAGGCATTTCCTAGAGATCCACATTTAGGCAGCAGTTGCAGATGAGGTGAGCCCCCATTAAAAAAAAAAAAAAAAAAAAAAAAGAAGTACCAACCAAACAAAAAGCCCCATTTGGAGAGAAGTATTGCTTGGAACAGAAAATTAAAACCATCACAATTAAACAAATTTATCCTTTTACAGAGACTGCAAACTCAGTGGAGATCAAGAAAATTATGCAGATGGCCGACTAGTGAGCATAGAACTAGACAAGAAAAGGCTACCTTAATCTTTTGAATGAGTTTATAGTAAATGCTAAAAGTTGATAAGTCTCTTTAGTTTTTTACATAAGCCAATAGACAAAACAGGGAATACATTGCAAGAAATAACATGGCATCAGATAAGCAGAGGATATTTGTGCAGGTAATAGCATTCTTGCATTGAGACACTGCCTGGCTGTGGTTGTTTTCGTATTCTTTCTTCAGTGAGAGCTTGCAGCGATGTTTGGCTGCCTGGTTGGAGGTGTGCACCCCAGCATTGTGAGGGCCTGTGGGAAAGAGGCTAGTGCAGCTCTTTGGGCACACAGAGATACTGGCATTATGCTTTGAGGGGAGATATGGATGCTGCCATCCTGTGGGGCACATGCTAACACTCTGGGGCAATCCCTGCTATGTGTTCCTGAAAGGTGGGTGGCATCCAAATGTCTTGGGGCTGCCTTAGAGGGGCTGAAACCTCCTCCCAGCACTCTCTGTTGGTTGCACAAATACTTCTCCAGATGAGCAGGAGAGTCAGTGGTGTGGGTGGTCTTCAGCTGTTCTCCAAGACCATGGCTGTAGATCCCACGAGAGGTCACTCTGGGCACGGACATCAGAATTCTCTCCTTGAAAGCCAGGGTATACTTCCAGCACAGTGGAACAGCCCATGAGGCTGCTAGACTGGCAGTTCTTGGGGGAAACCAGTCATTATCCCCCTATTAAGTTTTCCCCTAATCTATTAAACTTAATCCTTTCATTAGTAAGTTATATTAAATAGCCAAGGAAGCAGCTGGCATTCACTCTGTTCTGTGGTTTGTAGCAATTTTGCATGGATGAGAAGTAGGAACTTTACTGAGTTCATCCCCTTCACTACCATTTATAAGCATGATTGGGCAGAAAGAGGATCAAAAAAGAGACTTTAATGGTCTTGGAGACAATCTACATTTTGTTGAGTTTGACCAGATGGTCTTACTTCCAGATGGCTGAAACCATCTCCAGGCTTCTCCCTTCCAGCCCCTCCTTCTCCTTTTTTTTTTTTTTCTTTTTTGTACACTGCTTTTTATGCCACCCACTTTCACAGTAACATTTCAAGGCAAACCTGAAAGTACTTTTCGAGGACTAATGTGATAAACAGGCACCATCCAATTATGTTCACTTCATGGTTAGATCAGCACCTGGGATGGGCCTGTAGAATTTCCTGAATGTGCTGTGGAGTACTTCTCATAGGCATAAAATGAAATGCTGCAGAGTATGGTCCATCCTGGCATTTCAGGAGGTAGTTGTAGTTTCTCAGGAAACTCCTCTGGGAAAAGGTGTGTAGGGTTACATAGGAAAAGCTTGTACAATCATGAGACCTCAGAGAGGTGTAATGGAGTCAAAAGAACACTTTGCTTTTGAGCTTGTGGGGCAAGAGTTGCTCCAAAACAGTTCCACAGGAAACTTTGCATATCTGCGTCAGTTCAAGCTAGAGAAAATACTCGATGAAATTTCTGACCAGGTGGTGGAGACCACTTAGGCATTTTTCAAAAGACAGGACCTGACACAAGTGGATTAGTAGCAGGATCAGGGATTTTTTGCTGCCTTCAGCTATCTGTTCCTCCTACAAATGTTTGTGCATTAATGCTCTTGAGAAAAATGCTCTTTAAATGGCCTGATAATACTCCTATTGCTGCACCACTTTGTTTTGGACTCTAAGCTGTTCATTGTTATTGTGTCAAATATTCATATTGTTTCACTTCTGCATGTGTTTGAAGGGATTTTGATGAAAAATTGTCTACGCATATTTTTTGCTAGAAAGTCTAGTTTGGCTTGAAGATAATTACAGTATATTCAAAAAAATCTGAGAAATTGCAATGCTGGCTGAGCTGCTATGTGTTGCTCCTTGGGATTTTAAACAGAGGTTCCAGTAGTTTCTTTAGAGTGTACATATGGCATGAAAACATCCCATGCTGATGGGATACTGTGGGAAATAAGGTGACCTTGTGCATCAGAAAGTGAATCCAGCTAAAAAAATTAGAGCAATATAATTGTTTTCCATGTAGTAATTAGTGCTCTTTATTTAATCTAAATAAAATGCAGGCTTTTATTTAACATAAGAAAAGTTTCTCCCATATTCCTTTGTAAAATCTAGACTTACATAACCACATTAGAAAATGTTCAATGAACAGAGTCAAAATGTGGCAAAAACAAAAATCAGGCATTATTTGTCAGAATTATTGATGACATCTGTGGCATACTATTGATGAGTTATTATAAATTATTTTTGTACTGATTTTCTTATTATTTTCTGAGGTCCAGAGACCTCAGTCAGAACTAGAGTATTATTGTTCTTAAGTATACATAAATATATGTATATACATACATTGTATGCACACACAAACATCATATGCACCAAGACATAAAGGCATGAAGTCTAGTCTTTGGAGAAGATCAAAAATTGTTAAAGCTTTCAACTTTCCCATGTGGCTTTTCTTTATGAGTGTGTTTTTATGAAAACCAAGGAAGAGTCTTTGAGGGAGGTGAGGGACAGGAGAAAGAGAAAGAAATCAGTAACCATCACTTACAGATCACAGAGTCTGGAGAAGTAAGCATGAAAAATTACTGAATTGACTCTTGAGGTACTTAAAACCAACAAATACTGAACCTTTTAGAGCAATTTAACTACCCAGATCATTATTTAGTAAAAAATATAGCCAAAGCATGCATAATCAAAGCGTTCTCTAAATTGCATGGAGACAGCTTTATGGTATTTGGCTTATACATCAGAGCACTGGCCTGTCGCCTATAGATGCATTTGAGACATTTGGCAAAATAAATAACAAATAATAAATGCTCAAACATTTGATGTAGGGTTTTATAAAACCTTGCCTCAAAATTAGTTCAGAAATGCCTGGGATAGGAGAGACAGCTTTCAAAATATTCATGAAAGAATTCAAAAATATTTACAGTGCTTTGCTTTAAAACAACATCATCTGGAAGGGGAGAAACCTGGAAAGTGTTAATGCTACACAGGGCTGGATGCAGTTGTGGTGTGGGTAAGGAGGTTGCCAGGAACATGGCTTGTCCCAGGACTCCTGATGTGGGGGCTGTGCTAGATACAGCTAGAGGAGAAGCCAAAAAGGAGGCATGAGGGTTGCCTTAACTCCTCAGACAGACACATGCTGGCCAAAAAAACCCCGAGAATTAACTAATTAAAATGGCACTTCCAGCATAGCTGGACAGTAAAGTTGGCTCTTGTGAAAATTGGTCTCATTTTATATACAAAAAGATCTTATATTCTCCCTGGAACTCTACCTTAATCTGTTGTGTGCATTTCAAGATCTCCCATTGAACACATGTGCTGCATATTGGAAGACATCAGAGGAGAGCAGCAAAAGAGATTGGAGTAATATTGACACATGTTGGTAGGTCACCTGTGCTTGCAACTCAAATACAGGATTGGGCAAGGGAGTTTGGAAGATGTGACAAAATGATAATGGAACTGGGGGGGACACTGCAGGCCTGCAGGATGACCAAGGGGCCGAAACTTGACTGGGAAGCCTTGAGGTGGAAAATATGGGCAGTTTCCCCTCTCTGAAGTTTACAGATGTAGTCTTAGAAAAAAATGGTGGAGCTCCTGCTTGGGGATTGCTTGTATGAGAGATGACATTGAGCAAAGTAATTTCTTGGAGATTGTCTGTACTGCTGAGATACCCCAACAGATCTCTTATATTTATATCCCATATTTCTGTGTGCTAAAACTAGCAATTATGATGACTGGGCACTTGTTTGAAAGGAAAAACAAAACACCTGTCTCATGCTTCAAGCTTTATGAAAAGGACAGCTTAGGTACTTAGTTTCAACATTTCGACAATACCGATGTGCATCTGGAAAGGGCCAAAAAAGTTGCTGGTGTAAATGATGAGGTCAGTACATCCATCTTATACTGGTAAGGGCATGCATGTATGTGCACATCAGCAGAGAGAGGGAGGCAGATCTTTAAGCTTGTGCAAATTTGGCTGCATGTCTCATGCTCACATGTGCAGATCATAGCAGACTGATGCATAAATCCTCCTCCAACTTATTTATAAATGTTTCCACTTAGCACACAAAAAAAGGGAAAATTTAAATTGCAATTGTTTACTATTTTTTCCAGCTTCAGTCTTTTTAGGAGGGATGAGGAGTGTGAAGAGCTTTAGACCAAAAATGAAAAATGGGTGAAGACAGAAAACAGTGAAGATGTTGCATCTCTCCAAGGCTTAGCTGATCTGTGAGCACATACTTTCCCTGCTGGACAGAAGGCTTCAAAGGCAAGGACAGTGCAAACACAAAGTGTGTTTCCTTTAACAGTGCCTTCTACTGATGTGAAGAGAATGGAAGTGCAGCAGGAGCAGAAAAGAAGCAAGCAGAAGCTGTCTCCCTCCATGGTTTTGGCTGGATTTTGATGCTATCAGCCCCAGATCACTTCCTGGGCAAGATTTTCCCCCAAAACATCTACAGAACTCTGCAATGTCAGGATCATATTGCCTTCAGGCTGGATCAATGCTCCTCTTCCCGTGGCTGTGCTCAAAGCTGAGCTCTAGAAGAGAGTCAGAGACCTTCCACTGTCCCTTGAACATGAGGAACCCTCCAGCCATCCCAGTCTTTCACTTAATCTTGGGGAAATACAGGATTTTGGCTGTGGTCAGAGCTGTCCCGTGGGGTTCAGTGTTTAGCACCTTTTGCCTGTTTTGCCATGTGAGTGAAGAATGCAAGAGTGGTCTCTGCTGGGAGCTTTGGCACAGAGAGGCCGGGCTCACAGTATGCTCTGCGCCAAAAATTGCGGGGTTGTGCGTTACATGCAGGTTATTAAAGATTCTGCTTACTTTACAATGGTCTGTTAACAGCTCTAATGTCTTTAACATGTGCAGTCCATTGACTTTTAAGTAACATTTTATTGAAGTAACTGCCGTGGTTATTAGGCAGTAAGATTTACGCTTCATTTTCAGTCCTGGATCTGGAAATCTGGAAAGAAAAGAAAAGGGGGGGAAAAAAAAGAGAGGAAAATCAGAGGGGTGAAATCTAGCAAGAGGCAGGGAAGGTGCTGCTTGGGACAGCACTCACTGTGCACCCGTGAGATAACATCCACAAATTTTCCAGGAAATTATTCCTCCAAACCCTTGGATGCTGAGTGAATTGCTCACAGAAGGAATACATGGAGCAACCTCTTCCTTGGTGGAAATTCAGTATGAGTTGCTTTCTTTCCTCCTTTGGTATGAAATAATATTTGCAGATGTGAACTGTGAGAGAGGTTTGTGGCACATTTACGTCGCAATGAGGTTTGCATTAAGGAACTGGCACTTGATTTTTGTCTGTTGAAGAATTAGTGTAAATCTTTAGCCTTCATAATCTACTGTCATGGGTGGCAAATGAGGAATTTCAATGCAATGCTGTGTGCTTCTAGTGGCCGGGTATTTTCAAGTCTCACATCTTGCATAAATCTTATTTTAATGTGAAACGAAATGTTTAAAATAACTCATTAAGCAACAATGCTCAGAGATTTTTTTTGTATCTGAAATTTTATGAGGTGTGTTTTTTCATTCCCTAAACTGTTTCTTTCAGTCTGGTTGTTTTTCTGAGCCACCACTTAGAGCTGGCTGATGCACTCAAGAGCTGCAACTGCTCTTGCACAACTTTGCAAAACCAGAGATAAGACATTTTTGTACATTTATGGTAAAACAGAGATTACAGCCTAGTGGCTGGTCTTGGCCTGCATTAGTTCCTTTGTTTTCAGAGATGTAATCTCTTCTTTTTCATCCCATCACCCATGTCTGAACTGATGGAAGATGATTGTCTGTCATACTCCAGGCTTAAGTTACTAGCCTTTCAGCTGCACAGAGGCCTTGAGAAATGCACTAATATATTCACAACAGGAGGAAACTGCCAACAGAAACAGATTCTGAACTGGTTCCCAAACAGGATGACAAAAAAAGTCCACTCAGACCACACACAATCCCTCTGCTTTGCATGTGGGTCCCGTTCATTTTGCCTTTTTTTTTTTGTATAAACAGCAGACAACTGAACTCTTTATGTTGGTACACAAGAACTTCTCAGTTTTAATAAAATATTGCATTTAACTCAGCACCTCAGAATTTGCCCTAGAAAAAATCTCTGTTCTTCATGAAGATGATCTGTCTCCTTTGGAAAACACCACTCCGGCCTCCTTTCAACAAAGTGCCCAAATTCCAGATCAGGGCACGGCACCTGCACACACATTAAGTTTCCTACAGCTCTGAGGAAAAGAAATCTTTGATCTCAAGTTATTCTTATTTATATTACTGTGGCTAAAGCAAAGCAAAACCAAAACAATGTCTCCATATTGAACCTATAGAATAAGCCCAAATTATTTTCTTTAAAGCAATGATTAATCAAGCTGTTTATAATAATATTACTTTGATGATACCATGCATTTAAGGTAGGCACACAGTTATCTGGAAAGAGAGGTTTTCAGCGTGGGTCCTTTCTTCAGCAGGAGAAATAAAAATCTTGGGGAAGAAAAATAATCAAATCTCTGTGAAAAGGGATGGTGAATCTAAGGCATGGAGGTGCAAATTTTAAAAGTCTAGAGCCTGAAGTACCTGCACAGCTTTTTTTTTCTGGTTTGGACTAATTGTGAAAATGTTCTGCCTTATGCCTTGAAGAAAAAAAAGTTTATTATGGGCTCAAAATACTTGGCTGTTCTAAATTCCCAGGCTATTATAAGGCTTCTATAGGGGACTTTTCCAGCACTGGATAATAGCCTGGCCCAACACCTATAATAAAATCAAGGTGACAGACCATGAAAACATTTGCTTCAGCACTATAAGCAAATCTGATACTGCTGCTGAAAGATGCCTGGAGGCATCTGTACAAATCTTCAGCCGAAGTGGTGGCAGTGCTGGTGTGTGTGGGGGCTCACAGACAGTGCCTGCACCTTTGAAATCTTAAACTGGCTTCAAAAATGCAAAAAAGCTGGGCTTCAATCCTATACAAAGATTGGGGGTCAAAATTTGTCACTGAAATGCAAAATTTATTTTACCATTAAAATTGGAGTGTTTTTTAGTGCTTGATCACATGAGAGATGTGGTTTCATAAATTAACACTGGTAGAACATGAAGGAGTCCAAGAAACAAGCATGAAATAGTTTCACACAGCAGTTCACAGCTCACACTTCATCAAACCCAACACTGCAAGTGTAAGATATGCAACTTCACATCTAAGGCAAGGAAGAAAAAAAAAAGACTAATAACTGCTTGCTTTTGTTACTTTCAAATGCTGTTTACCATATAAACAAGTAGAGCTGGTTTTGTAAATCCCTGGACAGGAAGCTGACAATAATAAACCCTAAACTAAATTCAGAGTTCTTTTGGGACAGAGGAGTTCTGTTTAGTTAAACTCTTATTTTTGTGTTGAAATCTAGGGCAGATTTATTTTAAACAGCTTCTTAATTTTCCGGCTTGTCTTTTTTTTTTTTTTTTCCCCTTAATATATACACCCAGCTTCAAAGTTTCCATATCTTATATGATTGTACAAATTATTTTTTTTAAAAGTCTCTTCCCAATTATTTTCTTTTTGTGGCATTTCACTGCATGTCTGTCATCAGATAATATCACAGCTGTATCTGTATTGTGTAGTAGAGGCGAGACTGACTGGACAAAATGTACCGAGGAATATGAAATACAACATTTAAAAAATCCTTCTAAAATCTACTTTAGTTTTAAGCAAACTAGTAACCAAACTTCCACGGATTTGCAAATAGAAGCTGGACACAATTTTTCCTATTTTCCACCCGAAAGTCCTGCAGAAGTCTGATACTCATGGGGGATAATTTAAAAGAAAGGTTTCTCAAGGAAAGCAGGGGAAGGGAGAATGGTAGACTGTGTAAATGGTACTAGAATTGTAGTTTTGCTTAATTGAGTTAACATTTTATGCTTTTTAAATTATTTTTTTCAGTGAGACAAACAATTTAAACCCATGTAGGTTTTTAGATGTAAAAGAGAAAAACAATAAATATGGTGTGTCAAGTACAAGATGTATAACATATACTACTTAGAGATGGATGTGGAAAGTGCTAATGCAGAATGTCCTTTTTAATCTCGTTATTTTAAAATTGTTGTTAAAGGAAGGGTGGAAATCAAAATTATTTTAAAAGATCTAAAATGCAGCTGAACTTTCTGTCTTGAGGCCACTATGAACTTAAAATTCAGTCATGTGTAGTGAAGTCCCAAAAGACCTATAAACTCCTTAACTCTCTCTTAATCAGTTTTTTTGGAAGTTTTAAGAACTGCTTAAGTTTTGAGCTGCTCCTCTGTGCAGAGATAATGTGTCTCAGACAGAAGGTAAATTGCAGTAGGTAGACTTCTTCATCAGGAATGAAATTAATCATGTGACATAGCAATATTTCACTTTTATTTCCCGTATCTGGAAATCCTCTTTCCTTATTCTTTGAGCACTAAAAACAAGATAATGAATTTGTGAAGGATTAGTTGTGTTATGGTGAGGATCTGTGAAGGTAGCAGACCCCCTCTGGGGTTTGGTTTGAGCAGCCCTAGATCATCTTTACATAGAAAACCCCCTCAGGTGCGCAGAGCCTGCCATCAGTGCCTGGTGTCCTGGGGCAGGGGGGAGTGGGATGTGACTTTCAGCATTTTGGGCATTGCAGACCCTCCAAGACCCATTGCCTTCTCTGCTGACACCTCTCTGCTCTCTGAAGAGCGTGACTGCAGCATCAGCTGCTTTGCCACTGGGCTTTCCTGCTGGTGCCGTGAAATCATGGCAGGGAGAAGGGGAATCGTGGAAGGGGTTAAAGCATATTTCCTGCTGCCTAAAGCAGCTAAACATTCATAGCTGCTGGAGATGGGCACTGCTGTGCAGTGCTCAGAGATTCAGCTTCTTTGGGGCAGAGCTGACAGAGGGTGAAGAAGTCAGGTAGCCCTCTCCCTCCCTGGTGTTTGCCATGGGTGTGCCTAGCTGTTTTATCTCCTACTTCCAAAGAAGAGAGCACATTATGCCCCTTCACATTTCAGAAGCCTTCGCTTTTGGTCTGTGTTTTTAATTTAAAAGATCATTTGAATGTTCCGTTCAAACATTGTGTGTTAGAAGTGGATGTGGCTCTTCCTACCTTCGGAGCTCTGGTTAGTTCTGTTCTCTCTCAGTTTTCAGAACACGAGAAGATGAAAAGAAATGCTGCATTTTAATACAGGGGAAAACCAGTTCAAGCATTTGGGCAGCCATGCCTCCTCACTTATGTTTAAGAGGAGGCGTTTTATTTTTTCCTTCAACTGCTTTATGAGGTCAGCAGGCGCAGAGCATCTTGATGTGAGCACTGTGAGGTCTGGGGGCAAGGAGTCATAGTAATTGTCATTATTTTAATTCCTTATTACAATTTTGTTCTGGATTGGAATGAGACAAGAAACTTCCTGAGTCTGGTTTTATGTATCCATTCACTTGTTTATTATTTTGCTGAGCTTTGAAAAGACAATATTGAAGCTGAGGTACAGAGGGGTACTATCTATGTCTTTATCTATTTATTTTAAACTTCCACTAGCTCCTGCTTAACACTGGGATTTTTAATGGCACACAGTTCCAGCCAGCACCCAGTGCAGATTATGAGAAAGGAATAGAATTTAAAAAAAACAGCCTTTTAATGTTTCAAAACATCTCAAGTCAAACGTGCACTTTCCAGTATTTTTCCTGTGGAGGTTGCCCTGTGGATTTTAGCGTGTGACGAGCTCATTGCTGCGAGCAGCTGAAAAGCCCTGAGATGTGAGAGCCTGGGTGTGCTCCCAGCAACAGCTCCTTGCACATCAGGTCAGAGCATGGCTTTTAAAACTCCCCAAAAACATATTTATTCACATGCTGTTTCTGTTAAAACTCCCAATGAGGCTTCAAGATCCATAAGAAGAATATGTTGTGGGAATCCTATTTAAATCACTGTTTATAGGTACAGGCTGGAGAGGGAGCTTGGAAAAATCTGTATCTGTGTCAGTAATGGCATTATTTTGCAGTGTATTTGAACAAGAAAAAGGAGCAAGAGGGAATGGAAATATTTTTTCAGTTGAAGACGTTTCCATCAGATGTTTCAATGTTTTTGAAACTAATGTTAACAAAAAAAATTGCTCATGAAAAATTGTGTTGCAATAATGAAAGGTCTAATATAAAGTATTTAAAATGGTGGACATATTGCATAATTCTTTTCCTCAAAAATATAGCATGCTGTATGTCCCAAAGCACCTCTCATTCATTCATCAAGGAAATTTTTAACTCCACAATTATACTGGTATAAATGATCTGAGGAACAGCTTTTTAAATGAATGACGATCAGGTGTAACTTTAAGTTAAATACTTTTTCCCCTGGAATTGCTTTCATTTTCATTGCTATAAGTTAAAAAAAAAAAAAAGTGGGGGGATTAAATAAAGTTCTTCATGCAACATTATTAAAAAAAAGTAAAATTTCTCCCTTGCTAGAGTTGGTCTGAGACTTGCTTGGAACCATGGCAGGAGATTTTTTAAGACTGTATGTAAAATGAAGATCTTAATTTCTAGCTACTAAAACGACACTCATGAAATTCTTGAATCTTTTAAAATGTGTCAGATATATTAGTCCAGGCACTAGGGCACAGTTACAGTTTGAACTTTAGCCACTCTATGTCCCTAAAAATTCTCCCAGCAGTTGCAACCAAGGGGAAAAATTCTTCCCTTCGTGTCTAAAAAATTTAAAATTGTTTTTACTATTTTTAAATGACACTTATAGGGGCCCAGCAGCAAGTTTCTATCATAAAAATATTTCTGTAGAAAATCTACAATAAAAATTGAAATACTAGTGTCTTGAAGCAATCTCCTTTTTGCTTACTCAGTGTCAACATCTACAAAGGAAAAATTGCAATAATGTGGAAGCTTACCCTTTATTTTCTAGCGTCTGTATACAGGCTAAGAAACAACACCTGGGACTTAGACAGCAGATGAAAACCATAACACTGGGGCAAAGCAACCAAATGAATCTGAAAAATCATTTTATGAAGCAGTTTCTGCCTTAGTGCTTCTTATTCTGACACGATCTCACAGCACAAAAATAGAAACAAAAACTTGACATAAGATGATTCTGGAAAAATGGATTTATAGCTTAAAAAAAGCCAATACAATTTCTGTTTTGTCGAGTTAGATTTGAAAACAAGTTCTTTTCAGTAAAAGCTCTGGGAACAACACAATGCCAGGGAAATTGCAGATGAACTGGTCACTTCTCCTCATTCCCTGCTCTCACCATGTGGTGGCAGCCTAAGGCATGCGTTCACCGGGCATTTTCATCTCTGTGACTGCAGCCAGACATAAAACATACAAATGTCGCTCCCATTGCAGGCAGCAAAGGACTTTCTTGTCAAAATGCTGAGCCATATGCACTATCTCTGTCAATACTGATGATTCCCTTCGAAAGCACAGTAAGACAAAAAGTGAGAGGCGCGATCAGCATAATGGCAAAAGCCAAAAGCTCAAGAGAATGTGAAATAGTTTTGGAAGATAATTGACATAGCACCTCCTTTTTCCATTGTGGTTTGTTTGAACATTGACTGAAATCTTCGGGCATGTTCACGAGCTCTTACCTCTCTCTCTCTCTCCCCACCATGCCCCATCTTTTCAAATTTTCTTTTTTCCATGTGGTTTGTTTTTTTTTATCCCCCTGTCCCCCAAATATGCGAGGTCAATCCCAAGCTACAAGCAAGCCTGCAGCCTTTGGAGTGGAGCAGACGACTTTGTGCACTGTGTTCTGTCCCTAGGCTGCATGAGACTGTTGTGACTGCTGCCTTTGTCTTTGTCTTAGGCTCCCTATGAAAACAGTTCATGGAATTCAAAAACAACAACAACAACAACAACAACAACAACAACAACAACAACAACAACAACAGACAATCTTTCTTCAATTTATAAACATCATGTAAAATGTGTTCCATCTTGCTTTAGATATCAAACATGTAGACAGAGGGTAAATATTTTTAATTGAATTTGCTCATGGAATGCTCGTTTTGGGATGTCCGTGCATGTCACTCCTGCAATACTGTTGTCTTTGGCTATTCAATTTCTCTTTTTTCTTTTTCAGTCGTCATCAGGCAAAGTCACCACTCCTAGCACTGTAAGTCTGCTAGGACTTATGGTCCCTAACTAAATTACTAAATTCTTATATTTAATTATTAGAATTCAATTTCTGTGTTATCATAATAAATACTATTTATTAATTCCTTGAGGTTTCACCAGTGTTCCCTGGGGTAAATTAAAGAAGGCAGTTACCACTGTCAATATACTATGTCAATGGCCTGCTTAATTTCACTTCCTCCTTTAAACTCATTAAAAATAAGGTTAAATAATGATTATTTGCTCAGACCTACACTGAACTTTTTTTCTCCTTGCCCTAATTTAGTACGAGCTGATTTAAACCATCTTCCAATATTTTTTTGCTCATGGTGCATCACACAGTTTCCATTCCACGTGACAGTAATCATATCCAAACGAAGAAAGAATTAAATAAATGTGAAGTGTCGTGACACACTGTATCAGATGCTTTCCTAAATTAAAGGAAACCACCCACAGCTTTGGAATCCCTGCTAGGCACATCACCCCCTTTTTCCTTTGAAGCCAGGAAGCTGGACGTGGATCTGTGGCAGAACTATCACGGCTCCCAGCTCATCCTTGGTGCCAGGGTGGCCACAATACGCCTTGTGCTGCACCTCTGTTGGTGGGTAGACACTGCAACCCAGTGATGGGTGTCTGCATGTCCAGTGCCACTGCTGGCCCAAATCCCAGGGTGGTGGTGTTCTGTCTGCACGGTGGTGATGCTGCTTTTGGCTCAGCGCATGCCCACAACTCCTCCTGAGCGTGCCAGATCCAGGAGCAGACAGCACCACAGGTTTGTGTTCCTCAGTGAGGGGAAGGGTCACAGAGGGGACCATCTCTGGGGTGGTCACAGCAGGGTGAACCGGCTGCTCATGGCAGCAGGGGGCTGAGGAGGTGGAAGGAGCTCCAGTCCCCACCTGGGTGACTGCGAGGCGTCCACCAAAGGGAGCTCGTGCTGCACCATGGCTCGCATGCATGGGGCTCATCCGGCTCTGTTCTTCAGTAATTCAATCAGGACAGTCACGTCTTAGCCATGTGGAGTCAGTTACCAAGTCACAGTGAATTACTGAGGAAAGGATTTCATAATTAAAAAGGACAATAAAGCAAAGAGCTTTCCACAACAGTGGAGTCCAGAATCACAATGATGACATATGAGGAAAAAAGAAAACAATTGAACTTGGGCTTGGTTTAAGGCTGGGCAGCACCTCGTTAGAAGACAACCTGGTCCTGTTCTTCTCCTAGCAGCCTACAGAACCTCAGAATTAAAGGGGTGACAAAGAAAGAAGGTGGGAAGGAAGATGTCCCATCTGCCCTTGATGGTTAAATAGGGAAAAACAGTGCTCTGGGGGCATCAGATGGGAAGTAGGCCCAGGACTTGGTATCAGCTTGGTATTCAGACAGAGACACATTTAGGAGTAAACACACCCATGAGAAGGCGCAAGGAAAAACAATATAACAGTGTTATGAAACAGCAAAACTGCTGCTGGTTTCAGCATGCAGATCCACAGCACTCCATGGAAGAGCTGCATTTCAGGTACTGTCCACTTTCTTGCACTGCATTTTTGCTATGCTATCCTTAGACCTTTGTGCCAGCTAACTTTGAGGCACCAAACTGAATGACTTTCCTGGCAGGGTGAATAACAACAGCAAAAACATATGAGCTGGGTTGAACTCAAGTTTTCCTGCACTGATCTGCTTTCTTCCTGCCTTTCCAGATGGATAATCAAAATTTCCCAGAGCCAGGTCCTTACCAGTTCCTCTTTAATCTGTCCTACCTGGGCATATGTGGCTGCAGGCAAAGTGAGACCTGATAGTATTGGGTCATATCTTCTTTTTTTGAAAACAAGCATCACTAAAAACCCCAAAGCCCCTAAAATCCAACTGCAAAATCAGATTAGATGATGTTAGCTGATTGCCTTCCATGTGACACTCCTTGCTTTATATCCCTGTGTGTCATACATAGGGTCATCTGCTGTCCAGGACAGAATAGGTGGCACAGTTGTTCATCTCTGTCAGAACTTTCATATGCAGTAGACAGCAGGGTATTATACAGATTAAGAGACTTACTTTTTATTGCAACCTTTCTTAATGATGAGAAAATCAAAGTCTCTCAATTCTGTCATCTAAAATACTTGGCAAAGTTATTTTTGTAAAGCAATTCGAACTTCTTCAAAAGAAAACCTAAATTTTACTGGACAATTATTATTGTGATGCTCCCAGGTAGTTATGGAGCACACAAACTTACACTTTATACCATAATAAAAACGCTGATTTTATGTGAGAACATCTGTTTTCTCATTTGTTTTCCAGACAAAATTAAAACCCTCATCTGAAATCCAAACCTGGAATTAATCCTCACTTTTCAGATGAAAAGGAGGTGAGTCGTCTCCTTACCTGATTATTAATCAACTGGGCAAAAAAGCTCATCTCTTGACTTGTCTGTGGAGTATTCCTTGCAGGTGACAGTCCTTTCCATACAGTGAGAGGCTGTCCTACTGAGTGGAAGAGCTTACCTGTCTACAAAGACCATCATGGAAAGAGACAAACACTGTAAAGTGCCAACAATGAGGGTTAAATTGCCAATTGTACCCTGTGCAGACACAGAAACAGGGAGAAGAGCAAGCCAAGCACTGTGATGTTTTAGCTGGAGAAAGATCCCAAATTTCAGAAGTTGTTATGTCACACTGGAGGCTCTGAAGTATTTTCAGACCTACTGTGTTCAGATGAATATTGTGCTCTTCTTCCACATTTGCTCATTACTAAAGGACCACTAACATCATGTGAGTGAATAGTTAACCTAATTACTTATAACCTTCTGCATGTCATAACAATATTGTTTTGTGGATAGTCTCTCACTTACAGTTCTTAACTATTCTCAGTAATTTCCATGTAAGAGTGAAAACAATTTCTCCTACATCTTCTCTTATGTCCACAGTTATTTGGTATACAACCATGTAATGAAACTTATTTATATCTTTCAGGGAAAAATAAAAAACATGCCCACATTGTGTAGACAGGCTGTTCCCCAAGCAAACATATTTATTATCCAGGTGGCTTCCCTAAGAAAAAAAGCATTACCAATGAAAAGATAACTAGAGTCTATTTCTGATCTGAATGCTGAAAATCTTACACAATAAAACCTCTCCCTAAATTCAGAGTTTAACTCAATGGTAGCTATCATTAAAGCTGGGGAAGACCTACTGAAGTTAAAGTCTAAGGCATTTGAAAAAATATTGATTTAAGGAGAGTTAATCAAGTAGAGCAAAAACACCTGCAGAATTTCCCAAGGATATCCTAGTGATGTTAATGGCAGTGGACCAGGTTCATCTAGTGTAGATCTGCACCTAGTGCACTTCCTTTAATAGTGCCACAGGTAAACAAAGCCAAAGTGAAGCACAATTCAAGATCCGCTTGAAACCATCAACCAGGCATGACATGCACAAAACAGAGCTCTGCTTCATTCCTCAGTGAACATCATCAAACACCAGCTGAGGCTCACATTTGCAATAAAACCTGAAAGCAGTGAATATTGCATATTTCTAATTGGTAAGTCTTATTATTGCTAGCTAGTGTTGCTGAAATGAATGATGCTATGCTGTACTAACCCATTAGGACAGCATTTAGAGTGTTAATTTAATTAAAAGATATACCATCTATTTCTCCACCTACCTAATGCAAGAATTTACATTTATTCTTCTAATACCAAGGTGCTGTTATCACACCTTAACAATTGGTAGTGATTACCTGTTTTTCCAGATGCTTTGTGAAGCAATACAGTACCTTAAAATGCAGTTTTTAGTACCCGGTAATTCAAACATCTAAGTGAGAAAAAATGTATTGTGACATACATTTTTCTCCTTGATCTCATGGACAAGTGTTGTCTGAAGACACTGAAGCATTCAACAATGCATCCTCTCCTGGATCAAAGAAAACTCACATCTGCCTCTCAGTTTGGCATGGTCATTTAAAACATCCCCTCCCTCCCCCGGCTCCAGAAAACAACTCTGAGACAAAACCCATATACAAAAGCCATTAGAATTTGTTCAAATTGATTTTTTTTTTTTGGCATTTAAAGCAAATTCCATGGAACTGACCACAAATATTTAAAATGTCTCTCTGGGGTAATGGTAGCACAATGGGAGCAGGAGTGGAAAGGGAACAGTGAGCACCTGGATATACAAACTCCCCAAATCAAAGGGTTAAAAACAAGGCATTATTTGTTCTTAATGGATACAAAACCTACATTCACCAAACCAGCTGTTGTGTGACTTGAAACAAAAGCTTGCAAGCGGCAAGTTTTAATATAAAAATATGAATGAGAGGGAGCAAAAAACGTCTCTGATCCTCACATACCTAAAAGCATTAAACCTCTTCTTTTTGCTTGCACTGGTAACAACAGGCAGCCAGTTTGCCTCCTTTTGCCTGACAGGTTTGCCTTCATCTTTCAAACAACTGTGGCTGACAGACACTTCCAGAGCTGAGCTGTGTCAGCTTGCCTCACTGTCCAGCATTGTTGGCTGCACACAGAAGGATATTAGTGCCTGGTTTGTGACCACTGTATTTAAACACCTTAAAGCCTATAAGTAAACTTGCCTGTAAATCAAAAAGGCAGAGAGTTTTTTCATTTCATCAAGGGTAGTTTTACTGTCTGCTGTCACCACAGCTGTCAGCAGAATGCTTAACTGCTCTAATTGTCCAAGGGCTCATTCTCTCACCCTAACTAATTGTTTAGATCTGCTAATCTGCATCCATCATCTGTGAAGGGGCTAAGGCTGTTCTCATCTTCCAGTTTATAGGAATAGGCTATAGTGAGTCAGTAACAGGATCTGCAGGGTTTCCCTACTACCCTGTTACTTGCAGTCTGGTCAGTGATGTTCTGTGAGCTGATGAGGATGAGGAGCATAAAATCTGTAGGAGTCAGTAAATCACAGCAGCAGCCCCAAGGATGACATAGCAAGGAATAACAGCACAGTAAAACTGGGTTGCCCTGTAACATTGAACCCAATTAAGGATGGGTAGAAAGACTATATCAAAACTTGAAACTACTGAGCCCTTAGATAGATCTCACTGTATTTGCAATAGTGTGTGTGCTTTGTTTGTGTTAGGTATGAAAAATTAATGATGTGAGCATACACTGCTTCTGTATATCAAAACGTTTTTTTTAAATGATTCATTGCATTGCAAAGGACTTTCATCTCAACTTATTTATACAACTTTCATACAGTTCATAGCACTTCATTCAGTCAAATATTTATCAAAATCCATTTATTTAAAGACCCTTTTCTGCACATATTGTTTACGTATGTCATGTCACCATTTTTTGTTGCTTTTTCCCCCTTTTTTTGTTGCTTTTCCCCCCTTTTTTTGTTTTAATACTCTTGGAATTAAGGCTTGGGAGTCCTTAGGATTTCCTGGCCATTCACTAAGAATTTCCCCTGAGTTAGCCAAATACTTGTTGCAATTTATATTGAACTGAAATTATCTGAACACTGTAAGAAGTATTCTAGCTTAAGCGAGCACCATCCCCCAGTCGGCAAATCCAAGGTTGCATCTGTTACCAGTCACAAGTTACAGCTGCTGATCCTGTACTATACCACCTAAAGTCTTGGCCAAACCACAAAAAATTATTTTTGTGACTGTAAGTTAGTGTCAAGGCTTATTTGCATCTTACTTCATATGTTTCAATCTGCCTAAACTTTAATTCTGGTTCATTGCATAGATGTGTTACAAAGGTGGCATTCTGGCATCTCTACTTTAAATTCATTGTAAATGTTTGCTCTGGTTAGTTGTCAAGTAACCTCTTCTCCCTTGTTCCACCTTTCTCTTTTGGATGCTGTTTTCTGCTCTTTCTTGTCCTTGTTGCCTTCTTTCCCCCAGGCCAGATGCCACAGCTGCCTTGAGTGTCTGACTGAGGATGCTAAGCCAAGCTGGAGAAGCCACGTGAAGTCAAGCAGCAGCACAGCCCTGCTGCTGGCCACAGACATGCTAGTTACCACCTACAGGGATGGAAAGGCTCTCACCAGGCTAAGGAAACACATGAATGTTATTTAAGGTCTTTGGCCTTTGACACTCTCTAGTTCTTCCAATTAAGTACGTGCAAGCACTCAGGCATAACCGCAAGATACTTGTCATATCTGACACTTTTCTTCTACAGTCTCTTTCTTTAGTGCAGTTGGAAACTGCTCCAAAGGGCTTGCAATTCAGTTTGTGTAGATATATTGAGCCTTAATGTGGAGGGCACACTGAAAATGCATAAAGCCCAGCACAGATGGGATTCTCTGAAAGATTAAAGATTAATTCAAAAGAAAGGCGGAGCGTGGGAAGAGAGGAACATTCTGGTTTATAAATGGGCAATATAAATGTTTAAAAGTCATAATTATAAGCTCCAAAAATTAAGGGCACTTCTTTAAAGTACATAATTTAATAGATTCCTGTGTCGATGAATAAACCAAGTAGGGTTTGCTACATTTGCTTAAGTGAAAAAGACACCGTAGGGTAAATGAGCTCCTAATCTCAGCACTTCAGCTAAGTTTCTGAATTGTGATGGGATGACTTTTGCCCTAAGAGATTAACTGAATTGGTCTCACACAGGAAATCTATGGCAGAGCCAGGAAGCAACTTTACAGCAGAGCTTTACTTCTACGACAGGACCCCATAAAATCAGTAGCCATGATAGCCAGGAGATGACCTGTTCTCTCCCACATTCACCACTTCTCTGTAGACTTTTATTTTCAGGGGAAGTGATTACAGAAAACTCTGTAAGACCTCATTCCTCATTTTATAAATGTTCAAATCTTAATAAGGGCACAATTATGAGAAAGGAGGTTTTAAATGAACCAAGTCTGTGCCAAGTAGATGAAGGAATCTTTGAAGTGATCCCACCTTTGATTTATGTACTGGCTAAACCTTGAGTTTCAATCTAGATTTCCTCAGCAAATCTCTTAAATCAAAAGTTTCATTGCACTGCTGTTCGGAAATTAATCTGACTCTGAGACTAAGGGGGAAAATATTGTACCGCAGAACAGTAAACTGCTGTAACTCTGAAGTTAAAGTGGAACTAAAGAAAAACATGCTTTGCCTTATTAGTGTGATAGGGCTTTAGCCAGCCCGCAACTTCCCCCTGGCTCTTGGCCTGCACACTTTTTCTCAGGGAGGTTTCTGATTTTGGCTAAAGGTTCACTGAAATAAGCCCTCTCTTCATGGCTGGAATCACAGACTCCAATCAGCCTAATGTAAGGACAGAACAGTATTTTAGATTGAACTTATCCAAATATTATTGGTATATTATGTTTCATAATTACTTTCGATCTTTCTGCTTCTTACCATAGAAATGTATTTTGGCTCTACAGTCACACAGTCCTGACACCTCAGATGTAATGGTTCTCACAGAGCCACGAGGTGGTTGTTGGTCTCTTTATGAACCCAGTTTAGCAGAGCATTTTGCAAGTGTTGAAACTCATCCCCCTTCAGCAAAACGCTCTGGGTAAGCTGTGCTTGACCTCAGGGCAGCAAACCTAGTGCTGAGGGCTGAGGACTAATGAGCTCTTTTTGAGCCACTATAATTGCACAGTTCTGGAAAGCAATAGAGTTGTGTTTGAGTTTGCCTGGCAGAGGAAGGACCTGAGCCTGTCTTTCTCTCCTGGGAGAGGGCCCTTATCACAAGGGCATGTGAAGCAAGATCAGTACTATTTAGAGAACGGGTTGAAAAGACCATTATAGGACTGACTTGCATTCCTAAATCTAGTCAAAACTTTTAAACTTTGAATCTTAGGCATGCTCAGGCAAGATATAGAGAAGATTTCAGACACAGTCTGTTTCAGGGCCCTCAGCATGTTGTGCATATCTGCAACTCTTCACGTTTATGAAACATGTTTTCCTGTCTTTGCTCTCTGAAATCTTCTCCCAGAGCTGGGCTTTGCAGTCCCTTGCTGGATCTGGTGCTCTGGTACCTAAGGTCCCTGGGAGAAAAATTATGTTAACTACAATTCCAAACAAGTCATTCACTGGGTGAGTATGTGGTATGCATGTGGTATGCAACCACATAAAAAATGAAGACTTGTACAATTCAACAAACAAATACACTTTAACTTTTAAAATTTCTCTAGTGATATAGCAAATAATAAGTCTTGCAAATGCCTTTAATAGTTTCCTGTGCCAGTCTTGACATCTATAGTAAATGGACAGAAATTTTCTAGTACATGTGAATAGATCATCAGTTGCCATCAAGTCTGACTGGTAGAGAGTTTAAAAAACTCATTGTGAAATAAAGTATACATTTAAGAATTAGTAGATACAATTTGCTTCTATCAGATCCAAGATCAAATCCGAGGAAGACACAGGATTATTTCTAACATAATCAAAGGGATTGTATGTTTAGTGAACCAGATGTCCTCTGCTCAGGCTGGTGAAGTGGTGTCAGTGGAAGAAAGGTGGGCAAGTGCAAGGAGGAAGGGCCTCTGTAGGAAATGACCAGGCATGGTTCTGCTGCTGAATTTGGCATGAGTGCTGGCTGCTTTCTCTGAAAGAAATGGGAATGGGAAGAAAGAGCAGAGAAGGAAAGGAATCAGCAGGGGCAGGGGACCTTCACAAAACATGACTGAATATTGGCAGCTGTGCAGCCTTTGATCCGAAGTCAAATTGTAGAAACATTTTGTGCCATCCACTTATGGGAATAAATGTTGCAGATGTCAAAAGAGCATAGTAACCTCTCTGGAGCATGCTATTGTAGCAGAGAGAGGAGTCTGACTTCTCTGTTTTATTAAATTCTTCTTTCCTGTGAGCAGAATGTCTCTTAAGGATTCCTTGATGCTGTTTCTCTTAGGATTGTATAAATGCAATCAGATTTCTTTTCACGTCTTCTCATATACCACCTGCTGCCTTACAAACTGGTCAGTGTCCTCAGTTGTTATTACTGTGGGAGAAACTATATAAGAAAAATGAAGCACATAGGAAAAATGAAAAATCTGGGAGACATGATGGCTGGAACGGTTGTGAGATACAAGGTTCTTAAGGCTGGTGGTTGTTTTATATGCAGGACTCATTTGTGCAGTGCCTTCGGTCAGCATTGCATGCTGTTTGCATGCTTTTGATGTTATGTGTATTGCTGACATGAGTGAGGGGTTGTTCCACAATGTTTATTCATTCCTACCTTATAAGTGCCTGGATATAAGTTTTCATGACAAATTAGAACATGTCTGAATTACACAAAACCATTTTTTTCTTTAGAATATATTTACTTGTATTTCTTTATGTTTCAGTAGCAGCAAGTATATCAGCTACAGAACCATTTTTGTAGCGTTCTTTTTTCATGTGAAAATGAAATATTATTATTTGAAATATATTTAGAAGGCACAGGGGATTGGAGGAACACCACACCTGCATTAGCCATCAATGTCTGTGGGAGCTGTAGGCTCCAGTTGCCCTTGTATCTCTGATATCTGTGATGGCTGTTACACGAGGAGTCAGGAAAAACTATCGCACGTTTGAAAAACATGAGAAATTTTGAAGAGTTCTTGCCACAACTCAATTTAAAAATAAAGGAGATGAAATTCAAGAAGTCTTAATGCTCTTGCCACCAAGACAGTGACAGCCATTTTGAAGTAATATGTTCCCTGATGAAGTGAAGGAGAGAAAAGGAGAGAAGCTCCCAGGGGTTTTGATTTCTCTTGGTGTTTATTGATTTTTCTGTCTTTTGCTTTTCTGTTGCTTTTCTGTTTGCTTTTCTGGTGGCAAGCAATTGGTGTCTTGCTTATGGCTCAACAGCACAGTGGTCCCAGAAAACTCTGGTGTGACCTCATTTCCTTGGTAGATCTGATATCTGTGAGGGTGTTGAGGCAACTGCAACAGTTGCCCAGAGAAGTTGTGGATATTTTATCCCTGGAAGTGTTGATGGCCGGGTTGGATGGAGCTCTGAGCAATCTGATTAAGTGAAACATGTCTGTACCCCCTGCGAAAGGACTGGAACTAGAAGATCTCTAAGGTGCCCTCTAACCCTGGCCATTCTATCCAGGGGAATCAAAGCCCTAAACCAGAAGCTCTGCCTGCAGATACATGCCAGTATTTGCAGCAGGATTTCAAAAACAATCACCTGAAGTTAATTGCGTCATCAGTGGAGATGAGTCAGACCTATACCAGGCTACTTTCTTATTTTGGCCTACTTTGGCTTATTTCTGAGCAGCAAAAAGCTCCTAGTGTCAGGCCAAGAGGCCCTGATTGCGTATGCTCTGCACTGGCTGAAATCCCTCCTGACTGCTCTGCACATGGGTGCTGGATGCAGAGAAGACTCTGATGGACCAAGTCAGTGTCCTTAGAAGTCCTGATGTTTTCTACAGGGATGATCAACTTTGTCACAGATCTGGGTGCTGGTGTGTTCCCATGTGATAGGTGTTCAGGTCTGTGACTGTCCTAGCAGTTTATTTCTTATTACATTAGTGGCATAGCTCAGTGTAAATAAACAAAGCCTTGGTTTCCTGGGAAAAATGATGCTTACATAGCACTTACAGTTCTCAAAGAACTTCTGTTCGATCTCCACACTAATGTGGTTTCACAAGGAGACTGAGATTATTTTATTGCCCCAGGATGCCAGGAAATTTTCTTTTGACTTCCTCAGATCTCTAGGATAAAAGTGGAACAGTAAAAAAAAAAGAATTCCCTTTGCTGTCTTAGATTTCTGTTCTTCAGGAAAATATGTTATGTTTTCTAAGATCTGATATTCTGTAGTTTATTTTTAACTTAGTGACAGTATTATTTTACTATTTTTTTTTTCACAGAGGAATATCTTGCCCTCTGTTGCTTCCTGCTCCTGGCCTTTTTTATAGGCTTCCTTTTTTGTGTGGAGTGTAGATAATGCTTTTCACACTTCATTGATTTTTTCAGTATATGTTTCCTGTCTTTGTAGAAAACAAAGGAGTCAATAACCCATAAAGTGCAGAAAATATAACTATCATTAATAAATTGCCAAAAAAACCAATAAGAGACCATTTGTTTGGTAGTGTCATGTGAAAGCTTTGGTGCTGGTGAAAAAGTTATGCTGTAGCAAGCTGATAGCTATCAGGGAGTGATATTATGAGCATGTGAGAAAAAACCATGTGTTCTTCAACAAAAACAAAATAAAAAAAAACCCCAAGACAAAACAAAAACAACAAAAAACCCCCAAACAAACAAACAAACAAACAAAAAACAAAACAAAAAACCAAAACCAACCAAACAAAAAAACCAAACCAAAACAAAAAAAAAACAAACAAACAAAAAAAAAACCAAAGCAAATCTCTACATTCCATATTTTTACCCTATATGAATATCAAGGGAAAATCTTTCCAAAAGCTTTATCCTCTTATTCAGTTAAACTAGGTACAAATGGCATGGAAGTTATCCATACAAGTGATCCATAGTTGCTTAATCTCAGCAAAACTGTATTGATCTTGACAAATTATATTTTTACTTGCCATGCTGAAGTCAGAAAGCTCCTGGAACTTTCTGTGCCCTTCTCCTAAATACCGGTTCTTCACAGAACTATTCATAGATCTATTCATAGATCAAAAGTACAGATCTCCTGTATTTTTTGAGGTGAATGCCTCCCAGCTGGCAGCAAGAAGAGGTGTGTGGGGACTCTGTCAGCCTGGAGTGTGAGAGCCTGGCAAAGCAAGATGGGTGGTTTCTGTTCATGGGCCTGGGGGAGAGAGGTGATGGTTTGTGGTGATGGGAATGTTTTTGGCTGAGAGCTTCAGCAGTCCCCAGCTCTAGGCCTCAGCTTTGCCTTTGGTTCCTACTCTTGATGTCAACCCAGCCCTGGACATCCTTGGATGTGCTTGAACTCAGTTTTGTGAGCACTGAGAAGCAGGAGCCTACTTTGTGTCCATTCCCATTGATGAGAAATGTATAGAAGTACTCAGGATGAGATTAGCAGAAGTAGTCACAACTCTATAGTTCTCTTCCAAGTTAAATCTGTTTGCCATTGGCCCCATCAGGGCTGGAGTTAGCTCAGTCAGGGGCATTTCTAACAGCCCTGCTCACATGCTACAGATGGAGGGTTTCAACTTAATACAGCCAAAAAGGCTTGCAGTCGGTTTCTTTTTACAAAAAACACACTTTTTATTGATTTGAACATTCTCCTGCAGCTACACTGTGCTCCTGTGTGGTCACCTACCTTGTGTCACAGCCCAGACCAGAACAAATGATGAATAGCATCAAATGATGAATAGCACCAGGATACAGACCTGTCTCTCTAGGTGTCGCTCTACGTTGTCATGTTTTGTCCCATTTCAAACATGCAGTAATGTACCGACTGTACAGTCAACATCTGGACTTTTGAAAAGACATGTGAGACAAAAATCTTAGGTTGTAAGAATGAAACACAAAGGTGTATTTGTGAGTCAAACACATTTTTTCCTGTTTCTTTATGGTTTTGTTTAGATTTTATAATTTCTATACCTTTTGCGTAGCTTTTTTCCTCATAGTGTCTGCTGGATTAATTACAGATAAAAACTGAATGGTAATACTAAAATTTCCATCTGTGTTTTCACAAGCCTTTCAGAGACTAAGTTGCACAAGGAATGAAAATCCTGAGCTTTGCCCTTACAAGAACACGATCCCACCATACCTAAAACCCATGACAGGAACTATTTCAGATCTGATTCCTCTGTGCACCCCTCATTTGTGTACAGAAATGTCTGGATCATCTCCTGTCTCCATCCAGATTTAGTAGCAGAGTGCTGCTGTGGGACTTCTGGCTGTAACACCAAGCCTTCCTGCACATATTCTATTCTATTGATATCACTGAAATCCCATTATAAGTTACTTTCATTCCTCTGTTTTTAAGATAGGTTACTGGTGTATTTATTTGGTATTGCTAAAGGAACTCTACACAAAAATCTTTGGCAGTAGGACTGATAGAACCTAATATATTACTTACCAGACTGTTTAAAGATAATATTACTTCTCAAAGGACTAGACTTCTTCCAGGCAGCATCTTTTTCCCAGTGATCTCGTTATCCAAACAAGTCTATGGCTTTGAAATGGAAATGGTTTCTTCTAAATAGCCGTATTAGGATTTCCATGAGCCATGAAAAATCTGTCTCTCAATTCTTTATGAGGGAATTGAGGTCAGCATGTTGCATTTCTTGAGTATGGTCTTTGCTTCTATATTTTAGGTTTTTTCTTTTAAACAGTGAAAAAAGAAGAAACATTTCAATGTACACACAGAAGAAGCATTAAGTGGATACAGTCCAATATAGACAAAAGCTTAATATTGTAATCACTTATCTATTTTGAACATTAAACTAAGTGGTTTTAAAGTGATAAACAAAAGATCTCTTGTATGCCAGATAAATCTCCATCAGAGGAGGCTAAGATCTTACTCAGGTTATTGTATTAAATATTACATTACTTTCTCATGTTAACATTTGTTCAGATATATGTTCCTTTCCTTCAAATCTTGTTGGACTTCTTATGCCGTTTTTATAAGACAGCCTTGACTCTGCACTAAACCATGCCACTAACACGTTACTTAATCTAACTGGCACATTGTAAAATTTTACACATGCGCTCATCCAGATAATTACACAATTAATTTTCACTTAGTACAGCCGAAACGGGGATAATGAAATTTCCACTGGTGTACTGTTACGTCCGGGGGTTAGAGGTCAGCTTCCTGTTTGGATAAGGGTGAGTTTAAAGAGGATTTCTGACAGTCTCCTTACTTCAACTGATTCTAAAAACATTGCAATGGAATTTCAATTTACAGCTAAGTTCAATGGAGGGAGCAGATGTTGGGAGTGTGCCACTACCATTCTGGGAGCCCTTTCTATGCAGGTGTAGTTAAAAGTCAGTGTTCTTCATCCCACACTTTATATGAAGGTAGAGTTCAGTTGACACTCGACATTAATTTCTGCACTGAACGGAAGGTGCTTTGCAGAACTATCCCTACCCTGAACAACTTTTCCCTGTCATAATTTTGGCATTCAATCAAAGAAGCACTTTTAGAAGAGAAGAGCGGGGGTCTTCCCCCTGAGGATGTGTAGTAGGAAAGTCACCACAATAAAACACGACCAGAAAGAACTGAGACAAACTTCCAGATCTTTGACAAGGCCTGTTCTTTGGCACCAAAGTATACAGTGGCATATAAAGCCAACAATGATTTGATATGTAACTACAAGTTTTGTGACCCTAAAATAACAACGCTTCTTATGGTTACTCATCAAATCTGGAATAAGAGGTTTAGTTTATTGTGTGAAATGCCTACATATGGGTATTTGCTGTCACACACCTTTCCTGTCTATAGATCCCCTCAGCAGATGTGGTCCTATCTGCAGAGCTTTATTTTCTGTTCCTTACCATCCCAGACCTTGGCTGGGGGTCATGTTGGGCAGGTGATGACCCCCCCAAACACCAACTCCTCCAGGTAAGCAATGGCCCAAGGCAGAAGGGAGTGCAAAGGCAGGCTCAGCCTTTGGACCAGCCTGTCCTGATGCACAGGACAGACCTGGCTTGCAAGAAGAGCAATGTTTTTTTAAGAGGTACTGCAGCTCAGAGCCATACAGCTTTTGCTCTCTCCAGGTTCCCACAGCACACAGGCTGAGGCAGGAATCTGGTCAGAGATGGATAAACTCACCTTGCCTCAGTGTCAACCCTAAGTCAAGTCCTTCCATCTCAGAGCCAAATTATGGTAATGCTAGCGTTTCTATCAATGTTATGGACTACAGAATTGGGTTCAAAGGGCAGAACACACTGTCAACCATGTAATATATCAGAGCACATCTCTTGCAAACAGCAACGTCTTGTGATGTGTATTTCTGTAGCCTGGGCCATGATCACAGGCTGGAGATGCACCATCCTTTAATAAGTGGAAGAAAATAATTACTTGCAGAAGACACAGATGTTTACAGAGATGTTGATTTTATGCATTTCCTCTTTCTCTTTCTGTCCAGCTTCTTGAGTAGGATTTACATCATGCAGTCCAGAAAGCACGGGCACTTCTTATAGGTAGGCCTTGTTTCTTCATTCTCTCCTTTTCTTCTCTTTTAATATCTCTCAAGTTTTGTTTGGGTGTTTTTGAAACTCATTTGGTAGTCCTGCTTTATTCAGAACTTCATGCTGTTTTCCTCTATTTCAGTCTCTTTGATGCCTTAAACATATTTCACATGTTTTTAAGGCTTCAAAGTGTCTTAAATAATATGCTCTCCTTTCTCAAGTAGCTAAAGATGTAACTAATAAAATCCCCTCTCTATAGACCACACCTTGTGTTATCAGTGACTAGAGAGCAGCTTCAGACACCTGGAGCTACAGATGGATTCACCATACAACCCTGACCATCAGACATGTCTACAAATTAATAAAGAAAGATGGAAACCTTCCAACTCAGATATTTCAAAAGAAGAATAAAAATTCAGTTTTACTGATCCATTTGGAAAAAAAAAAAAACCAACATATGAGTTGAGTTTACTAAAGAGCCATACACAGTCCTTGCATCCCTTTTCAACATCAAGGGTTACCGTGACAGCAAAGGGCATGTATGTTTTACAAAAGGAAGGAGATGATGTACTGCACTACAGACATTGCTGTTTGCTGCCAGTCCTGTCTCAGAATGGAAAGCTCCAAGTGAAATCCATATGTCTGACAATAATTGGGTGATCAAGCATATAGATATTCACCTCCAAACAAGTACAAGCAATGCTTTCATTAATAAGTTTGGTATTACTAATCTTGATGGTGTTGTTAACTTGGAAAATATTAATTGTATTTCTGGGCTAGTGATTAAACATAAAAGTTACAACAGCAATAGAAAATTTGTGCATTAAGAAAGAGTATGAAAAAAACTCCTTTTCCATTTTCAAATTAGAGCATCTTTGTTCCAACAGGGAATCATTTTCAAGAAAAAACAGTTGTCTTTGCTCTTCTCATTTTGTTCTAACATACTTTTTCTAATGCTCTAAGCATTAGAAATAGTACTATTTTCTGAGAAAGCTGGCAATATAGAAATAAAATTATATGATACAATTAATCAGTCTCTATATTAGAAAGTAATAGTATAATAATAGTAGTAATTTAGTAATGAGTAATATCCAATAGAGATGTAGTATGTACAACCTTCCAATCTTATTCATTTTTTTGCCTAGTGAGCAGCACTGCAGTCCCCTCTGTGCAGGCAGGGATGCCCCTGGAGGGGGACAGCCATGGGAAGCCCTGGCACACAGCTGGGGAGGAGGAAAAGAACAGACATATCTCCTCTGCTCAAGATTGTCCTGAATGACAACATAAATCACTTTGTGAGTCCCAAGGAACTCAGAAGTACCCTGGATGGAGCCACGAAGCACACTTGGGATGAAGAGTGATCTGAAACACAAATTAGCCCCTGCTACACTGCACTACACACCTCTCACCCCATCACCTTCCTTATGCCCTTCAGAGTGAGAGGCTACCCCAGCAGTTCTCATGACTGGTTTATAAGCTTACTTTTACTGATATTACTGGGTTTTTTTGAGTATTATCTAGAGTTTACAGTTCTTTTCTGAACACATCTCTGAGCTATGATTTGTCAGTGAAGAAACAAAACTTGGGATTTAAAGGCTCTGGAACATTTTAGGACTTTGATTAGCAGGTGAATTTAGGCACAAACCTGGGCTACATGCACAGGATACACATAGGACAACTTATATCCATAGGTAGCAGGTATTTCCAAAAGCATATATTCTAATATTCTCTGAACAACCTTCATTTCTTTAGAAATTTTCAGTTTGAAAAGCAATATTTTGGTTTACTCTGTAATGTTTTTCTTGCATCATTGATCTTTTTGAAGTGCTGTGAAATAGAGGGTCATTTCCATTTCTATTAATTCCTATCATGTCTGTTTAGTCATCTTTCTTGCATCCCAGGTTTCTGTTCTACAAAACTAGCAGTGTATTGTCACGATGATCTTCTGCCACGAAATGTGCTTTAACATTTGGACTTGATGATCCTTCTGGGACCTTCCAGCTCAGACTATTCTGTGATTCTGTGATTCAATAGACACTCAGCATGGGAATCAGAAATCCACCAACCCAGTTTCAAGCACTCAGTCAACAGAGAAAGATAGTCTGGGAGAGTGAATTTTTTTTGTTTTGTTTTTAGGACCATTAATTAAAGAAAGAATTGGCCTCGTAATTTTCTAGCAATTAAACTAAGACCTCAAAAAGTGTGTTCCAGTAGCAGCCTAAACTTAGACTGCTGATTCATAGTGAGAAGTATCCCACTGTAATATAATCACCTCTTTTTTTTACCTTATCTTTTTAGCTTTACTAGCTTCTCCCTATGGTCCAAGCAGGTAGGCTCCTTAAAAGTCCCTGCAGAAGTTTTGCCTCCATTCCCACTTGAGCAAATGATCTTTGGTTTAGGGCTGCTATACACCACACAGGGCAAAATGAACTACAGCTTTCCTAACATTCATGAAGCAGGTGTCCTGTCTTTCTAAGGATTTCTTTAACATTTCTTGCTTTTGGTGCAGAGAATTCCTATGCACAGCTGCAGTTTAATGGTATCTGTAACAAACTGCTATCTATTTTAACAGGTGCTCCTCCTGTTGCTCTGCTCCTTCAGAGTTCATGCATTTTCGTTCTCAGGCATTTGGGACATATGCTGATGAGGGTACAGTCTTTTGCCAGGCAGACTATTTAGAGGGGACAAATTGTGTGATCATAATAAAAATGAGTAGTTATCCGTTCATTGAGACTACTTCACTCACGACAAATTATCTGTGTTTATGTATCCCTTTTTGGATAGAGATAAATCTTTCTTATTTTCTTAACTTGTCCAGATTTTAAGTGTGTTATTTCTGGCATTCTGATGTCTCCTTTTTTTTTTTTTTTTTTTTATCTCTCCAGCTTTACCTTTTATTTTGTTTTTTTTTTTATTTTCATTTTTTTTTCAGTGTTAATTCTTGGGATTTGTTTTGTTTTGTGTTTGTTTTGTTGGGGTTTTTTTAGAGGCTTCTCTTCTCTTCTCTTCTCTTCTCTTCTCTTCTCTTCTCTTCTCTTCTCTTCTCTTCTCTTCTCTTCTCTTCTCTTCTCTTCTCTTCTCTTCTCTTCTCTTCTCTTCTCTTCTCTTCTCTTCTCTTCTCTTCTCTTCTCTTCTCTCTCTTCTCTTCTCTTCTCTTCTCTTCTCTTCTCTTCTCTTCTCTTCTCTTCTCTTCTCTTCTCTTCTCTTCTCTTCTCTTCTCTTCTCTTCTCTTCTCTTCTCTCTCTCTCCCTCTCCCTCTCCCTCTCCCTCTCCCTCTCCCTCTCCCTCTCCCTCTCCCTCTCCCTCTCCCTCTCCCTCTCCCTCTCCCTCTCCCTCTCCCTCTCCCTCTCCCTCTCCCTCTCCCTCTCCCTCTCCCTCTTCTCCCCATTAGCCTTGCAGTCCTGGAGCAGGTCTATGTGTGAAATTCTATAATATCTCACTGATTTCATCAACGTTTTCAGTTTTGTTTCCCTCTGAAAGCTTAGAATAAGATTCAACTTCCTTTTTGGTATTTGAGGGAAACCTACAAGGTAATAAGCCCTATGTTCTCCATCTACAGCCATTTATGGACTACAACATGGCATTCAGCCAGTGGCTGTCACAAAAGGATATAAGAAAGCTCCTTCCATGAAGAGCTGTCAGTGGGGCTGTGTTTGCAGGACCGTATTGTGCTCTTCTGGCCCTTGATAAATGGATGTGGAGAATGGAGAAGACTGGATGTTGCAGAAAAAAGTGCGGGAGAAAATGGCACCCTAGGTGTCCATAAAATTCTCAGATCCCAGTACAGAATGGCAATTCTCCCTGTAACATGAGAAAAAATTGAGGAGGAAAAATTGTTGCCATTCCCCTTGCACAACCCAGCCCAGTTAAATTATCAGTAATTCAAATGCTTAAAATACACTGGGAAAATTTTATGATGCTTTCTGGTACACAAATCTCATGAATGGCCATAACATATTTTTTGGTGTTGTGATGGTTTTCCCCTCTCTCTTTTATAAAACAAATTTCTGATGGGAGCATGATATAAGATCCTTCTGTCCTCCTTGTAAAAGCATAATTTCCAGTAGGCACACCTGGACTTCAACCATAGCGGTATTCATATCCTGACATCTGCCTGCTGCTTACTCTTTTTTTAGGAGTGCTGGCTGATGGAAGCACTGACCTTCCTGCCAGTCACCCCATTGGAGGCATGCTACCATCAGCAGAAGGTGTTGTCCTGGCTACTGTGGACAGCAGGCTGCTGGATTGCAGACCTACCTTGCCTGGCTCTGCAACATTTGGGATCTCTCAGAAGAGGTGGTGAACATGCATTGGGCAGTTTGAGGACAAGTGTTGGGGAATCCTTGGCCACCCCTGCATGCTCATGTCTGACTTCTGGGGAAGGCAGACCTGCTGTTCCTGATGCTCAGGAAAGCCAGGCAGGCTGGCTAGATGGAATATAGATGTACAAATAGCAAACATCACTCATTTTCTCTTGACAGGAACCAAGCATTTGCCAGAAATGCCTCTGCAACTAATGAGCATTCACCCTGACTCTCCCTGCTGGTGTTGCAAATGACTGGAGGAGGGCGATGAAACAGAGAGGAAGTCCCAAAAGTGCATGCTCTTCTCTCTTGACTCTTATCTTCTTCCCTAGACTATTCTTTTGGGTAGTGTTGGAGACAGACTGCTGGCTCAGATGGACCTTTAGCCCAGCTTACTGATGTTCTCAGAAGAACAGCACAGATAACATCCCCCTGTGGTGAGCACTCTGCTTCTGATATATCCCAATACATTTTTATGCTATTTCTGGCCATAAGCTCTCCATCTAGAGCAGCAACAGATCTAAAAATGGGTTTGCTTTGAACAGACTTCTGTAGGTCCTCTCCTACTGCAGAGACAGGGCATTGGGGGAAAAATGTTGGAAGATTTTCTGAGTATTTATTCTTGTAAGACAGATTTTTTTTTTCTAAACCTGAATTTAGTTTTCAATCTAAACTTGGGCAGTCACTGTTTGTCATAAGAATGGTAAATATTCCGAGTCTAGATTAACACCTTTAGCTTTACTTAGTGAGAAAAGCTTCTCATTACTCCCAAGTAATTTACTAACAATATTATTATGTAAACAAAAAATTAATGTAATCAGGCATTTATGACTTCCACATAACATCAGTTGCTAAGGTAAGAAAACAACAAAAATACCCCTTTTATTCAGAAAAATCCTTAAACTAATAAGCATGTTCCTAATATTAAAATCAAGTCAGCAATACTATTGACTTTCATTACATAAAATTTATGACACTTGGATGTAGTTTAATAAGGTCATAAAAATGCCAGTTGTGGTATCTCATAATACTTTTTATAAACTGGTTTTACAGTCTACCCTTTGTTCCAAAGTTCAAAGTGACAATTGAAATGCACAGGTTGCCCAGGGGTTCAGACTTTTTGCTAGAAGTACTGACTGGTGAATACCTTAATTTCTAATATATCTATATTTTTTTCAAAATCTCAGTAATTGTGGGGAACATTCCTTTCCTCCAGATGTGCCAAAGCTGATATTTTTCAATTTAAAGAAAAATATCAATAATTCAGTAAAATGAACACATTTTATTGCTATAGACTTTTTTCTTTTTCCTTTTTCTTTTTTTTATATGAAATGAAAACTGTGCAACATTTATTCCTAAGCAGGTCAAATTCAAACAATACTTCTAAGTGCTGTTACAATAGTGGCATTATATTGTCCCTTGTCAGCTTTCAATTACTTCATCCACCTAGCTGATCACTGACTTATTTCCTGGCTTAGGTAAATAGGACTTTTGGTGCACTTCCCTTAAGTCATTTCAGAGAAGATAAATTAAATAATGATTGCAATTTAATATTGTGATAGTGCTAAAATATTTCCTTCAAGCTTCAAGTTTGACCACAAGTTTCCAATAATATACTTTTTTTCACTTGCTAGCTCAAACCTGAGGTTTTATTAAATTCTACAGCTGCAGTCAGTATTTATGTTTTCATCTAGCAAATTGGACATTTTAAATAATAAAGAGCATGAAGTTATATATATAAACAGATAACACTTGCAATTCATTTTAGGTGGAAACTTTATTTAAAATTAATAAAATTCCACACAATATGGCACAGAGGTCAAAATTCTTAGCTCATTATACTGAAGTAAATCTGGGGAAAATCCATCGACTTTGTTGAGGTTATTCCAGGATCATAGCCAAATACTGAAAACTTCGTCTGGGTATATATTCCTGAGGGATGCAGAGCCCTGTATGCAGTGTGCAGAGGTTGGTTTATCTAAGGAAGGATGATCTGTTGCTTCCAAAGAGGGGGGTAAACTTTCTTGACACATTGGGGAATCGAGGCATTGGAGGAGAATTTACAGTGAAGATTTTGGTCCTGCAAGTTCCATGGCTGATCTTCTGCAGGGAAAGCTGAGACTGAAGAGGAGGTAAAAGCCTGAAGTACAGCTTTAGAGCTTGGCCCTGTGGACAGGCACAGTCCTTGCTTAACTTTGCCCTTGCATTTTGATGGTTCACCTGATGTTCTCTCTTTAAGAGAACAAACTAATAAGCAATAAAATGTACAGTCTGTGCCATTTACAGATAAATGAGGTGTGGAGCTCTCATTTTTCCCTTTGCAATCACTTTTAATATCCTCTGCTATTTATACCGTTTCTACCCATGCCTACACTGAAGAACATCACTGCATAGTAGAGATGTTCTACATGGTATATGTCTCCAAGTAGAGGAGTGGCTCAAGGGGAAAGAATGGACCTGAATTGAGAAATTCCTCCTGCTTTGCTTCAAAGCCACCACAGTGTCTTGTCCTTAATGTCAGCTGTGTTTAGTTGTTCTGCCCTCCTGTGTGATAGCTGGTATGCCAGGTTCATCTCAGATGTTAAGCTACAATTTTGCAAGAGTTCCTAATAGATATTTGAAGCCAGTGCCCAAAGAAACACTTTACCTGCAAAAAAAATTTTCTATCTAAGCTAGTTAACCCAACATATTTATGCTAAAGTTCCTAGGGAGGCAAATTTGCTCTCACTCCTATTTCTTATAGGAACTCAGAGGATGATGCTTCAGGACAAAATGTTATCCTACTGTGCTGACACTACAGCTAACTCCCCACTCTCAGGAGTCTGCAATATTCATGGACCAGGCAGAGGTGAGTGAGGACAGGATGACATCTGTGATAGCACAGCAGCAGATGTTCACTTGTTGCTTGAGTAAGGAAAGAAGATGGCTTAGGTCCTCCATTTTCAGATATTTTTTTCTGATGGAAGCATCCGTGCTGTAAGAACACCACTGAGCACAGGGAGATTCACTCTAGAGATGGTCTTTGACAATTCAAACTCTGCTATTTCTGAAAACCAGAAAGTCTTCCAGTTTTGATCAAGAGCTTGTAGGTGATTTTACAAAGAGTGAATAAAAAAATAAATAAATATTTTTTTAAAAAGAGGCATATCCTGGGAAAATAATACCAATATCTTACAGCTTATCTGATCTCTCCCCTTCCCACTGTCCTGCAGGAAATTCTTACTTTATGTTTATTTTCCTTTCTTTAAGATACTAACTTTAAAAGCAAAAAGTAAAGGAATCCCAGTTGCAGCCAGGCTCGAGTCTCACAGAAAGAGTTCAACAATACATAATGCAAAGGATTCCAGCAGATTTTCAAGTAGGAGGCTAAAATAAGACAGACAACTAAAATAAGACAGAAAGAAGCAGAGAGAATTCTGGTATTTACATGGCTGTAGGCCTTCTAATAATGCTACTGTAGAACTGGGAACATGAACTAATATTCAGGTGTGTTGGGCTAACCTCACCCCTACAACAATTATAACCTGTCAAATAGAGGAGCAAATCTTGGAGATATTTGACACGTGAATAAGGAAGAACCATGAATGAAGGATGTCTTCACCAAGCTGACAAAGCTGAAGGTAGGTAAGGCAGTATCAAAGGAGGGGACTTAGACTTGTGAGCTCAGTCACACCTTGTGGTGGAAAGTTCAGGTCACCCTCCCTGCCCTCCTCCCCAGAGTCCTGGTAGTCCTGCCTCCTCCCTCTGCATGGAGATCAGGGATGCCTGCAGAGAAGTGGTAGAGGCAGAGAAGAAGCAAAGACAGTAAACTTCCTCTAAGAAGGTAAAATTATTTTTGTGAGTAAAGGAGTTGGACCTTTCCTGTTGATATTGAAGATCTGGGTTGTCTGCCTTGATGGCCAGAGCACATATCCTCCTCATAACCCCTCCTCCAGGGCACAGGCACCCTTTCAGTTTGTTGGCAGTAAAAGCCTGTGAAAAAAAAGACTGTGAGAGAAACAAGAAAGACAGTTGAACATCAAGAGAGATTTTCTTCCATTGAACAAACCCCAGGAGGAGTCATGCATGCATAAAATACCTCTGTACTATCATTTCCACTGGCTCCTCTGGGAAGATTCAGCATTTCACAGCCATAGACCCATGGTCAGCAAAGCATCTGGCCTCCTGACTCCTCATTTGAAGTCTAAATTCCAGCTGAAGTCAGTGGGGAGTTTCAACAGGAGTTG
Organism: Cinclus cinclus; assembly: GCF_963662255.1. Lineage (NCBI taxonomy): Eukaryota > Metazoa > Chordata > Aves > Passeriformes > Cinclidae > Cinclus > Cinclus cinclus. The sequence continues at coordinate 34,270,463 of NC_085048.1, forward strand.
GGAGATTCAATGTATTTGCTGAGCATTGGCTGTCAATATCAGTGCACTGCTTAACTCATAAACTATATTTACAATTATTGCTCATGTTCATCCACTGACACATTTCAGGTGCTTGTAGATGCTTCTAATAGTATGCTGTAAATCACCCTAAAGAGCTGGGATACAATTTTTAGAGTTCAAGTGGGAATACTTACTAGTTGTGAGTGTTTGGAGGATAAGGACCTATTTTCCAGAACAGGTGCTTAAATGAAATGATGAAGTCATTATAGTTGAGCAACTTAATACAGAGAAAAAACTCACGCTATTCCAGTACCTATAGGGCTCTAGCAAAAATGCTTAAATTAAAAATTTGAGAACTTATTAGGCAGGAGGATTAGATTTACATTTCACTTGGAGAACATTTTGCGGATGTGGGAAAAGAAACTCACATTTTTTGTGCATGTATAAGACTTTTTTTTTTTGCCACCTGGAAAAGTTTTGACATCACTTCCACTTTTTTTCTGCTTTTGAGTTTGCTTCTTTCCTATGCTGCAGACCTCTTCAGTGCTATGAAAATCAGGGTTTGCTCTTAAAACAAGCATGTGTTCAGGAAAGTACAAAATGTCCCTCGTAAAGGCAATATAGTGCACTCTTTGTGGTCGAGAGTGTGGGAAACTCCATTCAGTTCATTTTCATGACAGAAGCACTGAACCACATTAACACAGAGGGAAGATGTAGAAAACGTTTAATGGTACTGCAACGCTTTGTTTATTCTCAGCTGAGCCTACACAGCTTCCAAATGAGCCCACTATGCAACGTGACTACATAAGGTTAACTGCTGGGTACATTAAGCAAAATACTCTCTTAGATGCTTGTTTAAGTCATCATTTCTGATCATTTGTCAGACTTAATGTGCTACAGCAGACTGCAGGTCACAATGTGTCATTTCCAAAAGAACTTTGACTTCTCCCGTTCCAGGGTCAGGAGCCGGTAATGTTTAGCTGAAATGACTGCGTATAGCTCCCAGTATATCCACGGAGGCTTTGGAGAGCCATTCTTGATAGACGAGGGTGCTGGCTCCAGGTATTTGGGCATTAACATCTGAGGGAATTGCTTAAGTACAGGGACTCAACTGAGATCGAAGCTAGCTGCAAAAACAACGAAAAGACTCCACTTCGTTTGTTGGGAAAAGATAATGAGAAGTACAGGAAGGATAATTGTTTTTCCAAACTGATAGTAGGAGTTCTCTCTGGGGGAAAAAAGCAAAACCAGGCACACACACACCCCTACCGTATGAAGGTTTTTTACATGGAATTTAAGAACAAATTGAAAAAGCTTAGGGTACAGTTTTGAGCACATCATGTGAGCATTTCCCAGCTCAAGGAAAAACAAGAGGGCTATTTCTCTTGTGAATTCTACAATAAGTGACTTATTTACAGCAAAAAAAGTTTCATTGAAGACTTAGGTTCTTCTTTTTTAATTTAGAAAATATGTGCATTTTTGAGATGACTGATTTTTTAACAGGCTGGGGTCACTCTGGTGGGGATCAGACAAGAATAAGATGGAAATCAAAAAACATCTTCTGTTGTCTCCCATTTCCTTTTTATATGCTGGGCTAAAGCCCATTTTCAGCTGCATTTGTGGCTCCATATTAGACAGAGTAAGAGGAGTGGTTGAATTAAATACATAAATCACACAACTAGCATGATATGCTCCAAGTATTACGACACACCTTTTTTCCTCTGTACCAGTCTTGTATTCACATCTTACATGGATGCACAAATATTGTAGGTGAAGATGGAACTACTGCACCTCTTATCAAATCCTTCTCATTACAAGAACCCCCTTTCAGCTGCTAATAATTTTTCAACCATTCAGAAATGAGCATTTTTCTTTCCAGGGATATCTTTTTGGTAACAATTATTCTTTGGAAAATTTTCATCAAAGTTGTTCTGGTGTTTCTAAGAGATTTGGGGAGAATATATAACTTTTTTAAGGCTAAAAAGGGTTCTGTTGATAATTAATTGATAACCACCGCATGGCAGTGCCTTAGGGAAGAGGCCTGAGATTTGCATTAGGGATGTGCCTTTCACTGAAGTGCATGACAAATTGCCTAAACAGTGAAAAGCTTGAAGTACCTGCTTCTTCAAAGGGTGACTGCTGAGTCCTCCAGAGCCTCAGTCTACTTCCACAGACACCACAGACAGCACCAGTGAGCCCACAGAGGGCAGCTGGGCACATCCCCATCTTGGACTGTGAATGCAGGACCCTCCCAGCTAATGCAAGAAGATATAGACAACCTGTTGTGAAGTGGAGCTGGAGACTGGAGACTAATTAGGAGGAGGGAGCACTGAAAACATCATGTTACAGCGTGCTGGGAAGATAGATTAATCCTAGCTTCTCAGCCATTGAGTTAGTGTCATGGAAGTCTTGAAGAAGTGCCTGAGAAGAAAGGAACATTCTTATATTTGAGTTCTTATGCAAGCTTATGTTTGCATTAAAGAAGTCCACTCTCCAAATGTTTTGGAAGTGAAAAAATATTGACTAGCCATCCTGACCCTAAGTGGCACGAGAGTGCAGTCAGAAAATAGCACACAAAATTTATTTTAATGTCATTTTATAGCATTGTATATTCAGAGGAGCAGGGCAAGTTGTTATTTGACGTTCATTCTTAGAGATTTTTCTTCTCCTAAAATTCCTTTTCTTTCTATCCTAGTAATATTCTATTGTAACTTCTTACGTTGTAGCAATTAAATAACAGCCATCATGAAATTCTGCAGGTCTAAAAGAATTTTTAGATTTATAAGCAATCTAATTTGTCAGTAATCTAAAACAGCATATTTTTGAGAACTATGAAAGAAGCAAACAAAAAACCTCATTGATATTATTAGGATCATTTGTTTCCTTTTTAAAGTGTTCATAACCCTTAAATGAGTACATTTCAAAAGAACATGAGGAGATTCTCTGTGAAGATTTTCTAGATCAGTAAGGTAAGAAGAAGTTGCCTCTCTCTCCCAGGATGTTCAGAAACATAAATTGTAATTTTCAAAGGTAAACCTTGAGAACATAACTGCATTTTAAAAGCAACTTGGATCTAAATGTCTCATTAGTAAAGCTGAGTTTCCTGTCTATGAATGAAAAACTTGGTGAAGAAGGTAATAAGGAAACAAAAAAAAAATCTAATTAATACAGAAAGGGGGGAAAAAGACAAAATAAAAAATCCTAGATAACTCCCACCTGCCCTCTTTCTTTTCTCCCCCACAAAAGGTAATAAACAGTACAAGAGAGGGTTGGGTTTTTCTTTTAAATTAAATATTTACTATCAGCACGGAAGACCTATTATTTCTTCAAAGAAGATTCACTCATTGGCAAATTTATCACCTTTATTATTTGAACAGTTCATGGATGTTATACAGCAAGAACTTGTGAGGTTGCTGAGTTACAAGAGTCTAAATTCAGTATCCAGAGAACAAGAAGGGAGAGTCAGGATCAAGGACAAGAAAAGACAGAAATGAAATGAGATGGTAAGGCACAAACTCTTTCTATCTTAAAAAAACCAACTTGACGTCATTTTTAATACTAATTGCTTTTCATCAGGTAGAAAAGGACACATGAGACATAGACTTACAGAGGCTTGAAAGAGTCCTTCAGGTTCAAAACAGTCTGTCTGCAAATGCCAAGAATATTCATGTGTTTCTAGTTGCAGCAGTGAGCACTTGTGTGCCACACCATGTTATCCCAACAGGCTAAGAAAGGGTCGTGACATGCCTGAGTGTTCAGTATTGTTTGTTCATTCCTGATTTCCACACTGAGAAAGAGAAACTTTATTATAGCTACATATACAGAGTGGAGGTCTGAGATCTCCCTGCACCTGAGAGGAAACTGAGAGGAGAATAATTTTTTAATTACACTGACTCTAACATTCTGTACCTGAACATTTCAAGGCATAGAGGAAAAGTGTGTTGCATTATTTCTGTTGCTTTATTAAAATTATATCCAATATTTACCAGCTGCTGGGACATATTTTAAGAGTTAAAAATACCATATGAGAATTAAATGAAATAGAAAATCCAGCATAAATCAGTTCCAATACACATATTTACTTGAGGGAATTTTAAAAAAATTTCTCTCTTCTCTCATTCAAAAAAAGGATGTATTCATTTTTCCTCAAACTTTCAACAACAAAAAAAAAAGCCACAGTTTGGCAGAAAGCAGGGCTGTAGAAGTTCAGCCTTATAGGTGAAAGCTTTGGAAAGTTATGAGCAAATTAAAACAGGGGCTTAGCATGGAAATGCATAGGCATCCTTAATTACAGCTGTTGGTAGCTCTCCAGCTATATTGCAAATGACATATGTTTTTTCTACTTAGAGTCCTAATCCTGTTAGTAGATGTGTCAGCATGGAGTCCTGCAGCTGTGGCGTGTTCCCCCAGCGTCAGGGGGACGACTCTTGAGCAGAGGAGTCTCCACAGTGTTTCTGCCTCCTCCGTAGACGTCAGCTGTGGATGGCTGCAAACACTGGGAACTCGTAAGAATAGAAATCTGTGAATGGTGCTAATGTCTAATGTGATTAGTGAAATTCCAGTGGCGTTAAAGCAGTCAAAACTGAACATGGAAGCAGCTAATTAATTCCACGGGTTTAGGAACACAGCACTGGCGAGGATTTGGGGTCATATATTATATACACAGTGCATTAATGAAAGACGAAGATTAAGTGATACACCACCCAAGCTGTGCAGTAATCCCACAAGAAAGTATTATCTGGAGCATCTTACTGAAATTAGTTTTACTGAGAAAATTGGATTAAAGTCTGAACTATATGTTTACTGGCTATTGTTAAAGTCAGTATGAAATCACTGACAGTTAGAAACTTCCAGTTACGTTTATGGCCATGTTATTTCCAGAACACATGCAAGAGTTATACTTTGAAATCATTGCAACATCACTATTGTGGGTCCAGAAGCGCAGTAAACTCAGGGACTCTTACGGGAAATGTTGTAGAGGGGACTGTTGGGCAACTATATCGGATACGACTGAATAAGGTAATCTTTTGGTCCTGATTTACAGGAAACCCCGTCTGTCGTAAAGATTACTCAATCAAACTTTTAATATATTGAAACCAAATGTATGTTAGAAAGTATCTCTAATGCAAAGCTAAGGCCCAAGTCCCAGTGAGTCAGTGCAGTGCAGGAGAAGTCTTGAGCCTGGCTGTGAGAAAGGGAAGAAAGGAAAGGTGGGAGGAGAGTAACACACGAGGACACCATCCCCTGTTGGCCCTGTGCCCCTTGGCATGACAAAATGACCCAGAGGGTGCATAGGAAAAAAATTGCTTCCCGTGCTGCTGAAAAGTTGTGTGTACACAAAAAATGGAAAGATGGAAGGCTTTTCCCCTTTGTCAGCACGTGCTGCTGGGTACCAAAGCAGGCAAACAAGTGCTTCCTCATTTTCTTCTTTGATGTTAGTGAGAAGTAATCTACAAGTTTGAGATTACCAATAATTTGGCCAAAATTAATAGCAGGTTATTTCAAACTGTGCCTAACTTTTGAGTTTGTACATCAACACCTTTAATCTTGTTAGTAGTGACAGAGAAAATGTTCCTTACACTCACTGCAGCCTCTTCATATGGCCAGTCTGGGTTGAACAAACATTTATTAGTTAATAGTTGGGTAACACTTAAAAATCTAAAGTCCTATGTAAGTGCTAAAAAGTATTATTGTTTTTGTGAGCCAAACAAGAATTTATTGGGTTACACTGAAAAGAGTTGCTAGAATAAAAATGCTATAAATATGGTTCACACAAAATAATGCAAAATGTAAATTAAATAGGCTTAAAAAAATCAAGCTCTTTCTTTGTGTGCAAATTACCACAATAGTGACCTGATTAACATTTTGAAAAAAATTGCAGAGTATGAACTGCATTCCAGTACTCACTCTGCATTTTAAGAATGATCACTAATAGTCTTAGCAACAACATAGGAAGTGTGTATTTGAAAGATGACTACTGTATAATTGCCAGTAAGTTCTATATCCAAGCATATGATAATGACTTTTTTTTTTAGAAAGAATATTCTGAGAGTCCCATGAACTTTTATATAGCATAGTAATGAAACAAAAACACTTCTTCTGGTGCCAAGTTTCTATTAAATCAGTTTTTTGGAAAAAGAAAAAAAAATTCATCCCACTACAGTAAGAAGGATTTTTAATAGAAAGCTTTACAATGGTTCTGGCAGGGATGTTCTGGAATAATGAAAATGTATAGAGAAAGCTCCAATCTTAAACAACAGTGGCAGTTGATTAGCAAAGCTGAATAAAGATTTTAAAGAGATTTCTATCTCTATTTAATAGTCTTCTAGGAAATCTGTTGCATTATAGCTGCTCGTTAAAAGGCCACAGCTTTCAGGGATTATTGTTCACTATTGCTATGGAAAAGGGACAGTCAGTGTTCCTCACATCTCCCCTGTAATCTATAACATCAACAGTTAGCCTGGATCTTTCACATGACTTAATGAGAATTACATTTAGTGGAAAAAATTCTATTGAAACAAAGATAAAATAAAACTGATTGAAATCCAGAACTTGACATAAGCTATTTATTGTCTGAGTATCTTCACAGCTGAAAGTTGTACAATACTGTTTTTCTTCCTCCCACACTAGGAATTTACTGTATCCTCTGAGTTGTTTGGATTCAATTTCTCTAGTTTATCTCATTCCTGCTCAAGACTCCGGATCCTATTCACGTCCCCAGACTTGTCTCTGTATTTTATCCATGGACTGTTTCATGCTGATCACAGAAACCTCCCATGAGCATTCCAACACACACACTAAGAAATTCACTTTGTGAAAGCTCCACAGTGTGGTTTGCCTTGCCCTTCCTGTGATGTTCACTCAGTATTGCCTTCACAAGGCACAGTCAGAGCCAGAGTGGGGCAGATGCTGATTGTTTCGAGCAATTCTGAGCGCAGTTCTGCAACCCTATGTGTTTGGTGGGACTCTAAAATGAGAAGATGACAGGAAACATGACCGCTATGACCAGCACCTCCTTCTCCTCCTTGCATGTCTCTCCTTTATGGCCACAGCACTGATCTTTTAGACCATCCAGGCATGGACATTTTAGGCTGACGCGGTCGTGATGTTGGAGGCAACATCAAGAAAAGCCTTCAGATGGGAGTCTGCAGGTCCCCAGATTCCCAGGGTGTGTGGTGTTCTTCTGAGGACCAGGTCCTTGCTGGCTTATAACCTGTCTCTTCTAGCTGGTAACTGCAATCACATGCTTTTGTGTACAACAGCAAGAAATTGTTACTGTCACCTGGGGAAAGTAAGAAGAAGGTAAGAAGAGAAAAATGTAAGAGGTGCAAAGCCATCTTATCACATCTGACATCATTAGTTATTTTTGCAAGTTACTAGTCCAAAGATGAAAAGGAAGTGACTCATATCAGGTTTCTAAAAGCCTAAATAGAAGGCAGATTTTATATGATCTATTGCAGACTGTACTTACAGTGGCTAGGCTGTACTTCAAGTGCTCATCCCATTACTGTGGATCACACCAGAGTCTCAAGATCAGCTACCTATGGAAAGAAGTCATCTGCACCACAGCAGCACTCAACACAGGTTGTCTTTGTGCTCATAAAAGTTGCTTGATTGAAAATTGCCATGATTGAAAATGTCCTCAGGCGGGGTGCAGCCGAGCAAAGGTTGCCCAGTACTCAAGGCCCTTTGTGACATCAGTGGAGCAGGAGGCTCTGCAACTCTCTAAAAGCAGGTCCCTTCTTTGGGTACTTTGGACAAGGATGGTACTTTGGACAAGAAATGATCGCCTATGTTTGAAAACTATTAAATGCTTGAAAGTAAATATAGACTTTGTTTTGACAGGAGATTATTCCAGACCTGTATTTCTGACTTCTTGATATGTAAAATAAGTCAGTGAAAAGTTATATATGCTTGTGGAAGTCTGTGGGAGAAAACATAAAATGGGCCCATGTATTCATATTGAAATGCAATTAAAATTAGTGTTTTCCAGCAGTTAAGGTCCACCCTGAACTCTCACACCTTAGAAATGCTTAGTTCACATTTTAAAATGGAGATTTTAATACCCTGTGGTATTATTCTTACATCTTTTCTAATGTATAATTCTTTCTCTGCTGCTCAGCATTTTATCAGGGACATTACACTGTGCAGCAGCTTAAGCACCTCTGCAGTTGTCAGGGTTTGCATTTTAATATGCCTTGTTTTAAGAACACAAAGCACTCAACTCCTCCTTTTTCTGACTTTTTGTAAGATACCAGCCCCCAAAAATCTTAGAAAAGTTTCTATGCTGTGTGGTTTGGGAAAAACTAATGTGAAGGAGGTTGGAGGCCACCAGGAAACATTAATAGTTCTTCTCAGTTGTGTTTTCTTTCAACCGTTAGAGCCTAATGAGAGCACTGCTGTGAAATTTTGGATACAGTTTTGACAAGGCTGTGCTGATCCATCAATGAGGCCTCCTTGCTGAAATGAACACCTCCAGTAAGCTTTTAATGGCCTTTGTAAACAAACATAATAATTCCCACTAACTGCAGAAATGAGTTCCATATTTATTTGTTTTACTTCACAGCTCCTATTAAGTTGATTTAATAAAATTCAGCACATAATGTTTTTTTAAAACAAGCCTTAAATAAACTGAAACTGGGTACTGAACTCTGCGTGGTGCTGCCAGTATTAATGGGTTCAAAAGAGGCCATAACACTTTGACAGTCCCTGCATGGTGACACTAGGGCTGACACTCCATGGGAAAATAAAAATGGTTTTAGGGTGTCTGATACCTGACTGAAATACAGCAATCAGAAAGTAGCCAGTGGAGGAGCTGTGTAGCTGATGTCGCAAGACCTTTGGCTCAGCTAGTCATTCTGCATCCCCCCAGCTCCAAATCAGAAGGTTTGGACCTTCTTTGGTTGACCTCCAAGTTCCTGACCCCTCTTTGTTCCAGCTTTAGCACCTCAGCATCACATTTATGGATGTACAGGCCCCTTATCAGCCCCAGCCGTGCGTTTGCCTGCAACAGAAGGTGTGAAAAACTGGTTGCATCTTAAATTAGGATATGAGTATAATTTCTGAGAGTTGTAGATATTATCAAGGGGAGCCCATGACCTTCCTCATTCCTTAAAATCTCATCCAAGGTAGAGAAGAAATGTGAAAATCGTAACCCAAATATTCACAGTGAAAGATTAAGACAATGGGAGAAGCCCTTTGAACTTCATGCACTCTGAGAAGTTATTCAGGATCCAGAGTTGGTGTCAGCTTTGCTGGATAGGCTTACTACTCCTCTTTATACTTTTTGTTTGTTTGCTTCTTATTCCTTTTCATGTTTCCAAGTCTGAACCTTTCTTTATGGGGACTTAACCGGAGTATCTGGCTGTAGAAGAAGTTATGGAACAAATTGACAAAACACTTAACCAGAAATCATTAAGCCTGAGCCATATTTAAATGAAGTCAGAGGTAAAATAGCTGATTTACTGAGGCTTCTGTGTAACCTCTTGCTTAAAATTTTACTGGTCCCTGAAGAATGAAATGAAGCACAAGTGATGCTGACTTCTAAGAGTGCTTTTTGAGATGCCAAAGAAATACAGGCCTAGAAGTGTCATGGCCATGCCAAGCAACCTGAAACAAAGCATAACAAAAGGTAGAGTTAGAGGCCACCTTGCAACATATGAGTTCCTGAGGATGAGTTAATAACAATTTTGTACAATTAAGTCCTACCTGAAAAACCAGTTATAGTCTTCTGAAGGTGTCAGCAAGCATATGATAATTTGCCTGATGAAATTGTTGTATTTTAAAAATGTTTTCAGCAGAATTTTTCCCTAATTTGGAACATTAAGGGCAGTTAAGTGCTGTTGTGTAAAAGTAAGGTTGTTTAATGGGTGAATAAATGGTTACAAGGCAGGAAAACAAAAGTAAGAGCAAATGTCCAATTCTTTGTAGCAGGGATTCTATGGGTTCGTCTTATGCTCCTGTTCTGTAAGAATATATGAGCTGTATTATTTTGTTCCTCATCTTATTACCACTTCACATTTTTCAAAGAGCAAATAATATATGGTACTACAGTGTGAGGAGCAGTGATGATGGACCATTTATAAAACCACTCCCCACACAGTGCCCTGGCTCTTATGAGTCAGTGAATGGCCTGTACTCTGGCCAGTGGGCTCGCCATGGTTTCAGCTGAGTTTTGACACCCATAGTTCAGTTATTTTGTCCCTCTTTCCCCTCATAAATCCCATGTAAGATACAGAAAATAAATAGCATCCAGATTATAAAAGCAACAGCCTAATGTTGTCTTGGCTTCCTAGATGCCCACTCCCTCTGCAGAGGGGTTTGCCTGCTGAATGGTCTTGCTGGCTCACAATAAAGCTGTTGGCTGTAGAGCAAAGAAAGTCATCAAGACCAGCTTTCAGATGATTACAGCAACTGATTTTCCACCATGTACTGGCTGCTGGCCTCCCTTCACCAACCATTGCCTACATTTCTGTGAAGATTTTTCTTTCCCTTTTCTCTGCCTGTTCATTGTCCCACACTGTAGAGCACAAATTTCTGTACCCAAAACTTGTTTCTCTGTGACCTTTCAAAGATATGATGTCCAGCAAATAATTCAGTCATATTTATTATATTTCTTTATTTAAAGCATACTGACAGCCTATTGGACTGCACTTGATGTGTATTGACAGGGAAACAATGCCACCTGCCCACTGAAATGACTTACAGGGCCAGTACCATGCCATGGTACTCTATTAGTCTAGACATTTTAAGGCAATAAACCTTGAGCTTGTGAGCCAAATGTTTTCCTCAGGAAGAGCTTAGGAGAATGAAGACATTAGGGTTAGGGCTAAATGAGAAGGTGAGGACATAAGTTTACTAAGAGCTTCCACAAATCACTTGTACAGTATGAGAAGAGGCTTTTAAAGGTATGATCTTATTGACACTCATATGCTTAGATTGTTATAGCAGATAAGTCATCACTCATGTCCTCAACTGACACTACAAACTCCCCTGGAATGGGCAGAAAATAACTCTTATTGGCTTAACTGAGCAAGACCTGACCTGTGGGCATGGGGATAAACCCATCTGGTATGCTGCCTTTTCTCCAAGGCAGTGAACAACTGTTTGGACAGTGTGTTCAGACCACATGGCTGAATGCTTCCTCTTGCCCACAAGTAGTCTCTGGCCAGGAGGGAAGCCAGCACTACTCTCTGCCTGAGGTGCAGGAAGAAAAGTGGGCAGCACATCTCCCAGAAGGGGCAGTTCCAGCCACTGTACCCAAATGCTGACCTATGCAGCTGGTCACATGGCATTGTGTGGTTGTGTGACTAGACCAGTGACAGCTAAACTGTGGTAATATGCTGTGTTTCTCTCAGGGAGCTCTGCAAATTATGGCAAAAGTGGCTTTGTGGTACTGGCAAGGCCTAGATTGTAACATCTGTGTTACCCATACTCAGGGAGACAGATGAGCTCTTCTTGGTGAAGAACTGAGGCAGAGGGATTACATGTTTTTTTCTCACTTCTTCCACTGGGTTTTCCAGTTATATTTAAGCAAGTTTCTTCATTGTTCCCACTGTAAAATAAGAATAATAATGCCAGGCTGCCTCACAGTAAAAAAAATCTGATATTTTTTAACTGCCAAAAACCCCCTTATTACAAATGCTGTGGAAGGGCAAGCTATGAATGACAGCTGACTCTGGTTCAACACCTACAGATGTCCCTTAATTCATGCATGATGGGGACCTGAAAGAGTAGTGGGACCTACCCATGAGGATTACTGCCTCATTGCAGGGCCAGTGCCAGCATCGGGGAGAAGGACCCAAAACGATGCCACGGCCACCTAGGAGCTCAGGACACCCAGGAAGCTTTCCCAATTGAATTTTAAGAGGCAACTCTCATCCTGCTTACTTTAGGTTTATGCACAGTTTATTTATATACTCCTGTCCTTCCACAGACTGCCCTGTGATTCTGATTTTCTGACCCATGCCAGAAACCCCCTCCTCCTCCTCAGAAAGGTATTGAAGACTTTCCTCAAAGCTGAACAGGGTTCAAAGTGCTTTCCTGAGCAGGGATGGTCTTCTAGCCAAAGCAGATTCATATACTGGGGCCAGGATGCCACATTTCTCAAGGGTGACGGTCACAAAGAGGCGTTTCAAGGCTTGAAGGGAAGATTTACGAGCACAGTTCTGAAAAAGGAGCACAGGCAGTTCACTGCAGGCTCCACAAAAAGAGCCAGCCCCCACTTGTGTTTAAAAAGGACTGCTCAAAATGAAGGCATTGTGCACGCTGCCAGTAAACAAAGAAAGAGATATCTGGAAGTGATAAAGCTCAGATTGATAAAAACTTCCCTTCTTCTAGAAGGAGGCCACACATACTCCAAATAAAATGTGCCACTTAGGAGATGATTTGCGTTGATAAACCTTGTGCGCATTGTTTTTCCAAATGTTCTCTCCCAGTTGGGAATTTCACACTTGGGCAGTCTCCAGCCGTGGCCTCATGAAGTACCAGCCTCCTTCCCTGACCTGACCTGCTGTTGTTTATACTGCTGTTTACACATTTCCAAACAACCCATGCAAACAGTCTCTAATTACTTTCGCTCATGGCAGCGGCAGCGGCGGTGTGGAGGTCTGGGCAGGCTCTGAAACATTGCCAGTGCTGTGCAGTGTGTTGACACAGAGCTTTCCTTGCTGCAGCAGCAGGTCAGAGGGAGGGTTAAGCTATGGCTGAAGGTAGCTGGGGACACAGCTCCTCAAGGCACCCTGTAAACAAACAAGGGAATGAATAACCGGGGTAAGAATCGGCTTTCTAGACACACCAACCGTGAGACAAACCTTGGAGGCATCATTGATCTGTCATAGTGCTGGGGTTTGGAGCCATGCATGTGCATCTCCATGGAGTCAGAGCTATTCTGAAGAACTTAATTTGGATGCAATCTGGATGCAATGCCATATATCCCTCCCCTTTGAGATCAGAGCTCAAAAGAGTTAAACAGGAGTACATTTTAGATTGTGACACCACTCTATATATACCCTTCCTAAACACATGGCTGGGGAGAATCCCTATGGTCTTTGTGCCCCAGACGTATCTGACTTTAACAGACAACTCATACAGTTGTTCTGAAGATGAGGCACAAAGCCTCTAGATTGGATATTATTTCTGGTTTATTGAAAAATAAATTTTGTTTGAGACCAAGTGGTTTAATTAGTACCTTGGAAAGCTATGTAAACTTGATATAAATTATGAGGGTGTTGCCCTCTCTGATTTACTCTGTTTGAAAACATTGAGGGCCTCCAGCCTGCCTGGACTTAAAAATATTAGCATTTGTTTCCATTAAAGCCATATTTTTAAAGCTTGGACAGGGTGTGGGAGTGCTGATTTCCCTTGATTAGCCACAGATATCCTGCAAAAATAAAAATAAAGTTATTGTCCTCAATAACAATGCTGTAACACAGAATTATGGATCTGAAAGTTTATGAAGGCTTGTGCACCTCAAAGGGTGGACAAAGCACTAAGGACTTGCACAGCATGTAGCTAATTTTCAGACCACAGAGGCCCATAAGTTAGGTCTCCAACTCTCTTCATGAAAGCCAATATATCACACACTGGTTGATGAAACTGATTGCACCAGACATTGGGTTTGTATTTATTTACGAATGTGCTTGAGACTGCAAAAGCAAACAAAGGATGGTTCATGAAGGTGTTTCCAGAATACAAAACTGTATCATGTAACATCAACAGAAAAAACTATAGCCAGAAAATCGGTCACTCCAGCAAAGCTAAAGCATTTTCATGCTATTTTCATAATCTTTGAGAGAGACACCACACATGGCCTGCTCTCTGTGCCAGACATTGCTCTACAGGAACAGGAGAAATGACAAGTCTATTAGTCTGGGATAGCCAGTAGTGTAGCCCTTACTTGGAGAGGAGATTAGGAGATCAACCCACGCTGCTTAACATCCCAGACCCTGAGCCAAGCTGTCTATCCCCGGATATGTTCATCTTGGCATTAGATTATGCATACAATGTGTTTTAAAGAAAGTGCAATATGTAAGCTGTTTATTGAGCAAATTGCATGCAGAGCATAGCCAATGTGTTGACTGCTACTGAAGTACAGGCATGCACAGATGCTGCAAATGTGTCAGCACCCCTGGAGCTGCATTGGTGCAAATGATGAAGAGCTTAACTGTGGTCTGCTGGTGATAACAGCTCAGGTGTTGTATTAGTGATGGCCACTTGGAGAAAGGAGAATGGGCTTGGTCTTCAGACTCCACACAGGACAAGCATGGCAGACAGCTAGGAAAGCAGGTTTTGTGGTCTGGATTTGTTACTCCACTTATGAGCTGAGATATTCTCTGAAGAGGAACTGGGACATGGCCATGAACATCCCATGCTGATGTATTTGGTTCCCTTTTGAAGGGCTCCCAGCCTGCCATGGACAAGGCTCCTGCTGTGCCAGGAAGATGCCTGTGCCCTCCCAGGAGGTCCTGCTGGAGCACCTCCACCTGCTAAAAATCTGCTGTTTGTGAGCTCTAACCTGTCATACCGTCATTTCCTCTCACTGGTTGGGATCCATCTTCCCTCCCATGTGCACAGGCTTCCCGCAGCAGCCGGCTGACCTCTCCCACCACGGGAAGGTGTTATCAAACCCTCGAGAAGTGGGCGTGCTGGGATGTGGGGCTCATTCCACTGATTCGAGGAGGCAGATCTATCTTAACACTTATCTCCCTGTTAAAGCCTCCTCCTTCTCTGGCAGTTATTTCTATGCCTGTACTTTATACTCATCACCAGCACCAGGAGTGAACCTTTCCACAGACAGATAAGTGGCACCAAATTAAAGAGCATTAAATGGATGTCTTTCCATATATAAAGAGGCAGTAGCAATTTGTACATCCCAGGCATGCCAGAGATGGTAAAATCTAATCACTTTCCATGCTTTAAATGCTGTGTAAACATGAGGTAATTGTTCTTATATGTGAAAAATGATGTGTCTCATGTCAAGAATGTATCAAGACTGAATTTTTAGCTTTGTGAAATATTATCAAGCCTAGCCCATGCTCAGCAAATCTTTCTGGACTCAAATAAGTCACTAAAGCAAATAAGTATGTTCTTATTTATGAGACTGAGAGTTTATCTTGATTAGATATAAAGGATGTAAATAATGGCTTTCTCGTAGACAACTTCTAACATAAAAGAAACAAACTATATATCTATGTGTTTTCAGTATATCTAAAATACACTCATCAGTCACTGCAAAACACTTAATGCTCTTGATAAATTAAATGCATGCAGTTTATCTCATCAATTTGGCCCCTAAAAACTAAAAATCCATCTTTTCTGCCTTTTTTAGAAGGGAAATAACAGCAAAATTCACCATTAGTTGCAGAGTATAATCTGTTAACATCAAAGCTAATGGCTTACTGAATGTTTTTTCAAATCACTGTTTCAATGTCTGCAATCATTTCTTCAGCAATTATTAAGATAAAGTAATAGGGAAACAGAGTTTTAGTATTTCATCAGTGCTAAAGGAATAACTAATAGCACCAAACTCAGACCCCAGGCATGATATGGGCATGGCTGGTGGGTTTCCCCACCTTAACACTCAACCTTCAGGAACCAGATGTCTAGCAAAATGCCTCAAATGAAACAATAGTAAGAACAAGGGAGAGGATCTTTTGAGCTCTTTCATTGGGGTACATTTATCTCTGACTTGTTTCATCATGCATCTTTCTGGATGAAAATTTCCAGCCATGGAGACTGAGATAGTACCTACTCGGGGTCGCATGGACCAAAATTCTCCCTCAAGATAAACTGTCTCATAATCAGAAACAGGCAAAAAAAGAAACCAATGCATTCACAGTCTTATCATTGGCCATGTGGTCTTCATACCCTTTCGCCAGTGAGTTGAAGGCTCACGTGCAGCCCAGGTGAATGCAACAAGGCTCACTTTCTTCTGAACTGGAATCTTGTTTGTTCCTTCTAAGCATTTTTCACTCCCCATGACATCAGTGGGGGGTTCTCTGCCAGTTTTGCTGTCAGATACCATAATCTCTGAATCACTTTATTGTCCTCAGTAAAAGGGAGAGATCCAAAAAAAAGAACCTGAACCCATTGCTGGAAGTATTCTTGGAAATGTTACCATCTTCCACCTGCACTGCAACAGAGCCTTATCTTCAGTACCAGACTATCTGCAGCTTCTGGTATGTAACAATCCATTAGCTACAATTCTTTCCTCAGCTAGTCCATAACTGGCTGACAAAAATTTTTCAGTCAGACATCCATTGTTTATATCAGGGATACAAGGAGAGCCCCAAATAAATAATTTCAGTGCAAACCCCCAAATTAATAATTTCAGTGGTTAGTGATTATCAGTGTGAAATATCAAAGAATGTCTTCTGAGGGCTGCCAGTTTCTAGACCCTGGTAAGTTTACAGAGTTAAATAAGAAAAAATTCCTGTAATCATGGACTTCCCATGCAGAGGAAATAGAATTGAGCCTCTTCATATTTTTTTCTTTGTTAAAATAAGGTTCATTAATTTATCTAGATGCTCTCATAAAACTCTTTTTCCATATTCTCTCTCTTCTTTTCATTGGGCCTTACGAATTTTGTCAAAATCTTCTTATAAAATTGAAAATTTTGATCTGAGGTTATATATACAGGTTTATTAACAGTACACTTTAAAAACCTGGTTGCAGGAAAGCACAGAATTTCCCCTTTCTTGTACAAGCTTGGAAGATGTAGAAAAAAAATCAAAAATTCCACTTTGCAGCAGAGCCAGGTGTTAGTCAGTGAACATAAAAAATTAATTTCCTCTGGTGGCATTTCCAAATTCTCATGTGGCCAGAAGGAATTTTCTTCCTCTCATTCTCTCCTCTTCTCTCCTTTTCTGCATCTGTACTGAAAGGCTTCAAGCCCTGTACCTTCCTGGATCTTCTGCAAACTGAGAGAAAATGTCTTGGGTCTTAAAACATGATCTCAGACGCACAGGCTCCCACAGGCACCTCACAGAGATGTCTCAGCCTCTCTGTGGGACTGCTCAAGAACTTCAGCCACTCACAAAGCTGTCTTCCATCCAAAACTGTCCTGCTATGTGTCTTTCTGACCTATCCTACAATGGGAGCAAGGGGGAACATGTCCCTGGAACTTCTGAGGAGCTAGGACTGGTCCTTCTGGTTGTTTCCCATTTGTGAATACAGAATATCCTCAGATAGAGGTTTTGGTCAGCATTTTGAGCTTGAGTAATCTCAAATCCAGCGTATATTTACTTTTTATCCTAAGAGTAGATATAGAACCCACTGTTTAATGCTGTCTGGGTTGTACTTGGCATATACAAAACATATTACCTTTGGCCTGAACCATTTTTAAGAAGTGCGGAGAGTGAGTAGAGGAGCCACAGGAATTACATTTGTGTGTAGTGTTTAAGATATATAAATGGGGTGGAGCTTAAATCCCTGCGCTTTTGGAGATTATGCTCAGGAAACCATATTTTATGTGCTCATAAATAAAGCAAGAAAAATATCAACTTAACTGCGACATATACCTTTATGTGGGTATACTATGGAATTTTAATTATAATGAATGCAGTAATAAACCAATCCACCCTTAACAGCAAAGCAAAGCAAAGCAAAGCAACCCTCCCCCATTCCTTTTCTACTACTTTAATGGCTTCCTAAATCCCACAAATAAAACTGGTGAGAATACATATCCTGTTCTTACGCTGTTAAAAACTCTAGTTGTGGATTATTGCAGTTTCTTATTTTTTCAGGCCTCTTTCCAAGTCACAGTTTATCACAGTGTGTACCAGGTAGTTCAGGACTTTTAGGATACCAAAAAACAGTTGCAGCCAGTGATCAGCATAGGTGAAGAGTCATCAACCAGCACTCCGTATCAACACCAGGTCTCTGCTGGCTCTTCCCGGCACTCCTGCATTGCAGGATCAGGCACACAGACAACTTCTATTGTGAGACCTTGCTTGACAGCTCTGCATGTGCAGGGGAAGTCACAGCTGTACGCACATGCTTTATGCCCAAATGCAGAATAAATGCTCTGTGCCTGCAGCCACACAATAAATGATGATGTTTGCTGTCTAGTAGAGGTGGCAGGAAAAATTAATGAAGCTGAGACCTTTCCAAAAGTGGAAAAAATAACCAAGCTGGTATCAGGAGCATGAAAACACGCCACAATTATAGAAACACCACTAGGATTGTCTGTCTGGCAGGTGCTAATGTGGGATCACTTCTGGCAGGTACACCAGTGGTGACTCTAAAAATGTACAAGCTCAGAGCTCTTTATGTGTCTTGCTACAATCCACTTCCTTCAAACTCCTGACCTCTGGGAATGTCTCAAATGTCAGTATTTACTGGAGCTGTGCTTTTTGGGTGGAACAATAAGAATATGGGATTTACCACCAACAAAGGAATGTGCCTCCCAAATTTTTCCTTTTTCCCAGCAGTGGGTTTCAGTAGATTCAGCAGTGGGTTTCTGTAGATTCAATGGAATGATCATTTATATTTAAAGCAAAACATTTATTCCTTTTCCAAAATATTTTCGAAGTGTAAATCTTCTTAAATATTCTAGAAGTGTAAATCTTCTTAAATACCATACTATTGAGTGATAATTTATTTTACAGCTGGATGCAAGCTTTCTAAAACTTGCAGGATTAATTAAGTTCAAAGGAGAATCATAAACTATGGAAAGGGAGTCTCAATGATATTGGTATCACTTCTGACAGATCTTGATCTAATACGTTCTAAAAGGCTAGCAGACATGGAGAATACAACCTCCCCAGGCAATCTCTTCTGTGCTTCTTGGCATTACTTTTGGAAAGGTTTTCTCAGTGTCTGATCTGATTCTTTCTTCCTGCAATGCAAGCCCACTACTTCTTGTTTTGTAAAGCACAGGCATGGAGAACAGATTGTACTCTTCCTCTTTGTAACGGCCCTTTCTATACTTGACATATAATTTGGTGTGATTTTATGGGACTGTATGTTCACCAGGGATTTATAGTTAAAATGATGCTCATTTGAAGTCACTGAGTAAAAAACAAACGGAGAACAAATGCACATTTGTTTGCAAACAAAGATAGTGAAGATAAAACTAAGAAACTGCCATATGTTTTCACCAGCTGGAATTCATTCAACATTTTGTTAGTTCTGCACTTAAATGTCTTGTGAAACTTACTTTTGAGGTCCTTCTTAGGGTGACATGGGCTATGTCACTGGTTAGAAGTCCTGAATCTATGGATGGCAAAATGCAAAGAGGTCTCCAGCAGATGTCTTAGAGGGGACACATTAATGTGTTTCCCATTCTGTGTGTTGAAACCTCCAACACAATATTTTTCTTCCTCCCTTGTAAGTATTCTCCTGTGATGGACTAAGAAAGTCCCAATGAGAGAACTGGATCCTTTCAGCAGGTTTTGGTCTTTCCAAGTGTCAGGCTTCTTCAAGAATTGCGGAAAATCTGAAGTTGGTAGGGGACTAATTAAGACTAGTCAAACAGGATGTGGAGAATTGCATGAAAGAGCTTGCGAGGCTCTGGTCTAAGGCTGTGCCTGCACTGTGTTACTCTGTGCGGTACAGATTTGTTCCTGTAATTCTTTTCATCACTGGGTAAAAAAAAAAAAAAAATCAAGACAAAGAAAGAAACAGTCAGAATGGAGCCAAAACTGTTCTTTGAGCAAATTGAGAAAAAACTGCCTTTGTATACATGCAATTAATATCAAACCCAAACTGTTTACATAAAATTTATGAAACTGGGGTTTCATGAAAGAGTGAATTCCTGCTGTGAATCAATCTAAATTCAGTTTTGGGGAATTTTGGCTCAGGACTGCATAAAGCTAAATTATAGCGTATAACACAGTACGTCTGCAAGGTTACTGCTGCTCAGAAATTACAGCATAGCATGTACAGACACTGTATATGTGAGGAAATGATAATCCCTGCCTTGCCCGGGCCAGATTTAAATATTTAGCAATGTTACAGTGAAGTAACTCAGTACTTTGTATAATATGGTGGTGCTTTGAGTTTGCTGATTGAGAAGTTTGTGCAGAGGGACAGCTTTTGGTGCTTGTGCACTCCTCTGAATTAGAAGATGTGTCATATAACACTTATCTTAGATAGTGTGGGGGCAGTCAGTGAATGGTAACTGTGTTCTCCTGAAACAACAAGGATGTCATGTAGCACTTCTGGAGAGATAAGTGAACATTTGGACTGGGAAGGGTATGCAAGGGATACCAAAGTTCAGCAGCTAATTAGAGTGTTATCACTTGAAAAGTAACATAACTGAATGAATGAAGTCATGGCATCCAGGGAAAAAGCTTGTCATTTGTTAAATCATATTGTGGTGTACATGAACCATACAATGGGGACATTCTCAGGAATGCAATGTAGCAGAATTGGGACAAGCAGAAGTTTAGTTTAACTCCTGAATTTAGAGCATCTATAAATGTGCATGACTTCATTAACTTGCAATATGCACATCATCGTGTTATCAGTACAAAATCAAAACTCAAAAAAGTTCCAGCAGGTAAATCTTGTCATTTTGGAACATGAAGTCACCCTGACACACTATTTGCCCAACAATTATTTGAAATACTAATAATTTTCGTGAGTGAAATTATAATTTCTTCTTTAGAAAGAAACAAAAGGTGAATACACAGTTTGACACACAATTTTCCATTCAAAGCTAGGTCACATCTTACCCCATCCCAAGCTGGGCCTTAATCTGGTAGCCCACAAGATATGCAGGTGAGTTAAGTGGGCAAAAGATTTCTTTTTCAGTCTGAGTTAGCTTGACACAAATGAAAAGCTCTGTACAGAGGAAGGCAAGCTCATCTGAAGACAGGCTGTGTGTGGGAGGGAGGCCCACTGCAGCAGGATCTGCCAGCTCTCTGTGAAGGGCTAGGAGAGCAGAGACACTTAATTTCTCAAAAAAAAAAAAAAAAAACAACAAAACAAAACAAAACAAAAAACAAAAAACAAAAAAAACCACAACCCCCCCCTCCAAAAAGAAAAAAACAAAAAAAAAACCCAAAAACCCCCATAGGATTACTCAGTAAATCACATAACCTTGAGCTGTCAAGAAACGTAACATGAACGTGGTGATAGAATAATCACCACAGCTCATTGACGTAAACAGGACGACGTACAGGGACATACCAACACTCTGAAGCACGGGATGCAGAAAAACGACTCCACGCAAGGGGAAAACAAATGCCTGGAGTCTTATCTGGTGTGATAAGAAGCATTTACTTCTGAAGAAACTATTAAAGGGCCAATTCTCTAGCATGCACTTAGTTAGGGAGTACTAATTTGGCAATTATTTGTGGTGAAGAATGTGGCCACTAATGGGCCAGTCTTGGTGCCCCTGGAGAAATCTAATAATGGCTGGAAGGCAGACGCAAAAGAAGACATGGAAAGATGCAGACGGTTATGTGAGCTTACAGGGCAGCTTTGCAAATCACACAGGAAGTGTATGAAACCATCAAGTGATCCCTCTTCTGCTGTTATGAAAGAGGCATTTTTCAAATACGTCTGAAGAACCTAAAGCAAGCTTCCCTCAGCCCTAAGTATTTTCCTTACCTTCCATGTGTATGGACACTGACTCTTTAGGGAAGCTTTATATTCAAGTGCAGAGGCTTTCTGTGGGATGTTTGCCCAGTGCAATGGTCATTCCCTTTCCTGCTCTTTTATTGTTTCAGTCTCCAGGCAGAAAAATGCTGCATCCAAATGCTGCATCCACAGGCAGTTGTGAAGCAGATATTACACCAATTCACCAAAAGCACAAACAAGAGGTGTACTTTCAAACAAACAGGACAAAATGCCCTCACCTGCTGTCCGTGTCCATGACCACTGAAGTTAGAGGAAGACATCTGCTGCTATCGATGTAGTCTACTTCACATGATGACGAATTGCAAATAATTGGAAAGCACAGATCAGACAGGATACAGAACAGCCAGGATTCTAATAAATTCTTCATGACAAAAGGCTAGGCCACCTTTAAGTCATGCCATGATGTAGTGGATATTTGCTGGGAGCCATAGAGAAATGAAGGTAAAGACAAATGGAGAAAATATAAATTAAAGAAATAGAAAAAAAGAACAAGGGTGTGTAATTTATACACACTTTTCTAGGCTTTTCTTTAGTTATCTATTCCTGCTTATTACACCAAGAAATAAGAAGTCACCAGCATAACATGCATATTCGTCAGGCAGCCTTTTAACATAATACGCGACTGCTGGACCTGAACTGTAGTCCAAAAAATACTTAATTAATAAAAACATGGAATGCAAACTAAGGCAATAAACACGTAAAAATACAGTGTGTGGCTTAAATCTTTCCACATTATTAAAAATCCAACTCATCCAACAGTACATTTTCAAGCTCTTTTGCTCTGTGATTTATTACAGAGGCTATCATAATTAATTACTTTCAATTAATAGAAGATGGAAACATTAATTGGTCCTATTTAAGGTTTGATTGTATTAAATGATTCTACCGGTGATCAAAAATGTATTTTGAAAGGGAGTTTAGGCTAATATATCAGCAAATGAGGCGCTATAAACATGATTAATATGCACATTAGACTTTCCTTATCACTTTTTGTTGGCAGTTTTTATCCGGTCACAGCTGAAATTCCATTGAGTTCTTTCTCCTTTTGTATAAAATACAGATTATGTGGAGACAGCCGTCTGAGTAACTGGAGTTTCATCTTGTATGGCCATTAATTATTATTGCTCCTTTAGTATTTCTTATCTATCACAGAGATGTATGACTGTATTTTTATAGACATTTGCTGTTTGGAAAAAAACACACTTTTGTGTGATGGCGCCTCAACATTCTTTTATTGCAGAAAGGATTGACAACACATTTTGCACATCTATGAAAGGGTGGAATAAGATGTTTATAGCTGTCATCATTGTAGAGGTGTGTATTTTTGGTAATACACCAGGGAAATTTCTGGGCAGTATAGCCAGCCTTTACTGCAATATTTTGACTTCTGACTTTTAAAAATACATCTACAATTATGATGTGTGCATTTCAAGGGAATCATATGCACTATGAAATTTTTCACTGAATTATCCTTGCAGTTGGGGAAATCTGAGAATGCATTGCCCTCCTGGCAGTTTGTTAATGTTCAGGTGTTGTTTTGCACTATACTCAGAATTATTTTCTTGTCTCAATTACTTCTCACTTCTCACAGGGGAAAAACTTACATTGACTTCTGGTTCAAAAACAGAAGCAGTGTGTCAAATACTTGTTGCTACTATTTCAAACAGCCATTATCATTGTTGCCATGAGAGAATCAGATGCAGAACTGAGGGGATTCCAGACACTGAAGTTTCACTGCAGTGCTCCCAGCAAGGATCCCTCTAAGACCCCATCTCATTGCTCCAACAGACTCAAACCTTCTTGCTTCCCACCCAAAATTGTCTATCACCAGTGTAATGCCCTACTTGTCCTAGGACCAACATTAACTAATAAGGTGATAATCTTCTCAGTCTCTTTTACCAAAGGGTGCTCAGTGCAGTGTAAGCTTCTCTAGCCCAGTGCGGGCTGCAAGCAGCAGCACATGCAACATGCAGACATAGACCTGGACTCAAGTACACACTATTTCTGTATGAACTCACAGTTGACATATGCTAGTAGTTGTTTGAATTTAATTCAGATTTTTGGCATAACCATCTCCCACCCATCTGGTGTCCTTCTAACAGCCAGGCATCTCTCTTCCTCAGTTGCTCCCTGCTGAGGAATACCCTGCTTATATTAGAAATTATTATTAGTCTGAACATGATTTCTTTACTGTTTAATTTCTTTCTGCTCTAAAGGCCACCCTGTTTACCTTATGTGATATTTTCACAGAATCACAGAATGAGCTAGGCTGGAAAAGACCTTTGAGATCATCAAGTCCAGCCTATGACCTAATACCTCCTCATCAACTAAACCACGGCACTGAGTACCATGTCCAGTCTTTTTTTAAAAACATCCAGGGACAGTGACTCCATCACCTCCCTGGTCAGATAATTCCAGTGCCCAATCGTTCTTTAAATGAATTTTTTCCTGATGTCTAACCTAATCTTCTCACGGTGCAACTTAAGGCTGTGTCCTCTCATTCTGTCAGTGATTCCTCTCTGTGTTAGTGGTTACACCTTCCCCTGTGTGTTCCACTCATCTCATTGGCATGCACCGCATATTTTTTGCCCAGTTTCACTGTTAAACACAATTGAGCAAGAACATCTCCAAAACTGACAGAAGCTTATCAGCAGCTTCCTCCAGCTCGCTACACCTTCCTATGCAGCTCCTCACATATCCCACAGTTTTTACTGAGCTCTTTCTTAGGGTTAACTGTGTTTCTGGTGTTACTGTGGGGAAAAAAATAGTGAAGTCTGGATAGTTATGGAGGAATTGTTCCAGTTTTAAATCAGCGTGGATGATTTCCTTACCCTCCAAGTGTTTTTCCTCTGAATAGACAATAATTTTCAGTTATGTTCATTAATATTTGTTAACATTCATTCCTTTTGAAAGAAAAAAACAGCTTTTTTTGTAGAATCTGGCAAAGAGAACACGTTTTCCCAGTCTTTTCTGTAGTCAATATTTACAGAAAATATTGTCTCTTTTCTTAATTTAATTTCTTGAAGCAATATGTGGGACATAATTTCCAGCTGCTCTGGGGAACCCTTTGGGTGAGAAGGAAGAGGGCACGAGAGCCTGGAAGCAGATGGCATCATGCCCAGGGGATGGTCTGGTGACACCTGATGGGTCTGAGGGTGCCTCCAGGAGCCAGTGCTGGATGCTGTGCAGAGAACAGGATGTGCACCCAAGAAGAGACTAGGCAGCATCCTGTCCCCAGCAGCCAGGCTCTGTCCCAACCCCAGCACATGTACTTCCACCCTGGTGCTCAGCAGTCTGCTTAAATCCACCTCTTACTGCATGGGTGCCGACAGTTACTTATTCATAAAACTATTTTGGAATAGTTATTCCACCACAAATTCATCCTATGTCTTTTTCAGGAAAAAGGCCTTCATAGACAAGCTGTAATGAGATATAGTTGACTTGATGCATGTCTAGGGACCTGATTTGGAGCAATGTAAAACAGACGCCCCAAATTAGTGGATAAATTTTCTTTTGGTCTTTGTGTGCCTCCATTCCATAGCTGTGGAATGGATTTGAGTTTTATTTATTTTTTTTTTCTTCCTGTCCTTTGGGGTCAGGGTGAAAATCAGATTATATTTACAACAGGTTCACATTTCCAGAAAAAATGTTTGCATTTGAACACTAAGGAGGAAAAATGGCCTAAAATTTCACACAGAAAAAAAATCTTAAAAACCCAAAATGTTGATTAATGAAGTGAGCAGTTTACGGTCATGTGGGCGTTTAGAAGGAATAAATATCTCCTGATCTTGATGTCTTTTTAACATCATCTGTTGGATGTCATTCAATGCACATTGCAACACTGCTTGAGGAGACATGCAGTGAACTGCCAAGGGAATTTCAGTCAGAAGTTTCAGCCAAATATTTAATATTTTCATTATTGCCTTAAAAGTTACAGGTGATAATAATTGAAATATGTAATATTTGCCAACATCTTTTTTATGGTTTTGATTGAGCACAGTGCCAAGGGACACTACACATATAAATAAAGTCCAAACAAATTTGGGTCAAAATAAATAACTTTTAAAAATCTCTGAGCAATCCAAACTCAGCTTTAAACATATCTATTACAACATCCATTACAACAGAGTTACCTCTGATTGCTGGATTGCTGATATTAATTTCTAAATTACTTTTCCCTGAAGTAAACTGCAGGAAAAATTCAGGCACAGGCTCAGAAACTCACAGACAGGCTATGTCCACACTAGTAAATTAAATTACATTAGAGCATGAGCCCAAGTTTTAGCACACAGTCACTATTACATGTCTAGCTTGTCTTGATCCTCAGATAGGTTTGGGGGCTTCTTGTCACAGAAATTTGGCTCAGGAGAAGCAAATGGCAAGAAAAAAGCCCTAGCTCTAGAAGAAGATTGCTGAAGAGTTACACTAGTACTAAATAATGAAGAAGAATGTAAACAGATTATAGATAGAGAGCCTGAGACCAGCTAATGGCTGAAAAAATAGATGACAGATAAAAAATGATAAGGCTTGTCAAAAAGAACAAAGCCTCTGTGTGCATCATGCAGATTAAGGAATTAGAGTCAAAAGGTTAAGTGTGAGCAACAATGAATATGAAAAATGAGTAAAAAAAAGAAGAAAAAGGCAAGTTTGTTTCATAAATCAGTTCTAGTCTTCAATTGCTGTAGGGAAAAAAATAAAAGGATATTATGCCTGCAGGCTGGACACTGGGAAAAGTATTGGCATTCTCAGCAGCAGCTGAAAAGTGTCCTGTTCTAACTGTTGCAAATATTGGCCTCACTCAGGTTACCTATCGTCGTGTGCTTTGCTTCATGGTGTGAACCAAACTGATCTTCAGTCTAAAAGTCCAAAAGCCTGGAGCATTTTTTGAACTGACCTCATGCACATCCAACTCTGTGCATCTTAAGAGTTTGGTTACTTTATAGAATAGGAATGTAGACAAGAGGTTCTATCAAGTGTATAGTAGGTGCTGCCCATGAAATACGTGTTCACAACAGATAATCATTCTGGGTGTAGCATCTGTTCTTTTTACTGTGGAGAATTCTTCTGAGCAGATATCTAAAAGCACTTCTAGTTTATTGAATAAATATGGAATGTTTCTAAATCTGCCATTTTAGAATGAAAAAAAAATCCGGATAATTACCAGCAACAATAGCTAAATTCACAATGTTTTCCTCCCCTAAGTTTAGATATGTCATTGAAATCTCCTCCTGCTAGTGAAGACAAATCCAATTGGTTTACATTACATAAACTCTGGAGCAGGAGCTCTGCAATATCTCCACTTCAGGAACAAGAAAGAGTAGGGCACAGTCTGCACAGCAAGTGGATTGGACCTGTCTGTTCAAATGAAACTGCTTTCATGCCATTTGAAAGGACTAGCTATTCACATCCTCTTCATCACATCATTAGGACATAGCAAAAAACCAAGCCTATTTATTCTAAAATGGAAATGAGCTCTGCTCATAAAATCTCCCTCAAGAACTACATGATGACTTGTGCACAGGGGCCATAAAGATGCCTTTGCTGTGACTAATACAGAAGAAAAAAAAGTGCTATTCCTTTTCCAAACACCCCAGAATCCACTGAGATGCACTTGTAATGCTATAAACAGTACCTAGGAACTGCTGGCCCACAACAACCGCATGAAGAGCTACAGGCTGGGAGAATAGTGAATGGAAACCTGCCAAAAAAGAAAAGAAAGATGCCTTGGGGTGCTGACTGGCAGTGGCTGAACATGAGCCAGGGTGTGTCTAGGTAGCCAAGAAGGCCAATGGCATCCTGGTGTGGCCAGCAGGACCAGGACAGTGATCATCCCCCTGTACCTTGAGTGCTGTGTCCAGTTCTGGGCCCCTCACTACAAGACGGACACTGAGGTGCTGGAGCGAGTCCAGAGAAGAGCAGCAGAGCTGCAGGGTCTGGAGCACAAGTCTTAAGAGTGGATGAGGGATCTTGGAGCAAAGGAGGCTCAGAGGGTAACCTCATTGCTCTCTACAACTACCTGGAAGGAGATTGTAGCCAGGGGGAGGTTGGTCTAGTCTCCCAGGTAGCCAGTGATTCAGCAAGAGCAAATGGCCTCAAGTTGCACTAGGGGAGGTTTAGAATGGATATCAGGAAAAATTTTTCACTGAAAGTGTTGTCAAACATTATAACAGACTGCCCAGGGAAGTGACTGAGTCACTGCCCATGAAGGTGTTTAAAAGATGTGTGCTTGTCTCTTGGGGACATGGTTTAGTGGTGGGCTTGGCAGCACTGGGATAACAGTTGAACTCAATGATCTTAGTGATCTTTTGCAACCTAAATGATTCTATGTTTCTAAGAATGGTAATATCAATATTTGGGCAGAGCCTCAGTTTCTTGTCTCTGGTAGTGAGCATCGACAAAGCAGGATGTACCAACAGGATGGGTGTGTGTGTAGTGATGTTTTCAACAGTCCTCCTGATTTCAGCTCAAGTAGAGTCAATTTCTTCTCAGTAGCTGTTCCAGTGCTACATCTTGGATTTGAACAAAAATGGTGTTGATGCTTTGATTATCTTTCTATGTTGCATTTATCCAAAGTCAAGGACTTTTTTCTTTGTCTCATGTTCTGCTTGTGAGGAGGTACTCAAAAAAACCCCAAAACTGGGAGGGTGCACAACTGGGGTAGGTGACCTAAGCTGACCAAATGGATATTCTCACCCCAGAATGCCATGCCCAGCATATAAACTGAGGGGAGTTACCCAGAAGGTGATTATGATTATGATTATGACTATGATTATGATTATGATTACTTCTACTATTACTACATACCATTAATATGGTATTTTATTTTATTTTTAAATATTAAACTGGTCTTATCTCATCAAACAAATTTTACTTTTATTCTCCTCCCCATTCCACTAGGGAGAATAAAGGGGAGAATAAAGGCAAGATTGAGCCAGTGGCTGTGTGGTGTTTCATCACCAGCTGGGTTTAAAACCACAACAGCTTTCAGTTCTCTGTGACTTTGATGTTTCATGGGGATTCTTTTACCATTAACAAGTCTAATTTATTTTTCAACCCAGGAAAATTTTTATATCTACAGTGTGCTATGACAATGAGTTGTATATCGTAATGACATTCTATATAAAGAGACACTCTCCCTGGATGGGTGCATGGTGTTTAACTTCAGCTCCTCTGTGGTGGAAGCTCAGGAAGGGCTGAAGTCCTGCATGTTCTTTGGTGTCCCAAGTTCCCTTCTCCTCTCTGTTTCACTTTTATCTCCTCTCTTTGTTGTAGGGTAGGTGATACATACTCCCTTTCTACCCTAACAGTTATAAAAGTTAAATAAATTAGGTCTGCATTTTGGATTTAGCTACATAATATGCAGTTGCATGAAAATTAATGTCCTGTGCTTGGAACAGGATGCAGTATTATTCATCTCTTCATGGGCTTTTTTGTGGCATTGACTTCCTTCACATCCTCATTAACACAAAATAGTTTGTCTTAACAGTGAATCTTTACAATGAATATTCATGGCCTAAAATTATCCATGTTTTACAGCAGAGAAGCTGAGGCACAGGTGAAATGTTCACATTTGCAGAATGCCTAGCTTGGGGTGGCCAGTCCAAGTCATGCAATGCATGATTTTTCCAAAATGCTGCACTGACTAGAGACTGTGCTTGGGTAGAAACAACAGCAAAATTGAAGGACTGTGACTGGCAGCTGATAATTACAAATGGTTTTAGACACCAATACATAATGCATGTTCTCTCCCTTCTGGGGACAAGAATCAAAGGTAAATCAAGAGCACTAACCAAGTGAATATGGCACTCAGTTTTTAGTGCCTGCTCACACTGACTACCTAAACTTAAGCACAGGGCTTTAGTTGTCTCAAATACAGAACAAGAGGCAGTACAGCATGTCTGGTTCCCATCTGTGAGCAGGATGTATCTATAAACAACAGCAGCAAGTGAAGTACCAGCTACAAGTGATCTTCTGGCTTTAAAAAAAGACAAAAACCACCCAGCCTGTATTCAAGAAGAGAAGGTTTAGTTTCAAATTCTAAGTGGTAGAAAGTGATATTTGTGCAATATGCACACATCTAGACACAATATTTGAATCGAGAAAGTAAGTGGGTGGAGCAGTTTATCTAATTCTGGAGGGGCAGAAGTAGAATTGATATGTACACCAGGGGCATCTTTTCTGGTTTTAAGTGTTCTCAAAGCACTGGGCAACCTTGCAGGACCGGAGTTTGGCAGGGGACTGGAAGGGGACTGATATGCCTGAACAAGTGTGTCTCCAAATATTGTTAGGATCAAGATGTATGATATATAAAGAAGTTACTGGGCTCCAAACCGGAGTGAAGATTCACCAAGGGAGTTACCAATCATTATAATTAAAAGATATTTTAGGCAAAAATTGATGAGTAGACATCAATTAAGAGAGGCCATGTTCATAAAAGCAGGTACATTTCCATTCTTCTCTCAACACCACTGAAATCTGTCCACGTCTTGGAGCAATGGCCCACCCTTTGTCAGCTACAGACAGGGCAAACATGTCCAAAATATGCCAAAGGAAGTGGCTTTCCTTTGCTCTGTGCTGGGAAGTTTTGTTTTGACTGCCTGGTATGAGTTCAAGTGATTGCAGAGCCCATGAGTGATGAATAATACAGGTAATGCACATTAAGTGACTCCTTCTGTGGGGGATCACTCACCTGGGGATCAAGGGAGAAGGCTGTCATGGATATATTTAAGACCTGTGAGCATTTAATAAGAAAGTATCAGTTATAATTTCTTGTATATTTTTACACTGTTTTGTAATCCCCTAATTCAGGTACTCAAAATTATCTGCTTCTGTATTCTGTTTTCCTCCAGTTTTCAGGTATTAAGTTGCTCTTATTACATAGAATTAAAATGAAAGTTGGTGCAACTGGTTCTTTCTGCTGTGCATGCTTTGAACATTTCATCACTTTCTTCCAACATAAATTGTAAAGATTTTTGTGGTAAGCAAATTACCACGGAGAACTAACACAAAAATTTGTCCATGTGACTGAAACAAGCAGATTAGAGTTTATTTTTAAGCCCTACAGCTTTACTACACATACAGATTCATACGTGCATGCACACACACAAATATGTGTATATATCATACATTTAATTATCTGACAGATTTTATCAAAGACTGATATTATTAATGAATTAAATTACTAGGTAGAGTCAAATTTTTGCTTTCAGCTCAAAGTATGAGCAACAAAAACTGATTATATATATTTTTTAAAAAAGGTTCTGTCTTAAACATCCTGAAGACAATTTTCAGCATCGTTAAAGGTCATTTTGGGGCTCATTATTTGACACTAACTGGGAACCTGTGGGCTCACACCCTCAGTATCTTTGGGTGAGTTGGGATCTCCAGTCTTTGACGCTGCTGACAGACTGAAAGATCATAGTTGCATGGCATGGGAGTAAGGAAGAAAGCAAAGGGGCTGACCAGAGGACTAGAAAAAACATGACCCCTAAAGAAAGATGAATGAATGGAGTTGTTTAGTTCTGTGAAGAAAGGACATGCTAGTGATTTTCAAATATGTAAAGCACCACTGCAAAGAGAAAGAAGGGTTCTGATTTTCTTGTCCATGATAGATGGATAAAAATGAAAGGATTAACTACTTCCAGAAAGGTTGAGACAAAATATTTTTAAAAATCCCTTGCTACCTGCAAGCATAGTAAAGGCCTGATATAGAAAGATTTAAATAAAATATTTACATGCTGATTACCTAGATGTGGACAGAACAATGGTTTAGATGATTTCTTAAATTTCTTTCCTAATTTAGTTGCCTATTAAATTTTCATTTCCATTGTTTTCGCTTTAGGTGACACACACTTGAACTAGTTACCCCACCCAAATTACTCTTCTGAACACAGGGGAAAAAAAAAATGGATCCCTACCCCAGAAATGAACTTGGCCTAACTCAGAATCATTCTCTCCTCCCTCCTGTGTCAATCTGCAGTCATTTCTTCTTAGGGAAATCCATTTTCCCTGGACAGGTTTTGCTTTTATGGGGCAGGTACAGGTTGCCTCTCCTCCCTGAGCTTCTCAGACTCTGCTACACGGCTCCCCACAGCTTCACTGTGGGAGCTGGATTGCAGCTTGTCCACTGCAACATGCACTGACACTCTAGTGCTGCTTTCACCTTTGTTGCAAAACGAGTTTACGTGAAAGGACAACATGCGTCCTTAAAATTTACCGGGGGGGAGAGAGAGGTGGGGCAAAGGAACAGCATCAAGAGGAAAAGCAGACAACTAATAAATGCATGTAGGGTTTCAGAGCAAGAAAGCTGTTGCACTCATCTGAAATTTCCACCATTTTGCACAATATTTCTTCCATCATTTTCTGGAAGCTTCAGATTTTCTAGAGCAGCTTTCCCATCAGCAGCAATCCACAAATTACCACTCAAGAAATGCTAAACAAAGACCTTAGCAAACTCAGCAGCTCTACCCCCCATTTTTATTTATGCAATGCACAAGTCAAGGAAATAAATTTCATTCAAACCAGTAGAGTGCATGAGTACTGCGACCAGAAGGGGTTGTGCAGTTCATGAGAGCCCTTCCAGGCTTTCAGGCAAACAAAACTTGCAGCTGCCTCCTGCACCTCCCCACCAAGTCCTCTGCTCAGGACCTGTCTTTCCCCCCAGGACTTGGGATCAGCAGAGTCAGTCAGATTGTGTGGCCAGCACAGGCTACACTGCAGTGGGTGCACTGGGGCTGCAGGGCAGGGCAGGAGGTCCCAGCTGCATCTCCCCTTACTGCTCATGGCAAAAAGCCCTCAGCTGCTTGCAGGATGGGGATTATGTGTGTGGGAAGCTTTGCTCCCACACCAGGCACTACAAGAACATGACCAGGACCACAACAGTTGTGTTTGGAGGCTGCAGAGATATTGTGCTGGGAAAGAGGAGCCATCCTTCAGAGTTACCAGAAAGTATAGAGCTGAAAAGGTTGTGGTAAAGGTTAAAAAAAGAAAAAAAGTCCAATAATCTTGGGGTGCTGGATTTCTCAGAACATGTTTGTAAAACGTCCAGTGAGCCTACCTAAAATTGGGGATGTTAGCAGGTATGGATGAAACCATCTAATCCTATTCCCCAAATCTCTCTGTTTTTGTGCTTATTTTCAAGATGATACATCATTTTGTAGGAAACAATTAAAAATCTTCAGCAGCCAACCTTGAGACTTCCTGAAGCAACATGCACAACCAGGCATCCTCACAGCACCAATGCCATGTTCCAATGAGAAACACTTTAGCACAGTGCTCCTCATTTCTTTAAATTGGTTGGATCTACTGAGGAAAAGAAAAGAAAAGAAAAGAAAAGAAAAGAAAAGAAAAGAAAAGAAAAGAAAAGAAAAGAAAAGAAAAGAAAAGAAAAGGAAAAGAAAATGAAAAGAAGGAAATAAGGAAGAGAAGGAAGAAAAGAAAGCATCCTGTTGCATGCAAAAAACAGACCCAGCAGTGGCAAGAGCTGGGCAGAGTGGAGCCTTTCCTGATAATATCAGTTTACTTTTTAATTAGATGCTGAGCTTTTAAAGACAATGGAGTAGACATGATAAAGAGCAGGCTATTAAGTTTCCCAATTACAGAGCACAAAGAATCCAATAATTTATGTGCTGATAATCTCCTGGTAATCCTCCGGGTGCTGCCGGAGCGTAAGCATCCTGATTACTCCTCTGCTCTTACATGGATTTGTTCTCCTACCATAGCTGAATTTCCCCGTTATGTTTGGCACAGCTCATTTAAAACAACCACAGTTACCTCACAGCCAAACCGCTGGCCTAAGTTTAGCTAAGATGAATAGGCAGCCGTTCATCTGCGACAGAGCCTTTGGTGTAAGTGTGGCCAATTAGTCACACGTTTGGTGTTCTAATTAGGCAACGCTGGGCCTTTCAGAAAATGTGCTGTTGATTTAGGTACTTCCTCAAACAATGCTAAATTGTGTTATGTGAAATTCAATTAGTTCTTTTCTAAATGTTTCCACATCTGTTATTCTTTAAGCATAAAGTGATGAGGAGAGAAGGAGAAGTGAAAAGCCAGAGTCTCCACTGGTGAAATATGTTAGGCCTCTGGGACCAGCCCTTTTTCCAGCTTTTGACCCTGAACAGTGATATACAGGAAGGAACAAAGTTGGAGAGCTATCATGGTGAAGCCCTTTAAAATAAATCATTATAGAAGAAATACTGCAACTGTAAGGGAACATAATCTCTTATGATAGCCATAAACTAAGCTTTGTTTGGAAATGGATGGCATGGGGAAAGCACCATTAAGCAAATGATTATAAATTCTTTTTTAAGAACTCCATTTTTTTACGATAATAGTGATATGTTTAAATCCCAAGATTAACCAAAAATAAGTACAGAGCCAGTTTACTGTTTTGTGGAATGGTTTTGTGGAGTTTTATTTTTGTTTCAGATTTTTCCTCTGAGGACTGAAAAAGGTGGCAAGACCTCCTGTAGGAGGCTTTCAGGGGGGAGGAATGGGGTGCATTTTTTGTTTCTGTTGCAGCATTTTGCGATTTTTTTGTCCACATTCAGAAGAACAAAGCACCACAATCCTTTTGATCCCTCGAACAAAGCGCCAGGCTTTCAGTGGAGCTTTTCGGCGCTCCTCATGACCCATGAGGTTTACATTTGCTAAGGGCTTCTCCCAAAACGTGGGCTACCCCTGGCCCTTGTTGTGGCCATGCTGTGTGTCCGACCTGCAGCACACAGATGTCAGGGCATCGGCGAAGGCAGAGCAAAGATTTCTCCGACGTCGTGACTCAGCCAAAAACCACAGCTGTCTAAAGGTGAAGTTGTACATGCATTTGATCCTTGTTGCTGTTATCACCTTTTCACTGACCAACATTTCAAGCCTTATCTGTGGCTGGCAGGCCATGTTTCAGGATTGTCAGAGCCCGGATATAGCCTGTGCGGTTTTCTGATGATATATCTTGATAAGATTTGTGGAATGCGAGAGATGAAGTTGTCAGCACTGCTTTGTGACACCTCTGTACATGTCAGAAAATGAAAATATTTTCAGAAGCGATGGCATTATTTTGACTGGTGACACAAACTTCTAAGACAACACTTGTCCTTGAAAAGTGAAAAAAAAAACAAGAATGCACAATATTTATAATAATAGACAAAAAAGTGGTCTGTCCTGGAAAGGCATCAGGTTTGAAGGGGGAACCAGATGAGAAAGGGGACTGTAAAATCAAGCCTTTCTGGAGCTAAGCTGATAAATTATTTTTTCCAGCTGTAATTACTGCTATTGCATAGACATGTCATCTGTGTAAATCAGGACCTTGAAGTCTTCCTTTTTATAAAAAAATCATCTTAAAATAAAGTAGAACCAAACAAGTGCACAGAACCCTCTCTTTTCAGCCACCATGTTTGCCTCCAGGTTCAATCATCACATTACCTATAAGGCAGCTCAATTATGCCACAGCTTCCAAAACAGGACTGTTTTTTCTTCCCCAGATGATGGTGAAATTAAAGAAGTGCAAATCTTAGCAGAAGTCTAGGAAGCCCCAGCATCATGTCACTTCCCGTGGCTCTCTGCAGGACTTGCTGAGGTGCTCAGCTTGAGTAAGAGAATGCTGCCAGTTTTAGCAATGGCGCTTATCTGTACCAGCCACAATCTGAGCATTATGATCTTACAAATAATACAATATTCACACTTTATTTCTTTAAAACAAACAGCAGGAGGAGGTTAGCTGTGAACTCATTCTGCATTCAAAAAGTTTTGAAAGCTTTTTGTTCAAAAGATGAAGGAGAATTGGAGGCAAATAAATATCCTTAATAGTTGTTGGAATAATTCAGGTATTTTTATTGAAAAATCCTGCTGCATGAAAGCTGAACTGTTAGTAGCAATGCATATGTTTTTGGAAAAAATATCTGGCCTCTTCCAGAAAAATAATAAAAAAGAGCTATCCAAGTCAAACCTTGAGACTGTTGATACAAAAAAAAAAAAAAAGGTGGGGGGGTAGTTTTGGCAGAATCCTTTTCCTTTAGAATACAAGAGTTCAGTTTCTCTTTTCAAACTGCAGAAGTTGTCAGAAACAAACAGAACAAAAGTTCTCTTCTTGAATTTTAAATTCAGGCTAAAGGTATTGAGACAGAAGAATATTTTTAAAGTTTGACAGAAAACATTAAAGTAGAAACCTTTCAAAAAAGAGAAACAGTTTTGAATATGTCTAGAAGTTATTAATTTTTGACAGGGAAATTTTCTATCTACCTCCCATGAGGTCTTTGAATTTTGTTTCTAAATCAGGTCAGATGCATCAAAAGCCTCTCAATCTTCTTCCAGAAATACGATGCAACCAACATTAATAAACTAATTCCCTAACCAATATGGCTTTTTAAATTCCACCCAGAAAATTATTAAGTTTAAACAACTCTAAAAAACCAAGCAGGTTTTGAAGATGACTTCTCCTATTTAAAACCAATGAGGTTCTTTGTAACAACCATGGTTTAGTTGCATGAAGTTTTGCTCCAAATTCCCCTACTCAACAAGCATCTTTGAGGTTCCACATGTCACACCAATTCCAAACATCTAAAAGTTGCCCTGTGCAAGGCCTCTACCTCATTTATTAGGTGATAGTCATAGCAGAGACAGATGTCTGTTCACCTGAATGAAGAGTGAGGGGAGCTGCTAAAACAACTCATTGCCAATGACCACAGGTCTTGCTTACATACAGATGTGTTTGTGTTTATATGTGTCACAAATAAAATAATAACCCCTGCCACCATTCACAGGCAAGAGGTCAAACATCCTGCATCAATACCTTCACTGTGGATCACTTTCAGAAAGTACCATAATATCATTCACTGCTCTTAAACACTTTTCTAGACTAAGAAAGTAGATGTTTTCAGGAATGTATTTAGATGCAACAAGCATCTACAAGGATGTAGAAGGAAATATGTACAAGGAAATACCTGAGAGGAAAATAAATTATTAAGGAGGACTTGACAAGACCAGCAAATTATCTGGGAGTGTGCTGAAGGAGAAACTCCATCTGTAGTGATCCTGCTGTGGGAAAGAACAGCAGAGGCAGAGCGGTTCCTGAGCCCCCTCTCATTCAGTGTCAGCTGAGCATCTGGCTTGCCCACAGAATGCCCTCATATTAAACCCTGCATCTAGGATCAGAAGCACATCAATCTTCATGTCCTGAGCTGATAGTTACATTCCTAATCCAGGCAGGTTGAGCCCAAGCCCTCACAGTGAGGGGGAGTAGTTGGGTTTTCTGAAACTGGCTTTTAATGGGGAATAGATTGACCAGATGACATTCTGGTTTTCATCTCTTATGTTAATAGAGGTCTCCGCGTCCAAAAAAAGTTTGGTTTTGGCTTTGGGCTGTTTTTATCACAGCTTGTGGTTGTATTTTAAAGCACACTCTTGCCTACTCTATATTTTTCAGTCAGAGGAAAGGAGCACTTTTCTTCTTTTACCCATAGAGTTGGCATGCAGTGGATGCAAGTCAGCTTCACTCCTCAGAGCCGCAGACTTCAGGCTGTAAAGCTGGGCAGTCACACTCCTCTCTTAAATATTTTTAACAAAAAACACTAACACAGCAGCCCACTGCTGCCTCAGGCCTCTCCAGCTCTTGGAGGGCATTTTTCTATTCTAAAGCTCCCTGCTCTTCCTTTAGCCCCACCATGTCCATACATGTCCCTTTTCCTGCTTAGTTATTCCTAGGGTGAGTCTGCTCTCCTCACACTCCTGACTCTTATTAGCATAATCAGAAACACTACTCACCCGACTGTGGGAGGCTAAAGCACTTTTTGTCTTACTTCATTTCCCTGTCTCCTCTCAGGGCTCTGTCCTGCATCTCTAAATTCAGCCTACAGTCTGCAGCAGCAGGTGTGGCAGATGAGATGTCATATGAGATGACATGGCTCTTCCTTGGTTGCTGTGCCATGGACATCCCAAGAGGGATGGGCACAGCAACAATCCAAGGCCATCTCTGCCACAGCACCCTGGAAAAGGGCAGCTGGGCATTTGCTCTCCAGGTACCTTGTTCATCTCTAACTGCTGTTTAAAAACAGTTTTATTCACTTTTTTTTTTTCTGACAGCCCTGTGACTATTCTCTCACATATGGGTTGCATTGTTCTCTCTCATATGGGTTGTGCCTTTTGTGAAGAAGAGCTGCTATCATTTCTTCCTCCTTTCTTTATTTCTTTCTTTTTTTTTTTTGAAGTTGCAGCTATACAAAAAAAAAAAACCAAACAAACTAAAGATTATCTTAGCAATGAAAGGCAAGGCAGGATTTCTTTGAAATAAGCACTTATGTCATCCTGCTCTGTTAAATAAGTGAATGTGTAGTCTGAACCTACAGAGTGACAAATCCTTTCATGCAGGCCTTCTGCCAACAAAAATCCAACGAAATCAGGGAGTTCTACTCACATTATGCAGTTTTGTAAGAGGTTTTCCAGGTGCTGTCAGCAGCAATAAACCTGGCATCCTTTTAAAGAGAAATAAGTTTATTCACCCAACATTTCTAGGCTCATTAAGTAGCTGTCCTTAGATTTTCTTTTTCTAAATACCTTAACAGACTATAGTCTCTGGCCTTGGTATTAGGACAAAAAATACCCTAAGGACATCTCTGTGCCCTTCTGCCAGGCAGGAGCATGCTCTCCCTATGCTCTGCCCAAGAACTGTGTCACCAGGTTAGCCTGGAGCAGAGCCCAAGCTAATAGGAGCAAGCACTACCCAGACTTGTGGACCAGAGCATATTTCTGTGCTCACTGAGTCTACTCCGTGGCTGGGTTTGAGACAGTCCATGGCTGGCTGCATCACACTCAAGGCAGGGCACATTTGCCCCTGCCTGCCACAGACCCATGCAGATCAGCTTCCTGCCTGTGAGGGGAACGGCAAAGATTTTACTGTAGGTAAAAGGGAACTCAGTGCAGGCTTCAGAAAGCAGACCAAGAAATTTATCTACAGCCTATTAATCAGATACTGCAGCTCCGTACAGGCTGCTGATGTTCACATTACAAAAAAGGATATTGAAAAACTGGAGAAGGTGCAGAAGAGAGCTGTAAAAATGATTCAGAGACTGAAGAAAGCACCCCACACTGAAGCACTCAAGGAATTCAATATGTTTAAGTTATCAAGAAGAAGACTGAGAAGCCACTTGATTACACTGGGTAATACCTTCACTGGGAGAAATCAGCGGTTTACTTACACTCCAGTAAAGAACCAAAGAAAGTAAAGAACCAAAGTAAGTAAAGAATCAAAGAAGGTCATGGCCAGAACAAATTGCTGGAAGCTTGAAAGACAGTCAAATGAAAACTGAAAAAAATTTGCCTTTTCACAATTATTGTTCAGAAAATACTTACTAAGATTTGGGAGAGTCTGGCTTTTCATATTTTAAAATTAGGACTGAATGTTTTAGAAATTGTATCAACTACTGATCTTAGAAAATAAGTAATTCAATAAATGACAAAATGAACTACACCATGAATGCCTTTTCTTTAACTGGTAAAATC
Source organism: Cinclus cinclus (assembly GCF_963662255.1). NCBI lineage: Eukaryota > Metazoa > Chordata > Aves > Passeriformes > Cinclidae > Cinclus > Cinclus cinclus. Next base: position 34,309,538 of record NC_085048.1, read on the forward strand.
CACTGTGGCCACTCTCAGTGGCTAGTGAAGGCCAAAATCCTGATGTGAGCTCTTACAGACATAATCCTCATGCCTAGGGAATGCTCCCAAAGTTTTCCTGAGACTAACACACTGGCATACTGATTTTGCCTGTGCTTAGTGGATAATTAGGAGAAAGTTATGTGGCAGATGGATATTTTTGGAACATGACACTTATTGAAAATTAGTGGGAACATGAGAGACATAATGGGCACCTAGAACATCCAAAGACCCCTGAAGTGTCTATTCTGTTGTAACAAATAGCCATGTGGTTAGATAGAGACAGTGCTTCCATCCCAAAGGCAAGTTCCCCACAGAAATTAGAGTACATAGAGTGAGGGGAAGATGGGAGAGGGAAAGAGAAACATGAATACTGTAGCCACCCTTTCGAGAAGGAAGTGAGAATAGCACTCAGGGTGGATCATGTCCTCTGGGAATACGGATAAAAACTTGAGTCAAGCAGGCAATTTCCAAGATCTGGTTTTAGGAAAACCATGAGAAAGGCAGCAAAGCACGTCAAAGTGAAACACCGTGGCAGGAAGTGACCGTGATCATATTGGGACACTAGGAAGTTTTGCTGGATCCCTTGGGAAGGCACAGCTGAAGCTAAACATTGCTCTGGGCATCTTTCCTTTAAAATAATGTTATTTTCCTGTTCCTTTCTCTGATGGGCTGACACACTCTTTGTACCGGTGTAAGACAATCCTCTGAAACACACAGAGGAATTCTGGGCAGGGATGCATGTGGATGCAGTCTCTGTGTTGCCACGTCATTGTTGTGATATTGCAGCTAAAAGAGAAAACTTTTTTCTGGGGAGCATCTGTGCAGCTGCAGTGTAGGCAGGTATCTGAGATGACAACATTCAACACAATTTCTTTCCCCTATTCACCAACAGATGGTGGCAGAGGGAGCCCCTTTCCTGCCCACAGCCTTCAGGTCAGAGCAATTGTATTTCCTTTAAATTGCCTGTATATGAAAGACTACTGTATTCTGCAGCTTTTATCCTTTCTATGACATTTTGCAACAGAAGCACTGAGGAGATCTGCGAAAGCACTGTGTACAGCTACAGCACAACAGTGCGACTTGGGGTAAAGATCTGATTTCACATTGTGCAGGAATTATGTTCAGTGAAAATTATATAAATGTAGTGTACCAGCTCATACGTCATTTCCACAAAACGTTACAACCATTCTGTTATGTAATAGTGAGCTAATAAAGTCAACCCAAAACTCACTATATCACATTCTACATGATGTCACCTCATTCATCCTTTTTCCCTTTTAATTTTCAATCTCATCTCTATTTCTACATTTACCTTCTGATGTATTTCTAACACTCCATATTCCCAACACCCTTCTTATTTTACTGTGTGATCAAAACAATACAGAGTAGGAGGGCCTGAAAATCTGGGCTGGAAATATCATGAGAACAGGCTCTGTCAAGAGCTTTCCAGTATTTCCTGCTTCTGGTTGAGCTGGAAATACTCAAAGGGTGAAATCCTGGCCCAGCTGAAGTCAATGGGAATTTTGCCATTAACTTCAATGGGGCTAGAATTTCACTCTCGGTATTTACTCCATGTATCCAGTCTCAACTAGATCTGGTGTGGTGTGAAAAGGAAAACTTTGCTTCTTTCTTTTCCTTCCTTTTGCAAGACTTAATGCTTAAAAAAATCTTGCACATTCAGGTTAGATGTAAATGTTAAGCAGTGCCAAAAATGTTCCCATTTTACCCAAATGAACCATTTCTTCTCTCTAAGCAGTGGCACAGCAGAAACTACGGTATTACAAATATAAGATGATATAAAGTTTCAGAAATTAAAGCTGCCTGCATAAAATAATTCAAAATATATACTGCCCCTCTTTTGTCAAACCCTATAATATAGTTAGCTGCCCCCATTTCAGGACCTTGATGCCAAAATCTTTTGCTACTGGCAGTACAGTACTGGTTTCTTGGCTGTGCAAAATGGACTTTTGCTTTCAGACAGAATTCTCTGGCAGAGGCCTTCATTATCAGTGAAGGAGGATTTGTTTTGCTTTAAAGCTGATACATTATGATCTCTACTTTAGACGACACAAAAATCTTAAACCTGATTTTGGGGAGCAGGTGGGCTTTACCCCGTTTTACTTGTGTTTGCCACTGCCTTCCAGTGGTGCTTGCCCACCAGAGGCATTCCATTACAGGAAATCTTTTCCCTTCAAAATATGAAGTCAGTTCTCTTTCTGCTAAAGCATCCAGCTCAATAGTAGGCTCAGGTTTTACATTAAAGAAACATTTTAATTGTAGCCTATGTAATTATGACAGTCTCCAAAAGCAGACTGAGCAGTCTGATAGTTGGCATTGTACTGATGAGCATTCAATGGCAAAGGGCATTTCTGGAAATCTCCATACATTTTTGTATAGCCCCAGAAGACCTGGCGAATGTCTAACTGAGAAAAATGTGTGCTTGAGCAGAAACACCATCCCCAGCTCTTTCCTAGAAGCAAGAAATTTTCTTCTAGAAAAACAATAGTAGAAGCTCTCAGTTAATCCACAGCTATTCATTTTGTCTTCACTGACAATTAGCAGGCCTCCTAATGCACTGCTGCCTCACTTTGGCAGTCAGAGAAGCTCTGCCAAGCGGACTCGGGGCTGACACACTCATTCTTCAGCCTGTATTTCCTGGTGCAAATAGTTTCTAGCTCCTTTCCTACAGCTAAATCCAAAGGAAAAAAAATAAAAAGGGCTTTGTTCTCTGTGAAAAAAGCCGTGGCTGCGGTCAGGAGCCCTGTGCACTAAGCCAGGCTATGAGGAAGGGAGGGAAATGCAGTCCAGGGAAATGTGTCCTGCCAGGCAGGCTCAGCGCAGCCCCATGGCTGCCAGCCCTGCTGGGATGCCCTGACCAAGACTCCGACCACCCACCTGCTCCATTCCCACTACCCACAGTGAAAACCTTCCCCTTCTCCAGGCTGTGCAGAAGCCAAATTCTATTTTCTTCAAGACAGGCCAGGAGGAAGTCTGCTACAAGGGAAAGAAAGGAAGAGCAGATCTGAAGTGCGGATCTGGTCTCACTCACACTCCACCATGTGAGTATGGCTGGGCCAACATGCCCTGTGACCAGACCCTCTGAGACCTTTCATGGTCACTCTCTCTAAAATACAGTTGCAGAGTTGAGATGGCTTTTCTGGTTGCAAGAAGGTAAAATGGCTTTAATCATCTCTTTTGAACCTGCTTGCCCATATTACCAAAAGAATAGTGCTGGAGATATGCAGGCCAGTGCTACAATCCTTGTTTGAGCTGTTACCTTCTTACACAGTTTCTTAGACAAAGCATCCCCAGCAGGCCAGTGCCAACCTTGGAGCAACGCAGATCCTAGCTTCGTCCTGTATAACTACTTAGTGCTTTCTTTGGTAAGTTTAGCTGTAAATATTTTCTCACATTTACTCTTTTCAACCCATAGTGAAGCCAACAGCCCTCATCATCCTCCTAGGGATCTCCTTGTCAAACCTGTTTGGTGTGTGGCAGTATCAGGTTAGCTCTCTAGAGTTTGCTGACTGGTATAAACCAAATTTTACCCAGCAGACTGCAACAGGGCCTTTGTTACCCCCTGTGGTTTAAAATGCAGGTTTCTGCACAACAGCTAGCTGGTTATTGACACATGCAATTTTTTGATTGGCCTTCAAGGAACTTCCCACACGTGTGCCGAAATAAACAGTTTTCCATGTGGTAACATCAGGAAGGATTTCCCCCCACCTCTCCCTATCAGTGGTTCAGTTCCTGAGCTCCTGATTCCCTCTCCATGCAGCTTCCACTGGATAACCCCCTTTACAGATGGTCATGAGGATCTCCCACCATCACTTCCTGCTGATGTACCTTGCCTGCAGGCCCAAGCCTCCAGGTTGACTTTTCAGCTGATGAAGAATTTCTCTTCTGCACCAGATTTACTGTGTCTTGGGGGATTTCTACTTACCCCTGTCACCTTGGGAATAGTTTTTGTCATCAGGATTGTCTGAGCTTGTTAAACCTGCTTTGTACCCCATCTGCGCAAGGAACTCTCATCCAGGAGTCACCAGGTCCAGGATCTCTTCTGTTGCTGAAACCAAAATCGTGTTTTTAAGGTTGAAATGTTTGCCTTAACTGGTAGTGGTACAAAATACTTGCATGAATCCTAGCAGCCTGCAGTGTATAGGAGGACAGGGTATATGATCCGCCAGCCCCTTCTGTCTTTAATTTCTAGGAAGCTATTACAACGCCTTCCAAAAAGGCTCACGTCTGCCTGCCAGCACCACATTAACATGACTACTGCTTTGAAACACAATAGCTGCAGCAGCTCAGGATCTGTAATGCATCCCCCGCTGCACTGCACCGCTCTGCGCACGCCTATGTGCCATTAATGGATCATCACGTGGGAAGTGTTTTCATTATTCCTTGCTTTTCCAGCCCTGGCGTTTCTTGGCAAATATGTAGCCCAGGCCGCAGCAGCTGTCTGTCTTGCTCTCCTGCCTTTAGATTAAAAACATTTTTTTGTTGTTGTTGTTTTGAAGTGCCTATTGAAGTGACAGGACAGAGAAGGATGCCTAAACCCAAGTCCCAATATCTTTATTTCAAGACTACACTAATAGCCTCTAAGAATTTTTTCTCTGCTGCACTTCAGATAAGAGCGGTGAGCCTATAAATTCATTAGCTAGTAATGGAGCAGCCTCACTTTATCTATGTCTTTTCACAGGACTAGGGTTTCATTCTGTGCCAGGAGTCATACATCACACTCAACATGTACGTCTCCAGAGCCAACTGAGAGAAAGTGCAGAAAAACTACTGTTAACAAGGGAGTAATTACATTCAGCATAAATTAATTATTGGTCACTCAGGACTGGTGGGAAAGGGCCACACAGACCGTATCCGACTGAGTTCCCACCTCTGAGGGTAGAAATATTTAAATATGAATCATAAGACAATATGAGGTGGGTCTTTTCTGGTCTGCTGGTCTTTAACTGCACATACTTGCTAATATGACATGTGGCTTATTTGCTTTAACACTATAGGTACATTGTATTTTTTTAAGGCAAACATGAGTGATAGTTATTCGGGACAAGGGTCATTTCAGAGCAGACAGCATCAAACCTGACTGAGGGAAGCCAGGAGGGACTTTAAAATGTAATTCAGCCAAAAGAACAGGACACGGATCAGCAAGCGAGTGATGGAAGGTGTTCATGAGGAATTTAGATTATCACACACTGCAAATAAACCCTGAGAGGCTGTAGTAGCCAGGGGCCAGGGAATCCTGCCTGGCAAGTAGTGAGGAGCCCTCCTGCAGGGAAAAGAAGGTGCACAGTGCACCCAGATCTCTTTGCCGAAGAGTTAGTGCCAGCTCAGGAAAATCTATTTGTGCTTCAACCCTGAAAATTGGATTTTTGTCAATTTCCAACTGACTTGGAATTGTGTGAGGGTAATTGTGTAAAATAATGCTAGGTTAGTCTTCAATAACCAACTAAGAGATTGGAACTACTCATTGCATGTAGACCATTGAAATTGTTCCACATCCTCACAAAAATCAGGAAATTCAGAGTTAAAGACAATCCTCATAAATGGAAATTCTTATTGTCATGGGAAATATGAAATGTATCAAGATGCAAATGACAGATGTACTGTCAACTGGGAACTTCAGCTTGTAATTTCCTGTATTTTTTTTTTATTTTTTTCTTCTTTTTTTTTGCTCCTAAAACAATACATAGTTAGGTCAGAATTCATACTCCCTCTTGTTTCCCTTATTCACAGATATTTATGCATATAAATATACAGTTGCACAGAAGTAAAATGCAAGTTAGGCTTTGTTTCCTTACAGGATGTTTTCCAAGCTTTTCATTAGAGAAGGGTAGGAAAGTTTTCTGATTTGTGGAGGCCTAGGTTTATTGAATCCTAGAGACTTCAACACTCAGACCCACTAGTTCTGTTTTCCCATAAAAAAGAAGCTAACATCTGTGTTCCAAGCCTGATGTTTGGAAATTCACCTGTAATTTGAAAAATACAGTTTCCAGGCTCAACTCCATCCAGTTCAGGATGGAGTGCCCTGAAAAGCAAGCTATTTTGCCATGCGCTTTCTTGTTTTGCTCAGAATATTCACATCACACCTCAGAAGCCTTTCTTTTAATGAAAATACTCGGGCCAATGACCTGGCATTTTATAACAACGTTTTGTTGGAAAATTCCCGACCAATGCTAACTACCCACATCGCACTGGAGAAGACAGTGGAAAGCTTTGTGTCTGTGGAGCTGGTCCACAGCTGTGGACCTGTGTGAGTTACAGTTGGTAGGGAATTTCAAAAAGTGCATCTGTGACCTCTGGGGCTTGTTTCAGTTTAAAGATGTACCTGGGAAAATAATGTAGTTTATTCAATGACTGGACTGTCAAATTTTTTCTCCCTGTACTTCTGACTCTGTCTCTAAATCCTTTCACTGTCAATGCAAAAATGCAAAGTGGGATTTTCCATGTCCAGATGGAAATAAACCCCAGCAGAGGAGAAATCTTGCCAAAGCCCAGTGGGCAGGAGATGAACATCTTGTATGTGGCTGGAGATGGTCCTGTGCTCTGGGGATGTGGAGGCAGAGTGAAATCAGCTGGTGGGAGCTGCCTCGGGGCACTGCCGTCCACCTCCAGCCTAGCAGGGAGGTGAGGTCCATGCCCAGTGGTCAGGACTGAAACCGAGGGGCTCTGCCTCAAAGGCAGCAGTGTCTGCTGGGGTGGGGAGGGGGAGGGGGAGTGACAAAAGTCAGTGGACAGTAAGAACTTGAGCAATCTGATTTAAATATATGGCTTACACATCTTCTCAAAGTTCAGATGTCTAATTCCTCTTATCATTTATTTCTCTGATAGGAACCATTGTTATTTCCAGAAGAAATCCATCATGGTGACTCAGCTGCCGTGCCCCCAGAAAAGTAAGTGTGCCAGCCTGAAACTCAGCTCTCTTGCTCATGAAGAAGAGCGACGGCATCATAAAACTATTACACAACACCAACCACAGCTGGGTCACTCACACTTTTTTGTAAAGCAAAGCCTCACCTTTTGTTGCCCTGAAGAGGCCTTTTTATTGTGAAAGGAGGCAGCTTTAGCATCAAGCTAGATTTAAAAGAAGTTTAAAAAGAGGATCCTGCAGCTCGAATAAAGTGAGCCTGCTGGCTTCCCCCAATGACTGGCACTAGAGCAGATTATTCTGGAAGAAAGACATTCTCACAACCTCATGGCTTCAATTTCTCGAGCCAAAAAGCAGAGAGAAATCCCACAGTTATTAAAGCCAATAAATCAAGGGTTGAGAGATCTTGTGCATGGAATTGGAGAGCGCTTGCATTTTTCTGCCCTCAGAACTTTAAAGAAGGCTTTTTTCTCCTTTACCTCATCCACCTTGGGTATCTTAAAAGTAGAAAGGCACCCCTGGGACCTGGAGAGTTCTATGAGATGTAATTACGGAACCTTACTTTAAAAGGTTTAAAAGTGCATCTTTATGGGCTCATGCAGTCCCAGTAACAGTAACAGTGGTTTATGTGTTTGATTGACATAAAACATGCCTCGACATTAAACATTTGCTTGACATCCAGGATCATGGGACCCCATCCATGGTCTCTGCCTTGCTTTTGCATCCCCAGCCAGTGACCACCCCACAGCTGTCCTTCACCCCTGGCACTGGTGTAGATAGACCCCTCAATAGGCCACAATAGACCCCTCAAAAGGCAGGCACTCCCAAAAGAGTGGAAACCGACTTTTCCCACATCCTCTGCTCTCACCATCACAGACCAAGAGAAAATGTAAACACCCAATGAAGCCACAGTAGTTTAGAGGCCATCTTTATGTGTGATGCTGTAAATCTGTTTCAGCAAACAGGATCTTTCTTCAGCTTCTCCTCTGACATCTGTCCCTGCGAGCTGCAATTTAATCATAGTAATTATCAGCATCTTTTATTTTTAGCAGACCCTAAGTCTGTGACAATTTGGAAAAAAAATCTGCCTGCATTTGTAAAAAAGTACAAACTCCTTTTTAAACCCAAGGGCAAGTTTTGATTAGCCTGTGTTGTGCTTTTTGTCTTAGATGGATGCAAATTTTAGGGCATTTAAAAAGCTAGTATCTAACTTATGATGAGACTATGTTCACCAGAAATACAAACCTAGACAACTTACCTCATCCAACCAGGTCACAAAAAGCAAACCAAACCAGCTGAAAGACCCCACTTCAAGTTTTCATTATCAGAATTTCAAAATTAAAAGGTGGTGGAGTGAAAAAAGTGCAGATCAAAAATTACCAGTGGAAATTGGAAACAAACTGCAAATAATAAATCAGATTAGGGGGAAAAACAAAGTCAGTCTGTCTGCAGATAATTCACAAGTGAAAAAAGTTCATTACAAATGACTTGCCCTGCTGCAAATTTTTAGTAGCACGTGTATACAGTACATCATAAAACTTCTACACTTGACATTTTTTAAGAGAATGCCGTTACTGACTGGAACTTCAGTGGGCAGCTGGAAAGTTGCCAGAAGGCAGACTCAGTATGCATCAGATGGGGGAAATTGAGAAATTTCAGGAGGCAGGGAGGATATACTCATCCCTACAGCAACAGAGTTTTAGCAAAAATCCTGCTCAAAAAATTCAGAAAATAAAAATGTAGTGTCTACATTGGACATTTTTTTATTAAAGAAACCAATGACTCGTGAGCACACATAAGTACAAATCCTAGTATTTAGAAATGGGAAAAATGTGACAACTTTTAAAAAATTTCATTTAGTGTAGTTTTCAACATTGCCTCAACGCATTTCCTCAGAAAAATTGAACTTTTTATTTCATAAGTGAAGGTGGTGTAAATTTCAGACCAAAATGCCCAAACTGAAAGAAAATCTTCACAAATCAAAGCAGGGAATTGCAATGGAAATGCAGTCATCATATCAGCAAACTGTCTTGTGCTTCAGCTAAACATAAGTCTAAGAAAAAGAATGGGAAAAAATAGTCGGATTTTGTACTGCTTTGATCCCCTTATTTCTTTACTCCTCTGTTTGTTTTCCTGGTGGATTTGGGGGCAGGGGAGGTTTGGGGCTTTTTTTGTGTTTTACAGTAACATTGGTAACATCTAAACATATGGGTCTACGTACCAGCCCAAAGCAATGTCTTCCTGAAAGATTTATCAGCAATCTTTTCCTGTGTTTCTTTGCATATAGCATAGAAGGCTGGTTAAAGTCTCTCTGTTCATCTTTCTGCCTTTATTTTGCTTTCCAGGTAGCTAGTGTAATAGTTACTTACTTCATGACTATTTTTGTTTTCTCCTCCCTATGCCAATATGAAGGCCTCTGGGCAAACTTTTCATCTCTGGACATTGTTGTCCTTTTTCTTGTGCTTTTCATGCTGTAGCAGGCTGGCTAGAAGGGATGAAAGCTGTCTGGGCAATATATTTTTAGAGTATCTTTCTATTCTTTAAGCAGCCAAGAACCATCTAGCACAACTGGGCTCCATTTATGATGGCCATGCATGCTTGTGCAGTTTACAGTTGTGGTTTTTGGAGGGGATTGTGGCACAGTTTTGTAGGCTACTCAAGATGTCCATCTGTGTGCAAGTGCATCTACCTATACAGCAGTGTATATATATATATATATATATATATTTTACATCCTGGAATTAAGCTTAATTTAAAAGGAAAAGAAGAGGATGCACAATAATTTACAACTGCCTTACACGATTTTTTCCCCTTTTCTATTTTTTTAATCAAATTTATCTTCTGTTATCCTGTTCTTTTTGACCCCACGGCCTCAGGATTTTTTTCTTCTTCCCTTTCCACTTTTTTTCTTACCTTATGTTATCTTTCTCTGCTTTCTCTTTCTCTTTCTCTTTCTCTTTCTCTTTCTCTTTCTCTTTCTCTTTCTCTTTCTCTTTCTCTTTCTCTTTCTCTTTCTCTTTCTCTTTTCTCCCTTTTCATCTTGCCTTTTCCCTATTCTACAATTTTTCCTTCAACTCCTTTAGTGCTCTGCCCTCTTACTGTTAGTTCCCTACATATCCATCTCTTCCCTGCTGTTCCTGCACCTACTCTTTTCCATCTAACACACAACTGCTGAGATATCTCGACATGGAGACAATATTTGCTCCCTGCCTTCAGATTTTGTGCTCATCATGTACCTAGATGCTCACATTGTCAGTAAGAACAGATATTTCAATACTGTTTGAGGAGGACACTAACAGGGTGTTTTGGACTTTGGGTGTCTGTTTTGCTATTTCCCAGTATGTGATGTAAAATTCTTAGTTTCAAGCCACTCACTACTTCCATGATATTGCTTGTCTCTGGGATAGTGCAAAGGTATTAACTACAAAAGGCAGCAAAAATTGTTAGGGACAAAATGACTGCTGTGTGTTTATGTAGAGCTGATTTGCTTTTTGTTTTCTGCTGTAACAGTTGATGCTCTTGTCAGCTTCACTATTTGGATATAATCATACAAGGAACTTCATGAAAATATTTGTCTTTGAAAAGCTCAATTTCGCTGACATAAAGATATTCAACAGATACATATTGGTTTTGAAACACCTGTTGATTTTCCATTGTTCAAGAAAGATGTTATGGTCATGCCCAGAAAACAATACTTAAATATATATTTTCAAAATCTGATAATTTCTAGCTTTTTAAAATGTCCCCAGAATTTTGGCACATGTAATTTTTGCAAATGTGCATGAAGGCTTTGTTTAAATTCCTGCATAGGTGAAGTGGGTTTTTTGTTAATTTTTATTGCAAAAAACCCCCCTCTAAAAACAAAAAATAAAAACAACAGCAACAAAAAATCAAAACCACACACACATAAAAATACCCCCAAATGAAACCAACCAACTAACAAAGCTCAAAAAACCCCAACTAAATAACAAAACTGCCAAAAACAACACCACCACCACCACCCACCCCCCCCTCCCCCCCCCCAAGTCTCAGTCTAGTAGCAAAACTCACTGAGCATACATACTAATTATATGGCTTCTGGGCTCTATCCAGCCATATGCAGCAGCTCTTCAGGAAAAAATGCAGTGTGCCATTCCTGGGAACATGCATTAAGGTTTCAGTAAATCAGCTACATTCTCCACTGGAAAACCTTCCAAGAACTTGTGAACAGATGATCAGGCACATTCTGAAAGTAGTTTCTGGGTACCAGATTACCTTTGATTTCAGTATACTTAAGGTTATGTCACCTCAGTGAATCCCTTGGAAACAGTCACCCACCAGGAAAGCCAGACTTGGTGCAGGCAAACTTGTTCTGATCTTCTTACCAAGGCAGAGGGAAGGTCTCAGAGCAGGAAATAGTGCAGCACTGGCTTGCTGCAGCACAAACACCCATAGCTCTTTCACCCTAGAAGAAGCCTGAATGTCCCCAGGAGGCCAGTGACTGGAGGAAGGGCAATGGAACTATTCAAAATCAGAATTTAGCTCCAAGGAGCTGATTCTGCAAACACTTTAGCACATGTACAGTTTTTCTTTACAAGAAACCTCAAAGAAAGCCGGCTAGTGTTGTTTCATGCAAGTCAAGTCAGTCATATGGCAAAGTGTTTACAGGGTTTGGATCTAAATTTTGAAATCATTTCAGGACCCTAAGAAAAAGCAGGCACTAGATAATTGTGAATTCCCTTTTTTTTTTTTTCTCAGCAGGAAACAAATGTGTAGCACTGTTGTGCTGCAGTTGAAGTTGAATCCACTGCCCAAACTCCCAGAGTAGTATGGGCTTACCTCCAGTGTTTGAGGTCAGAGAGTGCCATGCAGCCCTTGGGTGCAGGACAGACATAGGCTCACAAATGATGCAGGAGGCTCTGTCCCCTTCCCTGGCAACCTGTGCTCCTTCCCAGAAGTTCACAAAACAAAGCCAGGGTGGATCAGATTTTCTAAGGCAAACTGAGGAATGGTGAACTTGGCTTATGAAGTAGGATGGTCAGAGACTGAGCTGTTTGGGCCACCAACAAGGACAGAGGCTGTGGGAGGTCAGAGGTGATGCCTGTTGATCAGCAAAGGGAAGGGGTTATGATCATGGCCATCATCAGAACAATAACACTGGGCTGGGCTGCCACACCAGCCAGATTAAATGGCACAGAGAGAGCAGGAATGTGGCCAACAGCAGTTTTATTTCATTTACAGTAATTGCAAAGGATGTAATAAGGTTGCCTACATGCATATATCCCACACAAGGCAGCTCTCCCTAGATAATTGTAAAAGGGAAACCAAACTTAATGGCAATTAGCTTTTCTCCATTTTGTTTTCCTCAAAAATTAGCAAGCATTTTGAAACTTTTGATATTTTGTTTGCCCGACAGCAGTAAGCCAGGGAAAGTCAGGTGAGTTTTCAGGTGGCTCACCCCAGAAGGTGTACTTTTTCTCTTCTTGCTTTAGGACGCAGCAACATTTTAAAGCTCTCCTGAGACAATTTACTTCTGCCTTGACTTTATGTGCATGTCGTTTCATCATCTGAGGCCTCGTTTCATACATACGTTTATAATATGGGTTTCATTTCAATAAGCTGGGAAAGTAATAAATTTAAAGCTGACTAACAGTTGTTTTATGTGGCTGCCAACCTGCCAAGTAGCATTCTTAATTATTGCCAGGAAACTAAGTGTTTTGCAGCCATGTGTTTTACATTTGAGTGTAGTATGTCTTGTCAGCCCTCTCCTCTGGACTGATGGATAGGCCAGTAATTTTCGTAGGCAGAGAGGCCTGCAATGGTGGGTGGCTTCTTTGTCATCAGGTAGGGAAATCAACAACAGCATGATAGACAGGAATATCCCAAGTGGTCCCCCTCTCCCAAAAAGTTGTCACACCAAAGTTGGAAGGATGGGGTTAAATCTGAGCCTAGAACTGTAGTATTTTTTTCTGTTCAAGACTGTAAGTCAACTACTTCTTAAAGTTGTCAGCAAAAGAAAAAAAATAAATATATTCTAAATTATATATGTTAGAATAAGATAGATGACTATTTTGTTCCTTCTATGCAGGACTGAGTGAGATGCTGCAACAAGCAGACTCCCCTCTTCTTTTCCCCAGAATAAATTCGTTATTTTTGCACCAAAGCAAGCAATGGTTGCATGGCTTATTTTCTGCAGTCTGTGTTTAGGCTCCAAGATGTTGGCCCATGTTTTGGAAATCAGCCAGTAAAAGGAGGACAGAAAATGAATACTAAAAAAGGAAGCACTGACCCAAACAGTCTTTTTTCATGTATTCTGCTCTCCACACTGCTTTGAAGTCTTAAGAAAAGCTTGACTGAGTAAGTTCAGTGCCTCCAGGCCCTCAATTTGCACAACCAACACTAGGTTTTGTTGATTGTCATCATTGACCCTAGAAAGATTATAAAGGTTGTATTTTTTTTTGTTGATAATATAAATCTTGAGCAATTTTTTAATAATGGGATAAACATAAACACACAGGAAGAAAATTTTTGTGTTCGGTTCTTTTTTTTTTTTTTAATAGATCACATGCGTGAGACAAATCCCAGTTAAAGAAAGGCTCATCTCATGAGTATCTTGGGCAATGCTGCAGGATATTGTTCCTCTTGCACACACATACCTAATTTTAGAATGGTTCCAATTTTTCTCTGGCGTTGCAGAAAATCCTAACAGTGTTTACTGCTTTTTCTTTTCTTCAAGTATTCTGTTGTTTTGTTAAGGAGGGATTAATTAGTGAATCATTATTCCCACTTTGGCATGTGAAAATATGGAGTGTGCTTTTATCCATTTCCCAAGAGTGCACACTGGCACCATAGCAGAGGATGTGGAAGATGTGTTTTTCAAAGAAGCAGATGCAGCAGTTTTGGGCGCATCTGTACTGGTGTGTTTAGCTGAGGGATTCCTACTAACAATTTCCCCTTTAGCCAGACAGGCTCCATGTGCTTCTCACAGGTGAGACTTCCTTTTTGAAAAAAATACACTCTAAGGAAAATTGTCATTAAAGGTCATGTGGCATTTTTATTCATTATTGCAATTTCAGAATCATTCTCTGTTTCTTCTCAAATAAATCAATTTCTTCTGGTTTCACATGCCACTTTATATCTCAGGGCTACATTTTTCTAAGGAGATTGCAAGTGTGGGCAGAAGCTGAACACAAATGGCATAAAATTCTCCTCACACTAAAGTCAATAGCAAACTCCACTGACTTCAATCAGGTCAAATCTATTCATGGGAAATGAAAGTTTACCTTGGCATTACTTAGAGAATCTGAGACACATATTTTTGCAGTCCATCAGCTCTCCAAGGGTACAGTTAGCCTACTTATCCCAGATTTGCTCAGGGTACTTTGCAGAGAGGCTCTATGCAGAAGTGCAGACACCAAAAGACACTGGAAGGCAATGAAGAGTGACCAGAGGCTGTGGTGATGAGGTTGTTGGTGGCCAAAGACTGCTTCACACAGGATCAAGTTAGCAAGGCATGTGCAAAGAGAAAATGACCTCCTTTTGCTGATCAGCAAGGTGAAGTCTGAGTTTCATTTTGACTCTTTGCTGACCTAACTCTGCTGGTATTTATATCACTAACCAAATTTGAGACTGTGTTAAAATATCACCCTAACCTTTTAAAGCTGGCATACAAGTTTTTTTATCACTAGTTTCTCTTTACTTCAGGGTCACTTACAAGAAAGTGCTGGCTGTGACCACTGCAGAGCAGGCCAACATAGATGAGCTGCTGCCAGGATTACTTTATTCACTAAGCCAAACAAAAAGCAGGTACAATAAGACACTAAACAAGAGGATGCTGACCATGCTCTGAATGAGTGGCCTAATTCTGATTCTGGAAACTGCAATGAGCCAACTCTGTAAACTCACTTAACTATGCTCTGAATGACCAAGTCACTGGAGACATTGGTTCTCCTCTTTTCTGTTTAGGGAGAATCATTCAGTGAACTCATGGTGTATCAAGGCATCTCAAGGAGAATGATTGAAGACAAGACCCTGTGTTGCTCTCTGCTGTCTGAAGACAAACCAGTAGCCACCACAAGGCACAGACTCTGCTTGAAAGGAGTAGAGGGATTGACTTCTTCCTTAAGCACCAGTTATCTTGGTGTTTCAGAGTTACCCCAGATTATGACAAAGAAAACAGAAAATCCATATCCACTTGTATAAAAAAAGCATATCTAAAATTATTCCCATGTGTGCAGTGCTGCTGCATGACATTAAGTGCAGCAGCCAAACCAGTAACAGTTAAATCCCGCAGATCCCCATAAAAATGTTCAGTAAACAAATACACAGTAAATGAAATGACTGAATTAGAAGCAGAGATAAGTGAAGGACATCAATTTGCTACTCTGTGTTTAATATCATTGCCAAAGTGCTGAGGCACTTTCAGTTTAAGGGGATTTTTGCACATTTTCCCCATTAAAATTTTTTGGCAACTGCTGACTACCTTTTTCTGTCTTGCTGCATCATTAACAGCCCAGGCTCTTCACTTCAGTGGTATGTCCCCTGGCAAACTCCCTGATTAAATGTAGACATTCATTTATGTTTAAAGTGCAATTTTTACTACTTCTGCTTATAGAGAAATCCTTCTGGCCTCAGTGGTGTGTAGGTGAAATTCAGTGGCAGTGAAATCTCCTGATGTGCTCACTGTCCGAAGCTTTTTAACTATGGAGGGCAGAGCAACCTGGCCTACCTGAGCACTCTGAGATCAGCTTTGCTGCTCTGTTCCACCATGAGCTGTAAAAAAAGTGCAAATGAATTTAATAAAATGCCTTGTTATACTTCAAGTTGTTCCAGACTGAGCTGTCAAAGATATCAGCAAAAGAGCAAATTGATTTTTTTAGCATTTGTCTTGTATTGATATCAGCAAAAGAGGTAATTGATTTATTATCACTTGTCTTGTATCCTGAGAAAAAAAATACCAGGTCAGTGTTTAAAACAAAGTTTCTGTTGTTTTCCCTGCTCCACCCCACATTCCCAAACTCTTCTTTCAGTATCTGAGCCTCTGGATTTCTCTAAGATGGATAGATCTTAGAGTCATCTTTTGACAGAGGCAAACCTCGACTGTCCCTGAGGATCATCAGACTTCAGTGGGCCAGATCCACCCATGGGAGACATAATGCACCATATAGTGAAAGCAAATGTAGATGTACCATACAAATGCCTACAGAGAACTAGGACACTCCTTTGAAGAAGTATCCTCCTTTTGAAGAAGTCACTTCTTTCACCATTATTGTGTGATTCAATTGTGTGTATGAATTCTCACAAGTGAAAGTAAAGATTAATTCCAAAATTTCACCCCCACCTTCCCTTCCCTTCCCTTCCCTTCCCTTCCCTTCCCTTCCCTTCCCTTCCCTTCCCTTCCCTTCCCTTCCCTTCCCTTCCCTTCCCTTCCCTTCCCTTCCCTTCCCTTCCCTTCCCTTCCCTTCCCTTCCCTTCCCTTCCCTTCCCTTCCCTTCCCTTCCCTTCCCTTCCCTTCCCTTCCCTTCCCTTCCCTTCCCTTCCCTTCCCTTCCCTTCCCTTCCCTTCCCTTCCCTTCCCTTCCCTTCCCTTCCCTTCCCTTCCCTTCTCCATTGCGCATTCACCAGGGACCAGACCATGTAACCATGTCCACACTGCTTTGTAACCTTATCTTTCCTCCCACCCTTTGAAAATAGCAACAGAAGAGGTGAAAGCCTTCAAAACCAACACAGCAAAGAGCAGGAGGGGATATTTGAAGAAAGAAGCCTCTCCCCTGTGGAGACAGGGAACTGACGTGCCTGTGATGTGGCTTTCAACATGTCAGTGCCACAGGAGCACTAGACAGATCTGCCATGTTGCAGTCCTCACGTAGCAAAGGCAAACTTGTTTTTAATAGACAACACATTGGAAATAGAGCCTTGATTAAATCTCTCTGTTCTCTTTCCTTCTCCCTTCCCCTGTGGCCACCTTGCAATCAGTTTGGCAAATCTTAAGGGTTACAGATGTAGCACTAGAGTAAACACAAATATGGCACATTAGCTGTATAGGCTGCTTTGAAGATAAAGACTGACTTTAAATTCCACAATCCTGAGGGCTCTTGTCACCTTGAAATCTGATTTCAAAGCTCAACACCACTGAAATGTCTTGTTGAGAGTGATGACAGCAGGCAGTGAAGTGTACGCTGTATTGTCACCACCTGTGATTGGTGGCAAAGTGCATACTTTGGCTACCACATACTGACTGTAGCTGTGGTCAGCATGTAGCAATGCAAACAATAACTGCTGGCTAATTTCAGCCCTGTAAATGTGGTGATGAAGTATTACATAAAATCAGAAACCAAGTAGATGGTGTCCATTTTCACTGTTTTCAAGGGGACACAGGGAATCTTTACTGTGTCAGTCTGTGGGAGAGAGAAACAGGTGAACACATTCCTCCAATAATGAGAAGCCAGAAATTAAGGAAACACCAAGAGGCCATGAGGCTATAAACCCTGACAGTTTGCATGAGGAAGAGCTATATCTGTTGACCAAAAGAGTACTTTCTGGGACCCCAGCCCTGTTGCTTGGTCATCACCATGGGAGGGATGTCCCATAACCCGCAAAGCATCACACCTTGGATGGAAATAGGTAATGGGGGGCCAGGTGGGCCCAGAGATGGTCAAGGATTAGTTTGCTGCTGCACTTCTGTTGGTCAGTTCTTGAGGAGCAATGGAAATGGCTATAGGAAGGCAGGAGCTTGGCAGCACTGAGTCTGTGAGGACATAACTGAGTGTATGCTGCCTGTTCTCGGGACCATGATTCTCATCCCAGCCTGGGGACCAGGGCTGCCTGGGGAGCTGGGGTATTCACATAGTTCATAATGGTGTCTATCTGTCTTATCTCCTCTGACAGAATTTTGTCCATTCACTTACCTTTGTGTAAGTGAATATTAATTATATAAAAGTTCTGGTGAACTTTAGGTGACAGATTCCTTAGAGGTTTTCTGAACAGTCCCAGGACAAGTGTCCTCTGACTCCATTTTAGGATAAAATCCAAGAGCAATGCAGAAGATTTGCTGTTGGAAAAGCAGGCAGATAACCAGCCCAAGCTATCACTATTGACAAAATGGGACCACAAGGAGTTGGGAGCGACACAATGAGGCTAATGGATATCAGCCCATTTGGTTGTGATCGCTGACCTCTTGCTGATGAAATGAACTTGAACTCTTGTCATCAAGAGAATGCAAGATATCTGGGCCTAAATGAGACAGCATCTGCAAGATAGATCCCATTACAGCTAAATATTTTTATTCCAAGATTAAGAGAATTACTGCTTCCCAGGACTCGTTAGCTCTGACTTAAGGCACCAATGGAAATGCTATGCTTCTTCCATTCTTATTCTCCTTCTTGATATGAAAGCCACAAAACTAAAACACATATTCTGTAACTCCAGTGAAGCCCATAGTTGGAGGTACTATGGCCCAAGGAAGAGGAGGGCTGTAGACAAGGAGAAGCATGTGCCTGCTATATCACCCTCTCTAGTACTAAACTACTGATTACGTAGTGTGAGGTAAGGTATGAGGGAAAACAGAACAGTGGCAAATAATTGGCGGAATTTAGAGATAAAACCGTCTAAATATGGTCTCTAATATAAATCTATTACTGGTGGTCAAAAGCCTTTTGGGATGTGTGTAGTGAGGTAAAAGAATCTGGAAGGATAAAACATGAGAGACTCTGATCAAACAAACAATTTAAGCTGGGAGCCATGTAGAAACAAAAAAAAAAATTTCAACTCAGTTAAAAGGTCAGGAGAAAGATCTTGCCATTTTGGGAATGGCAGTCCAAGCAAACATTAACCAATCCTTAGACCATGACCTAAGAGAGCAATTCTCATCTAGGGTGAGGGAGGGTGGCCAGGTGCTCTGTTTTCATGGTGTGTGATGATTCAGTGGCCAAGAGTGAATACTGATGATACCAGATCCTTTCCTTTTCAAGAAGCAAAACCAAACAGCAACGGGTTCTGTTTGCTACTAGCTCCAATTTAAAAAAATGCTTGCTGCTGAAAGTGCAATGCTCTGTCCTCCTTATTTGCTAGATATTTTGTGATGGTCTCCCAACAGGAATATTGCACTTCTGCAACATCTTCACTCTGATACAAATAACTGTGACAAATAGATACTCCCAAAGGTTTGGTCTTTTTTAACTTTTTAAATTTTTTTAACACAAACACAAAAGGACTTCTATTAACTTTTATGGTACTTGTATCTATAATTCTCCCTGACTTTACAGTTTTAAACTATGACAATCAAAACAAGAAGAAAATAAGCAAAAACCAAAAATCATCGTCCTAACCCAAAGATATTACTTTAAAAGGTCAAATTTGCTACTGTAGTATCTTAGTAATACTACTACTACTACTAACAATAATAATGATAATAATGATGGCTATAATACTATTGAAAGTGGCTTGAAAATCAACAAGGTAACAATAGTTGCCAACAACCTTGAAGTTTATTAACTGCTTTATTTTTTTTCAATAAATTATTAAATTCTACAATAATCAGTTAGATTGAAAAGCTTTGGGTTTTAATAAAATGTCAAAGGTTGTGACAGTGGTCAATTGTATGCAAGGAACTTCTCCAGGGTCAAACAGAAAATCTCTGCCAGAGCAGGAAATGTCACACCAGTTTCCCTAGTGCTCAGGTTGTATTTTATATCCCAAACTATTTTTCCTGTGAGAAAAAGCTGACATCTTCTCTAAGGAATCTGTTTCATTTTACTTTCCTTTGCAACCTGAGATTTCATTATGTTTACTTTGCTTCATATTTTCTAATCTTTCTCTAATAACTAGTACAAATCTGGAAGGGAAAAAAAATTCCAGTCTCAGGGGTTGGGAACAGCAGAGTAGTTTTCTTAAATCCTAATCTATGACTGGTAATTATGGCCATTTCAGGGTTCCCTAGGAGAATTATTGTCTTCTGAAATATTTTAAATAGCTAGCTGTCCACAACTTTTCTTTGCCTCGGAAAATGGATATATTATCATTTTAATGTCTACTATTGGTGCTGCTGGGAGCAATAAAGCTAACTTCATGTTCTCCCACGGTATGTGGATCAGTGAGACATAAATAATACTAAAATATGCTCTGGAATTCTTTTACATGACAATCTGAAAATAAAGGTGATAGATAAACACTGAAAAGCCCAAACTGACTCAACAGCAAAGATGGAGCTCATCTCACCCCATGTAAGTAAGTTTACTCAGGCAAATGATGCAGAGCAGTCATTTAGGAGAGGAAAATGCATCTCTGGAGACACTTTTCCTCCTTACCTTAAGGTGGGGGTCAAACAACCCTCAGGAGACCTTGTATCACTCTAGAGAGACTTCTGTGGAGGTAAAGTCCCTCTGCTGTGTTAGCCTGCCTCACAAGCACTGTTTTGCACTCCCTTATTTTTAAGGAGAAAGAAGTCTCAGAAGGCCATGGGGGTGCTGAAGGGGCAGTGTAACTTTGCCACATTATGGCTCAGTTACACAATTTTGTCCCTTGCCTGCTGTGAGTCAGAGCATCTTTGTCCTTCTTTGCTGCTGCAGCCAGGTAGGCACTGAGCAGGTGAGGACAGAACCATGTTTCCATGCTTGCTTTTGCTGCCTGGTATTCCTCTGAATGAACACATGCAAAGCAGCATCTGAAGTTGGGAGTTCTCAACCAGAACAAGAGTAAGGTAACATTTGGTCTTCCAAATAAGAAATTATTTTCACTGTATGCAAATCTGAAGTGAAACCGTGGAGGAGCATGAGAGAGACTGGAATCTTTGTCTGCCTCTTCCCAGAAACATGCTCATAGTTCTAGCATTCTCTCCTGCCTACTTTTTCAATAGCTTCTTTAATTCTGTTGCTTCATCTTAAGAAAACTGAATCAAGAATGCATGACCACAAGGGCTTATTGACTGCAGGGATGTCACAGCAAAAACAACGAGCTGTCTCCACCGCTGTGAGCATTTGCAGAATTGGAGAGTTTAATGACAGTCTGCACAATAATGTTTATATAAGGAATAACCTGAGAGAAAATTAGTCCTCTTGCTTGACTCACATAGTGAGTTTCTTTTACTTCTGGAGACAGGTGAAAGGGAGAGAGTATTTGTCAATTGTCCTTAACAGAAGCACTAAGTGAGCACCTAAAAATGTTCTTTCCCAGAAGGCCTTTGACTTCACTGATGGTGAGGGCAGTGACTCAGAAACCAAGTTGCATCTCTCCAGTTAGAGGACCTTAATGTCCTAAAGGGAAAACATTCTAGAACTCACACCAGTAACAGAAACTATTTTCCACACATCGCACTCACCCTTCTACCAGGTAACAGATTAGCACTAAAAACAATTTGACTATGTAACCACTGTGGAAAAGGTATGCCCGAAAGTGCTGACCCCACTTACGTCAACCCACAACAGAAACAATGCAGCTGTCTAATTTTTTGCTGCATCACTTAAACATACTTGCACCCTTGATGAGCCTTCTGGACTGCACACAAAACTGGAGGAAAGAGGGACCACAAAACCATGGCATAAGTATCAGTCATATTTGGTATTCTCTGTTCAAACACAGCAAGTGGGGCAAAAAAGCAACAAGGGTAATTAATGATTTGGGATATTAATATTGTGCAAAAATTATTCACTTTCACCCTCTTGAAATCTTTTTGGTTTGTTTTGTTTTGGTTTGGTTTGGTTTGGTTTTGAAATAAGCATTCCTTTGGGAAATATTTAAAATTGGTGACGTGTATAAAAATGCAATCAAACAGTACAGTTTAAACATCTTTTCTATAGAGGAGATTCCTTTTAGAAGAATCACAGCACTTCATGCTTTAGAAGTAGAGCTTACTGCAGTGAATCGAATTACACACCTCTTTAGTTGCAAATTTAAACTAATACTACTATTTGATCATCATAGAGATGAAATACTACATTTAAAAAAGGAAAAGATCAATCTCTTACAGGTTTGTTCTCAGCTGTGTTAATATATTCCACCAGGAAGAAAAGCTTCATTTTTTTTTTTTTCAAGGGCTCTCTCTGGGATTGAGATATTTGTTGGGGGTTTTTGGTGTTTTTTGTTTGGTTTCTTGGTTATCCTTGGGGCTTTTTTCTGCAAATAATGTTTTCTGAAAGAAGATTAATTTCCATACAGATTGTTCATTTAAGTCAACACTTTAATTATCTGTAGCTCTGTAGTTTAATAATAAAGTACTTGTCATACACCCAAATAACAAAGCAAATGCTTTAATAAATTTGCTTAGAAATACAAATATATTGATGATTCTTTTATAAATATAAATTGTGACCTTACTTCAGAAATTCAGTTTCAAATAGTAAAAAAGTAAAATAGACCTCAGTGTGTTAAATTTATCATGTTCCATTTGGACATAAATTGGTGATATTTTATCCTGCAGGTCAGTTAAGAGGAGGAGGAAGACACACAACAAAATTGTAAATGCTTGAAGTTGTGCTTTTTGTCAGGAAACATTGTTGAGTCTGCCAGCAGATAAGCTTAGCATTACACAGAAAGTGATAAATGCTCGCCAATGAATGAACAGATATTTTTTGAAGGTGCTCTTCTGTCATTAAGGTTTTTTAACGTTGATAAACTCCTAATTTTTAGGCATTTGCAGAAAGTTTCATAATCTGAAGAAATATTATCACTGGCTGCTAAAAATTCCATTGGTCATACATTCGTCTGGCTATGTGAACCTTTCCAGCTGTAACAACAAAAAATAAGTATATGCATAGATGTCTATGGTGTTGTATCTATAAATTATATATGTACACATACATTACTATATGTATAATTCTACCTAGATGTATCTATGTGTGTTTGCATGCCATAATACTATTTCTTCCTTCTTTCTCCAAATCATTTTCATGATGATAAACTGTCATTGCACAGAATACTATTTATTAAAAACCTTGGTTTAAACAGGTTTTCATTAGGGAAAAAAATGTTTTATTACTAGGGGGACCATTAAGTAAAAATGATCAGTGGGGATTTGCATTCTTGATTGCTAAGCCTAATGGGCTTCACTTTATCATTTTGATTTTCAAATTAAAGCTGATTTGTTTAGAGTCACATGCTCCAAAAGAAATTACAAGCAACCAATCTTAAATTTAGGTGATGGAGAGACCTTCCAGAGGCTTTCAAAGACAGTTATCAAATTGCCTTGTTCATTTTCTATAGGAATAGCAATGAACACTTAAAATCAAGACATAAATTGGAAAAGTTACAATGGGCATCATCCCAGGGAGGGATATTGGAAAGCATGACAAAATACAGTGTCTTCCATTCACTGCTCAATGAAATCAGATACTGGACTGTTCTGCAGTGAAATAATTCTCTGTGTATACAATTTGACAGTTCACTAAACAAAAACAATTTTTTTGTTAAATTCTATTTATACTATTGAAATGCATTTGTTTGATTCATCAAGGCAAGGGGAGGGGCAGCATTGCATAGTGAAAAGCTGAAAACATGGTTAAGCACACTGAGCAAACACGTGCTTACTCATTGTTTCAGTATCAGATTAATTTTTTAGAAAAGCAAGCTGGAAGAACATTCCAGGACCATTTTTGAATAAACAAGTGCTGCTAGAAATGAGCATGCAACTTTTTTGTGTATTTGACAGGAGTGTTTTCAGGTACTCTATATCTGTATTTTCCATCACCATCATCCTTTACATCCATTTCCAAGAAAACATTGAGACACAGGACAACTCGATCTGCTGTTATGGTTATCCTTGATCTAAACACATTTGATAATGTCTACAAATATTCCATGTTACCAGTGATGACATTTTTACCAGGCAGAACAAATTGATTGAGGTGCATTTATCAGCATTCAGTTTGGCAAAGTGGTCTAGATGTCCTGTTTGTCCCTCTGTGCAGGACAAACACATTATGAGCACTTGACCAGAGACTGTGCCTCCTCACATAGAAGATGGGTGAGAAAGACTGACCCCTGAGATACAGCAAGGGATTTTCAACATACCTCAGAGGGAGAGACACAAGCTGACTACCCAGGGAAATTCTGGGAGCAAATCAGAAGGGAGATGATGGCAACTTCCTGGAGTCCCTTTACTTCACTGTGGAGATGAGGAGCTGGGTGTGCAGCAGAAAGATGGATCAGCCTGATGACATGGGTCACAGGAGACCTTCAGTACCTGGGGTCGTGCAGTCTGGTAACAGCATCACTATTAGATCTTCCCTCCAACTCTTCATGGTCTGCATGGAATGCCTAGGGCATGGGTTGATGCGCCATGGGAAAAACATTTAAAAATTTGGTTACTGGGGGAACAAGCTGCGTTTTTTTCAGACAGCAAAATAAAAACACTTGAGGAAAAATACATCTCAAAAGTAAAATATTACCTACCTACTTGTACATGACTAGATAGGAAACTAATAAAGTTTAATATTTCATGTTTTGTTCAGGGTTTTTTAAACTAGTTTAAAGTAACTTCTGACTGGAACTTGAACATTTCTCCTAAAATAATGCTGGAGGTGTGAAGGACGCTCAAGTAATAATCACTGAATAGAAACTTCTTCAGTTCCCAGCAGGAAAATCTTCTTTTGTATATACAGTATGTGTTAGACAAAGAACAGTGAAGATACCTAAATTGGAGTAGCTACATATAGCAAAGAATATAATTTATTTTTCCACTTGGAGTATGTTTTTAACTATGACAAGAGCTTAAGTATTGTTGTCATAAACTTACAAATAAACATATATTATCCTTTATATTTACATATAAAGGAACCTTTTTATGGCTCTAGTAAGTTTATAGAAAGTTTTTGCAACACATTTCCTCTCATTTGCCATGCTTACCTCTATCTTCACACATATCAAAGTGAATGAATTTTTCTCATCTTGCAATGGATGTTTAGATCTGCACAGAATTCATTGTTCTGCTCCATAAACTGATGTATTACTTGATTCTTGTATGGGCTGCCACTCGCACAGTGAAAAAAAGTAGTTGTGTTCTGCTGTTTATTTTTGAGGAATGTCTTTTCTAACTCGGCACCACCAGAAAGATTGCTGTTATCAGTGCTCAAATACCAGTCACTCCCTTATGAAGCAAGAAAAGATACACTGAGCGGTCCCAGGGACTAAGGAAACTTTGGCATTTCATCAGTTTCAGGGCTAGAATTTCACTGTCAAGCTCACTATCTGCTGGGCCCTCACAGATAAACAGTAGATAGGAACTCGCAACACATTCCTTTCATGTTCACTAATTTCAGAAAGAGACTCTGCAGTCTAACACCAGCACATCCCTTGAAGTCCTATCTCTTTGCTTGTATCTTTGGCAGACGTGTAGTAATTAGTAAAACAGAGTGAAGATATTTTACACTGCTCTGTCCACTTGGCCCTGCCATTATGAACAAATGCTGCAAGTTTTGTCTGGGAATGGCATCTCACACTCTGTGCTTGTGTTATAAACCCCTATTTAAATCTGAAATGCTTTTAAATTTGTTAGGATGTAAACTTTAACTTCAAACAATAAAGGATTCTTGCTACCGTGATTTATAGCTTTAGGAACTAAGGAAGTTTATCTCCTCCATATTTAATGGAAGTTAAGACAGCATATTAAAAATGAAATTAAGATAAATAGAATCATGTTATCGTTGACTTGTCTTACTGAAATTAAATAAAATAATGTGTAAAAGTAAAGCTTCTTTATAGCTAAAATAGGAGGTTTTTTCTTTTCAAAAAATTTATCCTTTTTTTTCTTGTTAAACTTCATAAAGCACTTTCTCGTTCTGGACTTGATTTTGCTATCATCAATCAGAATTATAGACATATCATGGAAGATCTTGCTGTTTGCAGTTGTCCCATGTTTAAAATAAAGTGCTGCTGAACAAGAGCAGAATTACATCCAAGGAAGGACCTATGTTGTCCTTGTCAATAAGGCACTGGGGGTTATATTTTATATATATATATGCACTACATAGATATTGTAATACTTCTCTTATATTGTCTGTACCAGATGTTTACATCTCTAAATGATTGCTTGGCTTCAGTGGCTGAACATTTGTGTTGTCCCTGCGTTGGAAAATCTTCCTGCTTTGTTGAATCTGAGACAAAAATACTGTCGCAGCTTTGTATTTTTAGAGTATCTTTCACAAGATAGAAAATCCCAAGGATCAGACCCAAGACTTAAATAAATAGCTTTCATTTTCCCTGAGGATTCTGGCCTGAATCATGAATGAGTCAATGGTACTGCCTGAGGTATATTAAAGCCAGGAAAGCATTATTGGTCGAGAATTGGTTTCTTTTCCACTGAATATCTAATTTGTAAATGTGATGACTGTATCATCCTGAAATTTCATGGCAAATCTAGCTGCCTGCAGAGGTGAAAAGAAGAAACCAAAATTTAAATGTAAAAAAGCTACTCCAAAGCTACTACAATGGAAATATTAAGAAGGACATTAGAGGAGGCTTTGTGCTACTTTAAACTTCCTTTTATGCAACTAGTGGCTCCAAATTCAGTACAGATAGACACAGATATCCCTTGGAGGAAAGCTGCACTTTTCTTAGACTACAGACTTCCATTAGTACAGAATGTTAGAAAAGCTAAGAATCCCATTGCTACTGAAAGCCATTGTGGGCTACCCGCTACTGCCACTCCAAAAGTTGCAGGGTTACTTTGTCACCCTCAAATTTCTGAAGTGAGAGAGATAAGGGTACTGTGGAACCATTCCTTCTAGGTCATTGGGAAGAGCATTCCCCTGGCAAGATGCCAGTTCCAAGGTCTTGTCACACCTCTGACTTCTCTGTGTAAATAGTGCAGGAATCTGCGTGCTTCCCTTTCATTCTGTGAGACAGGAGGGCAGCAGTGTTTGCTGGTGTAAATGAGGAGATGGATGAAGTTCAGTGGCAGCCTGAGTCACTCTGTCCAGTGCTCATCTAAAAATGCTTAACAATCTTGTACCAAACACCCTGCATTAAAAAAAGAGGAAAAAAAAAACAACCCTCAACCAGCAGATAATTCTTTCAACTCCTTCTGATGACTATAGTCTGTAATGGATTGTTCTTTTCAAAGTATTACAAATCAAATCACAAGTCTGGCAGAGACAATTCTTTTTTCTTCTCTGTTCCAGTCCATCTGAGAAGGGAACTGTACATTCAGGTCTTCAGGAAAATCTTTTAAATTGAAAATACAAAATGAAATTCAGTGACTACTTTATATATCACCTTGCCGCTCACTACCATTAGGTAATGAGCAGGTAAGGTAAGCAGTCACCTAAGATGAGTGCACTTGCCGTGATCTTGCTGTCTTTTATTTGCATTTTAAAGTATGGAGTAAGACTGGACAATAAAGCCCTCTGCTGAAATTTAGCAGAAATTCTATTCCCTATCGGGTTTGAGTTGTTAGAAGTCTTTAACCATCCTGCAACCCTCTCCACCTAAGCGTCTCCACAGGAGAGTAGAGAGATGCTGCTCAGGAAGGCAACATGCATTTTCTTCTGTATGTTCTGAACATAACACTGCTGGTGGTCTGGTAGGATAAATGCAGAACATCTTTCATATTATATCACAGACTGTGAGCGTCTGACCAAGATGCTCGTGACATGTAAAGGAACCCCTTTAAGTCAGATGATGAATTACAAAAAAATTGCTCATCTGAGGAAAAATAATCAAAGACTTTTACAGTAGATAGTAAATAGATGTTCTTTTCATGCTGTTACTACAAGCTGGTCAACCTCATTATCCAGATCAGGGAAGGAATAAGGAAGAGTATTTTTCAAAATAATACCTCACAGCTAAGCCAGATATGTATTTCACATTTGACAAAAGTGAATTTTGGCCAATATCTCCCATGGGAACTTAATTAAACCATCACACTCTACTACTAATCAGCTTTGCTTTATAACACCACTCTAGCAAAGGAGCGTGGAAGGCATGCAAACTAAAAGTAAAGAATGTTTTAGATGCTGTTAGTCACTCAAAAATTTAGTCACCAGGGAAGTAATTAGTTATTAATTACCACTAATAAACATTTCAGGCAAACTGCTGACACAGGTTTTATACTTACAAGACACCTGCCTATATGTGATTTTACTGCTTGCTATTCTGCCCTTTTACTACTTGCTGTCCCTTTATACTAAGAGGTTTCAGTTTCAAACCAGGATGTAGACTGTGCTGGATTCACAGTTTGACATACAAAACAGTGCCATATTTTATACAAAAACACCAAGTAAATTAATCTTCTGATATTTCATCATACATAAAGGAAGAGTTACCTCAACTTTTGATGTTACCTCTTTTTCTGTGGGCCTTTGGAGCCTGGAGTTCATCCAGGTAAAACAGTTGCTCTAAATCTATCACAGCACTAACATGTGACAGGAGTGTGTGAGAAGGTGGATATTTTAACTTGTGAGTGGGAAGGAATCATGGACAAGCATGGACCATATCCTTTAAGTGCAAGAGCCTTATCTCGTAAGTTTTCATAGATGAATTACTTTTGTTCTCCAGTTCACTTTTTTAGTGGATGACCAAAACACAGATGGAGCTCTATAACAACAAGACTCTGTAGTCAGCTATAATCTTCTTTAACACTATAAATCAAAGAGAATCAAGGTCAGCCTTCCATGTGAATTTAGGGACAATTCTGTTACATTTTACTTCATATTAATCAACTCATTTAAGGCTAAGTCCCAACAGGCAGAAGGGGAAGTCATTTATGGGATTGGGCGTGATATGTGAGGTGGCATAAGAGAAGGAATCTTTTCTTTCCTGTTTGCAAGAAGAAAATCTGATGGCAATTGCTTTAAGAGGAAAGAAGGACATATTAACACTGCACTATGCTCTTTTATTTGCAGTGCACTGAGTGACAATCGTTCCATTTTAAAGTTTATCGCTCAAGATGCATTAGCACTATTCAAGTAAATCTTTGTGAATTCACAACTTCCATTCTGCTTCGGTAATAAGGGAACAAGTTGGGGAAGCCTGGGGCTGAGTTCTGCACTCTGTCAGTATCTGGCACTCATTTCTTAACCTCACAGACTCTGCTATTATGGCAGTAGGAAGGAAGTGCTAAAATTACCAGCAATAATAGGGAATCTCAAGCTCTCCATCTTATGGAAAGGGTCTGAACAGCTACAGCCTGGTAAAATAAAAATATTTTTATGAGGAAAAGAAATTGATGGGAGATGAGTTGAGCAGCAGGTTAATACTCGGTATTATTTTATTTCACTAGCTAAAATATTCTTGGTCTTGCAATATTTGACTATCACACACATTTGTTTTAGGCCTTCAGGGAAATATAACTGGCTTTTAAAGCAGTATTATTTTGCCTGCAAAGGTGACTTTATAAAAGTGGCACCTTCTTACTCATTGTTTTTTCCACAGAGTTTACATTCTTTATTGCTTTTTCTTCCTTTCAGTGCTCTACCTTTGGCAAAATGAAGAGTGCGATATCATGCATCAAACAGAAGCAATTTAAGTAAAATTGTTCTGCAAAAATATGACTGATAATATCATTCAGACAACAAAATGTTTGCCACCCGGAGAAACAACTTTTATGTCTTCCAAAGCACAATTTATGAAGTGTTGGCTGGACATATGTTTGTGGGAAAGGAATGGAGGGGAAGAAAATAATACAAGGAGGGTGAAGGACAAGTTCATATCTATTCTGTGGCCCAGCTTCAGGAGAGGACAGAGAGGGCTACTGCATGACACCTTTTATAGAATAAATTTTCATATTTCTCTTGAGTAGACAAATCAAGCACACTGAAACGAAGTCCTACCAAGAATTCAAGCTTAAGATTCACTTTTTCAAAAACAATGAATACTTTTTATTTGAGCCATTGTCCAAAACATAAAAGGAAAAGCTTCCAGTCCTTATGAAGCTACTTCATCCTGTTGCAGTGTCAGAATCTTGCCTCAAATGTTGGCATTACTATAACCCCTGAGAGAGCGAAACATGGAGTCTGAAGTTATCTAGCTCCACGTGAGTATTTCTTGTGAGGAGGAATGCTAGCAAAAGCATCACTATGTCCAGATAGCCCCCACCCAAAACCATCTCCTCTTGTATCATTCCTGTGCAAGACAACTTCATGTTGGAACAAACCTTAATTTGAATCAGAGCACTTCATATTTTTCCTAGCAGTCATAACCGTGATTTTCAGCTTACAATCTGCTGAGCACACTGAAGAACAACCACAGCAATTTCATCCAGAGAGGGGCAGAAAGAAAACACAGATTCAGGCACCATGGGATGTGACACAAAGCATAGGATTCACAGTGCTGAGCTGGACAGCTATATATGCTTTTTGAATTCGGGACAATCAGTTCCCCGAGTGAAACACATCAACCATGGAAATCACAGGGTCAGGAAATTCAAAATATTTTTCTTCCTGTAAACAGATCAGGGGGACTGAGAGCATTTTCTCTTGAACTGAAATGCCTCCCCTAAATTCTTGCTTCGTGGAACTTAAACCTTTCCCTGAATCCAGCCTGAAGGGCTTATTTAAATTGTTACCATACATCCCAGCAAAAAACTACTGCAGGACAACAAAAGGCTCTGGGAAGTCAGGCCAGTTTTCCTGACGGGCGTGTTGAGCTGCATTGAACAGGTTTTCCCAGCACCAGCCAGGTTCCAGAAAGCTCTGGCCTTGATAGGAAGGGCAGGTTGGTCCTCAAGGTCTCTCTGCTCATGAGAAAGTTCACAGCTGTGGCCCGTAACTGAGAGAGGCCTTTCAGCAGTGGCAGAGTGTTTAACCTCAAGGACTGGCAGTGCACACTACGTTGCTGATCTTGGCTAATGTGACGGGGTAGAGGTTGAGAGGCAGCCTTTGAGATAACACCTCGCTATCGGCAGCGCATTAAGGAACCGCAGAGCATTCCGCCTCCAGCGCTCTTCCTAGTGGTCAGCAAATAGGGCACGAGATAAAACAGCACCATCTGCTTCTTCACTTCTTTGCAAGGCAAAGAAGATATTAATTTCTTCAAACAGAAATGGGGAAGAAGCTTTTTTATCTTTAAATTTTCAGAACAGACTGTCAGTAATTTCAGAATAGTCTTTTAGCATTATCTGAAAAGGTACAGAATATTCTTTAACGATTTGGCTACTGCTTTAATGCAAATACACGTACAGAGGTTTAGCTGTACCCTAATTGCTGCATTATTTAATAATGATTGTGACAATTTTTTTTAAAGTGGTAAATTAATGACAATGAAATATTAATCTGTAATTTTTTGAAAAATGAAATGTCAGAATAGTCCAGTGCTCACATATCTTCATATTTAAAGCCTGTAGTTTTGCTCCTATTTGCTACTGATAAATGTAAAAATAAAAGTTAGAATAAGGAAACAATGCTGTTTTAAGGAAACAATACTCTCCATATTTAGAAAGAAACACAATTTTCCCCTCTTTTGTTAGACTCCTTTTATAAACTTGTTTATATTAAAATGAAATTTTAAAAAGGAAAGCTAGAATATGAAAAGTAAACAAATATGCAAATTATTTAAAAGTTAGAGGCAAGAGAAAGGAAGAATTTCCTCTAAAAAAATGAAACTCTGCCGTAATAGTAGAAGAAGGACGAAAAATAACTAGAAACAAAGACACGGCTTCCAGACAATTCAGCATGTTTCAAAACCAAAATTCAAGATTAATTTAAAATCAAGGATTCTTAATTTTTTTGTTTGATTGGTTTGGTTTGTTTTTTTGGGTTTTTTCTTTTGTTTCTAAAGTCAAGGAAAGGCATTTTTAATTAAACAGATGGGGTTAATTCTCTTA
This sequence comes from Cinclus cinclus, assembly GCF_963662255.1. NCBI lineage: Eukaryota > Metazoa > Chordata > Aves > Passeriformes > Cinclidae > Cinclus > Cinclus cinclus. The sequence goes on from NC_085048.1 coordinate 34,341,165, forward strand.
TAAATTATATGCATAGGAATAATATTGAACCACAGTGACATGATTTATGAATCTGAGAAACCCTCTTTTCTGCACGCTACACCTTACTGTTCCCAGTACTTTTGCCCATTTGCAGAAAACAACTTGCTTCAAAATGACCACGTCTTGCTGAAGAGGCACGCAGGTTTCTTTGTGCAACTCTCAGCCTCCAAAGCCCAAAGGTGCAGCTGAAAAAGGTTCTGCCCCATAAGCAAGTCCTGCTTCAGTTTCACTCATTGCTGTGGCAGGAAGATTACTTGTGCCTTGGTTTAGCCACAAGAAGTTCCCTTCTGTTGTAGTTGTGTTTTGGTTGAATGCAGAAACACATATTGCTTGGGGTAACAAAGACTCAAAGAAAAATAGCCTTTGTTACTTTTTAGGTTCAATTTTCCACAGTGCCAAGAAAATCCACCTTTGAACTCTATAAAAGCGAATAAAATTTTGGCAGTGTGAGTGGAACTGTAAAACAAACAACATGCTCAGCATAAGTTAGTATGTGTCCTAATTGAAAAAAATGGAAAATGGGAATGATAAATGGACAGTTAATCAAATAATCCCTTCTTCCCTATAAAAGAAGGGACAAATCCATTTGAAATATAATGTACAGAGACATGATTGATATCTGTGGCAATAACATTTTTTTCATTATAATGAACAGAAAAGTATATTTGGCTGTTACTACTAAGAAAGTGAATACAATGTCCAATACTCACACCATACAAACTAAACCAGGACACAATTATTTAGTACAGGTGCTTTTAAAATGAAACTGTACTAGAAAACCTCAGGAAGGATTTTGTTTTCATTTTCATGGTCAAGACTGTTGCTGTATAGGAATTTAATGGATGGTGAGTCAGGTATACTGTTTTGCACACTATTTTCACAGGGAATTCTGACCTACAATTCTAGAAAGTCGCACTGAGCAAATACCTATTTTCAGATGCATTATATAACCAGTCCATATGAAGCTGAAACAGTGGAACATAGAACTCACATACAAATAATAAATGGAAATTTTGATATAGCTTAATTAAACAGCTCTTTAAAATACCTAGCAAATTCTTGGCAAAGAAATTCCATTTCTAACAACAGGGACAAGAGAATGACTAGAGATCTCAGAGCTGTATGATGCAAGCAGAAGCTACTGAATTAAACCAGTGTACCAGTTTTAATAATCACACCATGGAAACCAAGAAGTAAATTCTTTTTTGCTGTCTTCCCTAGCAGCAACAGCGACTCATTACAATATGAAGGTGAAATAGTTTGTGAGTTAGAGGTGCCAATCCTGCAGAAATAGATGTCTGAAAATTTAGCTGATCATCTCATCCTTTGTGTCAGCAAATTATCTGACTGGTAAGACTAGACAACCTCATAATTTAATAAAAATATTTTTAAAAAAATAAAAAGTAGGAAAGTATTGCTTCACTGTATTCAATTCTGTGCTGTCAGTACCTAAGACAGTCTCCTTACAAATAGGGGTAGCATATTGAAAACATTCAAAACTGTCAGAGAAAGCAAACCCTGCCATTTCTCAACTTGAGATCTGGATTCAACCCAATAATTTTGATCTGAATCAGAAGCAAACTCCAACATCTGGTGCACTAGCAGTCTTACAAGATCTTCTGCCCAGTAAAAATGTGTGACCTCAAGAAAGTCAGGAAAAAAACCTCACCATATTTCAGTCCAGGATACATTTTTCATTATTTTGAAAATGTGAGAGTTTTATTTCACTGTGCTTTACTGAAAGAGGGAATGGGGAAGGGATGCATATTGTAGAAACATTATCATTTCTAAACCCTGCACCATGTTTTCTATTGATAGAAATTTTAAGGTTATCTGGCACAAAGCACTACATATCATTAAAGTATTCACAAGGCTTTTGAAACACTACAGAACGCTCCTTGCTCTTGCTTACAGTCATTAATGCATACATATATCATTCAGAGAGAAGGTGTTTTGGTCCATGGCTGTCATGTGGTGACCCACCAGCAGTCCTCCTAGGATCTGTGACAGCCATGGCATGTGTTATACAAACACTTGGCCTTGCTTTTGATTGTGTCAGATCTGACTGATGGAGAATTTTTGCTTTCCTGAATTTTCTCTTCAATTTTACAGCTTTGTAAGCCTCCAGGATGACAGCAAACTTTATCAGAACAATGGAACTTTTTTGGAAGCCAGAGCCATGGAATTTTAATTTTTTTTTAAGCCTATGCATAATTTTCACTCTGTCTAAAAGAGGTTTTTTTTAAGCATTGATTTTTTGTTATATTTGAGAAAATCCCATTCCCTTTCACTTCATTTTGGTTGCAGCCTGTCTCCAGCTCCACAAAAGTTACCACCTTCCTCCCATGGATGCTCTTGCAAAGCTCCAAGAGCTTGTGGTAAGTTTATTTGGATACTTACCTACTTCTGCAGTAGTACAGAGGTGGTTGACCTGGCTCCAGATTTTGAGCTTTCTCTCCAGCAGATAACTGGTGCCTGCTTTGTGTGTCTTGTCCAGAACAAATGTTTGACTCCAACCCAGCTGATCATTTGCTTAGAAGTTTTTCCTTTCCAGTTCTCCCTTTTCTTGTCTCCAAATATCCAAATATGCTTCCCATTATCTTTTTTCTTCTTTTCTCTGAAGAGTCTCCCTAGTATATTTTAATTGCTGAGAATTATTTGAAAATAAACTTGGCGCAATCAGCAGCAGTTATAAGGGAAGACGGCCCTTAAGAAATTAGAGTGAAAAGAGAAGGCTGGATGTGGCTTATTAAACAAATTTATGCTTTTAGAATTCTGTTTTTCTCCAGAATCTCAGCATCATATAGAAAGCTATGGAGAGCTAAAATAAAGCAGAGCACTGAAACTATCTTGTAAATTAAGGACTACTCAAATATCACACATCCCAACTATACTTTACCTGACACTGCCACCATCCAATACCATCTTCTATGAAAGGATCTTCCAAGTTGACTTCTGATGACCTTTAAGGCTTCTTTCTTGTCTTGGAAGGAGAGCTTTTCAAGCATATAATAGATATAAGTAATAAGAAGAGTAGCAACTGGCTATAAACTGCTGACTGAAGGCAACACAAGACATCTCAATGAATCCAAATAATTATATATGTGCTCTTCAAAATTCATGTTCTTATAGTCAGATTTGCAATTCAACTTAAAATCAAATAAATAACCCATCTCATTTATCTCATTATAGTGTAACTGCAATGTTATAATGCTGTTATAACAAATATCTGCACCTAAAATGTGCATATCCATTTAGTTCTACAGATCAATAGCTTAGTTTCACATAGTCAGTTATCAGAATATTTAGTAGTGCTTTCTACTCAAAAACATGGTCCCCACACACAGCTCAAGAGAACAAAGTGAGATCAGGGATACTCCATGGGATTTGCTGCTGAGTAAAACTTCTGGCATCTCCCAGATCACTTTCCCCCCAGCCTCTTACACATTGTTTAATGCTGTTAAATAAAACCCATGCTGCAAACCACCCCAAACAGATTTTGTATATTCTGATGTTCATGTAACAGATCTGTTTCAGTTCTCACTCAGCAAGAATGTCTTCCCTGTGTATCAAAACTATTGACTCCACGTGGAAAAGAGACACTGCTCCACTGCCCTCAGCAACCTAAAGCCAGAAACAAATCACTGGTGAGAAGCAAAGCCTTAGCTGAGGCAAACTGACAGCATAATTTTTATTTCCGCACAGATTAGAGGTGCTCAAAGCATTAATAAAAACATAATTATGGAAAACTCAACAAATTAATTAATCATCTTCCATTTTCAGACCAGGACAGGTCTGTCAGAATATTTACTTAAGCTTGAAAGTTGTCAGCCAAAGTCATTCAGTATGGTTGTACATAGCTGGAGAAACTAGTGAATTTGAGGAACTTTAACATAAGGTAACATCAAAATCTGTTACACCAACAAAACCTTACTTTTCAGTAAAAAGCAAGGCCTGGTCAAAACTGGTGCATAATTAAGCCAAATGAGTTATTTTAACACATCTCCACAAATTAAAAACATTAGGTTCTATATATATCTATATTGTATCAACATACGTGTTCCCTTTGGTAAGGACAGTATAAACTGCTAGATTAAACCGAGCTAATTTCATTGTTTTAGATTTGTTTGTTGTTAAAACCATGTCTGATTTATTACCACAAAAGAACATGATTCTATATTTGGGAGAGGTCCTTCCATAGTTCAGTTTTTTAGGAGTGTCACGTAACTGATGTAAACTTCTACATCAGAGTTTATCAAAAGTCAAAAAGCCAATCATTCAAATCAAAGCAACACAAAGAAAATCTTATACAAAGGGGGCTTGAAACACACTTCACTGAAACTTTGGGAACTACAGAGAAATAATTTAAAGCAGCTAAGAAGAAAAGAAAACAGTGAAATTAACTATTAGGAAAGCAATAAACACTGGTTATTTCCCTTTGGCATTTTCAAGATCATGAATCTATCTATCTATGCCATGGATGATGTCTGGGTTTAAAATATATCTTGCTTTTCTGTGTCTAGTCCATGCTTTTTTGCATGAAAAGTATGCATTATCTTTGTAAGTTTGGGGCAGTGATGGAAAGACAAGTCAGAGGGAGGTAAAATGGCAAAAGAGAGTTATGGGAGGTTTTGTTGGTGGTTTTTTTTTAACTTACTGCTTGTTTTTCTACCAAGTCTCACTGACTTGTTAACTGCTTAGGTTGCCTCAAGGGTGTCATCAATTAATTGAACTCTGGCCTTCAGGAATTTGATTGATAGGCAGGTGATTGAAACACGGACCGTCTCACCATTAATGACCCTTCCCAGAATGCTGGATATTACTCAGCACCCCAGAAAAACTGCAGTGGTGAGAGAAGGGTGGGTTTGATGTCTGGAGGTGTTGGTATCATGTTTGCACTTTGCTCTGAAATCTTTATATTTGAAGGCTTTGGAAACAGCAGTAAGGCACACAGAAAGTTCTCATCTTAGAAGAGAAGCTGTCTCTCCCTTCAAAGAGAGTAGCTGCATGTCTTATAAAACCCTGGACTGCTTATGTTTCCTATCAGGACTTTAATATTCCCAGCTAATTTTTGGCAAGGCTTAAAGCTCCTTAGAATCTTGGCTAGGCAATAACAAGTCATTCCCAGTCAGTGGGATTATTGTCCAACTCTTAGAAAGAAAGTCCATGGTTAGGCAGATATATTGCAACACTATAAAGAGGCCACAGTGTTACTGAATGAGACTGAAAAGTACAGATCCTCCAGAATTCACCTTTTTGTTCTGTAATCAAACTACCTGAAATTGTGTTGTCAAATACTCTGTCAGCTCTGGAGACACACCAAAATAACTTACGTCAAATAGAAAAGTTTTTAAAGTAATAATCTGACACAATTTTATTTTTTTTAGCACTTCATGTATGTCTTAACAGTTTTCCAAGTCATACAACAAAGGTTGACTAGACAAGCAGAAAGAATTGAAAGATGTTCTTTCCTAGTCATGATTTCTTTAGAAATTTAGTATCTATGGCTTTAAGAGAGCCATATCCAGTAAGTATTTGTATTTTGAATTGCTTCACTTTAACTCCAAATGTCAAGTGGCATGCAGTGGACGATCAACCTCTACACACCTTTGCAAACCTTGGACTACCTGAGCAAGAAAACACCATTCTACACACTTTTAACTGGCTGTTCCTGCTACTCTCTATACACATCTCAGCTGCCTTACCTGTCCTGAACCTCAAAAAAGTTATGAAGATGCATATAAAAGAAATATTCCTTTTATTCTGTGTGCACAACAATCTCAACATCAGGGGTCATAAATTAAATGTCAGTTTATTAGCTACTAAAAATAAATGCAATAGATTCAACAGTCTATATTTTAAATGGTTAGAATGGCCCCAGACATGTTTTCAGCTAGTTCTGTTTAGCAGTGGGAGTCAGCACGAGGTAAAGATCATCCCCTTCAAGATGTCAGTAATGTGCCTGTGGGTGCTCTGTGAGCATTGACCTCACAGCCAGGGAATGATCCCTTATAATTCAGTTGCTCGTGTAGATACAGCCAGTGAGGGCAATCTTGACACAAGGCCAACCATGACCAGAGATGGGTGGGGTAGAATAAAAAAATGTGGGTTTTTTTAAGCAAGATATGCAGGAAAATGCCTATGTGTAACCCCATCTAAATAAAACCTTTACACCCCTAAATGCTCCTGTGTATTATTAGCAAGCTCTACCTGTGCTCCCAATCCTAACACTGAACAAACAGCAGATATTCCAAATTCTACGAAAATGGGAAAATCATGACACACCATGTTTATTTAAACAGCAAATACTTCCATTACTTCTTATACAGTTTCAAGCATTTATATCACTAGCATTATAAGACTAAAAAGACTGTAAGGTAGCATTGCTTCTTAAACTCCCACCTTATTTATATTATTGTTAAAGTCCAGTCAAGAATCTGTCATTCTGATTCATACTGATACAGTAAGGCTATTCTCACTTTGTTGTTCTCAAATCTGCACTGGATGATGGTGAAGATACTGCAAAAGTTCCTTCTACTTTATATTTTTGTGTTTCGTGCTCCAGAAATAATCCATTATGTACACTGAAACAGCAATGGCAAAAATTGTAGCTTGCAATCATTAATCCCGTGATTTTAATGGTTTAAGCAACTAGACATGAGCCACAAGCAACCAGGAAGGATGTTTCTTCCCCTACAAGAAAGCATTTTTATAACAGATAAACACTGCCTTGAGCTCAAATTTTCACACACAGAGCAGTAAATTGAATTATATAGTGCTAGACAGCTGACTGGATTTCCTAATTATTTCCAGATTTGTTAACTTTGGGAAAAATAAGAGAATGAAAAGAGTGAGTGGGGAAGCAGTGGGGCAGGTCATTCCTGGAGAGCAGTGCAAGGGGCCCACACATATACATAACATTTCTGAATTTCCCAGGGAAAGACTTTTTTCCTATTGCTACTGAAAAAAGAAGTGGAAGACCCCGAGTTCCAACTATTCAGGGTCCCAAGACCCATCCCCTTAAAAAGCAGATAAGAAATTGCCCTTTTCCTTATCCTTGTGGGATGATTTGGAAGAAATTCTTTTTTTCTTCTTCCCTTTCTCCTTCACTAGTTTTTGTAGAAAGGGCTATTCATAAAATCATCAATCTCCAAATCCCCATACTTGAAAAGGATTCTGACATGCAAACTCCTTATCTCCAAGACAGGAGCAATGCATTTCTCATCACAGATTCACCACACAGGGAAATTTTTGACTTACAAAAATCACTGATATGAACCTTCGATTTTATGGTTGAATGTTCTTGATGTGAATGAGAGGTCAGCAGTCTTCTCCCCCTCATTGTTTTTTCTATATACAAGGACTTTCTGGAGGTTTATGATGTCACCTTTAACCCAAGTTATAAATACACAACACTGAGACCATAGGACACATTAATTTCCTGCTCTGACATTACACAAATTTAAAAATCTGTGTGAGACATAAACATAGAAACAGAAATTCTTTCCTAATTTAAATCCATTTGCTTCTGAGTTCACACTATTATGTTGGCAAACAGAAACATTTATTATCAATTAACACAGCAAAACCAGAAGGCAATGTTCATGTAAAATCCTTCTCTTAATATCCATGTGATTACTCACAACAAGATGGACTCTCAACTCTCAAGATGGACTGAAACACACATATAAAGGCTGCATATTGCAAATGCTTGGCATTTTTTTTGGGTTGGAATAGCCCTGCTGCCTTCAAGCAAACTGCCTGTATATGCAAAGTTAGGCACAAGAACTGGGGTAAAAGAAACTTCAAAGAATTCCAGAACCTATGGTTTTGGTCTTCCCAAAAAGATTTGCAGGTTTGAGTGGGGAATCTTTAAGAGCTCTGTCTGTGAAAATATTTTTCCTGGTTCAATTTTTGTAGAAAATAAATAAATAATTATTATTCTGACTTTAATATTTCCTGTAATTTATGTTATTATGTATTTAATGTTTCCTATAATTTCCCTGCATGCACCTGAGATTTTGTTTGGTTTAAACTAAATGTTTTACTCAATGTAGTTTTTTTCAATTTCCTTTCAAGAAAAAATACTAAATATTAGCAAGAATACAATTTGTTTACACAGCCGTAATCATTACATCCTAAGTGCTTGACAGACTGGAGCCCACCTAAGTGAATTAAATGATCCAAGTGTCACTATGTCTTGAGTTCTTACTTCCCAGTCAGGGTACTCAGCAGTTCAGTGAGTCTCTTGATTGTTCATATGCTCTGAGGTTGAAGGAGAGTGCTGTTAGTCCAAATTTTGTACTGATTACAGTTTCCTGATTGCAATTAAGAAGCTTTGTACTTTCTGAAAACCAGCCCTAGAAATTATTTGCTTTAAGGATACTCATATCTGCTCCAGATGCAAGGTTTAATACATTCTGTCATCTTTTTCTGCTCTCAGATTCTTCCTTGTTACAAAATAACTCTGCAAAATATCAAAGATATAGTCACTGCTAAATTCTGGTTTTTTCTTCCCTTTTTTATGGTTTCCTCATTTTTGTTTAGAAGTATTTCATTCACTCCTTGTCCACTTTTCTAGTCTGTGAACATTTTTCTCACCTTGAGACATCATTGAAGCTGATTTAAAACACAAAATAGAAATGGACTCTGATTTTTGTTAAGTGTTTGCTCCTTAGCCTGTCAGCAGATTCCTCTGACATAACAGCTTCCTATTGCATCAGTAACCATTTTATGTTTGTGATGAACATCTTGTACTGGCCACAGAAAACTTGTAAGATACCAGGGGAGCAGATTGTCAAATACATTTAAAGGTAAGAAGTCATGTAAAGCACTCCTAAGTTTAGTCTGTTTTGGAGATAATGTCTTACACTAGATTGATTACATACAGCCTGAAAAGTGTGCTCATGCATCCACTCTTGCTGTGTGCTGAAAGATAAAAATCCCATTTGCTCTATTTTATATTGGTGGTGTTTCACACTGGTAATGGAGATCTGTATGTTCCTTGTAAATCAAATATATAATGACTGCCAGATAACAACCCACTTAACTGCTGAATGAAGTGTTTCTTAGCTGGGAACTGAGCTGTGCCATGTTCATGATCCAGCAGCTTACAGCAAAAAGCACTGGGTGAGTCATTGGTTTGTATCCCCATTAACACAGACACATGCAGAACTCTCTGTAGTATGATGCTGTAGTCATGATCCAGCACAACTTGTTAGCCAAGACTCTGTCCTGTACTTCAGCTGAATTTGTTTGTTTGGTCATGTTCCTTTTCACCATCCTCAGCACAGTATCGACACTTATAAGTACTCTATGTACATCCAAGTTATAACACTTGCCTAGAGTTCAGAGAAAAGCACAAGATGCCTTCCCTCTCAGAGTTTCCTGTTCAGTAGGTAGGGTTGCCATCAAACCAAGAGTGTAGTCACTTCTGAGCCCATAGCTGCTACTGCTCGTAGTTCAAGGAATAGTCATTAAACTGCAGTAACTGGACTGCCAGGGCTTCTCTGAAAAGTCTCCTCCTGCCAGCTTCCCTCTGCTCTCCTTTATAAACTATTTTGATACCTAAAGACTCTGTTCCAGAAGGTGGTAAAGCACTGGAATAGATAGAGTCCCCATGCCCGGAAATATTCAAGGACAAGCTGGACAGGGCTCTGAGTAACCTGATCTAGTTGAAGATGTCCCTGCTCATTCCAAAGGGATTGGATTAGGGGACCTATATAGGTCCCTTACAATTTACACTGTTCTTTAATTCTAAATTATTTTATGACTCTGTAAGACCCAGGTTTTATTATCAAGTATGTTTGGAGCACTAACATTCACAATGTTCTAAACTAATTTTTTTCATTCTGAGACCTGATTTATTATTTTAACCAAGAGATATTCAACACAGGTACACCTGCAGTGCTCACACCTAGTCTCCCATCCTTCCTGAAGTGCTCACACCACTCTTGCTAGTCAGGGTGGTCCCCAGCAAAGAGATGGTTATCATTACATAGGCTGCCCCAACAGGCTTTCCAGGTGACCAAGGTTCAGTAAATGCCCAGAGCAGCACTAAGTTTTTGCCCTTTCCTGGAATACTGCACAGCCCTTTCTAAGCAGACATAGAGTACCCCTCAAAAAACATCCTGCTCATGCACTTCCATTCTCCTTCCCTCAAGGTGCCTTGGGGGACCACTCCCTCACCAAGTGGTTTCTCAGCCATGCACGCCTTCTCCTCTGCTTCTTCACGACCCTGCTGGTACCAGTAAGAGGCATAAACACAGCTGTCTCCTCAGAGAGGCTCACATCCCCAGAGGGGCCAGATGTGTCTGTGTCCCCAGAAAGGCCCATGTGTGGCCACCACCACAGGGACAGACACATCTGCCTCCCCAGCATGTCCTGCATGGGCAACCAGGGTGCCTCTGCATCTGTGCTGGGCACAGCAGCGCAGCTGGGCACAGGGCACAGCAACCATCTGGCAGAATTTACAGCCAACCCCGAATCTGCAAGCCTGCACTTTTCATGGGCTTATTCAAGCCTTAGTTTAATGCATCACACATGGGCTTGGCAGGGTGGGTTTTGTAATATGCAGCCATCCATCTGCCTCCTCCGCGAAAAGCGGTCGCTCCAACGTCTGCCGGGCAGCGCTACCCAGAGGCTGGCTATTAAAAACAGAGCTGTAACTTATTGACAGTGACAACAAACCAGTAAAATCTCCCCGAAAGTCCCTTTTCTTCTGGCTGCCAAGCCTATTGCCATCATAGGGAGGAGGGTACTCAGGCAGCCAGGGTAATAAATGCTGTCTAAATGGGTTTCTTTGTACATCTCTATCTGCTGACAGTACTGTTCAAAATTAAAGCAGGGACTTAGCATGCCAGGCTTATCCATGGTCCCTCACAAAGGGGATCCAAGACAGGGGCTTTCATCTGAGGCTCTCCTGAACTGCATGGCCAGGTTGAGAAAGCCCATGAATGGATGGGGCCATTGGCACTGCCCTCTGCCGCTCCTCTATGCTCCCCACCTCGCCAAACTCTTAACAAAAAATGGACAAATATTTATTTGCCTTAGATCCTATAGCAGGAGTGTTTAGGCCCAGAAGGTGACAGACATGCAAGTTTGTGTTTTTAAAACACCAAGGAGTTTACAGAACAAATACAGCTCCTCATCTTAAGCTGAATATTTTTAAACAAGGTTGTCATAATGTCACATTTGCCAGCACTTTGCAGCTAAGGCAGCACTGAGGGAAAATGGCTATGCTGTCCCAATAATGGGAACAGCTTAATGTAAACAGAGTTTTTCATCAGTGTTACACCAAGAACTGGAATAATAAATAGAGCTAGGGGGTAGCCCCACACTTCAAAAAATTTGTGGAAACCGACTTCCACAAACTCAGCCCATTTCATATTTGTGCAGTTGCTGACCATAAGGATGGCAAGAACCCTCGCTGTGTTTTGGACAAGTGCTGTGCTAATCACTCCTCACATCATCTCCAGCCTCAGGAACTGAGATCACTTGACACCGCACAAGTGTCCAAACTAATGAATTTCTTCAGCTCTCAGGACAGCCCATTCAGTCTGATTGGCAGATCGGCACAGCAACTGGCTGCCTGGGTGGCAAAGAGGAGCTCATTTCTATACCTTCCAGAAGCACTCTTACCCGGACAAAACATGGTCGTTTAAGATTTTTATGTAGAGAAAAAGTCATTAAAATAGACCAAATTGGGGTTCCATTCAGCAGCATTTTAAAGCTTTATAATTGAACATACCGAACCAAAGAACAGAAAGTCAACACTACTATAAAAATCAAACTGCTAAAATTATTAAGGTTTTCTCTGAAGATGCCTGATTACTCATTTATTTTCTCATGTTGACTACAGGATTCACAAGGATTAACTCTGAAATTACAAATATGACCACGGTATTTAAAAACAAAGACCCCACAAATAATAATGCTTAGTGTAGAAAGAATCAGCATATTCAGTAATTTTTCTCTAATTTATTTACGATTCTCACACTGGATATTGTTTCACAAGGATGTGTGTGAATTTCCTCTCCACTTAACTGCCATTCTCTAAAATAGCATAAGCCAAATAATTTCTGGTGAAATTTGGCCTGCTTTGACTGCAGCAAGGAATAGCTGCTTTGCTAGCTTTTTGACCATTCAGAGAATAACTAAAAGTTATGTTCCAAAATCCACGTGAAGGATGTTTTTCAAGTTTTAACTCCAAGAGGAATTCATCGTTAAGATTTCTCATCTTTGACAAGGGTAATACATTTATCCCCTGCTTTTGCTGCCCAGAAAAGTATGCACAAGCATGGAAGGTTTCAGGGATTTCTTGCAAGGTCATATCCATACACATGGAGGTCACCTGTGGTTTCGCAAGAGCCCACACTCCTGGTTCCTGGCAGTGCCATAAAAAAAGCACCATCTCTCAGAATCTCATGCTGTTTCACAGTGAATTTGGGCAGCAAAAGTGAGACATATTTTACAAAGAAACTATATAAGTTATACTTAAAAGGGAAAAAGCCCATATGACATATGTTGTCCAAGGTTCATATTTATTCCTGACCCCACATCTAGCCTGTCTTTTCCTCCCACTTCCTTCTGTGCTAATGACCATGAATTTAATGAATTTAAACAGTGGCAATAAGTAGCAGCATCTAATAGAAACAACAGTGAGTTACAAGCTTTCAGCACATTCCAGAGACAGCACTTGAAGGTTTGGAGAATGCAGACTGGTTTGAGACTCCACCCCAAGCACAGAAAATCCAGGAAAGTAATATTATCTTGCTATGTGTCACTTAGGAGCTAAAAATGAATATCCCAAAGAGTTTGATTCCTGGCACTTAATAGATGGTAAATATTATTTTTAAACTAATGTTATTATTGGAAAGACATTAATAATTTGAAAATAAGATTAGTGTTGAAAAGACTTCTTTGGTTTTGGCATTTTGTAGCTTTTAAATCTGGGTAGACTATTCCTGGACAAGAATTTCAGCTGGAATTTTATTTTCATTTTTTCTTTATTTACTCTGTGATCTATTCCAGTATACACAGTGCAGCATTGACTTTGCCTTGGGATAGCTTTTTTTTTTTAATTTAAATGGTTTCAAATAAATAAATTTATAAAGCTCTAACCACAGAAATATACTAAGCTCATATACCATTCTTTGAGAAGCTCATACATATTCCAGTGGCTGTGGCTATCATATTCAAAAGATCTGTGGAAAAGGTGTAATAAATAACTGAATAATTGCTTGGATTACTCTGTATTTCTTGGAAGTAAATTGTTTAAAAACAGGTTTGGTTTGGTTTGGTTTGGTTTGATTTGGTTTGGTTTGGTTTGGTTTGGTTTGGTTTGATTTCAACTAAGGTGAGTTTACAATACCAGATCAATACTTCATAGAACATCCCTATGCAGCTTTATAATCAGTTCTTAGTTTTATACTCGAGAAGTAGCTCATTCTTGATGAGCTACACAAACAGCAATAAACTACAGAGAAATGAGAGCTAATTTGAGTGCATTTCACTGGCCTTTATACAATTGTGTTTTAAAATTTGTCACAAAATGACCTATAAGATGCAATGGATCTGCATGACGAAAGTAGATCAGACACCTGCAATAAAACCAAGCAGAATAAAATGTGCTATATACATACAAGCTCTCATATTAACCACAGCCTGGAACTACATAAAGAATGCATAGATCTGCCATTGCCAGGATGCTCAGAAGGAAGAATTACTAGGAAGAAGCCAGTGATCCCTTTTTCTCCCAGTCTTAAGGAGATGGGAGCGGATAAACACTCTAATGAAGTGTCACAGGTCATGCAGCAAGTATTTTCAGTGGAGGGGCCATTTTCCCAACTCCTGAATTGAGAAGGAGGCATTTGGACAGGAGGAAGCAAATCCCCTGTGTACCATCCAGCAGTCCCCACAGCCAGCTTGGCAACCTCCGAAGTGCATTGCCCTTAATAACCTTTTTCCAATATTGACTTATAATAACATATTTGGCTTGCATCACGCCTATAATGTGCTGGGTATGTCTAAAAATAGGACCACATGGGCCTTGCCCCAAGCAGCTCAAAATCTAAGATGTCAACCCCTAGATAAAGGGAGGGGAAGAGGGATACAACCTTTTAAAAAATAGTATCAGCTACTTTAGCGTGTTATCTAACCACAATTATCTGGGAATTTCTTGCTCAGAGGCATGTTCAGTGAGAGAGAGAGCCAAGCTCCAAGCACCCAGAGGGCAGCACAATCACAGCTTGAACAGCTGCACAATCTACTGCGAGCAGCAATTCACCCTGATGTCTCACAGGGACAGAAGTAGTTTTGTGGGAGGTCCCTGAAGAGCTGCACTGTCTGTCCTTCTTGCCCCAATCTGACCCCAGATACTCAAGCAGCATCCCCATATGGTCAGCAATGTGCACAGGCCCCTACTGGGTAGGGGACTCTGGGTTCATCTCTCCCTTCTCCTTCAAAGATTTATGAATTGCAGCCAGAGTCAAGCAGATTAGGGTCCAAAATCTCCATTCCTGTCATTCAGAAGCTGTTCACATTTATACAGCACCTCCCTATTTGTGATTAAGATGCTTTCCTGAGGAATGGAAATTTGAGCTCATCAAGACTGAGCAGGGCACTGATACCTCCCATTCAATTCTCTGCTTCATGGCCAAGGGCTGTAATACTGGAACACTACCAAAAGATAGGCAGGGTTGGCAGATGCTGCCTGTTTTCTCAGGTGTTGGGTTTGGGGAACTGTCTGTGTGAGTGGATGCCAGGTGTGCAGGTCATCATCAGTGACTCCTTGCAGCCCTCAGCCAGGTGTCTACTTACGATTGGAGGGAGGGACTTGTAACCATTCTCCCAGTGGACAATGCTGTAAATTTCTCTACCTGGATATGGAGACCGGATTCCTCTCTAAAGTCTGACACCCAGTTCATAAGCATCTGAATACTTTATCTCATCTATTTCTTAAATAGTGTAATAGAATCATAGATGGATTTGGATCTGAAGGGACCTTTGAAGATCATCTAGCACAACACCCCTCCAGCCAGCAGGAACTTCTTCAACTACATCAAGCTGATTAGAGCCCTATCCAATTAAATGGAATAGAAGATTTTTGGGATTGGCTGAAGTTATTGCAAAGTGCAAGCACATATTTAAAAAAAAATCCATTCTGTTTATCCCTCAGATATATTGAGGAATTCCTTTCCTTCTCCTGACTGACTTCTGGAAAGTTTTACTGCTTTTCTCTCACAAACTATACCCTCCAGATGATGTCTCTCAAACACTGGTCCCAACAGTGTGTTGCAGTGGAAGGTACAAAGTGCCCAGTGCTGACTCTTGCTGTGCAGCTTTCAGGGTGAGCACCTGGAACCACACAATGGAGCACATGCTCCTGCCAGGGCTCCTGAGTCTCTCATCATCACAAGTTTCATAGGCATGGCTGATGCTGCCCAAAGCTGACAATTTCAGAGGCACCGGAATTATATAGCCAACTTCATGACTTAATTCTGAATATATCTATCTAGCTCACTTTTCTTCAGATCTCTCTTGATGGGAAAATCTTATTCTTCAAAGTAAATCTTGCTCAACTGCTTTTAAGGCTAGTCATTTCCAGTCTGAAGCACATGGGGAACATTTTGAGAGTTTTAAGTGTCACTTTTTAAAAGAGAATAAATAAAATAATCACTTTAGGCCAAGACTACATGGAAATAATCCGTGGGTAGCTAGAAGTGTTTTTGTTCTTACCATTATTATTATTATTACTATTATTATTATTATTATTAATATTACTGAGAATCTGAGAAAATAAAACAGAAAATTAAAACAGGCCGATGCAGTACAGAATTGTATAATATATTATATCTGGTGTTTTCAAATTTCTGGAGTCCTCTTAGCTTCAGAAACAGCAGATTAACTCCAAGTACAAAACTTCAGGTTTCTAAGGAGAAAGATTAATAGAACTAGAACTAAAAAAAGTGATGCCTTGTAAACATGCCATAGGATGAAATCTGTCAGTCTCCAAGTAAGTTTTTTTTTTTTTTGCTTGGCTGGTAGCATGAATGACAATGAAATGCATTGTGAATTTATGACCTGTAGATTTAGCTGATAGACACTCCTGAGTCTTTTTTTTTTCCTTACCCTTTCCTAGGTTTCCATCCTCATGGGCATGGGTGTTAAATGTTTTCAATATTATGAAATTTCATGCATGCTGGTGTTTAAAGAATTTTAGAAGTTGTGAAGCTCGAGAGTGTTGTATTCTTAGGTTCTCTTAAGAGCCTCTTTTACCCCCTACAGTCAGTGATGTTGTGGTAGGGACCCAAAGGAAAACAATATGAGTTCTGATGTGTGCTACTTAAAAAGAGTGTATCCATACTGGCATATTAACATGCAAATTCTGTATGTGGGCCTGCCAAAAAATATAAGTGTTCCATCCAATATATATAAATACACTCTACTTCTCTGAAGAGGCATCATTTTAATCAACTGTACATTTGGAGCATTGCTCACTAAGAATTTATATTCCTCTTTTCAGTGTTTATCTTAATATGAAACAGATCACCAAGTTTTAATAAAAAGGCAGTTATCTTCTTTTGCTAATGGATTAAACACAAGACATTTGGATTTCAGTGTTGCATCCCAGAGTACTGGTGGCCCAAGTGCTTTCATCCTATTTCAATGTCCAGCTATAACACCATATAGACAGAAACATACATTTCTGTCCATACATAAAAATGCTGGTGTTCACAAAGGGGATCAGGAGGAGGTAAAGAGTTTGGTAACTTCTGTCCACATCACAGTGCAGCACCTCTTCAGAGTACATATCAAAGAATATGTCCACCTCTCAGAACTGACAGTTCCTCATTATTTCAAGGAAGACTGAAGGTTTAACAACAAAGCAAAAAATAACTTGATGCCTGTGCTTATCAAATTTGTATTTTGACTCATACAGAACAAACTAATTTTGTATTTGAATATCACTACTTTGCTAGTACAGAAGAGGTGATATTATTCAATTATTTAGTGCTTTGAACATCCTAATTTGTCCATGCACTTTGCTTTGCTGACTAAGGTAATCACATGGCTCTATGTGAGGTGGAAGACTGACATGTGGAAAAAGGCTTGGTGAACATAATGAGTAGGGCTTACTTTTGTTTTCATGCTGGCATTTGTGTAGATTTAAGAATCTTCATAAAATCTGCTGCAAGAGTTGCAATAGAAGGCTTCTCTTAAGCTGTTGGTGCTTACTTATTTTTATTTAGCACTGGAACACCAGTGAAGCTTCTTTAGATACAGACACAAAAATCCCCAAACAACTGGGAATAGGTGTCAGGCAACAACCTGGGCTTCTTACTGCTCTGTGGATTTTGCTAATTGCACATATTCCCACCTCTTGTATTTTTTCTGTGATCTTCTTGAGTTCAGGCGACAGGGTTTTGTCCCTTAATTGGGGAGGCAGTGCACTAAGCCTTCTTCATATGATTTCACAAGCTTGCTTTCTTCCTCCCAACTTTTCCAAGCCTTGTACAAATGGGAAAAATGCATGACCCTCCTTAAAGGTGCTGGACCTGCCATCTGGGCTGACACAAATGCACGGCCATCCATCACAGAGTGTTGTTGGGGAAAGCTTAGCTCCCTGCTGATGCACAAGAAAGCCCATATTGTTTGAGAGTTTAAATAGCTGTTTAATACATTCAAGCTTGGTTTTGCTGTTGTTGTTGGAATCTGTTTGTTGTTTTCAAAAAAGTTAGGGATAACTTTCAGAAGAGTGAACACTAACTTTGAGAAGAGCTGCAGACAAACACACTGGGACTGTGTTGGGATCGTGTCTGGAAGCATGTTCAGGCAGTTTTCCTTGTCCGCGGGACCATGCTGTACTTTGAAAACAATTCTTTGCATGCATGTGAAAACATATTTATGTGTATCAAAGGGTTTTATGACATAAGGCAAACTGAAACTCTAGAAATGGAAACCTGATGGCAATTCCTTTCTATAGTTCTTCTTCAAAAGCTGAAAATTTGGCAAATGGGCTAAACACACACTTAGTAATGAGGGAACTATAGCAAGTAATTACATGTGAAAATGGTCTCCTGGTCAAGCATGTGCATACACAATGAAAGCTGGGATTTGTGTATATGTGTAGCTGCTAAATGATAATACCATAAGCGCTGGGAAATCACAATATTGGTTATTAAATGATTTTAATTTCTGGTAGAAAACAGCAAAGTAGTGCTACTATATTGCATAACTTTTTACGATAACAGCTGATGACATCACAGGATCTTATCCTCTTAAGATTTTATCCTCAAGAGGATAAAAACTGAATGGCTTACAGGACAAATCACTCTATTCACATAGCTAACTGTAAATAGCAGATCTTTATTATCACACCTTTGAGTTTAATTCTTATGAAGTAAAACTGTTTTTCAGAATAGATCACTACCCAGAAGTTCTTTCAGAAAATTACAATAATTAAAAAAAAAAGGGTTAATTGTTTCCCTTTGTTCCCCAGCTGGTGCTCACAAAGTGCTCCCAGTCCTATCCATCCTCTGGTACTCTCAGGCCAGTCTGAGCTGCTTTTCTCCTCTTCATCAATAGATGTCAATAGCAAGCTTCTTACTCCCAGAGACTTCAGCCATTTCAGGGCTCTCACCACAACATTAAGGAGGAAATAGTGACTCCCTCCCTAGCAAGAGTTCTGCTGCTGTGTATTTTCAGTTTGTCCTTAGAGGCTCGATCCAAATAGGACCAGGCATACTTCTATATTTCATGCTCTGAGACTCTGAAGCTGAGCCAATGTTTGCGAGCTTCAGTCATCTTATGACACATAGAATCCCAAATTTTGATGCAGATTCAGAGAATTCAGCAACACTTTGCAGATTTTCAGGAACATGACTCAAAGTCAGCCCTTACCTTGATGAGTGCTATAGAACGCACAATCAAAGAAGTTGGGCATGGCACGTGTTAATACCTTTTTTTGTTTCTCCTCTCTTTCTTTGGTTTTGGTTTTTGATTTCCACAAATGGAAAGTTCTGTCCAAGAATGGCAGTTATATGCAAAATAACCCTGTAAACAAATGACTATATTCTCCAGCCACATACATTGATTGCGAATGAAATTTAAATGCATTTTGCCTATCCATTAGTATAACACTGCAGAGAATCAAAACCTGGTGATGATGCTTCTAATACTCCTTCATTTCATTTCCTTCATTTCCTTCATTTCCTTCATTTCCTTCATTTCCTTCATTTCCTTCCTTCCTTCCTTCCTTCCTTCCTTCCTTCCTTCCTCTGCAAGATAACAATATAAAAGTGATACTGAACATAACAAACTCCAATAAATAATCAGGCAGCAAACTACATCTGAATCTGCTGCTGTGTAACTTTCTTTGCCGCTTTCCTCTCAGTCCCAGCTAAAAATAAATAACGAAGAAGGTGGTGGTAGCAGCAGCCAAGAGGGCAGAAATGGAAATACGCTGTGTCTCTTATATCAGCCAGGGATTTGGATTGCAAGGACAGGCGCCTACCAGCTAAGTGCACTGCCTGCATTTTCCTGCCACTCACCTGCCCAAAGAGCAGATCACAAATCATGCCAGCTGCTCACAGAGGCACCAGCAAATGTCAGCGTGCTTGGAGTGCAACAGCCAGCAGCCCTGCTGAAGCTAGCACATAGCTGTGATGGCAGGAAGTTTGTGTCATAAACTTCTTCTGAACAGCTTCTTTTTTATTATTATGCTTAGGGTGGTAAGTGGAAAAGTGAACTCCTAAGAGTTATAGAGGATTCAGCTACTGATAAACACTGAAGTAAAAAGAGTTTATGTCTAGAAATCCAAGGACCTCACGTCAGAAAAACTCTGTGGCATTTCCCAGTGCCCTCAGATAAATTTGCATTCAGTGTTTTGCCTTCCAAGCCAAGAATTTCCCAAAATATTCCCAATCTCCTCATCTTCAAGATTTCTTTACAAAGAGACAAGGAGATAAGGTATCTGAAAGCAGTTACAAGGGTTTATTCTAATCAGGTATTTAGAGCCATATATGAATTACTATTGTCCCCCATTTGGTCTTGCAATGCAAAAGGTAAAATTATTATCATGGTAAATCTATTACATATTATTCTCTGATGTTGCTATGTGACAACATAGCAACAAAAACTAAAAATATATTAGCAAATAAAAAAGCACTTCCAAAAAATAAAGCACTTCCAGAAGCCAAAGTAGGTTCTTGGAAACTGTAAACTAGAAACTTTTATGGAGAAAAAAAAATAAAAAAAAAATAAAACCTACATTGGTATTTTACCAAATGCATCCTTTCATGCAAGACACTGTCATTTCACTGCTAGAATAGGAACCGACTAAAATCATCAGCAGTTGGAATGTAAAAAAGTAGCTAAGAACATGCTGGTGGTGGCATAAGAAGCCCTTGAGAACAAGCTCAGACTTGTTACAAACCCTATCTCATCACCTTGATTGTCTTACAGAGACCCTTCCTTCTTCAGGAAGGAGGATCAGACCTTCAATATCCTATGACTTCAGGAAGTTCTTCATTTCAGTTTGATTAAGCTGATGTCTGGGTGGGCAGTGAAGGCTGCCTTTGTGGTGTCTGCACAAGAGGACATCAGGCACTGTTAGGGTGAGGTGTTCTCTAAAGTGGGAAAGAATTGCCACCAACCTGGAATTCTTTATTTGCAACGTTCAATACTCAAGCTGTCACCAAGGGCTTTTGAAAGCATGGGCTTCAGGTTGCTGTTCACAGCCTGAGACCTCTGAGCATCGGTTCAAAGCAATCCCTCCCCAAAAAACCATGTAGTAGCTGATTCTGCCAGACTGGCTGCCAGTCCTCAGTCAAAGGTCTGATTCACTTCAGGGGGCCTGCCTTGCTTTATCTATAAAGGGAACACATTGCTCCTGTGGCCCTCAATAATATAGGACTTTCCTTTCTGAACTCTTGCTTTCAACTCAACAGCTGGCATTGAATCAGATGTGTTCTATATAAATACCCAGCCTTCGATTAAAATTTCCTGGAAGAAATGTTGCCAGTTCAGGTATTTCAATTGCCAATTAGGTTTCTGTCTTCCAGACTGGGTTTTTTTGAATCATTGAAGGCTATTGTGTGTATATATATATATATATATATATATATATATGTATGTGTATATATATATATATATATATATATGTGTATATATATATCTATCTTTCTCTTACCAGAGTTATATTCCCTATAAGTTGTAATTAAGTGGCCCTGTAAATTCTTTCTGACAAACTAGAGAGACAGAGCTGTAAGGAACCTGAGTTGACACATTTTCTGGATCTTAAATAATTATTGTTACAACTGAGGAGGAAGTAAAGTCTTTCTTTTCCTTCCCTCTGTCTCTTTCTTTCTTATACTGAAAATACTAAAATCTTCAAATTACTTTCTCTACTTAAGACAGAAGGAAAAAGCAAAACAACTTTTTTCTCCAGTTGACAGAACATTCAGACATGTTGGACAGAGATTCTGCTGCATCAGGCAACATTGACAAGGAAAAGTTCAAGTACAGGCGTCACAGTGGCACGAGGTCGTGTTACTTTTTAAAACTTGCATCCCTGACACTGATTTCTGCCACATGAGTTCTGTCTTTCACTCCTGTTTTGCATCACACTCTTCCTTTGCAGGCACTCTGGCCAACAGGCGTCTCCTGACTTGAAGATGCTCTGCAGGGTTGCGTTCTGCCTGCCTGCCTGCTGAGCACTCCTTATCATCACAGCCTGTCAAAGATCCCCTTGTGTTTAGCAACAGTTTCTCTTGCTGCTCTTCGTTCTCGTTGGTAGCATTGTTATCTCCTTTGCAAGAACAGTATTCTTGTCTGTCATTTCAACGACTCTGAATTTCTTACTTTTGTTGGGATTGATGGCAGTGCTGCTATTCCTGTTTGTTGTACACTCACTGGGACTGACATAATGACTCATTCCTGTGTGCTCTGTAATTGCCAGGTCAATCTTTTCATGCAGGGGAGAGGCTTGCAGAAAGATTGGATAAACAGTATTGCCCAACTAATGCCCTAATGTAGCTTTCCATGGTGTGACTAAAGAGTACATCTCAAATGTTCCACATATAAGACAATTTTATTTGAGTAAAAAACAGCAAATGGAAAGAAATAGAAGTTTTCTACGGTGGCCCATGGAAGCATTCCCCTGGCTTTTCCAACAGCAGCATTGGAAACACTGCAGTGATTTTATGCAGAAGAAAAATACGAAGGTGAGTTTGCTGAGCATGGAGGGAAGGATTCACACCAGTCACCCATGGTTTTCCATGTAAAATTCAAATGGCCAAGGAAACGTTTGTGACCATCCAACTATTTTCTGATTATAAATGATTATTCAGCTAAAGTTATACAAGAATTAACCATAAATACTTGGGGGGGGGTTTGGCTTGGGGAGGCAGGGAGCATTTTTACTTTTCCTAATTAAAGGTTCATTTTTCCACTGAAGTGTAAACAACCTAACGCATCTTGAGTCATAAATACAGGAATCTAAGTGTAGTTTGGCTAGTCCATGCCAGAGGTCCATCCAGATGAGTGTCCTGTCTCTAAGAATGTCTGTAGCAGATGTCTAGGGAAGGCAGTAAGAGCAGCATAGGTATGCAATATTATTTCCTCAAAATGCAACCTCAGTGTCACAGTAGTTGTAGTTTAGGGAGTATTCTAATCTGAAACTGCTTTTTTGCCTACTGTTTTCAACTCAACCACAATTAGCATCCAAATTAATCAGTCGCAAGGTGTTCCACAGCATACAATTGGCTTATGGAGGAAATAGCCCCTTCTTTTCTTTCTCACCCATTAGTTCCATAGAAGGTCTCATTGTTCTGTTTTGGATGCTTTTGTGTTGTAAGAGACAATGGGTATGTATTTCCTATCTGTTTCTACTTGTCTCCTATACCAGAAGCATGATTTTAAAGAGTGGTGCTGTATCTCGTCAGGTGTCTCATGCTCTCCTCAGTCAATCCTTACAGAAGCTGTCCTTACTTTGACAGCTCTTCTTTGTCTTTCCCCAGCTTTTCTCCAGCTCTGTTACACCCTTGTGGATGCACAGAGGTCAGAACTCTATGCACTACTCCAGACAGCACCACTACAGGCTTTTTGGCAGCATAATTGCAAGTAGTTTTTGCCCTCTGTTTGCAGCTGGTGTCCAACAAATATTTATTTTTTCACTGTTTCTGCAAATTGGGATGGTGTCTCCATGGACAGGTATATTGTAACACAAAGATCTCATTTGTGAAAGACTGTGGCAGCAGACCTTGAAATCCACCACTGAACAGGTAAAACTAGAATTGCTTTTCCTTTAATGCATTATTTCACATTTACCTGCATCAAAATATCTTCTGTTTACTCAGTTACTTTATCTTGTCAGGCCCTTCTTCAGCCATGAAGAGGCCCTTGTCCTTACCACCCTAAATAACTTACTATCATCAGTGTACCTTGTCACCTCATTATTCACTCCTTTTTCCATATCACTTATGAACATGTTGAACAGCACAGGCCAGAACACAGATCCTGCAGGATTTCACTCTTGACTTCTCTCCACCTTTCATTCCTAACCTTTTCTTTCCTATCTTTTAATCAGATAGTCATGTCAAAGTTTTGGTTCTCATCCCATGGCAGCTTAGTTTTTGTAGCAGGCATTGGTGAGGAAACCCTGCTGAAAGATTTCTGGATTTTTAAGAAGGAGTAGGCAGCTTCACCTTCCTGATCTGTGTGCTTCAAAGAACTAATATGAAAGCTTGTAACTGCAAGTACTGAATAAGTTGAACAAAACCTTAGATTTTTTTTTTTAAATTGAGATCACTCTACACATAGCTCTTGAAGCAATCAGCTCTGCCATGCCTGCGGTGTCTACTTAGCTGAGAGAAGACAGTGATGCTTATTCAGCCTCAGCAATATCCTTTCTACTAATCCAAACAGCATCACAAGACTGACTGTTGTTTTAAGCTGTGACATTTTTGCTTCAGAGTTTGATTTTGTATAAGGCAATTGATAGCACAATTGACCCAAGGCCAAGAAGTGTGCGGTTTGGTTGTTTGAATGATACCTCCTGGCAAATAATCATCTCTTCTGCACATTATTTTGGACGTAAAACACACCCTGAATAAAAATCCTCGCTGAAGTCTGCTCTGAAAACACACATACCACATTGTGAGCATGTACTAGGCTAAAATATTTTTGACATGTATATACACTCAGAAAGTTATTAAAAATATTCAGCTTGATATTATTTGAAATGAGGGAAACACTGAGGTATGGATATCAGGAGTTTTAATCAAAATTCCTTTGGGACTTCAATTTGGGATTGAAGTTATACAAAATATTTGCATCTCAAGCAAAATCCACAAATATTTGGATTTTCATCAGTTCTGCTTGGATGAAAAACTGTCAGGCACTGCAGTTTTGGCAGTCAAAAATTGCTTTGCCTAAATGTTAACTGTGTTTCCCACCCATTGGAAAAATTGCAGAAGACCCAGGGGGGCTTCTAGCTCATATAAAGCCAAGTGCCAAAGAAAAGAACTTCCTTAGGGTTTTCTTGTTTCTCCTCAGGGGTAGTCTGTCACCTCCAAACCTATGCTTTATTTTCATGGAGGAATAATTCCTTATGGCAACTTTCCATGATTCAGCCTTGGAACGGGGCAATTCCCAGCAGCCACGGATGCTGCAGTCTTACAACTTTGTTTAAACATCTGCTTAGATTAAGAAAATATTAGCACAATACTGGGCACAATGGTCTTTCCATAAAAGGGCCTTAAAATGTCCCTGCTCACAAAGTATTGTTTTCCCCAATATGCAAGGGAGGAAACCAATGGCAGGTGTAAAATTTGTGTGTATATATTTTTCCAAAATATATATTGTATATAAGCATATATAAATATATATATGTATATATAAATATATACATGTACGTATTTTTTTCCAAAATCCTTTGAGGAAAATGTCATAGCTTCAGAGATGCAAGAGCCTAATTCCTGATGATGAATGTTCTGAAACCTTATTGCATGACGGAAATACTGACTCATTCTCCCCTCTCAACTTAGAATTCTCACATATAAATCTACCAGCAAAGTCATCAACTTTTATGTTGTTTTGTTAGCACAAGATATCTTTATTTTATAACAATAAATTCCTTAGTGAAGAGTGTTAAACAATTAACAGGGGAAAATCCAGCCACTTTTCCTCTTTCTGATTTTCATCTTTCTAAGACCAACTTTGTTAATACACACTTTATGTTTCTAGATATTTAGAAAGTACATCCCGATTACAAGTAAAGTTTAGAAATTAATTTTTAATTCATTGCTGATCCCTTCAGCAAATGTAAATGAACAATGATGTGAGACTTGCTCATGCTGACCGTGAGCTGTGAGTACTATTGGAAGTTCTTTTTTCTCTTCATTGGCACCTTGGGGCCTGTGACTGACTAAAATAGGAAGCATTGCTGCCTCCTGCCTGAGGAGATGACTCTTGAAAGTGCAGAGCTGTTTCCAAGATAGCTATTCAGGAACTTGGAGCAACTATGTGTGCATTAGCACCCCTCCTTCTCTGGAAACCTTCTCATTGGAACCAGTACACTCACATGGGAAAGGACGGAGGGCACAGAAGGGAACCATGCCAACCTCTGTATCTAAAGAAACACTTCTGGCTAATGTGTGGATTAATTATCTCACACCAATCTCTGCCCCGCAATTTCAGTAGAAGAATAAAATAGTGGTGTTGTGCAGTGCATGAAAACACATAAAGAAACAAACTTATAGATCCTTCCCAGCTACACAGATCAAGGCAAAACCAAAGTTGTTGCACTGAATTGAGCAAGATTTCATTCTTGCCAATATACAGACCTCATTCTTTCTTTTGTTTTGTTTTTTTTTTCTTTGTTTTTTTTTTCTTTTAGGAGCTACTTAGCAATGTGAAGTTTTGGTGTGGAAATTCAAACCTTATTCTCCCCTGTATTTTAACTATAAGATATCCCACCTACTAAAAATAAGTCGATCCCCGCCTGAGCAAAGTACTGGGCTGAGTTTTGTGTTAGTAATGAAATCTTATAGCCAGTAAAGTTTTAAGTTTCACTGTGAACCTTTCACTCTGTTCTAACTTCATAATTCCTTGAAAGCCTAATGCTGAATTTCTTTTCCTTATCAGTTTGTGTCTGCGTATGTATGTGTAAATAAGTACTTATATAAAATAACAAGTTATGTATGTAAACTTTATATATAGAGAGAATATGAAGGCAAGATTGTGTGCTATTGGCATGAAATAGAAATGATGACATTACTCATGACTGATAAAACCATGAATGCTTTTCTCAAATGAGTGTGAATACAATGTTTCAGCCAAGCAAAGCTGGTACAAGATTAAGAACATTATAATTAAATATGTAAGTGGGAGCTGTAACTAGAAGTTTCACTTCAGAATAAACTGTAGCAGTTACAACTGCAGCAATGTATTTATTTCAGGATAGATAAGTAAATATACAGGCCTGGTTTACTGGTGATGAGTTACACTGAGTGAAGTAAGAACTATCCACTCTATGGACACTACCATTATATTCATAACTACACAATTTTGTTTCAGTGTTTGTCATTGTGTCAGTTCAATTTTATGCTAAAAAAACACCACAGGACAGAGACGGACAGTCGGCCCACACCTAATTCTTCATTATAGTAAGCCTCTTTGAGGTCTTTGACAAAGTAAAGGGATTTTAACTTTGTTGAATTACTGATCTCTGCTCTCAGGATTCTGTAAAAAGGCACACTGTAGCAGCTCCAGTCAAGGCCTGGTTTAAGAGCAGAGGCAGCTAAGTTGTGTTGCCAGTGCTCTCTTACAATGCTGGAAGAATTAGGCCACACCTGCTGTTCAAAACGCTACAGTTTTAGGTTTCTGAACAGACAGTTGTGCATGTCCAGCACCAAGTGCAAAATGTTCCCAAGTGCCACTTCAGGAGGAGAAGTAGGAGTAGCTCATGTTCAGCCCAGCAAAGTTTAGAGGGTGTTGCTCCAGGCACAGGTATAAATGTCGCTCTGTCTAATGGATAGCACCTTGCAAAGCATTGATAGAAAAGCACTTCCTTTTCCAAAGAAACCACAGGACTTGAAGGAGGAGATCTTAGACAAATGACAAGCGGTTGCTGTGTGCAAGGGCAGGGCTGCTGTGTGTTATATATTAAGCCTGTTTATATGCAAGGAGATCCAGAGGAAGTCAGAATCATTAGCACAGCAATTTTAGATCAAGTTCATCCCACCTGATTACAGACATCTTGTTACATGTGAGCTGGGTTTTTGTAGCTGCATGTTATAATTCTGGGAGAGTTAGCAGGGCTTGTAGAAAGCAATTTATCCTGCTTTATATATCTTCTTTGGGGGGAAAAAGAGGAATGGAAACCTAGAAGTTTCAGCTTTCTGCTGTGGGCTATAAAGTAGTAACTACACAACCATCCATGTGTCATACCTATGTATGAAGAACATGTATAAAACCTGTGTACATGCCCAGACCCCCATTTTTACAAAAGGTGGCTGCTCAGTTTGTGTTTCTCTGGCTGCTGGTAAAGCTTCCATGGTACAAAATGACATGATCCCAGCATGTCATGTTCATGCATGCATGATATAGTCACATTTCACTCTGTTTCAACATTGTTCTATTTTTACTCCAGCCTTGCCCCTCCCTACACCCCAACTTCTGCCCCTGGAGGTATCCTAATGGTGCAGGAAAAATAACAACACTGGTGAGCTGATCCTTAACCTTGCTTGTTCAGAGAATCACTTTTGTGTGTCACTTTGATCTCCAGCTTAGGCATCCTGTTAACTAAAAGGGGCAAGAGCAGCAGGAGCAAAGATGGTTTCTGTTCATGGATTTTACTTGAGAAAAATGTTCCCTTCTACTCTAACAACTTCTACTTTCATGCTTGACTCTTTTTTGATTCTTAGTTAAACACAAATAAATGTTTCTGTGTTTTAAATCTGAACTTTTGCAAACATCATGATAGACAATCATATCCTTATGAAAAACACAGCATGGTTCTAATTAATTTTTTCAAACATCAGTATCTAAAGGCTTAAAAATACTTTTCTTTAGAAATGCTAATCATCAAAATAAAAACAAAATCTCTGTGTTCACTGAAGTGTAATTGTTTGCAAAGATTGCAAATCACCACCAGCTAGAAATCTGGGTTTTTTTAAAAAAAAGTCCCCTGTTTCCATTTTTGCCATTTCTTATTTGTGGGGGAAGGTATATGGAAGTAATGAACAGTACGTTAGAGGAAAAAAGCAACAAGGTTGACAGCTTTTTGGGCAAGTTTCAGCTGAATGTGATTTCAAGTGGCAAAGATTTAGAAACCCTCCCAAATCATAGCTGACAGGGAGAGACAAAGCAGTATCTGCTGAAATTCATTCACTTTCCCAAAACTTATATGCTTCACATTGCAAAATTTGCAAAGTGCAGTATTATGCAAAAACTTCCCATTTTACCTTTTGGGATAATAAAGCAGTGCTGGCAGCTAATAATATACCACATCAAAAATACTTTTTTTAATATGAAAACCTTATAACATAGCTTGGTCTTAACACCTGGTGTATAGAAACAGCCAACCCGAGAACAACAAGATCTTAAGAACATGTGGACAAAAGCTGCTCATGTGCTGGCATTTTAATTATGCTTGCCCTGACCCTTTTCCCATGTTCTATAAAACAGACCAACAGTATGGGGGGGAGGAGGAACCCACCTCAGTAGCACCACCTCAGCTAAAACAGATGAGCACCATGATCAGAATACTATTAGCAAATAGAAACAAAACAAAAAAATATATTGGAAATTAACAAGGAAGTTGAAGCTGATACTCAAAATAATTGTGTAAAGAGATATCACATAGTTCCTCTTAATAGCCTCAAGGACACCTTCCTCTGGCTTTTAAGCAGGGTCACAGGCAGTGTTGTGTGCTTTTATGGAGTCAGACCATTTCTCTTCTCATCCTCCCTGCAAAAGGCTAACAGGGTGAAACGGATTACAGGGATTACAGATGCTTGTGATCGAACACATCACTGAATCAGGGGAAGCGCCCTCCGAGGTGATGAATTCCAGCCCCCAGATTCAAACCCGAAAACGGCCTGGGTGGAATTATTCCATTTGGAATGGAAGAGCCAAAGCTCAATTCAGGCAGGACCCTGTTGACGGCCAGGGCACCTCCCTGGGCACGAGCACTATGTGAGGAACCCCGCTAGCACATGCCAAGGGCGGGTTGGCGTCACTTTTCTAATGGGGAAATTGTACTGCATGCAAAATGGTATCACATTGCAAATTCTCCAGGGAGACAGCTGAAGCTGCCAAAGTGAATGTGTTTTTTCTTAGTGCTCAAGCACTTCAATAGTCAAAGCTTAATCTTACCACTAATAGCACTGATTTGTCTTGTTGGCAATATTTTCCAAAACTAATTAAAACAAACTGATAACAAAGTTCACCTGGGACATGTTGCCTCAGAGTCCTGTTATTTAACAGCTGAATGAGGTTATACAGATTTCATCTAGGAATATGAAAATCAATAACCAAAGAAACAACACAGGGAAGGCTTATTTCCTCCAACAGTAACACTTGAGCTAGTAGGGATGACGGACAGAGCAGAGCAAGGATTCCCTGCCCTGACCCTCCAAACAGGAAGAAAAGAATGGTTATCCAGTGATCCAAGCCACAGCTGTCCATAACACCTTGTGCAGAGCAGTAGAGAAGAAGAGTTAAATGCCTGAGCAGTTCTGGAAGGTGGTTGGGGTACCTGTAGTCTCCTCAGGGATGATCTGAGGCTCTTTCACCAGGACAGGCTATTACAGACTATTGTAATGACAGTGTGCTTCCAGAGAAATGTCACTGCAATACACACACTTCCTCTACCCCCTACCTCTTGTCAGCAGGAGTGAGGCAGCACCTACTGGCCTGATCCTCAGGGAAAGCAGTTACCTGCCCTTAGGACACCACTGCACCTCACTCTGAGTGTGGACTCACAGCTGCTCCAGTATTAACATAAAGCCCATAAGCCTGAGCAGAGGAAGGAAGCTGAAGTGGCAGGGACTACGACAGATGTTGCAAAACATTGACTTATTCATAACAGAAAGTCAGGCAATCTTTTGAAAGCCTTTCCCCTCCCCCCCCCCCCCATTTTTTTAATGTGCTGACTTCAAAGCAATGAATTGTGGCATCTGTAACAGCTACCAAACCGTGCCAGTTGAAGCCAGTGGAGCACAGTCTACAGTGATAGAATGCAAGTCATGCAATTATGAGTTTGCAGTCCTGGTTTTTGAAAAAACATATGGTCTGCAGTAAGGAAGCCAGGATATTTTAAAAGAGCTCCTACAGGGTTTCAAACTTTGATTTTACAGAGGTGTGGGAAAAGAAGCAGACTCTGATATTTAAATACATGTGTTGTCGTTTTGCTTATTGAAGAGAGCTGTGCTGTGCTTTTTACATATGCAGGATGTATCCTGAGTTTCTAAGACACAGGCAGCAACATGTAGGTATTTCACACATTTCCTCCTTTTTTAACATTTAGGGAAACAGGGTGCAGTATGAGACCCTTTATGGACAGCAAGTGGCATGAACAGCTTTTTAGAAAGTCTAACACACCAATGTGAGAAAATTCTTCTTAATTATCACAATGAAGCTGTCCATCCAAGTATTCTTAGTCACTGACTATATACTGAAACACTGCTGTCAATGCAAAGTGAGGAGCCATGAGATCCCATCAGGACTTACAGGCATAAAACCTGGTGACAAAATGGTGTCAAACACTCTGGTTGAAACATCTGTCAAGTCAAAATGGATGATGAGTATCTGTGCTGTGTCCTTGCCGGTTCACACTGAGGGCTGCCAGAGCTGAAAGGTGAGTCTAGCCAAGCCGTGATACCATGAGCTCCAGTTTGCATGTACTGATGATTTATATGTGCAAATGCCCCTCCTCATTCCCTCTCAACCACGAAGGCTTCTTAGTCTAAACTCCACCTTTTAAAAGACCTGAACATCCAAATTGGGCTTCTGCGTCAATACTTGTCTCCAGGACATTTTCTTTTAGGTTTGGTACCTATATTTGCTTTAACAGAAAGAAAGCTAGTAGCTGCTCTGTGGCTTTATCTTATAGCTAGCTGCCTACAGCCCTTCAAAAGCCCTTATCACTTTTGGATGTCGAAAAGTTAATCCTGAACATAAAGCAAGCCTTATACAAAGCATAAAAAAATCAACACTAGGCACTACCACAACCATGGTATAAGATGTTCCTGTTTATTACATGAATTATAACTCAGTTTCCAACGTCACTTCTTTTATTGTCTGCCTTTTAAATATATTTTATATTTTAAGTATCTATTGCCCTAGGCTAAGCTCCCAGGAAGTGTGGGACACCTTCTCTAGCTTTCAACACCAGAAAGTATCCCTGTCACATCTGGTTTAAACCTACACCTGACACAAATCAGAGCTCTGACTAGTAACTCCTGCAACAGGTCCAGATTATTTGACTGAGCTGCAGCTGCAGTAAAGCCCTTTGACCTCAAATACAAGGAAAGATATTAAACCTGTTCTGAGAAGTTGGCTGGGTTAGCTTCAGAGTGTGAGATCTTAAGTACATGTTTTTCATGAAGAGGAAAGAAACATCAGTCAGCTCAGAAAACTGGATTTGTTTCTTATCAGCAACCAGGTGCTGGTGCTTTATGGGACTACCCAAACTCTTGACCACATGGTTGTGTAGGCTTCCACCAATCTTCTCCTCTTGCTACTCTCCATCTCCACAGTCAGTATCTTCCTACACACATCATGCTGGTCACTCAATTCTCTCTGGCTTAGCAGCAGTCAACCTCTATGAAGCTTCTGCAATCTTCCCCTCCATGGCCATGGTCTGAGTAATTCAGAAAAAAGTCATGCAGGAGGGGAGACCCAGCAAAGCAGTTTTCTTTCGAGAGACTGAGGGCCCAACTACTTTGCTTTCTGTTACACACTTGCTCAGACCTCCTGATGCTGCCTCAACTTTTCTTCTGGTCTCCCTGAAATGTTTTTACAGGGAATATTGAAAGAGTTAAATGCATATCGCTTGGCTACAGGATCACTGAAGAAGGTTAAGATAATGCCTGCTAGTATATGAGGTATAAATAAAATATCTGTGCAAGAGTAATGCTATTCAGACTCACAGAGAATGGGATGGTAATTACTGAAGCACGTGATGCAGGACCGTTTCCTAGCAGGAAGCCTATGGCTTATGAAATCATCCCTAAAAGAAAGTTAGCAGCACCCAGGTCTCAGTCAACTGTAAAGCGAACAGGATATGTTATCAATAACACAGAAATTACTTCTATCTGATTTTGCCTTGGTCCCCAGTAGCTTCCAGTGTTCACATGGTTTGTGCAGAACTGACAGATATTTGTAAAATCACTCCCTTATTCATAGTGCATCACTAGTTTTAAATTGTGCTCCCCTTCTAAAAAAATCTCTCCCTATTTCTGAATCATCAAAGCCTTAACTCATATCTCTGTGCAAGAGGCCCTCTTGTCTAATGGAGTGTATTTGGATGTAGCTGGTCTCATCCTCTGCAAATTGCTGCAGAGAAGGAATGGAAAAGAATGCACTCAGAAGTGGTTAAAATAAATTCCAAACCATTTTGATATGTTTGGATTCTTGAATCTGGTCTTAAGGCTCTGACTGCTTACAGGAGAGCAGCTGAAGTTTTCCATTTTGTAGCCTAGGAAAAGACCTGCAAAAGGAACAATTTATATTTGATTTGGTTTTATGCATCCTACAGTGATAAGTAAGGAACCTTCTTTACTAGCCATTATGTGTTTAGCAGAGATTTTTGCCTCTCTGGAATATGAAGCCAATCAGATGAGGTAGCTTAATGAATCCTTTTTGCATTGCAAACATTTTGCATGTGTGTAGACAATCTACATGTAGCATCTTGTGCTTATGCAAACTCTCAAGTAGCAAAAGTCCAACAAGTACAGCAACAAGAACAACTAAAGCACAGTCCTTTCAGCTGCAAACTTGGTGTGCAGAAGCACACGTGTAGGAGTGCAAATCAACCCCTCATGGCTCCTTTCAACTTCCTTTGAAGTCAGTAGCAAAATTCCCATTGAATTCAATAAGAACAAGAGGCAGCCCTTGAGCTAGTAAAAAGCCCTCAAGAGGTTTTATAAGCTCTTTATACAAAACTTTATTGTAGTTGTATATGAAATACATTTTGACCCCATATCCACACACAGGATTGTGTGGCTGGTTGAGAATAATGTGACACCTCCACTCTGCACAGGCTGTGACTGTCACTCAAGCCCTGGCTGTGCAGATGTCTGAGGGATTCCAGGTTACCAAAGCAAGTTTTGCTTTTTACAGAGAAGAGCCACTATAGAGAGGATGACAGCTCAAGTAGCTCATGTCCAGCAATTCAGGAGCAGGTTAGGTCAAGGCCATTTCTGGCCACCAGATGATCCAGCCTCCCTCATGACAACGGACACATGACAAATGTCCCAGCTAATTCTGCTTAGTTTTGTGGTAGTCTTGGATACAGATCATCACAGAGTATTAATACCAAGACTAGAAAACCTGGCACAAGGAGATGGAATTGCATTAGAGCAGTTCTCTTTCACTCTTTTCTGATCATGTCCAGAGAGTGGTGATGGGCAGCTATTCCTCTGCTTGAGGGTGCTCAGCTGTGAATTCTCTAAGGGATCACTCATGTTGCTTCAGCTGTTCTACATTTGTATGAAGTCTCTGCAAATTTGTGAGACAATTTGGGAAAATTATTATACTTGGTACTTTGTCTGGTTTCCAGCTGACTCAGAAACCATGGTCACTGGGCTTAACCAGTATTGACAGGAGTAATGTTTTAGCCAAAAGCCAGCTGGATGAAAGTCTACCCCAAAAATATGGAAGAGATGGTGATCAGTAAATATAAACACTGTTGGCCCTGGTAGCAGTGGAAGCTTCAAGGTGTTGATTTATACCTCTGTTATCTCTCAGTTTGGTGGCACCCAGATTAGGAGATCTGTGTAGACCAATCAGGAGATACTCTGGGGGTTCCAGATAGCTCCATAAAACTCAGAGAGACTCTGTAGTTGGCTCTAGAGGAAAGAGTCCACTTCTGCACTAATGCTGGGGTCATGAAAATGAAATTGCACAAGCAACTCAGCTCAGTCCAGACTATGTAGCCCTGTACTTCAGCCCTAAAGAAAAAAAAAAAAAAAAACAATTATCGGACTGATCTGCAATTCATATTCTCATCTTGAAAACATGAGCATTATCTGCCTCATGAGAATTTCTATGCAAAGTATGCAGTGGGATAGAGACCAGAAAGAAATAGCTGATTTACAGTTGATAGCTACAAAAAGATGAATGTTCTGTTTTTTAAAATATTTGCATAAAAATAAATTTGCTTGGATTTTTGAAAATTTCCTGATTAAATTCTACCCAAATACTGGAAGAACTACTTCAGGAAGACAGACGTTATCATGTCAGGTATTAAAGTCCTTTGACTATCTGGAACAGAGGTGAATGTTTTGTGGAAAAGTACACATTAGTAGGCTGAATTCATTAAATGCTAGTAATTTTAGCTCAGGTTAAAACATCTGAGCCCTCAATGGGTTCAAGGGCATAGTATTAATCAACAAAGAAAGTTTCTAATCGAATTTGGC
Organism: Cinclus cinclus; assembly: GCF_963662255.1. Classification (NCBI taxonomy): domain Eukaryota; kingdom Metazoa; phylum Chordata; class Aves; order Passeriformes; family Cinclidae; genus Cinclus; species Cinclus cinclus. The sequence goes on from NC_085048.1 coordinate 34,375,835, forward strand.
CTTGGGAAATTCTCTTATATACTCTTTCTGGGTGATGTTATTGTTTTTGGGGAGCTTATCTACTATCTTGCAGGGAACAACTATCCACTTTAATAAAGTGCCTAAAATAATGTAATAAACACACAGCTTATATCAATAGCATCATATTTCCCCACATAGTATTTGTGTGTGGTTTAATTAGATGGAAGGATTACAGGAAAAGTTTGTGTCATAATGATTCTTTAAAGCGAAACCATAGATCAAAGTTCATAGCTGCCAAATATACAACTTTCAAAACAAGCTCAAGTGCTGCTATTAATCATGGCTGCTGGGGGATTTGATGACAAAGATTAAACTGCTGTAAAGGATACTGCTGTGCATCAGATTCTTGCAACTGTCATCAAATAGTCTGCCAGCTATTAACAGGTCAGAGGAGTTGTCCAGCATTTACCATGGGTGGCTCTGTCACTGCAGTTGGTGAGGCCATCTATGCCATGGTGACAACCAGTGACACCCTCCCAGACAGACTTTTGTGGGTTGTTATTTTTTACAGTGTGGCTGAAGCCTTAAGGTCTGCCTGTAGAGCAAACAAGAGAGGGAAACTGCATGACCTCAGTCTCAAAGTACAGTATCCTCACAGGAACATCCCTTGTGTGGAATATTTTCTCTCTTATTTTTTGCATGGAGCACCTTCTAACTGCATGTTAAGAGTGCCCACCTGTGGAGCTGAGGTGTTGTAAATTCACTCCTAGATTATTTCTCAGCAACCACTCTGTACAGACAAGCCCTCAGAGAGTAGCACAAGGAGCAGCTTTCACCCCATTTGCAATTACACCAACCTCTCTCCTTCCACACTGGATCATGTAATAGCCCTATGGGAAGCTACAGCTCTCACTCACACAGAAACATAATATGAAGGAAGTATGCAAAGCATACTTTGCAGGGTGGGAGCCAACAACCAGTGACCCACCAGCCAGCGCTCTGTAGTGGGTCGTGGATGGCCATTAGATGGCACATAGAGAGTTGTTAACCTACAGACCTACAAAATGCTGCTGTCGCTGTTCATATGAAACTGTGTGCTTGAGAAGGGGCCTTTCTGAGCTTCAGCTCTGCTGAGGCTAAACCTGGTATCACAGTCTTGCACCAAGCTGGTGGTGGAACAGATGTGAATGACGGTCTGACGCAACAAGCAACTGGAGATTCAAATCCAAAACCACAGACTTGACTACAGTCTTCAAAGTTGAGGGGAGTTACAGATCTGAATCCAAACTTCACAGCTGCAGCCAGCTATAAAACAAACTTATCTATATAATGGTTTTAATTCAAATTACATCTGAATATCTGTCATCTCTGGGAAAGTTTAGAGACACATCTGGCTAGAAATTTTTAAGCATCATCTCATCTTTGCAAATAGCATCTTTTAAAAAATAAAATAAAAAACAAAGCGCACAAGAATGCAAGAATATTAAGACTTAAAATGGATGACATTCAAACTTCAAGTAAGTAGTTCATCTTACCAAAAGCTTGCATTCTACCCAACACTTCACAGATAACTCCTTTATTTAGCTGTTCTGTCCTTTACTGAATGGAAGGATATGACACCAGATAGACCATTTTTAGACATTCATGATGGTATCTTTTGATGTCTAAAGGGTCCTTACTCGTAGACCAGTCTTCATTTGCCTTAATTTAAATTTTGTTTCCCAGCTCCTCTCTTTCCACAAAAAAAAATCATGTGGGACTGGAACCTTCAGTGCTATAGCCCAGAGATATTTACCAAAATGTTCAGGAAATTAATATGCCCAGTTATAGCAAAGTGAAATAAATGTTTGCTTAGATAATTGCTTTTCTATTAATTGTAAGATGCTTTTAGTTACCACCACAAGGATAACTGCACTGCATGGGCTTAGACTGCAATGAGTTCTCTCCGAGATCTGGTCTCTTAACGTGGCTTTGGGGTCTGTTTAACGCTTGTGAGGCTACACTTCTGTATAGGATTACTAGAACCACATAAGTGGCATTTGCTTGCACATCCTTGTGTGACACTGACAACACCCTGCCAGAGTGTGTTGCAGGTAATCCGTAGACCTCACTGTGTAGTAATATTGCACTTCAAATACCATATTACACTTCAAAAAATACAAAGTCTATCTGAGAATACTCCCCTGAAATAGGATCCATTTTCCTGCTTTTCTTGTTTCTGCCATCTTACATTGAAACATGGCATCTGGTTTTCTTCTAACTGAGAACCATATACCAAGTATAGTAACCAGGAAAGGGTGGGGAGGTGTTTTCCTTTGGGTTACTGAAAAACATTGCCTGAGGAATGGAAACACTGCTGTGATTGTGATACAACCTCGATTTTATTACTTTTCTCTGTAAAATACAATAAAAACATTGTGGGGAAATATATAGTCAATTATCTGCAGTGGAAGGGATACACCATCCATCGGCAAGGCTTCTGGGGGATGAAGCAATGAGTCGCAGCCCTGTCTTGTCTTTCAGTCTATGGCTCAAAAACTGCAGAACCACAAATTTAAAAACAAAATACGAGAATGTGAAATGCAAAAAGCAGTTATCCGTCTGAAAAACATCATAAATGGACAGGAAAATGGCCAAGACCATTATGACTGCAGCTGCTGCATGGGTAAAGCTCTCCAGAACAGAATGGGGGGATGTCTTGGGGTCTGGAAATAGGGTATCCATAAAGCTCAAGTCAGTGGCAACATTACCACTGGCCACAGTGGGTCCAGGTTTCCTCCAATGTGCTCTAAATTTATTCTTGGCTCTCTGATATAGCATCTAAACAAAACCAGTGGTGTGCAAATGAACATAAGGGCATGGAATAGTCAAAGTGGCAGCAGCATTGACAAAGGCCAAGTCTGTGCTGGGTTATGCTTAACGTTCACTGCCATGGGCCAGCTTTCAGGTAGACCAAGGATTTTCACATCACAGTTTATCCTTCCTGGCTAGCCTTTGATGTCAGTTCTTAGTTTAGGCTACAGCGTCCTGTGAGAGACGCACTGTGATATGCTAGGACAGAACTATACATTGTGGATGTGTAACCACAGCACCTGTGACATTCCAAAAGTGTGTGGTGGCACTGCAGGCGCCCTTTGTGTGATCTCCATGTCTTCTGCCACTCCCTGCTGCAAAACTGGAGCCCAGGTGCTTGTCTTGAAACCTGGGTGCTACACCTCCAACATTTAGAAATGCTTCAAAGAAAAAGATGGAAATGCATCCATCTCATGGAAGCTTATTGTTCATTCTCCATTACTGGAAGATGTGAAATATTGACTATTTAAGTGCCAATAAACTTCTGAAACTGACACACAAATGAAATTTGGGTGTTTCTACATGCCCACAGTATTTTACCAGATTCTTCTTAATGCTTCTTAAAAACATTTCTTTTATGGACCTCAAGTTCTAAAATTCAGGCAGAAAATTCAGACTGTCATTTTGCTGTAATTGTTGTGTTTGGGCACCAGCTATCTGAGATAGTTTTATGACCAACACTGCTTTTCATGACTAAGTGGTAAATACATAGGATTTCAAGGGTAAGTGGTAACTGGAAATGACTTCTTATTTTTTTGGGTAACAAACACCTTTTCAGAGTTTGAACACAACAGCACAGACAAAAAGCATCTAAAGCAACTTGAATTATCTAGAAATATTATTTCCTAATAATGTAAGTCATCACCTCTTACAAGTGTGCGTCACCTTGTCAAGTCACTGTTTTGAATCAACTGAGGAATATGACGGAATATAAGGCAGAGAATGAATCTTTTTGTAGTTTTGCATACATTACATTGATTTATCTACAACTTTTTGTTAGGTACAAGGCAAACTATTGGATCTTGAAGATCACATTAATGAAGAGCTCAACTAACAAATTAATAGTTTTTGTCATCTGAAGTGCAGAGTCAGCCCCCCAAAAAACACTAGCTCATTATGATGAGTTGCAACCTTTTTAAACACACTTCTATACAGGTTAATTAGATACATTATCTTTACAAGAAAAATATACCCACATAACTTGAGAGCTACTTCTGAGGACAATTTATATTTTTCTCTGTTGAACTGCTGAAGGCACAGGCTTACTAATATTAATGACAACAATGTCCATGACTTTCAAGTTGCTCCAGTTTTCTCACTGCTGAAGCAGAAATAAGCCCTCTTAAAGTCTGATGGAACTATTAAAAAAAAACAAAAAAAAAAAAAAAAAAACAAAAACAACAACTGCTCTCTTATTAAAAACAGAAGCTTTCATTCTCCCTGGAGGCCTGATATTTATGATCAAGCATTTCATGCCTACTTCTCTTGTCCTAATTCTGGTCATTTGCAACAATGCTGGTGTTAAATGACTATGAAACCCTAGTCTCTGAAGTAATCAGATTTTCAGGCCCTGTGCCCTACATCACATGGAATCATTTATTGCAGTACAATAGGAAATAAGTCCACTATGCCTAACAATATTTCTGGAGGGAGAAATGCTGCTCATTGCTGAGTAACAGTATACCCAGATGATTATTGGTTGTAAATTCTGCCTTCAAAATCAATGGCTTCTTGAATTTAGAACTAGCAGAACCAAAGGGCAAGCTACCAAAGAAATACAGAGAGAAAGAAACTGCAGAGTACCAAGCTCCCACTCAAGAAACTGGTCACATGGAAGGGCTGACTTCTCAGATCCAGTTGATACAGGGCAGCTGAACTGATCTTGGCAGCTGGGATGTCATGGGCTGTGAGAAGTACCAATGTTCCATCACTGGCAAAAGACCCTGGCAAGCAGCTACGTCCCTTTTCCCCACATGAAAACTGCACAGCTCTGCTTTCAGCTCAGTGTCTCCTTATACACAGCATTTGTTGGGAGGACTGTTTTGCATAGAAATAACAAGAGAGGTCCAATTGCAGATGGTTAGAGAACCGTGGACTTGTTGGAGCTTGTTGTACTAAGTCTCTGAAATTCAGAGCTTACCTTTGAGTCACTGCCTTTGGTCTTGTGGAAGCTGTAGAGAAAAAAATAGGCCCAAGCCTCTCTGTTTTCCAAATGTAGTAAAAAGTGTTTGAATACACACTTTAATATATTTTCTGTGGCATTTTTATAAAATACAGATATATAATTATAGATATAATGCATATATAGCATTTACTGTATTGATAAAAAGCTAGTTTTTTCAAAATGACAAACCAGTATTTACAATATGATTCAAATTTTAAGGAACAAATAAAACAATATTGTGTGGTTATATCATAAGAATAATTTGAGGAAAAATAAGAGACCAGTTCTAAAAAATTCCCAGACAATAAAGTACATAGTCTTGACAGGAGGACCACCATGAACATCCGTGCACAACCCCCTTTTTTTTTTCTCTCCTTACAGGAACATGCATGATTTAGCTCTTCCACATTTCTACCTAGTCACAGCTCTTAAGTTGATATGGCTACTTGTGCTTTTTCAAGTACAGATTAATTGTACCATCTTTCCACTTATGTATTTTTCCAACTGTAAAATTTCAAGGTTTGGCTAGAGCAGGAATAACTATACACAAGTTACTTCTCAATTTAAACCAATCGAGCTACGACAATTTGCATAGCCGAAATTTTTCCCGTCTTCTACACGCCTTAGAAGCATTTCACAGACCATTAGCATCAGTTTGAATATCATTTTTATCATTGCAGGTCTTTTCTAGAATGTTTGCCTGAAAGGACACTGCACTGCCAAGACCAGCAACAGAGCTGAAGTATGGGAATGCTCTTTGTTATCTTCATATATGAACACTCCCCAACCATTCATCTGTAATATACTGTCCACAGCACAGCAAATGTAAAGATGATCTTCATCTTCAAAGTACTGTCACCCCTTCCTCAGAGGAAGAGAAGTGTTATTATCACATTTTTCAGAAGAAAAAATATCTGATAGAGAGTGAGTGAACTTAAGTTTTCTCAGAAAGGTCACTTAGAAAGTTTAAGACAACAGAGAAGCAAGCCCACATCACCTCAATTGCATCACCTTCTCTTTCTAACTTTGAATGAGAACTTTACACGTATCTATAACAGAAACAAATACATAACCAATAGAAATAAAGCATTCTTTAGGCACAGGCTTAAAGACTGCTCTTCTATTCCCAGATAAGAGGAGGTAGCAAGAGGGCTGTTTCTGCATGTATTATCTCCATCCCACTGAAGAAATCTTAGCTGAAATGAGTCTTTTTCAAAGTGAAAATGTGTAAGGAAACATGCTGGTTTTGCACGTTTGACATTTGGTGAGGAGGGAAGAACTATTTGCCTGAAGAGATATAGAAACACTTGAGACACATGAAAATTCAACTTCACCAAAAAAAATCCAACTAATATAAACCTGAAAGACCTTAATCTCTTTCAATGCTGACTGGGGAAGCACTTTTAACTACATCTGTACCCATTTTAGAATGTTTTTACATCACCTGCACAATATAAAAGAGGATTAGCATACTGTTGAAGTTGACCTGTTCTCTCAAGCACTAAAATTTGTTTCACAGCCTCCGTGGTTCAGCTCTGACAGACAGGCAGCTGAGAGGGAGCTTTTGCAGAAGGACTGATACACACATGAGCTGTGCAGGTGCAGATGAAGGCAGAAATTACACCATGGTAAGTGTCTCCCTGTGTCCTTGTCACTCTGGAGAAGTCTGGTCAGGAGCAGATGGTGATCTACATTCTTACAAGTGCCATGTAGAAACCAGAGGTGGAAATGAAATAAACCTCTACAGTTCCAGGACTAAACCAGAGCAGCAGGAAGGAAGCTATGACAACGTTCTGCTTCCAGAAACACTTTGGGGCAAACTCAGTCATCTACCTAATTGATAAAGGTGATGTGTTTTTTGAAATACTGAGGATGCAGGACCTTTCGCCCTTATTGAAAACAAAACAAAACAAAACAAAACTAAACAAAATAAAAAAAAAAAAAACAAGCAAACACAAAAGAAAAAACCAAACCCAAAACATATCACACACACAAAACAAGTAAAACCAATAATGGAATTTCTCACCCTGCTCATTATTTTTTTTCCTAAATCAAACTGCATTTTCCTTTAAAAAAGTAAAAATACAAAAACAAAGATACATTAGAATATCCTACTGTGCAGTAAATGTCTTATAGGCAATATTTACGGAGGAAAAAATGCATCAAGCCCAACCTTTGATAAAAATTAAGCACCCTAATGTTCATTTCATACAAAGGAATGCTGCTTCTAGTGCTCTTGGTTTGAATTATTCCTATCACCACAATTTGAATACGCATTATTTGTCTTCAAATATATAATCATAAATCTAGACTAATGCTGAAAAAACAAATCCTATTGAGGATGCTGTGCTGTTGATAAGCTAAAAACAGCATATCATGAAAAGGCAAACTAATCTTTCCGTTTACTTTGTAAATAATTCATTAGCTAAACTTCTAATTTAGGCTGGATGCTTGACGCTTAACACTAAAGTCCAAATATCCTTTGTATCCCTTATAACAGAGAAGAAACTTGCAAAATGCCTTTGGTGCATCAGCTTATTGTATGAATGCTTTAAAGAAACTCACTAGTACTATAGGAAATGTAAGTGGGCTTTTTTTGTGTTGTTTAATACTCCAAGTGTCGCTTCGTTCTTTAAAGGGGTTAGAACAGAGGAGGGGGAAAGGGGAGGAAGTCTTACTTAATTTGTTGCATATGTCCCAATGTGTTATACAACTAAGTGTATTATACCAGAAAACTAAAGCAGTCTGCACTGCAGCAAACTGTGTAACTCAAAATAGGAGAATAATCTGGCCACAAGCAAGTCAAAATTTCAGTGAAACTTCCTCTCATATTATATATACACACACTTTACAAGCTACATCGAGTGTCCTTTCATATTCCAAAAGAAATACATTGTAGACACCAAACATACTGTACTTTTACTTAAAGGCTTCATCAAACCATATGTGCAGACACTTGAGAAGACGAGAGTGTCAAGCTTCCTAGGGTCCTAGAGTCAAAGAAATTCTGCTGCCCCCCACTGCTAAGTAAGTGCACTCCTTCCACAGGGGGCAACATCTGCCGATCCGTCATGGTTCCACTTGGCGAGGACCCCAAGAAACTTCCTTGGGAAGAAACGATTTTCTCAGGACTGGCAGCCAGTTTAGGGGATGTGGAAAAGTTATATCCATAAAGCGCACAGGGACTGTGCAGTCTAAACGTGTTGTAGGAGCCTTGGTGAGTTTGATTAGTGGTGAAGGCATTGCTGGATGGGGAAGGCATGATGTACTGGAGCTGTGGAGACATCCCTGAAATCTGCATGGATAAGCCAGTCTGCGGGCAGCTGAATGCATCCCCGTCATTGCCACTCATGGACATATTCACAGTTGTGCTACTCGACACACCGACATAGGAGGGAGTCCTTGGGGGTGCAAAGGTCTCACTGGTCTGGTTTGTGAGCCGGTTGTAGGTTTCAGCCAAGGAGGTGCTGTATCTGTTCAGGGTCAAGCCTGAGCGGGCACAAGCTGTGTAGTCAGCTGGAGCAAGGGTACACAGCTGGCTAGTGTTGGGACTCAGGTGGAAGGCTGGAGATGAGCAAGGGGAACCCGGTAAAAGGTGAGGGTGGGTAGATGGCACTCCACTGCCAGATCCCTGGAGTAAAGTAGAGGAACCTGCATTTCCTGGAAGAGAATATTACAGTGTAAGAAGCACATTGGGAAAGGTCAGCTTCCTAGGTGAAAGATCAAGACCTTCATCTTTTATAATAACCCTTGAGATGAAATCCAACTCAATTTAACTAAAAACTTCTACATACACGTGCAAGAGAATGTGTGAGATACCCGTTGCCTGTTTCTAAAGAAACAACTTGACTAAGAAGGAGAACTCAAGTTACATTTTTACAACCATCACTCAGTACTTAGAGCTCCTGCCTGAAAGGTTAACTGCTTCTTATATGACATGGAAGGAAATCACACGGCAGTTAAGATGTAGACAAGTGAGTACCACATCACAGGAAGCATTCTCCAAAATTATGATTTTTTGGCTTGTCTATACTCTTGCTACAGTCCAGACTGAGTTTCAAGAAGTCTGTGCCAGTCACTGTCAGAGCACCAGCTGAGAAACCAGTTTAGATGTCATCCTTAACTCAGATGACAGAGGCTGTCATGGATAACATCTCCAGAAAAGTTCCCAACTTCAAAACAAAACTTCAGAAGACAAAATTTCTGACTTCAAACCAAAAAATTCCAAGAACAACCAAAAAAAATCAGAACAACTTCAGGAAAAGTATAAGCTAAATACTGTGCATAGCTGCTTCATTTCTTGAATGCACAGGTGTGCAGCAAACTGTTTGCAAATTGTTCATTTACTGATACCAGAACTTTTCATATTAACAAATACCAGCGCCGCATGCTCCTGAAAACACTTTGCTTGCTACTGGTGAAGCCTTTTCTCAGGACTGAAAGTTTCCCAGCTGCAAGGAGCATTTCCTTTTCTTAAAAGATTGCATCTTCCTGAAAACTGATTGTAGAAAAATTAACTGGGGCCTTTTACAGTCTCCCAGGCAGAAGACACTTAACCATGAAGACCTTCTGTTTATGAATCAAACAGCTTGATGTTGCAAAGAGACAAGTGCTGTCAATAAGTTAACAGATTATCATCATAGCTGAGCTAGTAAAAAGAAAAATTTTTATTAATGAACACTGCCTGCTGCTGTTCCTTTGTTAAAAGGACACCACAAGCACAAGGCACCATTAAACACCGCCACATTACAGAAATCCTGGTATAAGACACATTCTTTTAATCTCCATCAAGGCCTCCACTACATGAAGATGGGCACTTTCAGCTTTAACAACCAGGACAAATTTCTAATGGGGTCTTTCACAAAGTCTCTATGTCCAAGGTATAGATGACTAAAGATTTTGCAAGGATCTCAGTTTCCATCCTCAGACTATCAAGAGTAACTTCAACAATCTTAATCTCAGACAACAGCAGAAAACAAAGTGAGAAATTCACGGCAGCAGTTCCCCTGCTCTCAAACAATGCTCCTACATACAGACAGCCAAAAAAGCTGGTCTGTCTTCTAAATTGATTAACTGCATCATCAGTTGGCTTCCAGTCTTAAACAGTCTGACAAGGTATTTCAGGTCTCATTTTATCTTCTCGTTAAAGGCCTTTTTGAGACCGTCCCTCACCCCATGCTATACCCAAAACTCTGCCAACACTCATCCAATGTATCTATGACTTGGCACAAAACCTCCTTTGAGTTGCCCAGATCAAGAACTCATCCTAAAGATTTCTCAAAAGAGTGAACTAAGATGTTGATGAAAGTGATTTCTCTGAATTTCTCTGTGTTCTGGATTTTTGTTCTGAAGATGTTTAACAACTTTGCAGTCAATACATTATCAAGAAAGCAAACTGGATGTTTGTATACTTGGTAGCAGAAAATGTGAAGAATCGGGAGCAATATCTCTGATTTAGCTGGGAAAAGGCTGAGAGGTCTTCTGTGTGCATTGGCATACTCTGGAAATAAAAGAACTCAGAAAAGAGTACAGAGATTCCACTCTGTGTTCAAATGGGCCATTTAAATATTTTTCTCACTCATGACACTACCTTCACAATGGGGAAAATGGAAATAAAGAGGTTTCCAACAAACAGTGCGGAGCAGGAAAAAGCAAGATGGAGAGGAAATCCATTTCTTTAAGCTGTAGGATGCAGATAAAGTTTGTTGGCCTATTGACTGAATGATTTTCAGGTCTTTGAGAAGGCGTTCTAAGAAGAAAAATTAAGCTTCCTTCTATTTACTCATTACTTATGAGAACATTTATTCTCTCATTCCTTTTTTATTTTTTTTTCTTAAAAACACAAGTGATTCCTACACTGCAATTTGGATGAGTACAGCAGAAGTCATCTGTAAGTGATCTCTATCTTTTGCATCTAGCCAGAGAATAACACGAAGGAATAGGTTATTCAATCCTTATGTAACTGGCATTCCCCTCCTCATGTGACCTGATTTTTCTTTACAATCTAGTGCTTTTATTGCCACAGTGGTTGAGCTAGCATTAGTTTTCTAACTTAGAATAACTCTGATGAGAGGGGGATGGCTGCACTGTGGTTATTTGGTTGTTTCTGTACTGTGAGTGACACAATAGACTAGACTTTTTTTTCCCTAGACTTTTGTAAGGTATGACAGGCAAAGCTTCACCTCTCATTTTTGTTTTGAAAGAACACAAATACACTTGTTACCTTGTTTGGGTATCCCAGGTATGTCTTCAAATGTAAGTGTCCTCAGTGAAGGTCTCCAGAAGGCATAAGACTCTACTAGAGCTTCCAGTCCCATTCTATTTAAAACAAAAGAATCACAGTGTCATGAAAGCAAGCTGTATTTTGCCACACATCTCTGGATACTCTAACTCAGAAATGCATAAAAATTAGTAACTTTTCAGGATTATTTTCAACTTGATTTTACTTTTTTAAAAAGAGCCATACAGCCTATCCATGAGACCAGAGACTTGCAACCACTTGGGCTGACAATACACAAAGCGTTTTCCAATTCCACAAGCCTGGCTCTCTGTTTCAATATTTTGGGCCTTTTGAGAGGGCTGTTTGAGTGGGAAGACTTGTCTAAAATGATTTTAAAGTTTTGCTAGTATGGTATGTCTTCAAGAGCTCATCCCTCTGGCAGTTAAAGTTTTAACTGGCAGTTTTAACTGCCGGAGGGATAATCTGCTATTTTTTCCTAGAAAAAAGATGATCCACCAACAACTTCTATTAAAACAGGATTCCCAGTCATTACTCATGTGCTGGAAAATCACACTTAGAACATGAGCAAGGCATGGATGTACAGCTGTTTTACTACTAAAACAATGTATGAAACAACATTGTTTTTCAAAGCAAAATGCCTTTGGAAACTAAAAGTCTTTGCTCATTTTCTTGCAACAGTGTCCTGAGAAAACAGAAGTAACTGCATAGACAATGGTGGCAGACACTATCTAGAAGAATCTCTGTTTCCTGAAGGTAAAGGCACATTTGTTTTCTGACAGTTATTTATGAAAAATGCACCTCAGAGATATATAAACTTAGAGGTATAATTTTGGTGTTATTTCTGGCTTCTGGGCCCCAGAGGCCCGTTGAGGGTGAGCATCAGGCACACACCAAACCCAAGTGCTTGCCTTTGAGCAGCAGTGCTTTGTAAACTTGAATTATGCAAATAGCCCAATTTGAAGCAACCAACATGTTCTGATACTAGTCCTTCCAGCAGGAACACAAATGTCTGTCAGGAAGCATTTATAAAGCATTTATTAGCTGAACCTGGACTAAAAAGATAGCCTTAATTTTCTGCAGTAATGGTGAATTTTCATTTCTAGTTAAAGTGGAGATAAAAGCCACCTCCTGGAGGAGTGTAGCCAAGGCGATAATTTATACAAGATGCCTTCAAACAATTTCCACATTTTATCACCACCCTAATTTGCGCTATCAAATGCCTAAGTTTATTTAACAAAACAGTTATGTTTTTCCCAAAGTATTTAAATGGAGAAATTCTGGTCCTTTCCTGAGTAAAACTTTTTACAGGGTCAAACTTAAGACCCAACTGAAGAATGAAACTATTCTCAGCACATAAATTCTGTTGCACTTTGCAAATGCACAGGGAATGTTTTTAAAGGGTGAAGCTACTGATTTCTGTAAAATAGCCTGTGGGACTGAACAGGAATGACCTAGAAGGGCTTATTTTTAATTAAACAGAATTACTCCATGCAGCAGTGGAGAGTAAGATAGCTGCATTAAAGCAATATTGAAAAATCAGGTATAATTTTACCACAGTATTTTTTTAAAACTTGCTGCAGACCAAAATGACTCAATGATAAACGCACCAGCTAGAACAATGAGGATAACAGAACCTTAGCATTTAATTTTAGCATTTAGTAACAGAGGAAAATAATAATCCACTGAGTATACCAATAGAAATTTTCCTTGACAATTAAGATTCTGAGCTGAATTTCCTAACACACTTAACCAGAAATGCAGACTATAGGAGAAAACAGTGATACTGACTTCAGTAAAACAATGTCAATTTGCAACAAACAGGAGTTTGCAGAGTCGATTCTGTAACGAGTGTGTTTGTAGAGTAGAAGCACTCAGACCTCATCTATAGCCTGCTTCAAAACATTTTAGAGATGCTGGCTCTTCCTTCAGGACACGCCTTCTTAATCCACTTCCATAAAAAATAACTTTCAATTAAAAATCCTGCTTTTTTTTTTTCTAATGTCTGAACCAGAGTATTCCTAGCAGCTAGGGGAAAAAAAAACAACACCTCTCTCTTGATACACCCAGTCCCATAACTGTATTTGTATGGTTGCAGATAGAGTAAGTACTCTTGCATCATTCTCAGGTAATTCCAGAGCTGTCGTGCCATGTTAAAACCTGTTCAAAACTGGTTTCCGAACAAGTCTTTCCTTTCTGTCTAAAAGGATATCTTCTCTTGTTTCATATAACATTATGGAAGAAATTCTAAGTCCACCTAAATTTGCACATTTCAGAGGATCAGGTTTTCACACTTTTTAGGAGGTTCCATAGTACTTATTTTATAGTTCTGCAAATGGCAAGCACAGCAGAGACGCTGCCTATGAGAGGGAGAGCTTTCAAACAGGGCACGTATGGCAACCCTTTTCTTCCTAAAATACACACAGTATGTTTTGTTTCTTCAGTCACTGCATTTACCTGGAAGCTACTGTTCACTTAATTTCTAACCAGAAGGCTACAAAAGAGGGCAGAACTCCACGTGTTAGTGGCCACAGAACATACTTATTTCTTGCTAGAAGACAAAATCTCAGACGTACTGAAAAGATACTTGCAGTGAATGCCTCTTTACAACTACCTCAACCCTTCCATAGTATTAATTTTCTAAAAACTACTCTCATTTGCTGTCCAGTTTCAGGTTTTATGTAACTCAGGTGCAAGCACAAAACAGGCTTTAATGCTGTAGCTTCTGCTAATAGAGAAGCTTGATAAAGCAACAGTCAAAAAGAAACTCTCTGATCATTCCTACCAGCACAGTCTGCTCCCTTCTCTGCAAGGCCTGGTCATAAATATAGAAGCTGCAGACACCAAACGCAATGTGGTCACTGGAACTGATGTATACTACACACCACAATGAAATACTGCTCTTTTTTTTAGCTGAAATGGTTTAACATACAATTCAAAACAGACTTAAGTAGCTTGCAATAAACAGTCATTGGATAAAATACCTCATCGGCACTGGCAGCCCAGACCAGGCCTAAATCTCCACTTTGCACTACTCAGATTTCCCACTGCTATTTTGAAAGATTCACTGATCAAGAGAGAATAAGAAATTAATCAGTCCATCCACAACAGAAGAGGTGGAAACTGGTCTCATTTCAAGGTCCTGTATAGCCTGCTAGAAAAGATATTCACCTAGGAAGCAGATTTAAAACTCCTTAGACTAAACAGACACTTGAACACAGGTCTCCCACTTCCTAGGCAGGTGTACTAAAGGTTACTGCACAAATCAGTTTCTCCCCCTTAACAAGGAAACAAGCCATTAATCCATGCTACATGCCACTTACATGCAAGAGAACCTGAGCTTGTAGTTTGACAGTGGTATATGCAACTTGTGTCTCCAGCCAGGAGAAAGAGGACATTTCAAGCAGAGCCTGAAATCATAGACTGAGTATACAATTAAGTACATTTGCAGCCTTCATGGTGTGTCACTGCTTCCACAGAAAGGAAACTTGAGTACATGAGTCGAGCCGGGTGCCAGCCTGTTCTTGACCCAGATGGTCAGAGGTGTAGCAGTGGGAGCTCACCACTCAGAGAACATTGCTGGGAAGTCTGAGTGGTCCCTCAAGCAGTCTGAGTTCTCAAATAAATTTGTCTGTAAGTACAAGTGTTCACCTTGAACAGCCTTCACAAGCTGATTCTGTCAGCAGGAACAAGCCCAGCCCCTACCCAACACCTACCTGTTACGGCCCGAATCTCTAAAGCCTTTGGCGAATGGATTCCTATCAATCTTCAGACGAGTTATCTGTGAATATGATTAAGAGAAATTATTACCTGTAAATTCAGATAAGTAGTACAGAAAACAACTCTCCTGATGGAAAACAGCTAACAGAGCTACATCCTCATATTTGCATGGTTTAAGATGGTTGTCCTGAAACAGCAAAATAAGGACCAATCTTTGGATCATTACTTTTGCACATCCCCGGAGATGCTAATAGGTATTTAAAGCTTCCAAAGGCCAGTTAGAAATACTGAGAAAAAACTTCAGGCCAATGTCATTCTTCATTTAAGAGAGTACACTGTCTAACTGCAATAAAATTTAAATTAAATTTTATTTCTGCACTGATCAAGAAGGAAATGTGAAAAGAAAGATTATCTCTATGTTATTACCCTCCATGAAAATAAACTCAAAACCAAACCAACCAACCAACCAACCAAAAACCCAGCAAAACACACCACACCCCAAATAACCGTAATTTATTTTAATACGTGGGAAAGGCACCAAATACTTATATTTCAGTATTTACTTGGCTGTCCTGCTCTTCTCTTTGCAAAGTTATCAATGTGTATGTAATTTCAAAGAATACAGCTGCAATAATTTTTATGGAATTAATCAAATGTCACAACACTTACTATGGTGTCATGTATGCTAATAATTAAAAGAGAGGTAGGAAGGGCCAAGTGATACAACCTGCAGTCTACTTTTGACTTTGAATCCGTGTGGACCCAGATAAATTGCCCTTAATAATATAAGCTGAATGCAGTTAATATAAACAACTGCAACTTTCTTCAGAACTCAGCTTCTCTGTTAAGGTCCTGGGAGCATTAAAAGCACTGGAGTCAGGAACAAAACTGCTTTAAAAATTCTCTCATGTATCTACATTTGAAGGTACAGAAACACCTTTAAAAATCAGACTGCTCTTTGCTCTGTTCTTCAATGCTGTGTTTATAATCAAGACACCATTAAGCATGCTAATTAGACTGTGTGAGCTCCTTAATAAGAAAGAATTTTTGCATGCAGCATCTCTGATGGCTCAGCAATTGCCTCCAGGCACTATAGCAATATTAACAGTGAAAGCTACTTGTAGTAAAAAAAAAGGGTTTAGATAATTCTGTTTTAATAAGTGATATAATGAAAGTATCTGCTTTTCTCCTATCTCTTACATCTCTGGTCTGCTCTGAAAAGTCTGTAAAGTGTTAATCAGAAAGACCAACTTACCTGTTGATTTTGGTAAGCTGTGACAGTAGTGAAAACTGTCTCTGGAAAGGAGAAAGCTTTCACCCCTTCTCCAGAAGGGATGGGCTTGACAGGGGACAGATCATCACCACAGTCTTTTCTGATGACGTGCACACGAGGCTGGTATTTATGCATAGAGTGAAGGATAATCTACACGGTCATGAAAGGAAAAAGATAACATTTGTTAGAAAGGACACCCTGCAGTTTCAGGACTAAGAACTTTTTGGAACAGATTATGGTATGTGTTTACCATGCCACTTACTGGAAATCAAATGTTTTCTTTAACCTCTGAAGGTTCTTGTTACAGTAGTCTAATCCCTGTGCATTTATATTATTGCCAACCCTAAGCATTTAAAAATTACGACTCAGGAGCTCCAAATTCAGAGATAGGCTCAATTGAAACTGGCTCAAAAAAGAATAGGAAAAAAAAAAAAGAGAACTCAGGAGTGAAGTCCAGGTCCCACTGGAATTATGAAACTTTTGTCACTTTTTTCCACTGAAGTCTGGATTTGACCTAACGGGATTGACAGCAGCAGAAATTTGAGTTTTGTTTTTGGAACCTTCAGGATATGCTACTGGAGCAATTTTTCCTTATATCCCAAAGACTGGAAACAAATCTTAATTGGAACACAAGCTGAGACTTGCACACTCAGAAGAAGCATAAATTTAAGAGTAAAATTATAACAAAACCCAAAACTCTGAAGTGTTAATAGCAATCAACTAATAAAAGAGACAATTTCAATTAAAAAAACCCCTCCCAGCATGCAAAAACTCAATTAAAAATAAATTGTAAAAGAGAAGTGGATGAACTTACACTGCATAAAATTAAGCATACAAATACCTCTTGGCGCTGCACCCCAATTTTAAAGGAGAATTAAAATACAGAATTCTTCCTTTATTTTACTCCACTTCAGCTAACCACTATTAAAATAGAAGATTTCAAGGAAAAAAGTTAAAGTTCAACTATTATTGTTGGAAGCCCCAGAAATTAGTAACTTGATAAATAAATAGTCCTATGGCTATTGCCCTGGTGAACCACTAATCAACATTCTGGGGAAGCTTTTTAATTTCCTGCTCCTTGAGCAGGCTCAGAACGTGCGTGTGCTCAAGCACTCAACAGAGCCCCTATGTCAGACACCATGGAAGTTCATTCACCCAAATTGCATAGAGGACATTACATTCATTTGGATAAACTAGAGTTTGGCTAGTTTAATACACTTGGTCCTGGCCAGATTACATGACCCTGTTTTGGTAAGGCAAGCTTCTGAATAATCAGGGGTTTTATTAGCCTTTGAGTAAGGTTTTGACAATGACATCACAGGCTCAAATTAATTTGCCCAGGGAGTGCCCTATGGATATTCTCATATAAAGTCTTTTTCAAGTTCCTGAAATGTTGAACAGAACAAGATTTTTTAATCGTGCAAAAGTGTTTTCTCTTTTACAACACTCCTTTCAGTTCTCCAGTGGCAAAGATCTACAAAATGAAAATGCAGAGAGGACAGCACATTCCCCACCCTGTTTTCCTGTGAACACCCAGTGGTACCAGGGGAGATACTGGTGCAACAGAAAAAGAAATGATCAAGAAAAGATGCTGCACAGTTCAAATCCACTGCTGTTCTGTGCCTTGCCATTTGTCTGGGTGCCACTGAGCATGATACGTTCTCTCCCACACGGATTACTTGACCCCATCAGCTCCATGGTGCAAACCACTGCTGGCCCACACATCAACGATAACCCTGGCAGCTACAAAGAGCTCTGCTCACACATCAGAACAAGTGAAATCAAAGCAGCACAGAGATGAACACCTCCCACTTCTTATCTGGGTGGCTATTACAGCCAAACTGATCCATGTCATCTCCTAAGAGCAACCCGTCTGGCCTCTCTTGTGTACTGAAATTTCCCGCACTGACACACTGTTTTGGCAATGAGCAAATCCTTAGCAATATTTTTTTTTCTTGATTTTGTACCATGTCTTCTAACAATGGAATCTTTCTTAGTGATCTGAAGGACTCTGAAATCTAAATAATGCATATCTGCAAAACCCTTGTGAATTAAAGAGCAGCGTATGAAGACAGGACATAAAAGGAGAGGGAAATGCAACATTCACTCCAAAAAAAGCCTAGTTCTATTATTCAAAGCATCACCTAAAGCTACTGTGAAGAAAAAACTCAGGAAAAGGAGGTTCTGGCTTTTCATTTCACAGTGCTTGCACATTCAAAAGCACCAACAGGGATCTAACAGTTTATCTGCAGAAACAGCAACTTTCCCTTCATGCCTTTAAAATCCAACACCAAAAAACCCCAATCAGAAGTCTCACTGTGTTCCCAAATATGAACTGGCATTACTTTGAACTCACAGCTGAAGAGCCTGCCCTCTCTACAAAGTCCTCACAGAACAAGCACAAAACACTTCATGTGGGAATAAACCTCTCTCACAAAAAGTAAAATTATATTTTGGCCGCAGCAGCTGTCAAGAAATCGTCATCAGGTGGAAGACACCGCAGCAAGGAGCCCACAGGTAGGAGGCAGAGCAAAGGCCACCAGAGCACCTGCAGACACAAAGAGCTGGGATTACCTTTGCAATGGCTTTTGAGAGCTGCTGCCACGATGAGGCCTCTGAGCTGACCCTGAGCATGAGCACCACCATGGTAAAACCATCTCAGCCAGAACAAATGAGAGCCAGATGCTCCTTCACAGGGGAGACGCCAATCCTCCGGCAACTTGGCATTGCCAAGGCGACACAGACACCTCCCCACTACCGACACAGTCCTTGCTGCTGCTTTTGCCAAAAATCCTGCAAATCCCTCCAAAGCACAAGCACTCAGGCTCTCTGCAGTTAGTGTGTGGGGCTGAGGAGCAAGGATTCCCTCTGTACTAAGATGAAAACTGCAAGTGCAAATACTGATGTTTCACAGCTTTTCATTGTGACGAGAACATATAACTGCCCACTGACTGTAAACAGAGCTTGCTACTTGGAGCCAAGTCTGGGCAGAGTTACAGTCTGCCTCTGCTTCCAGCCTCGCCCCACTAGTAAATGGGGAAAAAACCCACCCCAACCACCAAGGAACAATTAACAAACTAACAGACTCATTTTCACTAAAAGTTAAAAGATGTTCCTCTGCATCAAAAAATACTCAGTTGAAAAGCATGGAAAATAGCATAAAAAATATTGACTTTTCCCCTCCACTGAAATTCAGTTTAAAAACTGCATTGAAATAGAAAAACTAGCCAGCTCTAACCAGCCGGAGGGAGAGACTGCTTTTACAATGCAGCACTCACTCCACAGATGAGAGAGGGATGAGAGACATTAACAAAGAGCATCCAGACCACGCACTTTCCAGCAAAGACTGCAAAATCCAGGTTTACTTTTCCTTAGCATCACAACTTAGACGGAACACACAAAAGCCACAGTGTGTCTTAATGACTCTGCAAGAACACAGCAGTTCCAAAGCAGGGAATTCACCCTGGAGCTCCTTCTGAGATCAGAAACACACAAGGACAACATGTCCGTACACATTTTGCTTCATCTCTGCAGACTGCAAGCGGAACCCATGTATGAGAGAGTGTCCAGTGTGCAGATATGTACTTCAAAATATCTGAGCTGAGCAGTGCTATAAAATTGCATATTCACAAACTCCCACTTGCTGATGAAAACAGCAACAGGCAGTACAGAATCTGGAAAGTGCTCGAGCAGTGTCTCTTAGAGATGGCTGATCTCCTTCTACGGAATGCTAATCCCAGGGCAACACAATGCAAGGGGAATGAACTGGCTGCCACAAACTACTACCACAACATAAATATGGGTTAGGAATTCTACCTTAGTGCCTATTTGCAAATACTGTCTCTATCCCCATGGACACGGGCCACCTCTCTCAGAGATTCTGAGTTAATACTGTAGATTAGGTGAAAGGCTCTAGATTGATGTCATGCAAGCTCCCTATATCAACTACTGCAAGATCAAAACCTACCCGTGGGATTTTAACACAAAAACTCTGCAAAAGCTTTGATGAGCACAGGAAGCATAAAGGAACAATTTCAACAAGGATTGAATTGCCAGAACCAGAAAGCAGGGAAAGCACTCCCAAAGAACAACAGCTAAAGCCCAACACCGCATGGTGGAAACCCCACTGAGGTTTCTCTGAACTGCTCTGCCTACACACAAGAGGAAAAAGAAACCACTTTCTAATAATCTAAAATACACCCCGTGTCCCATACAGGGGTGGGAGAGTCAGAACTTCTGATATAAGAACAAATATTGGAGGGACACTGCAGCCTTGACTCATAGCTCTTCCAATTCGCCATCCGTCCCCTGGTACCCTCCTGAGAAAAATAGTTTCTTCTTGCTTATGAGAAACAATTGGGTTTTATATTCATCACAAAATATGATTATTCGTTTTCCATTATTGCTAGAGGCATTCAGAGGCTACATAGCTTTTTCAATACAGCATTCCACACTACCATAGCTTTAAAAGAAAAAATGTACCCATTGGAAGAGACACTTTTCTGCTTTCTGCTTTTGCCTTTTCTGGTAATTATGAATGACATGTTTGCAATTTCCCAGATTTGAGAAATATGAAATTATTTTACAGTCATCCTTCTTTTGTCCTTTTATTTTAATACTTAAATTTCCACTTTGGGGAGGAGGGGCAGTGCCATAGCTCTGAATCAGTTCAATGTGTCTCAAATAACTGGACTTGAGCTTTGCTTCCCTTGTTTCCAAGCCGAAATACTTAACTAAAGACCAGAAAATTTATATCTCCCCATATTACAAATAATGGTGTGATGTGTACACTACACAGATTTCAGTTCAGAATAAAAACAAAGCTAAGAAATGGGATGGAAAAATACAGTAACACAATTCTCTGCATAGCTGAGATTTTTATCACAGGGCAGTTTGCAACTGCTAGTGCACAGGTGGACCACAGCACCCACAGATTGTCCCTCTGCACCCACCCAGTACAAAAACCAGCTTGCTGCTGGAAAAGCAACTTTTTATCCATTTGCATCTGCTTCACTTCCAGAGCCCTTAGGATAGACTCAGGATTCAGGGAAATCAACTCCCACTCAAAAGGAGTCACAAATACACAAATGCTGGGGAAACTAAGGGAACATCATGTGCTAATCTTAACTCAAATGGACACTGCCAAATCAGACTACAAAACTGTAATTCTGGAAAGAAGCAATATAAAACCTCTTCTGCATTTTCCAAAGAAATGCACTGCTAACCTAAGAGATGTGAATACCCCACATTTCCTTTAAGGAAGAACAAGATAAAATAATGAAAATTATTGCACAAATGGAAGTCTTTTTATCCTTGTTATCACATTTGGTAGGTCAGCATCACTCCTGTATTCCTGCCTCTGTTAACTGTGTTTGCAAACACAAATAAGGGGGCAAAAATCTCAGACTGTGTATTAGCAAAACACCTGGCTCAGTGTCGCAGAGTTACAACCACACTGAAAGATGAGTGTGGTATCTTTATGCTCCCTGCCAGTTATATTTTCTTTCACTCCTTTCCTTGAAGGAGAAAGTATCCTGGTTAATAAATTGGGTTACGCTAAGGACAATGGAATCCACATCCTGCCTCAAAACTTTCCTCTAACATCTTAAAACTCTAACTCTTGGAATTTGATGCTCCTTCTGAAAGGATGCCAACATTTGCCATTTATTACAGCAGTTTGTAAAATCAAAGACTTCACCCTGACTAAAAACAATCCTCATTTTTTAATTATTTCTTAAGGTGTCAAGTGAAACTATTTTAGGGATTGCTGGAATGATACTGCCTTACATCTGCCATGTTTCAACAGTTTTGAAGAGAAAAGGAAATATTAACATAACACATTTTGTCACATTAGATAATGTCATAACTAAACAATTTAGAACTTGCAAACAGAACACTCATACTGCATACGTCTTCGCCAGCTTTTTCAGAAGTAATGAGCCTCAGCTGTGAAAGGGTCTTGCTTCATAAGGTATGTAATAAATCATCATCGGAGCAAACCCAGCTCCCATGTTGTTCGTTTTTGACTGCAATTATTAACACCTCACGGGATTTCACACAAATGTTTAAGTTAAGAAAATACTTAAGTGTATTTTTATTCATGTGAAGTTATTACACTATTAATGTTTCTCCTAGCCACTTGTGAATTTAAGCGCCCCTTTCGATCGTAGCAGAAGTCGCGAGTAACACGCTCGGTGGGAAATACTGAGAGCAATTCTGCCCCTCTGTATCAGGCAATTTAGCCTTGTAAAGTCTTACTTTGCAGGAGGAGTTCTCTATTTGAGGGGGGAGTAAAACAGCAGGCTCTAATAAGCAGTTAATTATCGGAGCAGAAAGTAAGAAGCTTTTAGATCTGGACAGTAAAGTTCCAAAACAACTCTGAAAAGTCAATCCTATTTCTGGCACCCCGAAGCTGTACGTCAGAGCATTTAAGGGCTCAGCAATGTGCCTACACATAGTGCCACCAAAGAGCAAGTACTCACATGTCCTTGATCATCCAGCTCGTTGTTGGTAAGCTTCAGTTTGTCAAAGCTTATCACTTGTCTCATCCACGTCTCCCCCGAGGCAGGAGAATCAGGGTGAATATAAACACGAGGCGGCACCGGGGAGTCAGCATTGCCAGCCACCATCCACTTGGAACTATGATAAACATACCTGTAAAAAAGAAAACAAATCCCTTAAACCAGAAGCACCAACACAATTTATTAGACCCATTCAACATTAATAAATTAGGGCCCATGCTTACAGCAAAAACCCATCAATTAACAAAACATGAAAGGACACAATTTTGCATGAATAAATAAAAAGAATTTTTTTTTTTGCTTGTTTCAAAACATAGTCCTGGCACCTGCAAAAATAAGGTGAAAATCCATGCTCTGATCTGACCTTACTATTTCCAAAATCAGTCACAGTCTCAACACTAGGTTTCAAAATGAACTTTAAGATGGTGTCAGTTCATTGATTGCTACCGCTCAGCTCTGAAAAGGCATCAGCAAACAGAGAAGAATCTGGTCCTTCTTTTATCAAATTGAATAGTAATTCCATATTTGGAATCATGTTCACTCTAATGTAAGACTCTATAAACAAAGCTATTGAAGGGAAAGAACATTATGATTGGGAAAAAGAAGGAAAGTATATGAAACTATGCTCTTGATATTTCAGTAAACCATATTAATAGGCTTCAATAGTATTGCAAAAAGGTTAAGAAATGAAAACATGGAGTCTGTATTTAATTTGATAGGACAATGCTGACGAGGTGATTTTATAACAGAAAATGTGCCTGCTTTGGTTGAAAACCTATTTTGAAGGCAGATAAGTCACAAAGCAGTTTTAAAAGTATTAATTGAAAAGGGCTTTTTTCCAAGTACATTAAAAGTCCAGTAATTCAGTTGTATTTTTAAGTGAAAATAAGAACTACTTTATCAAGTAATACCTTAGCACAATTCAGTTCCTTATTAGAAAAAGACAAGCAACATAGTCAGAACCGAAAAAAAAAATGATCCAATGCAGGTATCGTGCCATACAATTCTGATGAAGCTGCATAGCTAAAATCTAGAATGGTGGTGAAATTCTCTCCTGGAGACAAATTCTCTACTCCAGATCACTATTGTAACATTTTTAATTTATTTTATATTTCTTGGTTTATACTAAATATATGCTTTTCCTAGAAAAATAAATAAAGTTATAAATACACATAAATAAAAATTTAGTGATAAATACACATTTTGAGCTACAGCTTAAGCTTACAAATATTTATAAGGTCAAATTTTGCTAGAAATCCAGACCTAGATGTAATTTTCTTTATTTCCATTAGTTTTGCTATCTGCCCTGTCAGATAAAGATTAGGCTTCATGTGACTGCTGTCATGTCTATGAAATTTAAAGATCTGCAAGACAGTGTGTGAAACTGTACGAACAGCCAGGGTTGAAATAAAAGCCAGCAATAAAAAACACAGAATAGGATGAGAAGTGTCATCAAGTAAAACATGTAAAACATTAATATTTATTGGAAAACTTAAAGTCATGGTTACTAATACACGAATGCAAAAAAAATTCAAGTTTGTCAATTAATAAGATATCACCCTCCATACAACTCTTGTTAAGTTACTTCAGTTTTCTGGGCACCATGTATCACACTGTGGAGACAGTGCAGGTCAGTATGACTATAATTATTTTAAATGAAATGATGTTTAAACAATTCATATGCACTACAACCGTGTTTAATTTTTAGTATTAACATTTTGATTAATTTTGAGTTATCATCTTGCTTTTTCTATGACCTTATTAATTTATTTATTGAGACCTTCTAGGAATTGTATGTTTAGATTGTTAAGTAAATGCGCACATGCAACACAAAGAAAAAAGGTTCCATTTGAACTGCACTGCACTGGTACAAGGAAAAAGAAGCATTTTTTCCTCTATGGTAGAGAGACAGGAAAGACTCTCCTGACTGTATATGCTGGGCATTATCTGAGGGGTATCTGATGCTCCTTGCTGAAAAACTCAAAATCTAAAATGGTCCTAAGAAAGGTCTTATACACCAAATGAGAAAATTACAAAATAGCAGACAATGAGGTAAGTACAGGAAAAACACAGGGCAGCATTTGCTTAGGAAACAAGGCAGCATTCCTGCAGAACCAACCTTTTAATCTTGGTATGAAATATTCCTAGTTCTAGAATTAAATCTGCAGCGGTTTTCCCTACATTATAGTAAGTATAGGTTAAAGCAATCAAACCCACAATTGGTAAAGACCCAATCCTGTCTCCTCTGAGCTACTCTGGCCAGGCTTTCCCCCCCCCCCCCCCCTCCCCCCCCGGCTACTCTGGAGCATGGGATTGCATCTATAAAGCAAGACCTTAGAAACTGCTTCAACTCACAACAGGAACTGCTGCGGGCCCAATCTTGCAAACATTTCTACAGGACCAGTGGCTTCTGCAGAGCCCAACCAGCTCCCTCAAAACACAACTACCCTCGAAATAGTGAGAGCTTCAGCACAAAATCCCTACTCCTAAATATTCAAAGAACAACCTCTTCTATTCCTCACTTCATTCTCCAGACAATAATGCCATTAATTCTTTAAATAACAGTAATTAGAAATATTACCTTTTTTGAGTCTAAGCAACCAAATATCTCAGTGATAAACAGCTTTTAAATTAAATTATAGAAGCAATTTGAAGCATGACTTAAAAGTTAGCTTATAAGTATTTAAAAGAGATTTCATGCTATTAATATTATTAATTAAAGTTAATATCATTTGGCACTAAAAAAATTATGTTTTCATATTTATTTGTTAATAGGAAATAATTCCCACTGACAGGAGGAAGAATAAAATATGATAACATTTCCTGACTGCACTAGAACTGCACTCTGAAAGCCAAACCTCAGCATCTGCCCACAGCACAGTGTGAGTCAAATGTATCATAAAGAGCTTCAACACAAACTTTAGTTTCTTTTGCCTATTTGGTACAATAAGGTCCTTTAAAATACACTGGGATGAAAATAGGAACCTTTAAGGAGAGTTAAACAAGATCTTCTGCTAATTTATGTTGTGTTAGTATTTTCTTCCAACAGCCAAGCACCTTGTAGCTGACATAGTATGCTTTTTGCCTAAAAGTCACCATACCTGTATCTTTTGTTATCCACTGGCACAATATCCATAGCAATATAATACTGCTGATGTGGGTCTAAACCTGAGATCTTCACTCTCATTGCAGGAAACATCCGCCTGAACATTGGAAAGAGAGAGGTCATTTTTAATCCGAAACAGACTCGGGAATGGTTGTTTAGGAAAAGTAACCTCTTCGTGGGATTTTTCTCGTTCTTCCTTTTAGCCTACAGAGTCCTATTGAACGATTATAGTTACATAGCCATGAAATGGTCCATTCGATATGTCAAAACAGATTTCTAAAGTGCATTTACTCGAACAATGCTTCGTATGTTTGGGGATACGCTTTGGGAGTACAGCTATTAGCACATCATTGCAACTTTATTGTTAGACAGTAAATCATTTGAGTTTGAGACTTTGCTTTAGCAGTACACACATTTAAAGCCCATTTGAGATATTAGTAAGAAATGTATTCCTGGAGATGTGCAAACACCACCTCCACCCAGGAAGCCCAATGCTTACAGAAAGGCAAATTGCCACTAAAGTTTCAAGTGACAGCAGAAAATGGTGTATCGTTGCTGTAGCAGCGAATTAGAAAGCTAAATCCACGGTGATACAATTATAACACCGCAAGGATGCAGTTATAAAAGCCAATGTGCCATGCTCTAACCCAACAATATGGTCTTTATTGACACGGGACTTCCTGTCTGCAACTTACTAAAGGTGAAGTGCGAGAGCTACTCTGTCTTTGAAAGGTATAGTAAAAGTTCTTTATTGAAAGCAGAAACGAATCTATGAGCAAACTTCTGAAAAAAAAAATAAAACAAAAACGACGAAAAACCAAATGTTCAAGATTTAGACCCTTCTGTGGAAAAAAAGGATTAATTAACCAATGAGGTGGTTTTAACATAAAACTGCCCTCAGCTCTTAGCTTGGCATGCTTTTTATCAGAAAACTTCATTCTCGAAGAAAAAAAAAATGAAGAAAAAAAAAAAGAAAGAAACGTCCTGACTGCAAGCTAATAAAATACTCTTCTGCATTTTATAAACCTGAAAGTTATTCCACTTTACTCAGTATTTGCTGCTGTGTTTATATATATATATTAAAAAACAATATATTAAAAGTAGTTACTGGAAACAAAAATCCTATCTCCGCCATTTCTGAATAAGCAGGAAGGTAAAAACATGACTAGGACTAACTAGTTTTTGCTGTTCTTTCAGTGCACCTGTAAGATAAAACAGAAACTCCCCGACTGGACTCTCTTAAGACAAATGCAGCTTTGTGCTGTTTAAGACTGCGCTTCAATCATTAATAAAGCCTCTCTGAAAATGCAGACGGTAGCATATGGATTCAATAAAATATGTTTTTGTAATTTCTAATAAGTTCAAATACTTTTATACTTCCCAGGTTTTTACCATGTGTATCCCCTGGAAAGGGGAAAAGCTTCCCCCCCAGAAGGGCACGGCGCTCCTAGACCTCGCCCTAATGAACAGGAAACCCGAAGCGCCACATGTTCCCGTGCCCATCTAACATTATCGCCATCTACCTGCCTCGTAAATCTGGAGGGTTCCCCCGGTTTTGTCCCGCTTTGAAGTGCCCGCCCGCCCCGGGATCGCGCGGGTGGCGGCCCCGCCGTGCCCGTTACCTTCCCGCCTTGGTGATGATCATCTCGGTGCCGATCTCGTGGAAGCGCTTCCAGAGCTCGGCGCCCTGCAGGTCCACCCGCGGCGCCTGCGGCGTGGGCAGCGGCGAGCCGGGCCGGGAGCCCTTGGGGGAGCCGCCGGGGGAGGCGGGCGGGGAGGCCGCCAGGAAACCCTCCTCGCAGCCGCCTGCGGAGAGAGCGGAGGAAGCGAGAGCGGCCGGGGCAGCGCGGATTCGCGATCGACGGCTCCCTCAGCCCCGGCCGAGCAGCCAGCCCGGCGGCAGCGACGGCCTGAGCCAGCCCGGCCCGGACCGCAGGCTCGGCTCCGGGGAGGGGGAGCGCCGGGACCGCGGCGGCACGGCCGGGCTGCCAGGGACGAGCTGCCCCAGCGCTGCACCGCGCCCGGCAGCACGGCCGGGCTGCGAGGCCGAAGGCGCATTTCGTTCGGCTACGGACTTCTGCCCCGCAGCGTGAAACTGCGCTCCCCTCCACGCCCAGCAAATTACACACGGGCGAATATTAAGGTGTTGTGTGTGTGTATATAGATAGATAGATAGATAGATAGATAGATAGATAGATAGATAGATGCACACATAATTATAATACATAGTGGCATATGCACTTTTAGCAGCGCACATACAAATGTTTGTCGTATAATCGCTTTTGCCTTTCCTCGGAAACAGGGCTCGGGACAGCCCCCCGCCGCCGCTCCACCGCGCTGCGGCACCGACAACACCCCCGGCAGCCGCGCTGCCCCGTCCGGAGTCCGAGGGGCGCCGCGGATGCTCAGCGCCAGGCCAGCGGGAAGGGTGGTGGGTGCCACGCAGCGTGGGGAGACGGAAGGGATAGCGGGGAATCTAAGCGCCGGTCGCGGCGGGGAAAGGGGATCCCGAGCCCGGCCGAGGAGCGGGGCTGCGGGCAGCGGCGGGGCGGCACTCACCGGCGGGGGCGCGGGCGGCGCAGCCCAGGTCCATGTCGCCGCAGGTCCTGCCGGTGGCAGCGGCGGGAGAGCTCTTGGCGCAGCAGCCGCTGCCGCCTTCGTCCTCCGCAGCCTCGTCCTCGCCGCCCAGCTTCCGCCGCTTGGGCTGCCGCTGCGGCGGCTGCTGCTGCTGCTGCTGCTTCTCGGCCCCGATGAGAGCCTCCACGGAGAAGGCGTGAGCCTTGAGGCTCATGGTGGTGCCTGGCGAGGACCGCCGCTTGTCGGCCATGCCCTCCACCCTACAGCCCGTGCATCCAGGCGCCCCGCGGCCGCCGGCACCGGCACCCGCGCCCGGCCCGCCGCGCCGGCCGCCCTCCCGTCCTCCCGACCGCGCAGGCAAGGGGCTGGGGCTTTTCCTCGCCTTTCTTTTTAAATCCGAGTTATCAGCCAAGTTTTGTTGGGGTTTTTTTTTTGTTGGTTTTTTTTTTTTTTTGGTGGGGGTGGGGAGGGGGGGATTGTTTTGGGTTCTTTTAAAGTGGAAAAAAAATCTATTCCTTTCTGCAGATGCGTTCCTTCTCTCCCCCTCCTCCTCCTCCTCCTCCTCCTCCACGTTCTGCCCCGTCTGATGGGCCAGGCAGGGCTGACATGGGTAACAAACGCTCTGCGGACACAAATTAGGGCTTGTAATTGAAATTTGTTGCCTTGATCTGTCAGCACTTCCAGGCAGGAGACCTGTGGGAAGAACTCGCTCATTAGTGTCACTGCGGCGGCGGGGGCCGGGCGGAGCCGCGGGGCGGGGCGGGGCAGCACGGCTCGGCCGCCCGCAGCCCAATCAGCGCCCCCCGGCCCCGCCGCCCCGGCCCCGCCGCCCTTCCAGGGGGCCCCGCCGCCGCGGCCGGGGGGAGCGCCCCGCCGTCCCCGCGCCCGCCTCCGCCCAGGCCCGAACAGCCCCGAGCCCCCGGCCCGCGGCAGATGCACCCGCAATGAACGCTAAAGGGACACCCCCGCCCCCAGCCGCATCTCCCCCCGAAGCGCATCTCCCCTGGAGCGCCGCGTTTCGGCCGGGAAAGCGTTCGGACGTTAAAAAATGACGTTGTGCCCTGTTTCGCTGTAAGGAATTAGGAATTACTGCTGTTACTGTTGCGCTTGGAGGTTCATCGCGTTGTTACTCAAACTCTGGCTGCAGTGAGGTTCCAACGTAGCATCCACAACCTCCGCTAAACCCAGCCCATAAGCGCTGAGGCTGCAATAAAACGAAAATTAAGCCGAACCTTGTACGAACATCGATGCATCCAGCCGCAGCAACTTTAGTAATAATCATATTCAGGTGCATAAAATAGTTACAGGGAAAATCCTCTTTCGTATTTTTCCAGTGAGTAAAACTATTAAAGTTTTGGAACCAGATATTCTTTCCTTTGTATATCCAGGGAAATGAAAAAGCTAGTGAAATTTTTGTTGTGTTTGCTTTTGTGTTTTGTTTTGTTTCTTTTTTATCTTGTTGGGCCATTTCCCCCCTCTTTTTAATTTTTTTTTATCCTCAGGACTAAATGGAGCGACGTGCTCCCTTGAAAGAAATAGAATAGAAACCCTCCAGCTGTAAAAAAAGGAAAAAAATCTGTAGGGCAAATTTCCTTGTGAAGGGGACTAAGATCTAAAACTCATTCTGTTTCGGGTAACGGAGAGAAGGAAATTTGTGATGTGGTTCGCCTGTGTCACGGCCTTGGAGGTCCTGTTCGGGCCGTCGAGTGGCACAGCTGAGATTTCTGATCGTAATCTAAAACGGAAATAGCTGCCATTTAGGAGAGGTAACCGTTTCCACTATAGCATTTTACCTACCCGTAAAATGCAAATTTATCGCTAATTTCAATAGCTGTTTCGTCAGAGGCTGTGAGGAATGGTCTGATTAATAAATAAAAATCCTAGAGATAAATGATCCCTTCGAATAAGGTTATCAGCGTTAAAATTGTAAAAGTACTTTCCAGACGTGAAAAAATAGGTATGTGACAGAAAGATAATTAATTAAAGAAAAAAATAAAACAGAAACGAAACCGCCGTAGGAGCACTAACTCTCTCCACACTGGAAGAGATGGCAACTTGACTGAGAAAAATTCGTCACTACGAAAGAAATTGCCCTCCAGTTGCTGTCGCTCTGAATTGATAGGAGAGCAGAAAATGCTTAATGCCTGTCACCGACGAACAGTGCTGTGGAGTTAGTTCATCTTTACATTAAATCTGGGACATATTAACTGTTCCGTGGTCTAAAGAAATCAGATGTGCGAGAGTGATCGAAACGTGCTAAGCTAGAGGATCTTGCAGGAGTTTAAACGCCGTCGCGGTGGAGATGAGATCGATGGAGAGGAGAGGAGAGGAGAGGAGAGGAGAGGAGAGGAGAGGAGAGGAGAGGAGAGGAGAGGAGAGGAGAGGAGAGGAGAGGAGAGGAGAGGAGAGGAGAGGAGAGGAGAGGAGAGGAGAGGAGAGGAGAGGAGAGGAGAGGAGAGGAGAGGAGAGGAGAGGAGAGGAGAGGAGAGGAGAGGAGAGGGATGCTATCTGTCGGAGGGCGCTCCACCAGCCTCCTCGCCCTCCCGCCCATCTCCGACGGTACCTTCCGCCGCCCGGCTCCGTGCTCCCGCCGCCCGCGGCCCCCGGCTCGCACACGCCACCGCCACGGGTGCGACGGCCCCGGCGAGGCCCGCGGGAGCAGGTACCGACCCCCGCCGCCGCGGCCCGGGAGGAGCGCGGGAGGAGGAGGGCGCGCTCCGTGGCGGCGGGGCCCGGGTGCGAGCGACGGGGGGCTCGGGAGCTTTAGGGTGAGGCTGAGCTACTGGAGAAACTCGGCGCGGGCGGGCGCGGAGTGCTGGGCAGCCCCGAGCAGCCGCCGGGACCTGCCGGCGTAGGGGCAAGTTGCCCCGCTCCTCCGCCCGGCTCTCCGCGGCGCAGCGCCGGCGGAGGGTGGCTGCGGCGCGCAGGCAGGCGCGGGCACGAAGCGGCGGTGGTGCCGTGGAAGTCCCGTAGAAGCCTCTGGGCACGCGGTTGTTGATCCTGCCCGTTTTTTATTCTTTTCCCTCCCTCTAGAGCCAGCCGCCGCGCGTTCCCGCCGAGGAGACCCTGACCCCTTGCTCCGCACCGCTCCGCACCCCTGCACGCCGCACAGCGGGGTGCGCGCAGCCTGCCCGCTCTACGGCGGATGGACAGATCGCCCGGATTGTTTTTATTTTTAGAGGAATGCCTCTTGGGTTTTTTTTTATTTTTTTAAACTCCTCCCTAGATTTCTGTAGGTTGCTATGCGGCATGGTGTTTTCATTTCTTGACTTTTTGAAATAACTGTTTGGATTTAAATTTATCGAACAACCTGTTATCCATATGTCTGTCCGATTAATTTTTTTATGGGATGATGAAAGAGAGAAGAATCTATATATACAGTGATCTGCTAATGGAATAATATATATATCCAAAACACCTTTCTGGGGTTACTTTTATTTCCGGACTTTAAAATGCAGACTGTGATTTTAGGCAGTTGGTGGGGCAGAGTTTATTTGATGTAGGAGAGTCACATATTTAGACTTCAGGGGAAAAAAATGCATTATTTTCCACCAGAAAGACAGTTTCCTGTCCTCCTTTCGAAAATCTTGAGGACATTTACAGGAGGGTTATGGCCACGTTCTGCCATTCACAGTGTGATTTTTGCAGATCTTTTCTAACATTGAAGATGCCACCAGAGAGAGAAATATCCACAGGGTCCTTTTCCCTTCAAAGACATGATTTTCTGTAACTACCCAGCAGGGATCCATAGAAGCGGTCACTAAGGAAAACATATTTATATCATTAACTTCTTCTTCCCTCCGCCCCCCAAATGAGCCTAATCACTTCACCCTAAGGAGACGTGGCGTGTAAAACTGACAGCAAGGAGCTGAGGGCGGCTAGTCAGTCAAACATTATAAACTGCAGAAAAAATTACAGGCGCCGGTGACAAAGTAGTCCGTAAACCCTGTTTCTGTGCATCCCAAGTGCACCTTCGCCCCCATCCCTCTCCCTTGCCCTTGCTTGCGGCTGAGCGTGTGTAGGGGGCCAATTAGCACTTCCAGCTCTTCTATAACGGGGTAAACAGCAAGCCTAGCGCGACTGTCTCAGATACAGACGATCCTCAGAAGGGTTGAGAGAAGGTTAAGCGTGGCTTAAATTTAAAAGAGGCAGGAAAGTCCCCTGGAGCCCTCACGTCCCTCTCCACCGGGGATCCTGCGGCCGGGCTGCTTTCCCCGCTGCCAGGTGGGCTGCAGCCCGACGGAAGAGGTGACACCAGGAAGCAGGCAGGAACGGTAGTCCGGAGCGACGACGGGGCTCTTTACTGGTTTCCGATGAGAGCGGGCCGGCCCCTGCTCCCTACTTGTGCGTGTCACTGTTCTCACGAGCGCGGCTCACAGCACCGGGGCGCAGGCGATCCCGGCTGATCCCACGCCTGGCCCAGGCTCCCGGTGCACCAGCGGCCGTGGGCAGCCCTCTGGTATTCGTCCCGAGGCCGGTCCCGAGCACACGACGGGCTTTAGCTTTGCGGCCGAGCCGGAGCGAGAGGGAGCGGGGTCGGTTTCCCGATACTTGAGACTCCCCGGGTTCAAACTGCTTAACTCCACTGACGGGTCCCAACACAAGGGGATGACGAGGCCGCTCTGTACCCAGCCTCCAGGACCACAGAGCATTCAGCATCCCGCTCGGTGCTCCTAGCTCAGGAGCCGAGAAAAGGGAACAGGGCCGGGGAAGAGAGGGGGAGCCCCGCGCTCTCATGGCGCACAGAGCCCTTTGTCGCCTGGAGTGACCCAGCTTTAGCCTGAACCGCGGGGAGTCTCGTTGCGGTTATCGCCGGTCGCGCCGAAGCCAAGCCCAGCCTGCCAGAAGCGTGGCCACGGCAGCCCTCAAACAGCCGCCGCTAGTGGGGTTAGGGGAGGGCTTATCGATACGGCGTGGCAAGTTTTATTCCCGCTTCAGCACCGCTGGACGGCCGCGCACCGAAGGAGGCGAACGGGTCGGAGCCAGCCCGCCGTAGCCGCCGACGGGGCGCGCGGTCCGCGGGCAGGCGCGCGTCACCCCCCGCTCCGCGGGCACCGGCCTTTCCCCGTGCCCCGCCGTGCCCCTCGGCCCGGCCGTCCTCACCGGGCGCTACCGTCGCAGCCTCAGGTCTCTTTTTAAAACTTAGGGAGAGAAAAAAAATAGTGTCTCCCCTGCTGCGGTGTTTAAATAAGATCAGCGTACGGAAATAAACGATCAGCCAACCGACCGGCTTTCCGGACGGGTGAAAATGCTGAGGAGCTACATTACAGCATTGAAAACACTGTTTGAAGGCATCCGTGTTAAAATTGTAAACATTCTGATGATCACGTTTTATAGCGTTTATATTACTATCTTAATTCCTAATTGAACAGCTACAAGAATGAATAATTTTAAAGGAAATCTCCAGTCTTTAATACGCCGCTCCCACTTATATTTATTGTTCGTTTCAGACAAACGATTTTTAAAAATAGGCTTTTCATTACTTCAGTCACAAAATAAGCATTTGCAAACGCTAAACAAGGGTTGAAGAAACCTCTGGCTTTAGTTTTTTATTTTTTAAAAATAAATTTAACTCATATTTTCATTATTGTCTCAGGAAAAAATTGAAAATATGTATGGAAAAAAATTAAATCAGGTAGCTTTAAATCACTGCAGTTTAGAGTACAGTCACTAATTGGAAATATTTATGTTTGCGAAACTGGGATTTCAGCAGTAAAAAGATACAGTATATCCCCTTTTTATCATAACGTGGGTCTACGAGAACATTTATATCATACCATTGTAAGAAATGATGTGTAGTTAAACAACATTTTTTAAGCAGGGTTTGTGTCTTTTTATGGCAACCCTCGGTCTTTAGTCAGGGCTAGTTCTCATATTACATGAAATGTACTTTAAGAAGTACTACCTGCTCCAGCTGTCCAGGAAAAACTGAATTATGGAACTAGGAAACATATGGCAGTTGCATATTGCACAAGTAAGGTACATATGAAAGTTATAAATTTCTTTTTTAAGTAACCATTGTAAACGCATTTTTATAGGTTTCACAGTATGTATTACATCTGTAATTTTAATTTTTGCAATATACCTTTTTAAAGATATCTATGTTTTCTGTACTCTGGGAAAGGAAATGCAAAGCGACATTTACACGTTAAAAAAAAATGCTGCAAGCAAAACAAACAAGACAGGTAAATAAACGGGAAAGCGGAGCTTCCTCACAATGGAAAGGACACTATGCCATCTATTGGCAAAGCAGTTCTTTACAAAGCCAAGGGTACCCAAGCGAGTATTTTCGGTTCTTTCAAAATTGCGGAGCGTCCCAGTTGTAGCTTCCGTGTATTATAACAAATAAATAAAGACATTTGCACGGAGGTCCAGGGAATTAAAAAAAAAAAAAGACAGTTCGTGAATTTATACCTCACAAATTAGGTCATTAACTCACAGGGGATTTTGCAGCTAATTGCGAACTCCGTTCTTGGAGCTCCCGAGTAGGAGACATTTAACTTTTTCGATTGTTTTATTACTGAACAGTGTTCAAGAAGACTTTTTATTCCCTTGTTTCTCCCCCCCCCCACCCCCCCCGCCCCCCTTTGCGTTTTTAATGTAAGGTTACTTAAGGACTTTATGGCCACGAAACGGCCCAGCGGGCTGCTTCGGAAGCTGACCTTACAGTCTCCGCTCAGCCCGAACGCTATGCGGGTGTGACTGGAGGATCGGGCCTCCTTTTCCGCGCCTCGCAGGGCTCCCCCAAAACACGAGCCTGACCTGCGAGGCGCTCTAAGGTTCTGTCGGACACGGGCGAGGGGCAGCGGCCGGGGCAGGAGGTGCGCGGAGCAGCCCCCGCTCCGCCGGCCGCCGCCCGATCCCGCGGGCAGCACTTGTTCTCTGCGACAGAAAAATTTATCCCGTAGGAGAGAGCTACTAGTGCTTTTCCTGTTTCCAGGCAGGCGAGGGAGAAGATGTTATTTCCCCATCAGATACAAATAAACCGAAATAATCGGGCAGATGTGAAAGGAAGAGTCAATTTTTCCTGCTTCAAGCGTAGACTAGTTTCTGAAGGAAAGTCCCTGCCTCTCCGTCTTGAACTTGCTTTCTTCCTTCTTCTTCCCACACTTGCTAAGGACTTGACTTTTTCCCTGCCATGATTAGCCCACTACTGCTCGGTGGGAAACACGAGAGCCCTTTGTTTTAACTTTCGGCGTTGTAATCTCACTTTCCCTGTCCCGCAGAGCCCAGTTTGGCCCTTCTCTCCTAGATGTGTGCGTCGGGGGTGGGTGGGGAGGAGATAAATTCCTGGGAGCACCTGTATTTCTCAGCTCGAAAGGTTAATCTTTCCCTACACAGAAAAAAAAAAAATAAAAAAATCCGTAAAATAAAATAAAAAACCCCCTCCGTCTACAACCAGACCCCAGAGGACAGGAAAATATAAAATCCAGACCCTGCACTCATATCCTTTTACTGCTCTTCTCGGTGTGAACGTGTGAGTAGATGGTGTTTTACAAAGTTGTCTGAATTTCATGAAAGGCCGTTCCTGTGTTTACATGCGAGGGGAATTGCACTGTCTCGCTGACTGAAACGCACCTTCGCCGATTGGTCTTCACCCGAGCAGTGGGATGCGGCGCTGGGACCCCGAAGGCTTCGCCTCGCAGCCTCACGCCTGGATTTTCGGATCAGCCCCGCGCGTCTCTCGCTGCCGAGGGAGCGCAAACACGAGCGCTCTGGGCGCACCACTCCTCTTCTGCTTTTTTCCCCTCCCCTACAAACATCCCCGAAACCCAGGCGAGCCGCGGGCTGGCGGCGGCCCACGTCTGGGGACTGTGGTGGGACACCGCGCACGCCGGGACCCGCCGCGGCTCCCCGCGGTCCCGTGTCCGTGCTGGAACATCACCACGGCCCGCAGCCGCCCTCCCTCGGTCCGCGTGCTCGCTTTTTGGGGACAGTCTGCCTTGAACGCGACACCAGAGGAGCGGCGGGCGAGCGCGTTATCGAGGAGCTGTCGGAAAAAGAGGCAGGCAGATAGGCTTCAGGGTTAGCAAGGCATCGATGAAAGGGAAAACTGAGCTCCATCTGGGGCAGCGATTTTTGAGGAAGGCATCGAACAGGCTCCTCTGCCGTGCAGCCCAAGAATACCGGCTCCTCACGCTGACCCCGTCGCCCGCTGCAGCGAGGTGCCGGCCGAGCCCCTGAGCATGGCCCGATTCACCCCGTCACCTGAGTGTAGGGATTTGGTTCGTCAAAATTAAATTCCTCTGCAATTAGCCAGACCAAAATCCCTTCAGAGTAACATCCAGGAGATCATATCCCCCGAGTTACCTATCAGGTGTTGCATACAAGATGCATCTTTTCAATGTATTGTTCTTTCGATGTTGCGCTGAAAGGGACGCAGTTATTAAAACTGCGGGCGCTCTGCTCGCAATTACCCGAGGAGCGGGGCGAGGACGAGGCGCTAACGGGGAATTCAAGAAAAGCGGGGCTTTAAAATCGCAGTCCTCTGAAGTTTGCCTGGGTAAAATCCCTTGTCGCCGTTTAAGCAATAAACAAATGCCTGTGTGTATATCCATGCACATATACATAATGATATAAATCTATATTTATGTCCAAACACATATACACACATACATGTATATCGATTGCAGTATTCCATGTTAAATGTAGACATGCCTTGAGATCCAGATTCTTTCAGTCATTCATGTCTGTAGATAAATTCAATTATTTCCTTTAGTATTTTCTTCTTTCACTCTATTCTTTATTTTTTCTTTTCCCTCCTTTTTTTTTAAATTCATTTCTCCTTCTTTCTCTTTTCCCAGTGGAAAGTGCACAGTAAGTGTGAAATATACATCATCGGCAGAGGAATTTGTCTTGAAAAGTCCTCTCAGCCCCCTGTTGTTCAAAGACTAAAGGATGATTATTGATTATCGCACTAGATCAGAGCCCGCATTAAACGCCAGGGGAACGGAATGGACCGGCTGTGAGAGCCCAGCTCCAACCCGCGGTACCCGCGGCCCTCCGGGACCGGGGCTCCGCTGCGCTCCTCCCTCGCTCCGCACCCGCGGGTCCCGGGAGGAGCCCCGGTGCCGCCCGACGGCCCAAAGCCGCTGGCACTGCCCGTGCCCGCCCGCGGAACCCCACGAAGCTGCTTCGCTCTCCCCAACCCCGCGCCCGCCGTTTCCTCTAGTCCAGGTCCGGCAGCATCCCGACTGTACCGTCGGTGCTCAGGCTGGGAGTACGCGGGCTGCAGAGACAGGCCTGAGTTTTGTAAGTGTGTATATGCAAATATGCACACGACCGTAGATAGGGCTGCAGCTGGGTGCAAGAGGCCAAGTATTTAGAAAGATGAGCTCTCCGACATGCTTGGCTGTTCTTACCACACTCACATACCTTGAAATCCATTACCTGTTCTACGGAAAGTTTCACTGAAGGGGCTGAAGGGAATGCTGAGGTGTGGGACAGAGGCTGAGAAACATACTGACACAGCAGAGTGCACAGCAGCAGCTCAGTGCCAGGCGGGACAGACTGAATGCCTCAGCATCCCAGTTGGAGCACCCCGCTCCAGGGGATGTGAGGAGGTATGCCACATCCCTCCCCTCTGCCTGACCACAGCTGCGTGGATACTGGGGTTCTCCCGGGGCTGTAGGTACGTACCCCTGGCCTTTACGGCTCGAGATGCTACTCGAGACTGGGGCAAACTTCCTGGCATGCTTTGGGAAGGGTGAGGGATTAACTGGCGACTGAAACTCTCCAGAATCATTGCTTCTTTGCCCAATGCAAAACAGAGAGCGAGCATCTTTTGTCCTTACAAATTGACCAGCAGTAAGAAAAGATAATACTGAACGTGCTCCATTCATCTGGATCATGATGGTGCTGTTTAGGGAGGGGGGTTGTGGACGGCAAATAGAAGAGGAGCTTTGGAAAGCACCATGACCTTGGACATTAATTTACAGCAAATTTTGTCTTGTATATAAACAGAAGATCAAGTATATTGTGGAAAACTTCAAAATGCATTTTAATTTTTATTCTTTTTCTCTTCCTTTGGGCTGCAGACACTTGAATTCATGACAATCAAGAGGATTTTCTTTATGAATAAGAACATCAACACTCCCATTGTGTCCTGTCACAGTATCCTGGTATTTCTACATCCTCTCTGAGGTTCACTTTGAGACTTGGAGGAATGTGATCTGGGAATTAGGTTTTGGACCATTTTGTTTCCATTTTGCAAATGCAAAGATGCTACAGTGAAAAACACAGTGGTTTCTATTTCTTCCTCTCTGTAGGCATGTTTAACTCTCATTGACACTGATGTGAGTTATGCACATGTCTAAAGAGGAGAAGGGAGTCTTAGATCTTTTTCTCATCGTTTACATGAGATCAAAAAGAAATCAAATAGAGTTAATGAAGGGCCAGATGGTGCTTTATTTGTGCTCTGGAAGAGCACAGTACAAGAGAATGGGAAAGAATATCTATAGCTTAACCTGGCAAAGAGGAGGAAAACTTACTATCTCATTTAATGGGCTCTGAAGCGAGTATGCCATATCTTCAGAAGTGGGAAAGGTTTGCTTGTTTTTTCTCCCTCAGTAGATTTTGTATGCAGGGCTAGGGTTGTTTTTGGAAGGTGCTGATTGAAGGGATTCCAGACTCTGAAATCATTCACATTTTGTCTTTTTTGGAAACACAAATTCCTTTGGACTGGGCAATTCTTCAGGTTTTGCTTTTAAGCTGCAGGATATGGGTGCTCCTCTAGTCCATGGAAAATGTGTAATCTAAGCTGCTATGAAGAGGCAGGGCTGCAGAAGTAGAAGAGCCTTTGATTTGGATCCTCACTGTGAGCAAGAGTTTGGCAGGAGAGGCACAGGATGCAGTAAACTTTACCAACTGTGCACACTGAGCAACTCATATCCCAGAGGATGCAGACAGGGCCAGCGCCATCCTGTGCTGTGCCTCTGTGCCCTCTCTCAGCCTTTGCACCTGGCTGCTGGGTTTGTAGCTCAAGCTGCCCCCAGGATCTTGAGGGAGGAGATTGTAGTACTAGGCATAGTTAATGACAAATTACCCTCACGGATGGTAGGATTATCTGAGAAGAGATGAAAACCTTTTTTCCTCTGTACACTTTACACTGATCCTGGCAGGCTCTTTCTGATATAGAAAGCCCCACAGGGTCCTAATTGGTAAATGGAAGGGAAAACAGAAGTTTTACAGAGGAATACCATGCCTGTGCTGATCTTGTAGGGATGAGTCTGCGGGGGCAGTAGAGGCCATCTTATTACTTGCTCTCTGTACATCCCATCATTGTTTTAATGCATGACACACCTATTCGAGGATAACTTAGCACCAGACCACAGATTTCTCAATGGCTTGATGTCATGTGTTGACCTTGCATGATATTGTAATGCCAGTTGACAAAAAAACCAAAAAAGTCACTTTTGTGTTGTTCCCCAAGGCTTCTTTTGTTGACAAAGTAACTCTCTGGATTTGGAAGTCTTTGCAGTTGAACTGAAGGCCTGGAGGCTTTCCTGTTTTAAAAGCAATGGGAAGAGATGCAACTAACATCTGTACATTTGTTTAAGGGTGCCAGAAGTTTTTTGTGTTTATATTTTCTTCTCAGAAAATTGTATCAAGACTACTTTAATAGCAGTACAGCCACATCTACTCTTTGCCCCCTGGTACAAACCTAACACTACAGCTCCAGCTGACATTATTTCCACCTGCTTTAAATGTGTTCATGTGCCTCTAATCCTGTGTGCAGCTTCACATTTGTACCCATTTCCTGTATTTTATAGGCACATGTGGTATGTCGAGGTTTGGAAATGCAAGCCCTCATTTTGTGCTGCTAGTTTTTTAACATTCATTTTCCCTGGCTGTACTCCTTGCTTAAAATAAATAAAAAAAATCCAAAGCAAAACAAACAAAACAATCCCAAAAATACAACAAAACAAAAAACACCAAACCAAAGCAATTATTTTTTTTTCCCTGTTGAGGTTTAAACAAAACTTTGAGAACTTCCTTGCTAGTTTATGTATCTAGCACTTTTATTGAGTGAGTGTGCAGTAATTTGGTGGGTTTACTAAGTAACTTGACAGTTAATGGGATACATCTGCAATAGATTCCAAAATAACTGGCTGCTTAGAAATATGGAAAAGACTAGACTTTTCACTCCTTTCAGTTCTTGTAAGAATTTCCTATCTTCTCCAGCTCCACAGAAGTCAAGATTCCATTAAGGATCCATGCATGCTAAGAGGTGCTACCAACAGTAATAAAACTAATTAGAGCTGACTCTTCCAAACATTGTACTCTATTAGAAAAATATTATGGATTTTCATCTAAAGTATTTAAGAAGCCAAATTAAAAACACACGAAACCATGCATACACCTGGAGCTACACGGTGGCTTTATGAGGCTTCAGAGCATAAAAAGCCCCTCAGCCATGAAAGAAAGAGCCCAGACTTCATTTTCCACAGACAAATCGGCTGCTCGGCGTCAGTGACCCGTACTTGTGTGTGTACTTGTACTCTCTCCTGTGCAAAGGAGAAGTATAGCAATGTCACTAATCCTTCAGCTGCATGCGCCATGGCCCAGAAGGTTTGGGAACCCTTGGGTGTTAGGGAATGTAGACTCAGTCAATTAGGGATGGAAATCTCTAAGAAGAAAACCCTAACCAGCGATCCCAGATCCCTGGGAAAATTTCTGCCTTTCCTAGGCTGGCTTCTTCATGGCACAACAGCCAAAAGCTATTCCATCCTTCACAGCAAGGTTGATTTTTAGGGATGGCCCCCACTACAGGGAAGCCTACCATAGTGTGAATTCATAGGAATAATGGGAGAGGAAAACCAAACATTCATTTGGAGATACAAAGTCTGAGTGGAAAAGGAAAAAGGTGAAGGAAACTTAGCAGAGCTCTCCTATGCCTGAGCAATTTTCCCTGTGAGGGGGGTTAGTTGATCTAATATCTTCACTGCATCTTAATTAACTTTCATTTACCAAATTTTAGATGGCTTCAGATGGATAGTTCATGTTAATGGAGATGAAGAATTTTGATAAACAGCTGAAATGTCATAATGCCCTTCATGACACGGATGTGTCTAGATTTGCAATGCATACATCACTTTTCACTTCTTGGGCTTAACAAGTTAGTAAAAGGAAGACCCCTCTCAGATTCCTTCTGCAGTTTGTGAACAAATTCCCCATATTGCTTTGCCAAATGTTGTTTAAAGCCGCGACATGTGTCTGTTTATTCATTAGAATTCAAAAGAAGGGAAGAAACATACTGCTAATGTTTATGTTCCAGTTAAGGAATTCATCTATTTTGCCTCACTTAAAACTATTCTCCTCACAGAAAATATAAGTCCAAAGTTGATTTATCAGGTTTAAATTTAAGAAAACTATATTGTCGGAACAACCACACATTCCTTTTTGCACCACTTTTGAAATCTGTTTCCTATTACCATCTCTGCATCAGACAAATACAACCAAGTTATTTACAGGCTGTGAAAGATACTAAATCTTTTCTGAGTAATATTACACTGGATCGCAAATTCTCACTTTTAATAATAATTGACAACAAAGTAAAGTGAAGGATATTCACAATTAGTAACAACAGCACATAATGCTCTCCCAGTGCCTTGTATCTCTAAGACCCAATGAAGATGTAAGCTGCTGAAGTCCCGTTAACATTTACTTTGGAAGGACGTTAAGTATTGTTATCTCCTGTTTACAGATGGTGAAAGAGGCTCAGTAGGATTGTGACTTGCCTAAAAAAACTTAGAACAGTTTAATTGCAGAAGCAAGACCAGAACTATCAAGCTCTTGGCTCCTACTTGTGTGAGAGAGCGAAACACATTTTTAAGAGCATCCTGTGACTTAGGAATCCCAGTTCCAGCACACACCAGGGCTTGAGCAGCACTGGGGCAGTGCAGCTCCTCAGGGGCGCTTTGGGCTCCCGGCTCCCATTAACTTTGAGTGATTTTGGAGCTCTTGAAAACTCCTTTCAGTCCATGGAGGGAAATGCACAACACCTGTGATTCATAGAAGCGGCGCATGGAGAGGCAGAGCAAAGGCTGGGAACGACAGCCAGCTCCACGTGCAGCTCAGCCGCGATTCAGAAGCTGGAGGGCCGAGTGCTGAGCCTGTGTTCCAGGGCTGAGGAGCCGGGGGAGCCGGCAGCATGCTGCCAGCTCTTCTCACTGACATGATTTTCTCGGGAGCAGAGCCAGGAAAGATCTAAAGACAGAACTCCAGCCCTCTAATAAATTTCAGCCTTGCCTTTGGGAGGAAGCCCTCCTTGCCTGGCCCCTTGTGCCTTGCCCCTACACTTTCAGGAGAAGGGAGAAGCTCAGGTGGATGCACATCCCTGGGCTTTCTTCCTGGCCAGCCCCTGCTGCCATGCTGTGAATAGAAAAACTGGGAGCAGGAAGATGAGCAGAGAGCAGTGGAAAACCCTGCAGCAGCAGATGTACCAGCAATGTATCTGTGTGCCTGTGATGGGAATGTAAGAGTGAGGAACCGCAGCACAGCTAAGGAAGCAGCCCCTCAGGCTGGAAATGCAAAGTGAGATAGAGCTGGGCAGCAGGGGCAGGCAGATCTGGGGCAGATTTGGGGCAGGTGGAAAGGGGCAGGAAGCAGCATCTCTGGTTGTTAGATGCAGAAGTGCAGTGGTGCAAGGCGTGCAGGTTGTCAAATGAAGCAAAGGCCAGGAGAAGCCATCAACATTCTAATGCCCAAAGATCTGTGACAACTATTTGTGTTGGGGTTAGGATTGGAACTGGCTGTGCAGTTCTCACCCACCTGCACGCAGCCTTGCACCACCATACACATCACAGCCTTTGCAGATGGGGAAGTGAAAGGAATTCAGACTCAAAGTCATACCACATACATGTAGGCATCTGGCAGTGTCTGTGTCATGCCATTACCCTGTTTGTTAACTTTTTCCTCTGGCAACACCAGTGTACAAATGACTGGACACCTGGAATAAGAGCGGTTAGAGCTGAGAAGGAAAATTTTTCATCATCAGGAAGGAGACTGGATGTTGCATGAAGCTGATGTTGCTTCCCCAAAACACTGCTGAGAAGGGAAAGAAAACCTTGGATGAGGGAAAGGAGGCTGAGGCATGTGCAGGGAGCTGGGCGAACGCCAGCTCTGGAGAAGGCAGAGCATCCCTGCGGCCTTGGACGGGGTGCAGCCCTCCTTCAACAGCCAGATACTGAGCCTTGATTTTCATGGCAAGGTTTTAGACTTGCTTCCTTGGCTATGAGTTTTGGCTTTAGACAATGCTCAAAGGGATGCAGAAACCATTTTCAGTACAGTCTCAAATTTGCATCTATGTTTAAAAATGCTCAACAGCTTCATCACATTAAAGCATTTTAGGAAGGTGTATAGCTAAGCAAATACTCACTGCTAAGAAGATCTTGAGGTAATTCTGAGTAAGAAAGAAAGCCGTCCCTTATGTGGGAAAGACTACCAGGCCAGAGGACCAACTCTCTAGGCCAAACCCCATTAAATTCAGGGAAAAATAACTTTTAGATGGCCTTGTGCCTACACTTAGAAATGTAACTGAATCTAGAATAGGCTTTAGAGACCGAGGGACTCACAACATGAGATAAATTGTCTACTGCAGTGATGGCAAATGCAAGCAGTGAACTGGTCAGCTGGTTCTATCAAGGGTATAAAACAAATCTAGTCAGGATAAATCAGGTAAAATATCTAGATGGTGGAATGTCACTCCATGGGCCAGGATGGGAAAAGTTTAAGGGTCTCTGAGAAAAAAAAAAAAGTTGCTTTTTAATGTCCTTCTTGCTTGAACATGTTAATGTCCCAGTGGCCTATTCTTTAC
The DNA here is from genome assembly GCF_963662255.1 of Cinclus cinclus. Lineage (NCBI taxonomy): Eukaryota > Metazoa > Chordata > Aves > Passeriformes > Cinclidae > Cinclus > Cinclus cinclus. The sequence goes on from NC_085048.1 coordinate 34,420,065, forward strand.
ATAATTCTGTTTGCACAAGATGAAGGGGGTACCATAGCTTTGCCAGCTTCATGTAGCTCATTGCAAAATCCTTGAAAATACTGTTTAAAAATATTTCTGCAGCAAAAAAAAAGCTACTTCACACATTTTGAATCAGCAGCCAGATTTTAAAATAAACCAATCTGTCCTCAGAAATTAAAAGAAGAAGAAATAAAGATCAAAATTCACAGTTGGCGCAAATTGTCAGACTTTCAGTGAAGTCAGTGTAGGGCTGCCAACCTAAACTAACAGAGAAACCAGTCCAGAAACCATGAACGTGATTTTAAAAGTCTTCAAAACAGAGTTTCCAAAACATTACATGGCTGCAGAGTACCTTGCAGAATGACAAAGCATAGGGTCGGTCTCCACGTACCCTAGGACAGAGAATAAATGGCAGCATTAGGGCTGAGGGATCTGTTAACACACAATTTTTTAAAAGTGCCAATATATAGCATGTGTCAATCAATAATTGCTTCTCCATTAAAAAATCTGGCACAATAACTAGAGTTTTCTCATTCTAAAATAGTTAACTATTTAACCAAATCCACTAAAGTTAATTGAATACTTTCATACTTTCTTTTTTATTTTATTTATTTATTTTTACATGCTTGCCGTAAATGAATGAACAAATGACCTGTGGGCTCCCATGTTGCCCTAGCTGATCACTTAGCTGAACCATGGAAAACTTATTTCAGACAGGCTCTGTTTGGTGACATCTCCTCTGTAATCCTTTCTCAGGACACTGTACAATTTTTAAAGGTATATCTGCGAGCCAGAAGTTGGTAGAATATGCATCTTCCCTCCCCCTTGGATGTGAAAGGGTGATCTTGGAATCCCAAGAGGGAACATAAGTCAGTTGTTGGTCACCCTAAGCCATTTAAAGTCTGTCTTTAAGAGAAACTATGACTGGATTACTTTTGTTGAAAAACACACTGATGTTGATGCACAGACCAGATATTCTCTTAATTCTTCTTCAAGGGCCACAATGACTTCCCTATCTTACCCTCTGCTTTATGTTGCATCCTATGACTTTTCTTTCCAGGAGACTTCTTGAGGTTGTGAAAAGGAAGGTGGAAACCTGTCCTAAGCACAAAAGATTGGGTGTTTGAGGACAGGCATGGCTGGTGTGCACCTACCTGGCAGCCGCAGGGGTCTCCTCCAGCTCAATTCCTCCAGTTCCCCTGCAGTGATGCACGTCAGTGATGCTGCCATGGCACGGCTGACACTTTGGCCAAAACCCACGGCTGTGTTCAGTGTGCAACCCGATGGCTCCTCATTCCAGGCCTCTGGGTGCTGCTATAATATTAGCATTACAGTCCCACAATAATAACAAGAGGACATGTTTTATGAGAATTTCCAGAGGGCCAGGAAAAGCAGACAGTGTTGGAAAGGGAGCACAAAGCTTTTTGGCTGAAAGTTGCCCAGTGAACTTCAAGGCAGGCTCCTCAGACCAGGGGCCAGGTCTGTCAGGTGGCAGAACCTGACATAGCCTTGCTGTGTGGATCAGGTCAGTCCTGATGCAGAAGGATTAAACAAGAACTGACTGTGCTGAATTTTCTTTTTGTTTACTCCAGTGGTTGCCACCAGGCAGCCCAGAGAGGCTTTGCAGGTCCCTCTGAGGGCATGGGAAAATCAGTGTGTTTAGCTTTCCTGGGCTGAGCACTGGCCTCAGCTGGAAGTGTGGACCTTGAGGTTAGGCTTAGATCACCGGAGGTGGGCGCATGAGCCTACCCTCTGACTTCTGCCAGAGCTAAATTTAAATCCTTGATGGCTGAAATGAGTTCTGTGGCAACACAGTGATGGGTATGAAAGGGGATGAGAGAGAAAATAAGGGGGAAAAAACCCAACAACAAAAAAGAGAAAAAAACAGGGAGAAAGAGAGCACAGCTATGACATGTCAAAAATGGAGAAAAAAACTTATTTAAGTCAGCAGTTCAGAACATGGCCTGGAGGGGCACCAAAGACTTTGTGCCCTTGCTCTCAGCTGGGAGATGTCTCCCTACCTTTGGTGAGGAGCTTGCATCAGCCACAGCTACCTGGCTGAGGAGCAAATTACTTTCTCAAGCCTCTGAACTCTTCAGAGAAGCAAAAATTTTGCTCTTACATGTATGTGAGGTGCCTAAAAGATGAAAGTCCCTGTCACTAAAAGAGACCTCTAAGCACCAGTAAGACAGCTAATACTGAAGACCTGTTTTCTAGGTCAAGGTCTAACATGGCCATATTGTCCTGGTCAACAGCGAGTGCTATCCTATTTCTGCATGAGAGGGCTGAGCCACATAAGTTTTACAGGAAAACATCCAGGGGGAAAGATTTATGTATTTGCCAAGAAAAAAAAAAACAAACCACCAATTCTTGTATTAGATGAACTTGGACTGCTTTATGTTACAGAAATAAATGCATCCCCGTGGAAAAAGTGTGCGAATATTTACATTATTTGTATGGCATTCAAGTATCTGGCTACATGTGTGCTGTATATTTAATGCAAGCTTTGAAGTAATATGTTTGCTGCATACTGCTGGATAAAGTCACTAATAGAAATTTAATAAGTTGCACAGTAAAAATATCAGCCTTTTAATTTGCCATCATAATTTTATCTTTAGCTATAACTAATAATCATAAGAAACATCTCTGTCCCAAATAGTCTTAAAGGAGTTTATTAAGCAGCTCTTCACTTTTAAAAAAGCTGTCCCAATAGCATCCTTGTTTCAGAAGGGAGTGAAAAAGAGGGGGGAAAAGGGGAAAAAAGAGGAAAAAAAGGAAAAAGAGAAAAGGACAGCTCTTCTGCCAAAATAAATCAATTAGCTCATGGATTAAATGTTTCTTCAGAAACACCTAAAGACAGGGAGTAATGTTCTCCTTTTTCTTGGAGAAAGTTTTAGGACATGAATTCTGTTTCTTGAAGTGTAGATATTATTTGTTCTTTGGCAGCAGTCCTCTCAAAAATGTTGCTGGTGTTGCAAAACTGTAGCTATAGGTCCAACACTGGACACACAAACACTTTATAAACTACAGGTTGGGTCACACGCACAAGAGCCAGTTGGATTCATGAATAGCACAAGCTATAGTCCAATGCTGGATTCACTAATGGTCTGGGAACCATAGGTCCAGTGGACAGGTAGATTCAGCATCTAACAGTACCTAGAAATTATAATGTGTCTTCCCATTTTTAACAAAAGGAGAGTGCCTTTAATGTTACAGAAAACGAGACTGAAGCTAGATAATTTCTCTATAATTTTCTTTCACTGACTCATTATTTTTCTTTTACTGTTATTTCTTACCTTCCAGGAACAATAACAGAAGAGACACAATAAATAGAAAGCTAACCATGAAAAGTATTCCCGGGAGTCTTGCCCTAAATACTGAGAAACAAAGATGGAAGTTATGAAACTGGAAAAAAAAAATTGGAATATCAATATTATGGTAGAATATTTAACATTTTCTTAATACTCTTATTTTAGACATACTTTAAATTTTAAAATGCCTGAATAGTAAGCTTTCAGTTGAAAGTTCATTTTCAGATTTAATTTCTCATTTTCTTGCCATTGTTATTATCACATAGATGCAATACTTATTCTTTGAATTTGTCTGTAACTATTAGTGTTATTTATAATTCTGTGTTTTATTATTGTGACTGAAATGTTCTAAGACTCATTAAAATCGTTGTGATATTGATGACAATTTTATTGCGTTACATTTGGTTCAGGATACAAATGCTATTAATTTGGAAGGGGATTTCTATACAGTCATCCCATCCACCTCATGAAATCAGTATTTCTAAGCAGTTTCAGAATTTTTTCCTGATAATTCTTTACAGTCACTAGTCTGACTAACAAAAAGACTTTGATAATGTACTATGAGACAAATCTTGCAAAGCAAAAGGAATGAGTTTAACTGATTTTGGTGGAGATATTACAAACGTCATCATGATTGAATGAATCTTCTAACAGGAACCAGCTGATTTTATAGACAAAAGTCCTGATCCTCACTTTGATAAATCTCTTCTTATTTGAATGAAGATTGCAGTATTGGACCCACATGGAACTTGGTCAGAGGCCAATAATGTGCTGTGAATGGAAACATTAGTTTGTGATTAGAAATCTGACTCTATTGTTGTGCAGATTTACTCTAGCTATTGTCCTATTAGAGTGGAAAAGGGCAAGTGAGGTAAAAAACCCTTTTCCCCCAATAAGAATTGCTTTTTATCCATGCTCACAAGACCCCTCCGTGCTTGTTTACTGCAATGGCCTGTTGTACATGAATGGCTGTATGCCTCATTTGCACCAAGATGGGAGCAATCTGAAAGTGCACATCCTACTCCTATAAACTCCCCAGGAAGGCTGGGAATCTGGCTCAGATGCTGTCATCAAAATGTGCTTGCGCATAGCAGTGCATGGTAGGTGCTCCAGAAGTATTCCCATGATCTCTGCAAGGAGGGGAATGCTCAGCTGGAACATGGTAGGACTCCCACTCTTGCAACTCACAAGGTCCTTCTCAGCCACAGGGTGACTTAGCAGAATTCTGGGTCAAGCTTGAAGAGGACTAAGTGTAATTAAATACTCTCCTGAGAGTTATAGGTTAAGTATTAAACATTGTGCAAGACTGTCAGCCCAAAAGCATTCTCTGCTGTATGAAGATCTTGGAGAAACAGCTCAACTTGTGATGTCCATGAGAAAATGAGATTTTCAGTTATTTGTGTCCCACGGAACCAAATCTAGGAACAAATTCAGCACTGTATCTATTCCCAAAGCTTAACTGTGCGAGTTAAATGAGCTCCTGCTCTGTACTTCAGGAACTTCCATTGACAAAGTGTGACTGGATACGGATACATCTCCACCGTTACTTTACAGACATTGCAGTCATTGCTCACTTTGGATCACTAAACACATAGAACTCCAGTAAATGTGGATATGCCATCAGGTATCTTTAGTCATTGTATTATCCAACGACAACTGCAAACTGACATTTTAGTAGTTAGTCAAATCCTATCAGGATGGTGGGTTTATTGTTGAGTTCAAATTGCTTGATTTGGATTTAGAAAGCATGCTGTCCTCATTAAATTGCACTTAATTAATAGCAGTGGTGAGTCTCTGGAAAAGCTACTGATGTTTAATAAATCTTTTGTGCCTGGCTTCTAGAAAGTTTTGTATTAGCAGAAACGTGATAGATCAGATTCAGGCAGCAGTGCATTGCACATATTTCTTACAAAACGGCTACTGTTCAAATGGAATCTTTATCAAGCAAGAACATAGCTGCGCTCCAAAATCCATTGCAGGATTAGCATTTACCACTCTGTTTTCAGATGTGTGCTGGAAAAAATGTGTGTTTTGGCACATATGAGGTCCTTAAGGGGAAAATAAGCTATGTTGTGTGAGCGGCTAGAGAAGGCTGCATTTAGTGGCATCCAAAATAGAATTCCATTGGGTCAAACTAATCTCTGGTTTATTCTCAGGCAGCTGAGTAACCAGTTGTATTTTTGTTCTATCACTTCTCTCTCCCAGTCCCAAAGCTTCATTATGACAAAACTATTAAGAGTATTTCACTTCCCCTCTCAAAAGACCATGGTCGCACCTGCATGAGGGTGCCTTGTGTGGGTATTAAATATGAATTCTGAGCTGTCCTCAAGGAAGGACAGGTGTACAAATCCCCAAATGAAACACCCTGGGAAGCAGAAAGGAAAGCTTTACGTCCTTGCCTCCTTACTACTTGGACCCATGAAGTTGAAAATAATTCAACTCTTAGGATTTTAAGTATTTATTTCTGCCACATATGTACATCCTAAATTTTAGGACATTCCTTTGACCATATTTACTTCCTAAAGAAGCTTTTGGAAGTGACATTATTGTTATATTGTGACAGTTCTGCAGAATGAATAAAGTTTTAATAAACAACAAAGCTTCAATTTTTTTAATAAACAAAATTTTGATTCTTAGACCAGCAACTTTAACGAATTATAGAGTTGTTGTTTTGTTAAATTATTATATTTTTCAAGCTTCCTATACTTCCTTTACACTGCACATGTTCATATATGTTTTTATACAAGAGTACAATGACTTCTTGCTTTCTGTAGATCAACATAAGATTATTTTATTCTCCTTGTGTGGTGCTGTTTTCTCTTCCTCTTTAGTTTTGGCTCTGCTTAAGAGATAACATTTTTCTGATATCACTGTTTAAGCTGAAGAATAGCTGTACTGCTAATAAAATTCTTATGAGTAGAAAAAGAAGAGGAAAGGTAGAAGTTGTCAAGAGCAATAAAAACATGCTACAGAATCTTTGTACCAAAGGGTGATCTGCACTATCAAAGTCCCTGAGAACTCTGCTTTACAGTTTAATATATTTACCAAAATTTATATATATACATATAAATATTTATATCCCAGGATTTTGTTAGTCTCTATGCAACCTTAACAGCAATAGCGTTTTATGTTTTAATTTCCTTAAAGGAAAATCTTCTTTGCAACCCATGAATGTTTCAATGTTTTGGAAATATCTAAATATATGTCAAATATCTGTTGAGACTTAGAATTTTTTTTCACTCACTCAGCAATCATTTAATGTATTATTTTGAGAAACAGCACTATATGTACTGTAAATAAAACAGGAAAAAAAGTATTATCTGATAGGCTGAAATAGCTCTGTCTGTTGGTTAATTACCCAAATACTAAAGAAAATTTAGGTTAATGATTTCCAGACAGTTGTTATGCCATATCATGTTAAAGCAGCTGTTTACCATATGCACTACTGTAGTTCTGCTTATATTAACCATTATGAAATTTTCCTTGGGGAAAATGCTCACGTGCTTGCAGAGAACCTCTGTGCCCTCTTTTTAAATGAAATAAGTTGGTTATTCTTAGAGCATGGCAAATAATTTGTAACAAATCACTCGGTGATTTTCTCCTGCCTGTGAATGGAGATTGTATTCTCCAAAGCCACCTTGCACCCAAGGAGCTGAAGTCTGGTAGCTGCATGAGAGCAGAGGAAGCACTAGGAGAGCCTCCAAAACCAGCCCTGGTGTCACTGCATCAGAGCAGTGCTGATTCTGGTGGTCTCATGGCTTTGGGACACAAGGGCACCTTTCTTCATGGCACTGCACCCTGTTGTATCAAACCATCAGCTCATCCGAGGCTAATGTAGGAATCCCCGACAAAGCAGTTTTGCACAGGAGGACAGACCTGGAGTGGGATAGGGTTTCATCTGACCCTTTTCCTTTCTGTCTTTTTGAGAGGGAGAGAATCAGAATGATCCATAAATTCCTAGGGGCCTGTGGTGGCAAATATCACAGTGATAATCACCAGAGAAACAAGATCTATGGAGAGAGGCCATCTCTTTTATTAGGCTTACTAATATTATTGGAAAAAAAAAAAAAGAGATGATCTTTCAGATCAAAACCTCATTGTCAGGTCCAAGACTGAAGCCTGTTTTGAAGACAGCTTGTGGATGGTAGTTCATTGTTGGGGTTTTTTAAGTATTTCCCATTCTTATTTAGAGCATAAGAAGATACCATGTATCCTTTACAAGCATTGCCTCATTTTTCTTAAAACATTAAAGCTACAACCTGATGTACATCTACTGCCAGTTTGATGAATATATGCCATTTTATCCCTTCAAACTTGCAGGATAATTTATAATCTTGCATCATCCTAAAGAAGGGTACCTATATTAACTCAGGATGAGATGACATTTACACTTATTTTAGAGATATCTGTCTGAATTTGTTACAGCTGCCTTTGTGTCCTCAGTTGCATTCACCACCTTCTGTGTGTATTCAGGCAAATGTTCAGGAAAATAAATGGAGTTCAAGATGAAAATGGTTTTATTGGATAAAGATCACAGGAATGTTTTGTCTTACAATACCTACCCCGGCCACAGTGTGAATGATTCACATCTCTTCTCTCTGCCTCCTAATCCCAGATGTTAGAAGAAGCCAGTTGACAGGGGTATCATGTAAGACATAAGTCATATTCTTTCTATTCAGTGTGTGTAAAACCCTGGGTGTTGCATACCAAAGAGACATGGTGGGCACCAGAAAAGGACGCCAACTGTGGGCAAAGGTCTAAAATCACATCTTGAAAAAATGGCTGAAGGAATTTAGATTGCTTAGTTTGTAGAAGAATCAAAAGGAATTGTGGAAATAGCTTTCAGATACATGAGGGTAGCAGCAAGAAGAATGAAAAAAGATTTCCTTTGCCCTTTGTGCATAAAAAAAAGGAGGCAATTTAAACACGGAATAATTTTCTTAGGTAGCAGAAGAGTAAGAGTATAGTTTCTATTGTAATAAATTACCAGCCATTGAAATAGGTTGTTTAGGGAAATGGTGAAGCCAAATTATCAAGGGAACAAAAGAACAGGTTAGAAAAGCAAAGAGTAGGAATGATGTGCATGTAGTTATATGCCCAATCATGTTGGAGGTGGATCAGCTAGATAAGATCTTAGTGTCCCTTATAGATGCCTTTTTTCTGACTTTATCAGTGATAACTGTGTGATGATGGCAAAAAAATTGCACAAAAATTATATCCTCTAAAACATGTTTGGTCTCTTCAGTCTGAATGCTTGACAGTACATAAACAAAGGTTTTTTTCCCTTTAAAAAATTGTCAGCGTTTTTCATCTCAAACCTGACTGTTGTAATGTAGTGGTGTTATATTAGCACAATTTAGTCACCCTCACAGTGATCAGTAACTTAATTTCAGAAGTGCATTATTAAATTATAATATAAGTAGATTATTGAACAGAAGGAGCCCGCCAATTCAGTGCAGAGAAATATCCAGATGACAGGAGCTTCCACTGTGCCCTAGTGGGTATTTCTGAGGCCAAACAACTTCTCTCAGCAACCCAACCACTTGCTCAGATGTCTGTTCCTGTTTGTGACAGATCTGAAAAATTACGCTTTGCAAAGAGACCAAACCTGCTCAGACAATGACAAACAATTTAAAAATAACTGGTCTGACTGGGTGTCCAAATTGCTGACAGAAAGGAAATGTTCATGTGTGCAATGAGCATGAAAGATGAAAGCCCTTCCCTGGTGCTGTTCTTCCACTGAAGCCCTTACTCTGACCTGTGGCCTCACTAGATGACCTGTGAGCAGAGAATAGGGAGAGTTTAAGAAAACTGCTCCTACTAAAGCTTATTTTCTGAAGGAAAATCTACCCAGATGATGCAGTCATATTTTTTCATATTGTCCGCTAAAAAATCTGTTAAAAGTTAGTAAAGTGATCTGGAAAAACAGCAAATTTTGCCTTTTGGATACAGAAAAACTGTATTAGTATTTATAGTGCATATTTATGCATTATTCTTTTTATATATTTGGGTGGGAGAGCTGTGCATTTCTCATTCACACCCCTCCTTTCTTCAGTGTCCTATGGAGTCCAATGGCTCTAAGGCCAAGAATTTTGCTTCTGAGTTCTCAACTTTTCTTTCTAGGTGGGAATCCTGTACAGCCTGACTCTTGCTTTCAGCTCCTCCTGGCATAGATATCACCTTCCATGTGAAGGATTTCATACCTAGGAAGAGCTGAAAGTGTGCTGGGACAGTGACCACTTCACCCCTTGAGCAGCTAGAATGCTAAAACACAATGAAGTTGTTGGCTGCACTAAGAGGTCTATCCTAGTAAAAATAACTCCCAGAACTCTATCACATGTCTGTTGGTCCATTAGTCCTGTTTATCTCAGAAATGAGGCATAGTTTTTTCAGATATTTCCCATGGATAAAGAGCTTTGTGTGATCAGATTATGCAGCAATACTGCTTTAAATGACCTTGATCCTACAAAATGATGTGGGTTTTAATCAATTATCATGCTTTTTTCATAGTTGCATCCAAATAAAAGTGTGTTCCAAATTTTTTCATCCTGTCCTCCAAACTCTTTGCCAGTGCAATGGCCTGCTATGGCTGCAGCACAATCCTGGCTGGAATGAGTCTTAATTAGCTGCCAATGATGTCATGTTCATGTCTGTGTTAAAGGCACAGGACTAAGTATTCACCCTTATTTAACGTACTGTCGAAATTCCATTTAGGGATAGCATTAAGATGCTTCAGAGCCAATCCTGTACTTCTCCCGTAGTTGAGACACTTGGCCTTCAGCCTTCTGACACTACCCCAGTTGTGCTATAATGGTCCAGAAATACTCTGCCTGTTGTGTTTTATTGCTCATGTGAAAACTGTCCAATTCCTTGTCAGCTGACAAGGGAGGAGCGTTGCAGTGAAGGATTGCACAGCAGTGTGTCTGGGAGTGATGTTATTTCACACCAGCAGCAACCTTTCAGTGTTTGTGCAGCAGCCCAGTAGAGCCTTGGTGCTCTTGCCATGGAGCAGAGAGCAAACCCCATTGTAGTCATTCTCTCTGCCAGAGAGACTAATGCATGCTGCCAAATATCTCCCCTCAACACATTTATTGAACATTAAACCAGCAGAATAGCATTGAATGCAGTCCAGTAATTTTATAGGATATATTTTAGTCACTAGACTTTGAAGACTAGTCCAATGTTAATTATAACGTTTCTGTGTCTGGATAACATATTGTTAACAGTTATTTTGTAAGTGCTAATGGCAAGATGGAAGATTTCCAGTAGTTTTATTGAGGAAGTGGCAATTAAAATGTTGAGCACTGCAACATACATTCAAAATAAAAATAATCTTGCATACGCAGCACTTTGTGTCTAAAAAAAACCCCAAACCAGAAAAAAACAGGGATGAATATTTTCTTTTGAAATAAATGCAATCATTTTATTTCTAAAAAGTTTTGCTTTTGGGAAAAAACCCAAACGTTGATTTACTTGCCAACTTCAAATGTCACAAGCCTTGAACAAGTTTGACATTGTTTAAAAGCACATAGTGAAACTATTAGAAAGCTAAGACAAGTTGCTATGTTATGTTTTTCCACACTCAAAGAGCAACAATGTGTTCTCAGTTTGAGTAATTTCTTTTAGATTAAGGGAAACAAAACAAGAAAGAACAAAAGCAAAGTGTTCACAAGAGTGTGTGGAAGTGTCTACACATGACAATTTTAAATGTGTGAGTGGAAAAAAGTGCTATGCAAGCACTGCCCCATGAGGTCAGCTGGGCATGCTGACACTCTCACGCCTACAAAAACATAAAAAAAGAGGACTACCTACAGCTCTGCATCAGCCATCAGTTAGCAGGTTCAACACAGATTTTGCTTTGCAGAGCAAATGGCTGCTACCTGCTGAAAATAGGAGTCCTGGAGGGATCTAGACTTGAGATGGGAGTTGAGCAGCACAGGGTGAGAGCTGCTAGTAGGAAGCTGATCAGTGTGAGGCACTTAAGCCCTGTAAGGTGAGCAGGAGCCAGGTCTCCAGCCATTTGAGTGGGTTTAGGTTTGCTTGCAGCATACCTGTTTTAATCTAAACCTGCTGCAGTGGGCAGGTTTTAAGGCCCTTCCTTAATGCTTTTCCAGACAGCTCTGTTTCCAGACAGCCTGGTGAGGCTGGGTTTCACATCCTCTTCTGGGAGCCAAAAGCCGCTCTGAGCTCCCAGGGCATGTCCTCAGCTCCCTTGGCAGACCCACAATTGGATTCTGGGGCTCCTTGCAGTCCCTGGGCAAATTGTAGCAGAAGCCATTCATCTTCCTTTAAAGTTCAAAGCTGTGATGCATCAGTGATGTCTGGCTGGACACAGGAAATATGCTAATGTAGATCTAAAGTAGCTCAATTCTGCTGACCTCCTGTGAGAGCCAAATTCCTTTTCAATAAGCTTTTTAAAAAATGCTCCCTCTCTTCTGCAGTGCAAAGCTGTCTGAGTGCATCTTACAGAGCACTGTTTGAGGGCTCAACACCTGTGAGCATTGGGAAGTTTGACTTCACACCTTGCATGATGTACTTCAGCTGTACCTCTCATCCAGCAGTAGTCAGTCTTTCTAGTCCACAGTCCCCTTTCTAATTTTTCAGGGAATATGTTCATCACCCCAAATATAAGGATTCTGGAGGGAGGAGGTTGTCTGTTCCAGTTGCAATTTCCAGGCCCTTTCAGAGTAGTGTACAACTTCCAGCTGACCTTCTGCCTGAGACCCATCCCATATCTGAAGGGCATCTCAAATATTTTCCTTGAAATTACTAACCTGTGTGATTTAAACACTGAATTTAGCTCCACAGGAGATCCTTGGGTTCAGCAGGGGTAGGCTTGTCCATAGGGTGTGGTCTAGAGCCTCCTGCCAGCTCCCAATGACCACCTCCTTCATAGAAGTGTGGTCAGATTTTGCTCCTCAAGGCTCTGCCCAAACCGAGCCACATGGACATGAAACTCACCTCTGCTTCTGCTGTTGTGGGGATCTGCAGGCACATCACTTGTCAAACATGTGCTTCCTGAAGAATAGCTTTTCACACCAGTTTTAGCACCAGGATTTGAGAGCACTGTTCAGGTTGATGAGTCCTGGATGGGCAAGGAGTGGCTGTCCTGGGAGAAGCAGAGTGCCCTCAAAAGGGACACACTTCAGCTAGTCTGTGGGCTGCACAAAGGGACCAACCAGGACTAACCACTATATGGAAAAGCCTGTAGTGATAAAAGAGCACTTTGGAGATCTTCAGCTGTAAAACCTGCCACAGACACTTTTTTAAATCAATCCAAGCCTTATGCATAACTTGATAAAAGATTTATTGGGTGAAGGATAATAAATATGTTGAAATGAAAGGTATGGAAAATAAAAGTAATATACCTGTAAATGGTCTGCTATGCTATACTGAGCTGAACTAAATAAGAGCCTGTCTGGGACAAGTTGCTTTATATGAGGTATTTAAAAAAAAAAAAAAAGAAAAAAAAAGCAGGGTATAATGACTCTATGTAAAATCCATGGTAAAGAGCACAATGTTCTGACCACTGTTGCTCCATTTCTCCAGCTGTTTATCCAGGGTGTCTGTTAGCTTAAGCGTGGACTTTGAGGTGTTAGGTGTCAGCATTTGTGCTGTTGTTCACAAGAAATCAGAGTCAAACTGCAGCTCAAGATCAAAAGGCAGCAGGCTCTGATCGGGAAACAGACCAGGGGGGCAGATGCTGGATACCTTCTGTGAATGGTTAAATGATCCATCTGGTAACTAATGGGATCCTGACACTGTGAATTACTGTTATTAAGAAAGTTAGGAACACCAGGAGAGAGAATTGAAACTTTCCAGGAAATGGTTATACTGGTACTTTTGGTGTGGCCTTAGTGATTTAAAGGCAATGTGCTTGAAAGCATCCTTGCAGTACACTCCGAAAACTGTGCCAGGACTGAACTGCTGAATGAAGAGAGAAGACTCCAAGAGAAAAATGTGCTATTTGCAGACAGACTTCTCTACTGATGATGCTGGAATTTTTCACTGAGAATATTTCTGTCAATAGAGAACCATCTCCAGAAAAAAGTTAGCAGTAATGAACATTTATTTTCATTATTCCATCACCTAAAAATGTCAGCAGCGCTCTCCACAACACCTCTCTTTGTCAAGACATATCTATTCTGTAGGGAGAGCAGTGAAAACACTTCACACCCAGTAAATGTTCATATGTGTGATCCACTGATGCCATTTCTTTATTATAACCACACTCTTCAAAGGCAGTATATAATATCAAATAGGCTCATTAGAAAACAGTATGTCATTGCTGATTTGCCTCTGCTCATGGAGAAAAAGTTGAGGATGGGGGTTTTCTCTTTGTGTTTTGTATAGGTTTTGGGTTTTTTTTTTCTTTTCATTGGACTCCAGCTTAAAATGAAACAATGCTAGAACAGAGTTCAAGAACTTGGAAGAACTCATTCAAGCAGAACCAGGTACAGCTTGATTCAATATCAATATTTCATATATTCTGAGATTGTGGTTCAAACTATGAGATAGCAGAACACTGTTTTTATAGCTTTCCATCTGTGAGAAATTATTTCTCAAAGCACTTTGTATGAACAATCTAACAGATATTCATTTTTGAGATCATATATTCTGCTAAGTGGGATCTTTTTGATGCACAATCTGGCTGTGATAGTAATTTTAAAACTAGCGAGAGAATTTTAGAGCCAGATTCATAAAATAAATGTCTTTCACACAAAGTTATTTTCCATGATGCATTAACTCGTCCTTTTCCAGGCATCTGTAGGAAAGTAATGTACTCAATATTATATACTCATGGAGCAAAGGAAGAATGAATCAATGCAATAATCATAAGGAGATGATAAAATTTATGTTTAATATACCTTTTCTTTTAAAATATTTTCTTGTTTATTTCAGGGCATAAATACAAATTCTTCGGGTTTGAGAACAGCTAAAACTCTTTGATGGTGCAGCACTAAAAGCATTTTGCATTGATGCTCTTATAAATATTATGCAGTTGTAACAGATCACATACCTGGTATTTAAGGCATTTTGGAAATGTTGGAAATCAGTTTCAGCTACCCATAATTCAGGAACAATTTGAGACTGCCTGTCTTGTCAGGTCAGGCTGGAATCAGGAACCTTGTTTTCTGTGGCCATAAGGACACTAGCATGGCCACTGTATCCCGTGCCACTGTCTTTAATTTCCCAAACCTGATGGGCAGGAAATGATTTAGAACAGGAATGACTGGTGATGGCCTTGGTTACCAATCTGTAGCCAGTCTTGCCACATACCTTTGGATGCACAATGAGGATTCTTAACCCACTCTACAAGTGCCATCATACACTTGGTTTAACCTTACCATCCTTTTGCTCTGGTAACAAGAAATCTCTCATGAACTTCTAGAAGCCACATTGCTGACCCACTCAGTTACTTCAATCACTTGTGTCAGGGCTGAATTTGAAGCTCTGTGTCAGCTGTTATGCAGAAGAACATGGAACCTGTAGATAAAACAACTTTTCCTGGCCTTATCATCCATGACCCTGTTGAATTACAGAACAGAGCTATATGGAGGTGTTAGCAACTGTTACATTCACCATCACCCTGCTTTTGTGGCATTTCTGTGTTTATCTCCTCTAAAGCTTCATCACCCAGCTTTGTAGCCTCTCAGAGTCTTCTGGTATGAAAGGACAGTGACTAATATGTCTCATGTATTTTGCTCTTTTTCTTCCCTTTCTGCAGGTATAGGTCTTGACTGAAATATCAATTGACAGCTCTCACCCACCTCTGTTCTCTTGCTCCACACACTTGAAACTTCATATGTTCAAATTTTGAAAGAAGAAATCTTGCATGTGTTCTAAAGGTGACAAGTGGCTAAATGGAGGTTTTGCTTTCACCTCCCCTAGTAAACTATTTCCAGAGCAGGCTCTCTTGAAAACAAGGGCTATTTTATGTTTTGAGTTTTGTTAGCTATATTGACCTGGAAAAGTGCAGTTGTCTTAATGGTCCTTGGATACTTTAAAATAAAAGCAAAGTATCAACAGTAAAATCTAACAGCAAACATTATATCAAATAGTTAAGAACAAAAGCAATAGTGAATGAAAAGGTCAGTTCACAGGAAGGAAGCCCTTAAGATGCTTGTATTGTTACAGGAGAGAGTGGCTGTAGTCTTCAGGACCTAGAAGCTCTCCACTGCTGTTGCGTTAAATCCCAATTTTGATGACTGATGGCCCCCATTCAGAGAAAAAAAAATTGTGATATGGACATACAGGAGGTTAAATAGGGATTCTCTGATAATGGGGTTAATATTGAAATGTTCATTATTTTTCTGTCTGTCTAAAGACTCTAAAGACACGGTGTGAGCACAGTAAGGGGCCTCAGGGGGTGCCTGCTCTATGCAAACATCTTATAAAAATGGCATCAGCTTGAGTGTGGGGTGTTGTGGAGGGGTTGAACATAGGCATGGAATTAAGCCACAGGTCACCTTTATAGTTTAAAACTATGAGATCAGTGAGCTCCTTGAAGGAATAACTCCATCAGACAACAGAAGGGGCTACCCCTGAAACAGTCCCAGCAATGGCAGCACTACTGGGTACTAGGGCCTCTTTCAGCAGAAGGAAAAGATACATTTTGAGATGCATGGGGAGACCTTTGATATTTCTCTTTCTCCAGATTACCAGACATCTGGAGGAAATCAGTACAAGTCAGCTTAGATCCAACTGTGAAACCCTTCATATAGATCTCCATTACAGGAATCTCTGAAACTTCTGATCTGAAGGGTCTGCTTTGTTCAGTCTGAGAATAGAAATGAGCCAGGACTGAACAGCAGCACAGTGAAACAAGCTTTGTAGATCTCAGAAAAGAACAAGTAAGATAAGGGGTGTTTTGTACAAACATTCAGCTCTGGAGATGTTTGCTCCAGCCTCTAACTCTCCATTACAGAGAAATGCAGAGGTCTGGAATGGCACTACAAGTGCAATGTGTGGAAGCACTGATATTTTCCAGTGGGGGATATTGAAAACTGAAAGAAATTAAAAACTCATATGTTGGTTATAACTTCAAACATTCCAACAAGATAGATACATGCAGAGTCCTTAGTAATGCTGTGCAATGTCTTTTTGAAATTTATACTCCCTAATGTACTTGTAAGCAGGGGGAGTTCAAACAGCAATCAGCCAAAACTCAATAGGTACACTCCATCCGAATAGATTTTCCTTATAGTTGCCCTTAAAGCAGCATAATTTCTCATACTACTTGAAGCTGATTTAAGTGTTGGGTCTGTGCCAATTATTTGTTAAGCCTTCTGTCTTTATTTTATAGCTTCTATGATACAACTGACCATCTCACAGAAACATCTGCTGCAGGCAAAGACAAAGATTACTACAATCCTACCAATGTTCAGATGATCACTTTGTCCCTTTTCTGCCATCATTACCTCTGAGGGTGGCCTCAAATGCAGATTATGCTATTCTGAAATGTAGTTGTGTTCATTTTGCAGAGGTGGGAATTTATTGCTCATTTAATCTGAGTCGATCTTTGTTAGCTAAGTGTACAAGTAAATTTACAGTGTTTGATGGAGACCTGGGTGGCTTATAGCACCAACGTCTCACTTCTAACCATAGAGTTAAAGTTCAGCCAGAGGTCTTGCATAATATGAGTTTTCAGGGATTTTTGCGTAGTCCCCACTGGAGCGTTATCTACAACACAAACAGCTATACATCATTTGGCAATTCAGGACAAAATTTGATTAGGACACACTCTATTCTAGCTAATTTTAACATATCAAAGAGTGCTCTCCTTTTGCACAGCAGTTATTTCTGGCAAGACCTGGAATTGTTAATGATGAAGAGGAGATTTTGCCATACTACTAGACTACGAGCCTATCAAATTTGGCACTGCTCTTAACAAATCTACAGCGTGATATTTCACCTAAAACATTGTATTGAAAGGTGACTGATCTAGTGCCAAGGAGATCTGAATCTTTTTCTCAGAAACAATTCTTTGGCTTTCATTATGTTTTATAGGTTTTATTTAACCCAACACTGCCTAGTGCCTTCAATGCCTTATTTTCTAAACACCTTGTAGTGAATGACAGCATTTTATAGAACAGTGTCCCTTCCTCAGCAAAACTACTGCACATTTTAATAAGGGGATCGTTTTGCCTAAGCCTGTGTCATAACTGTCCAGTCTAAGTAAGTTCTTCTTTTGGTAAATGGAATAGGTCCCTCAACCTCTAGTGAGGGACTCCCATGCCAATTTTCTGCAAAAAATTCTCTATTCAAGGTTGTCTGTTCACTGAGGTTATAACCTTAAATGTTGTAAACATTCCAATCCTGTTTGAAAACAGTTCAAAAATCCAAAGAAGACACTGCTAAGAGAACATGTTTTTCAATGACTCATTCAAAAACACATACATTCAAATCAAACAAAATTCTCCTAAACTATAAAAATTCAGACAATTTTCCTTTTCAAGGACTTGAACAAGGAAAAAGAAAGTCTGTGGAGCATCACATTGTGGTGAATTTCCCCCAGTTTCTGATTGCAAAGGAACTTTCTGCCACGCAAAATCATAAAACTGATTTAAACAGAATTCAACATCAACTGTGTGAGCAAAAGTGGGAGCAAGATTTTTCTTGGTCAAGTGCAGTTGTAAGGTGACAGACAGAAATCTTTCCACTGCCTTAAATTCCTGCACTTCTTCTCACCTCTTTTTCTAAGTATGAGCTGTTTGCCAACTTTCTAATGATATTTTGAAGTGTTTTAAATTGGATGTTAAAAACTTAGGACCCATGAAGTCCTGCAGAACTTCAGTGCTTCTTCCCTGTGCACCCGCTGCTGTAAAAAAGGCAGCCAAAGCCCTCACCCTTCAGCAAAATACTTCCGTGCTTTTTTCCAGTGTGGTTGTCCCCTCTCTTTTCCTCCATATATTCAAAGTTCTTCACATTTTACCTTCCAAGTCCTCCTAAATATCAGCCTTTTGGTATATGGCAGTTTATAACACATATTTAACCATCAGCTTTGCTATCAGCTTTTTATATACCTTTTGATTTTTTTTTTAGTCTGAATTTGTCAGCTTCTTGTTTAAAATATGCTATTATTCCTTGAATTAGATGAGTGTTTAATATAGTTTTCTCATGAGAAGTTGTTAATCTTTTTCTGTTGGCTGTTATCTGTAACAAGGCAAATGTAATTTTTTTCCTGAAGATTTGGTTCTAGGCGTCTTCTTTGCTGTTTCCTCTAATTCTGTCTGCATATATTATCACACTGAACATCATATTAAGATGAACTGCCTATGATGTTCTTGTGTTGGCATGTCATGCCTACCTACACACTATTCTCAGCATCTACCTGTGTCTGTCAATTGACAGAATCTACACAACCATCGGTCCTCCTAAAATATTAGTCCATTCTTAGAGGAGTTCAAGAGATGGTTGAATGCCTTAGAGTTACAAAGTGCCTTAAACTGTTGAAAATGTGCCTTTCTAAACAGAGGAGAGAGATCTTATTTAGTACCTCCACCAATAAATATGTAAACAGAGATCATTCTATGATGGCCATGTGATGTCTGCACTGGACCAGGCACAATACCAAAACACCAGGTTGATAATGGAAGGGCTATTGAATGGTAGAGGACAATAGGAACCTGAGGATGCTGGAAAAGCTGTTAAGGTGCACAGGACAAAACTTTTGGAAAAATCAAGTTTCTTTAGTTCTAGTTTAATGAAACAAAATGTTTACTGTTACTGTCTCTACTAAAGAGCTGTTACTTGCTACTTTTTGCTTCCCTGACTATTTAGTTATTTTTATATTCTGCTCACATCTCATCTTCTCCATCTGATTGCTATGTAGTTTTCTAGTCATATAGTCATATAAAGTCTAATATATACTAAAACCAGACATGGCTAATGATTTGTTTTCTTTATATATATATGTAATGGGGGGAGGTGAGGAATTCTTAGCTTGCAAAAGAACCAGATGAGTTTACCAAAGCTGCCCTCCCATTCCCAGCCAGCCTGGGGACATTGTATTCAAACAAGCCCTTGAAATATTTCACAAAGCAAATTCCTTGACCATTGAGGTTTTACTAGCCCAGTAAAGAAAAACCACCTCCTTTCCACTGGTTTCCTCCTCTCTACCAGTACAAAATTTAATTTTACACATTGACAAAATAGAGGTTTTATTTCTTTTTCCTGCAGCAAAAATACAGAAGGCACATAAATGGCTGCAGACACTGAGCCTCATACAACATCATAGCGTAAAACATCATTACATTCAGGTGACTGACCAGTACAAGACAGCACTTGGAATTAACTTCTAATTTGTTTTGGTGATCAACACCATCAAACAAACTTTGGGCCAAAAAGCTTGTATACCTTGTAACAGCAAATCTGCCATCCCAGAACTAGAGATTAACCAGATCAACATATTAGGAAAAACTTTTTAGAAAAAAAAGTCACAATATAAGGAGAAAGAGACAGAGGCAGGAGCACTATTCAGCATTATTTCAAGAAAGATGAGACTGAATATTGATAATTGCTTGCAAAGGATACAGCAAAAACTTCATAGCAGAAACATCCACTTCAAACAGAGACTGGAAGTCAGCCAAACCCCCTAACCTGTCTGTGACAAATCATGGTTGTATAAGACATCCTCCAAATCATACTAGAAACTAAAGAGGGGAGGGAGCAGAGCAGATGTTTGGAGGTCATTAACAGGAGCTCAGTTTTCCTTGCCTGGTGGCTACCTCTAGAGATATCTGATTCCCAGAAATTTCCTTGACCTCCAAACATCTGCTCTCTTCTCCTGTTTTCTTTACATCCGCACTGCAGAGAGCCTCACACAGTCATAACCTTTTCAGTCCTTTCTTATAAAACATTTGCATCTTACTCCCCTAAATCATGAAGAAAAATATTTAACAGGTCTGGGTGTACCATCATTCATGGTAGGACCTTCCTGTTCATTGCAGTTGATGCTAAACTGTACTACTTGGCACTTCTTCTTTCCTTGCGTGCTGTGAATATACACATAAACTACACAAATAAGCTAAGATAGAGTATTTAGTTCTTTTGATTTGAACACTTAGACACTTTCCTTATATTCTATACTTTGCCATTTCTTTATCAGCTGTTCTTTGTCAAGTCCTCAGACTCCATGAGAACTAGACATGCCTGAGACAACTTTATTACTTCGCAAAACATGGGGGCCAAACACATATTTCCAAGTATGATTGCTACTACTTTTCTTTCCTCTAATGGCCAAGCATATCTAGGGAAAATGGTTGTATACAATGAGCTCTGGTATTGCTCAGGAATCCATTATCTATAGCCATTTACAATGTTTTCCCCTGGGACAATGATAACCAAAGTAATTCTTCCGTTTTTGATGCATAGTTCTGTTATTTGTGGCTTTTATTTTCCTTTAATTTTCCCATATATCGAATTTTAATTCAAATAAAAATTAGATTACACGTGCTACAATAACCTTCCTTGAAAATCTTCTCACATCCCTCAGCACTCATGTCTAGAAGATAGTAAGTTCCTTCTGTGATCACATATTCTAAACATCTCCTGCTTATTAATCTAGAGTAAATATTTTCTCTATATTATCTAGTTTACTAGGAGGGTTTTTAAAAATTATTTTTTACTGAAATGTTTTGTTAAGCTGTTTCTCAGAAAGCTCTTGGTATCCCAGATATTTTGGAGTCATTATTCTCTCTTCCTTTGCTCCCATCCTTGCCAAGATAAATGGTTTTTGGAATAAGGAACTGATTTTTCGTCACAACAATCAATACACCTGCATCTAGAGAGGGACCAAGTCCCTTTTTCTTTATTTGGATTCATGGGAAAACCTTGAGAGTTTAGAAGAGAAAAGGACCTTGGAATTAAAAACTGCAATCTTTACACAGGAGCCTAGCTTAGGGACTGTTGAGAGAGCTCAACATTCAGCAGCCACCCCCCGCCTTCAGGATGTTTTGTGGTTTCTTCCTTCCTCTCTCACTCTGTTGATGTCCCTGGGGGGGGGGTGTCTCTCTGTGGCTGCATTTTCTTTTACTTGCTCTTCCCTAATATTGTTAAATGTTCATGTGCCCTTTTTCACCATCTCTGTGCTGAAATCTCATCAAACCTCTCTCTGCCCTATTGCCCTTTGCATTTCAGTTCCTGCCCTCACTTCTTGGGACAGTCATACTTTTTGTTCAGCTCAGCTGTGCTGACACTGAGAAAGAAAGTTCTACCTGAAGGAACTAATGTGGAGTTTGGGGAGTCAAGGTTTGACTCTGCACTCCACCCCATCTTCCTGTGGGCAAACCTTTGGGTCTGCCTATCCTAATGGGGGACAGTTGCCCACTCTCACAGGGATGAATACATGCAGACATCCTTCTGGAGGAGAAATAATGGATTGAAGCTGAATCTGAACTGTTTTGAACTCTTTGGATGGTCTGGACCTGGACTGAGCAGTCAGTGTTAGCCCCTACTTTCCAGGGAGATGATCCCTTCCTTCCAGGTGGGAGCAAAGCCTGCACTCCCTTCAGGTTCAGCTCCATCCTCCCAAGATGGTTTACTGTGGCTTATGTGCCTTGAGCTAAATGCAAAGATGACACACAGACTCCAACAGGCACAGAAAAGAAACTTATCCCATCTCTATGGCTCAGGCCACCATATACACATCATTCTACCTTCAAATCCCTTTGGTGGCTTCCCACCCACTTCCACCAGCAGTCTGATGATTAATTTCTGAGAAAATAATGACTCAGGTGCCAACTACATACAACACACTGATCTGTAAATTTTGTTTGATCTGTAAATTCCTATGAAAGCTGCATTCCTCTGGGACAATGGACTTTCAGACTTCCTGATGAAAGTATAACAATAACCAGGAGCAAAAAGATAAAGTCAACCTAGTCTGAAAAAGGAGCAATTTCCTAGCTGTTAATGGTAATTAAACATGGGAGCACTTTACCACAGAAGACCACTGACTTCAGTAAGCCTAGGTACATTCCTGAAAAGTGTGACCCTGTGGTGCCTCTGGCAGCAAGATGAGTTTGGCCTGGGTTTGCAAAGGGAAGGAGGAATCTGGTTTGCATGATGCTGGTCTTGAACTCTGGGAGCTGATGGGTTCCTCTGGTCATGCCATTCTTTGTGAGGAGGGGAAGGAGTCTCATATTTGCCTTTCTTCATTAAGACAAGTTAAATGAATCTTATGTTTCTGAGCAGCAGCCATCAAAAGACTGTCTGATAGGTTATGATCTGGATGAAAGCTTGGAATGTTGTAATTCTGTTTGTGCTCTGAAGAAGTGAGGGGTCAGGCCTTTCCCTGTAGTGACCTTGTCGTTGGCAACCTGAGTTTGCCTCAACCAGGTAAGTCCAGGACTGCAACAGCACAGAGCTTAGGGAAGGTTTTGGAACCCAGGTAAGTATTTGGTTAGCACAGACAGAGTTCAAAGCTAGCAAGGGACATGCTGGGACAGGACAGATCAGCATGCTACAATGGTAGCAAGCATTTGGGAAAAGCTTGGCTGTTTAGCTCACAGAGTTGGGGTCCTCTGTTCACTAGGGTGAAGAAAGAATTTTTGTTTCTGTCAAACTGGTAGGACTTCTAGACATATCTTATCTTTTCCTCTTCTTTGTGATACTGCTTTTCCTACCAGTACATTTGAACATGTCCTGCCTAATCATGTTTCCACAGTACAGGGACTCCTTACTGATGTTGGTTTCTGCTTGCAGTAATTTCTTGCATCAGTCTTTGGGCAAGACATATGCAACTGTCTGAATGGACTGGAGCACCAGTGAGAACAAAGTGAATCCTTACGTGGCTTCTTCTGCCTTAAGTTTTATAGAGAGAAGAAGGCTATGGCTAAGTTATTATTAAGAACTGAAGGAGACATTTTTTAATCAAAGGTTGGGACTACCCAAAATATTCTGTGGGTTTGGGGTGTTTCTTTTGGGTATCTCCTGGTCCTCTGCCCTTGGAAGTCAGGGAACTATTTTCTGAAAGGATGGCTTGGACAGAGCCTGTATTTCAGGGTATTATCTGTGAGGGAGGCAGAAGGAGGCTGGCTGTGCTGCATTCGAGGGTGCTGGCTGGAGGTGCTGGTGACCTGTGAGAATGATAATGACATCAGGCCATGGCTCTGAAAAGTTCTGCATTTTGCAGGGGACAGGGAAACAAGCTAAAGTAACAACTACATGTGGCGTGCTAAATTATGAGGCCAGCAGAGACAAGTCAGAAAGGGGAATGTCTGGGGAACATAGGAAGGAATGCAGAATTTAAAGGACACGGAGGAGTCCTGTAAGCAGAGGGACTCTGATGAATTATCTGGATCAAGACACGACGAGAGGTAGGAGGACTGGCAAGGCTAGGATCTTCAAGTCACTCAGGGTATTTGGGTGAGGGATAGAAGCTAAGAATTTGGGTTTCTTGCTGTGGGCCATGAAGCATTTGTCCATCAGGGAACTACTAGACACTATCATTTCCCACCCTCCTCCCCTCCTGTCTCGGCCACTTCTTGCTCATTTCTCTCTCTACATCATCCCACATATTGTCCTCTCATTCAGAGTTTCCAAGATCTAATAGTTTTCTCTTTATTATAGTAACTCCTATGTTATCTCCTTTCTTGCGTAAAAAAAAAATATAATATCAAGAACTGATCTTTTTTACTGAGGTGCATGCATCCCCTCCTTATCTAAGTTCATTCAGCTTTAAAAGCTGTACAACATAGGTCTTGTTCTGTATCATCTTCAGCCAGGCACTGTTTGGCCATATCAGAATGCTTTTCTTCACCGTCTCCTTCACATATACACTTGTCTCACTCTATTTCAGTGTGAGAAAAAGTCTCCCTTCAACTTCTTCACTGTGTATTCTTCATATGTCCTCCATGGAATACATCAACTTTTGCCCTTTCAAAATTATAGTATTGCTTTTTTTCATCCCGCACAAGCTCAAGCCAGAGGAACCAGTAATACTTCTCTCTGATGGTTAGATTCTGCATTATTAATGTGTACTGTTTTACTTGCCCATTTGTATTGCAACTAACTCTTCATGCCAGCATATCTTTGGATAAACAAATAGCCCCAGAATGCACAAGGGAACTCAAAGCCCTCATTAAAAAAAAAAAAAAACAAATGAAAATATCATGTTCAAAAGAATGAAACTAGAAAATTAGGTCCTACAAAATCCAATTTTCTGAGCTAATTTCCCCAGACCATTCATTTTTTAGAATCACTGTACTTTATATCATGAAATGTCTCAAGTCTTTAAATTTTCCCTTTAGCCACCATTATGTCATATTTCAAATTCCTGGCACTCTTATTTAAGTCTTCAATAAGTTAAAATATTATTTTGAGTTTGCAATACTTCTCCCAAATCTACTGTGAATATAAATCAAATAGTTGTCATATAATCATGACTCAAGTATATAACATTCCAGACAGGTTTAGATCAATGGCTCAATGTGGAAGTGGACACCAAAGATGAGGGACATTCCTCAGGGGCTGGTGTTGGGACCTGTGCTGTTTAACACCTTTGTCAGTGACATGGACAGTGACAGAACAAGGATAAGAATCGAGCACACCTTTGCTGATGACACCAAGACACAAGTAGCAGTCAACACACTGCAGGGAAGGGTTGTAACCCAGAGGGACCTGGACAGGATTGAGATGTGGGTCTGTGTGAACATCACAGAGTTCAACAAGGCTGAGTGAAAGGTCCTGGCCCTGGGTCAGGGCAATCCCAAGCACAAACACAGACTGGGTGGGGAATGGGTTGAGAGCAGCCCTGAGGAGAAGGATTTGGGAGTGATGGTTGGTAAGAATCTCATCATGTGTGCTTGCAGTCCAGACAGCCATACATGTCTTAGGCTGCATCAAAAGAAGTGTGGCCTGCAGGCTGAGGGAGATGGTTCCTCACCTCTACTCTGCTCTTTTGAGTACTGCATCCATCTCTGGGGCCCCAGCATAAGAAGGATGTGGGCCTGTTAGAGGAAGTCCAGAGGAGTGGCCATGAGGATGATCAGAGGACTGGAGCACCTGTGCAATGAAGGCTGAGAGAACTGGGGTCCTCCAGCCTGGAGAAGAGAAGGTTCCAAGGAGACCTTAGAGCAGCCTTGCCCGGGTTTGTAGCTATGATGCATAGGAACTCTAAGTCTCTGATGATGCCAGGGATCTGTTCCTTTTTAAGTAGTTCTCTCCCTCAGAGAGAAGCATACCACAGCTGTATTCTGTATTGTATGCATACAGCCCAGTATGGGCAAAGCCACTGGTATCATCACTGGAACTGGAGATAAAAACAAATTCATCCTCTGCATCCAGCAATTCAGATTTTCTCCACAAAGGGTTGACTTATATTATTTTTTCTGTGTTTACCATAAGCACCACAACTACAACCACATATGAGCAAACACACTAGCAGCACTTCGGGCAAGGGCAAAAGGGTGGATGTACTCCAAAGGTCACATTTCCACCAAACACACTCAGCTGAGTGCATTTGAAACCAGCTGGAACATCAAGTTAATGTTCCTATCAGCTCACTGGGTATCACACACACATGGCTTCTTCACTGTGTAAGAAAGTAGAGACACATCCAAAGTACCCAGAAATCAAGTCACATTTCTGCTATGTCACTTACTGTCTTAATTTGAATGGACTTTTTTTGATCAGGTCAAGTACAGCAGGTACTGAAGATTTCCATCAGTTTTATTTTTTCTACTTAATTCTGGATTATTTTTTTCTAGAATCCTGCAGGATGAAAATTTTTCTCTTCAGTTTTTTCTTCTTGGTGCTGGAGAGCTAAGACTGCTCAGCTCTGCCTACAAGCATAGATTAAAAAGACAGAGTAGGTGGGAAACCTCTGCATCAGTGGGAGAACTCACTCTTCAAGCACATAAAGCAGGACCAAGGCAGACACAGTATAACAAACACTTCTTCTCATCCCCGTTTAATTTCCTATTTTCACACATTTTTCACCAGCTCCAGCCTCTTTTATTTCATATTCTTAAGGAGACACGAGATGACATAGTGACAGCATAATTACTGTGAACTTGTGGGTAAGGAATGAAATGGGAATTCCAGTGGCCCATGTGCATCCTCTTTTTCCACCCGTTCTGCAATCCTGGATCTTGGTGTGATTGCAGTGTTTCCATGCTTAAAAGCTACATGAAGCTGGGAAAGCTGAAGAGCTATCAGAGCACTCTGTATAGAATTTTTATTCACTCTGGTATCTGCAAGCAGCCTTCAATCATCCTTACTTACAGGAAAGATAAGAATGTTCTTTGTTTGGTTTCACCTGTCAAGGAACCTCAGGATCCTGGCTTGTATACACAGACCTGTATTAAATCATAATTTAGGCTGCTATGTATTTAAATGCATTCATATTGACATACATATGTAAAACTGTATTTTCACCTCCAAGAATATATTCTTTACATGTTAATTATGTGCTGAACATGCATTTAATTGAAATTTGTTTGGAATGTTTGACTAATAAAGTTAAATTACCCAGTTTCTGCATCAGAAAGGAGAAAAAAGAAAGGCAGATAGAACAGACAACTTGGCTGTACTTACCTAAGAAAAAACTTCAATATTTGCCTTGGTTTCAAGGCCAGATGGAACTAGTCATGATCCTTCAGGATGATTTCCTGGGAAATGTCAACATTATGTGCATAACTCCAGGTCGAACTATTGAGTATGAATGCAGAAAAGCAGGAGGAGCATTCCTTGCATTGCTGGGAGGCACAAGATAGGCTTGTCTCAGGTGGGCCATGGAGAAAAAGTAATAAAAGCCCATATGATAACTGTGTTACTCAGAAAACAAGCAGAACCATGTAAGCTGGCAGAGGTTTGCTTTTTACATGCCCCAAGCTCCAAATCACCAGCATAGGAGGAGCCAGCACATCTTTAAACCATCTTTCTCTACAATACTATGGGTTTAGCTCCTCAGGTAAACTAAGCAGGAAAAGACAAAAGTATGTAGGAATATGATGGGGACTTCGGGAAATTCAATCTTAATGAAATAAAGAAAGATCCAGTCAGTGAACAAAATGAAAAGAAGAAAACCAACTCAAACCACATTTTTGAAAAGGTAAGGGTAGATAATCTATTTTTGTTCTGCTTGAGAAAAGTGATGCTACGACAGTCTAGATTAAAGCACAGAGATTACAGTAGGCTTATACTGAGGTCCCTCCCCAGTAACTGAAGTATCCAGAGGTGGGGAAGTGTCTTCAGCTTTAGGGGACTCTTGAGCTGCAGGAGGTGGTAGAGGTCATATGTCTGCTGGGGAATATGGGAGTGTCAGAGAGATGGAGAGCAGAGCAACTCTGGGCTTGCTCACTCCTGTGTTAGTGGGATGTCAAGGAATGTGAGTGATATTTGGTGTCTTGAGTGCACCTTCACCCATGTCCCAGGGTATATGGCCCATCTACTGGGCTTTCTTCTTGCCTCCTCTGCAAAAACCCATTCCTCAGCTATTCTGAAATGTTGTTTACAGTTCACCTGGGGATGAAGGAATAAAGGGATGAATGAACTAAAACTCACAGCAGGGTAATGCCTTAAAAAGTGACCTTCAATCAGTTCCTTAAAGAGAAAAAACACTGTCTCTTCTGTGCAACTCAGCAGCGTCATTTTCCTGCAAAGACAGGGACTACCATTTATACTTCAGATATTTTTTCCTCCTGAGCTAACTCTTAAGTTTTATCTAGAAATACCAGCATTCTCTGTCTAAATATTGCTTATGCAAGGACCAAACATAGAGTAAGCAGAGGATAAATATTCCATGTTCAGGGAATAGGAGTAGTTTAGGGTTTTTTTCCATAATAGTTCATTAAGAAAAAGTGGAGTACAAGAAGAGTATTCTGGAGAGCAGACAGGGAATTTGAAGTGAGGTAAGTGAAAGACACATGATAATTTACTGCCTCATTCTGCAGAGTACCACATGGATGTCATCAGCATGTATGGATAGCTTAGGCCATAGATGTGCTAATGATGGCTTATGGCATCCCTGTCTGTTCATCCTATCTTGCCTGCTGCCCCTCTCTGCTTATGTCAGATTATGCTGACAAAACCGTTCTTGCAGCAATGCAAGATCAGGTGAGTGGTCTGGGTTTGCAAAATGCCTTCTTTTCCGTAAAAAAAAAAAAAAAAAAAAAAAAAAAAAAAAAAAAAAAAAAAAGATTTTTCCTAAGGTCGTTTTCCTGACATGTTTCACAGCCTTTCCCCACAAACAGCTGTCCTGGCAAAGCTACAGGGGCACTATACTGCAGCTTGGAAAGCAGGAGAAGAGCAGGAGATGGAATGAAAGAGCAATACCTCCGGCCATTACTGCCACTGGGGACAAGATACTGCAGCCTTACATTCTGCCTCTAGCTTGGCTCAGACTCACAGTGGGACTCTGGAAAGTTATTTGGCACCCCTGCACCTCAGTGCCTTGATTTCTTACACTGTAAAATGAAATCACCAGTGGTTACCCAACCTGGTGAAGATCTGGGCTGCATATGAGGCATTCTCTGTGAGCATGTGCAGGATATGCTATGTTGCACATGCATAAATTACATGCAAATTATGTGCTATGCAAACATACCTGCACATACAATTTCTTTTCTATGGACATTTTTTGTGTCAGGAGCAGGCTTATGGCCAGAAGAGAACAGGACTACTTCTCTGGGAATATTGTTCAGTTGCTAATTTCACTACCGGAACTGTGCTGCTGCACAATCTGGCCTTCTTCCACAACAGCCTCTACTGAAAATAAAGGGGACTGATGAGCCTAAGGATAATGGTAAACATATGGAACGCAGGCAGTGCTATACATTAAAAGCCAGATCACATTAAAAGGTATTTGAGTTGTTGGCAGCATAGGATCAGTGGAGGAAACATCATCTAACAGAGAAATCTCATACCAAAAGGTTTCATACTCTGACAGCATTTGGCATTTTTCTTTCACTAAACAGAAAAATAAAAAAATTACTAATTCAAAGCAAGGGTAAAACCGTTAAGTCTCAAATTAGTTTGTCATAACTGTAAAAATACTGGATCTTGGGTTTTGTTTATGTTGGAAAGTGGTTTGATTTCTGACTAGGTCACTTGATTTTCTTTCGAGTGTACATGACACCTTTGACTCCTCAGAGGACACAAGAGACAAACTGAGTAATGTGATGTCATTGCCTCATTGCCTTGCAGAGTTCTCGTAACACTAAATATATTAGTCACTTGCCTTGCCAGTACAAAGAGCACAGAAAAAAATCCAGCAAGATGATGGTGTTATGTAGATGGACAACAATAATTGTTCCCTGAGATAAATGTAATTTTCTCTTCATCATTTCCATCCTTTTTTGTGAAGCCCATGAAACCATATTTCAACTAGGCGATATTTCTCACCCAAATATTTGTCTTTGCCTTGCTGTTTACATTTTACATACCAAACCACCAGAATTTTCTAATTGGTGACATATTAACATCCTTTAAAATTACAGGACCTTCACTTTTTACTGGGAGTTGGAATTGTTCAGTCTCAGGAAGTTACAAGAGGCTGGATATTTGGGAAAAAAATGTGTTACTGGGCATTGCTGGAGTTTTCTCTTGCTGAGTGGGGGAGGTATGAGTGAAGTTATGGTTGTACTTAGCAAATACCTGTTCACACAATGACACACCATCCATTTTTATAAGAAGCAGGGAAAGCTGCATGATTTCTGTTTCTCCTTATAAAGAAAGTCTAATTGTCAGATCCTTGCTCCAGTGAAGTGCAATGTTGGATTTCAAATACTTATCTGTTGGGTAATGACAGCATATTCTCACATGGGATGCCAATAAATATAAAGATGCAGAACTTTCCTCCCTTTAAGTTTTCATAGCTAGCACTCAGAAAAATGAGTAATTTTCCATACTGACATTGAGATTACTTCAAGCAGATTTTTTGAGTGACTTTTGCTCCAGCTTTTAATGCCACAAATTTTCTTGTGCAAGAGTTATTTTGAATTTTATCATATGTTATTTTCAGTTTTATCACATGTAACATGAAATTAGTAATGAAGAAAATGTGCTGGCATTCATCTGCTAGTACAGAATATGCTTTTTTAAAATTTAGAGATTTATCAGAATATGTGGATGGCTAAAGATTACCTTAAAGTATAATTAGCCATTTGCCAATTCTAAAAACAATTCAACAGGTCAGGACTATTTTTCAGGGATGCTTGAGGGAAAGAAATCAGCTATGCAAACTGTTGTCTAGTGAATAAATTATGGTTATAAGATCCCAGTTTCTGACAGGCCTAAAAGTTTAAAAGGTTGGTCAACCCTTCTAAAGATCTCTACAATATAAATCAGCTTGAAACACTACTTTTGGTTTTACTGAGTCACTAGTGGAAAAATACTCTTAAAAAACACTTCCACTGAAAGTCTCATACTGGTTCTCTCAGTACTTCACTGCGTGTGCTTAAGTGAGAAGTGGCATGGTTTCACACAGCTATGACTGCACTCAGAGCTATGCGTTGTTCAGAACAGCCAATTCTTAGAGACTTAAACCAATGAGGAATTAACTCCTTCAGCTGGAGCTGGTGCCTCCTCCACCCAAAACTAGAAAGCAAAACAAGCCTCCCCACCCTTATGGCTGTCGTATCTGAAGCTGAAGTAATGTAGAAAACATTATGTGTTCATAGGGAAGATAATGCTCATAAGTAATTAAGTAAATAAATAAGTAATAAGCTCATAATGGTCATAAAAAATAGAGCATTAAATTAAAGAGGAAGGTGGAAAATCCTGTATACCCCAGGACTAATGAACTCCTTTCTTACCTCAAATCCTAAAATCTCATTCTTTCTCAAACAATAACTGTGTTCACCATAGCTGACTTAATCTGTGTAACCCTATATATTTTACACACTGCCATGTCAAGTCATTCAAAAATTAAACAGAGGGTCGACAAAAGGACATTAGCATAGGGCCAATAATTTTATGTGGTCTGTAAAGAGATATTAATGAGCACTGCCATCTCTCCTCAGACTCTCCCAATTTGTAAGATGTGTCAGTACTTAAGCCGTATTTGTGATTGAATTCCCTCCAGTCTCTGTTGTATTGGGAAACTCAGAACTGGCCCTGGTACTCTATACCTGCCTCACAAGGGTTAAGTAAAGGGGAACATATCACCTCCTTTGACTGCTGATAATGCTCCCCTCTGCATGGCCAACTATGCTGTTGGTCTTTGCCATAGGGGAATATTGCTGGCATATACTGCTGGTAAAGTGATGTTGCCCAGGATGTCCTGATATTTTTCTGCAAAGCTGCTTGCCAACCAGTTGACCCTCAGACTCTCCTGGTGCATGGGGTTGTTCTTCTCCAGACTGCTGGCATCCCACTGAATGGCAGCACAAATCTTGGTTGTATCAACAACTCCTCATGGCTTTTTAACCTTAGCAAACTTGATGAGGGGACACACTCATGTGCCATCATCCATGTCATTAATGAACAAGGAACCCTGCTGGGCCCAGTATCAACCCTTAGTGACCTCCAGCTAGACTATGCCACTCTTCACCAGCCTGTTTAGCCAAGCAATTCAAAGAGTTTTGAATCCCCATCATTGTCCACTTACATCCTTCCTGTCAGAGGGGATATTATGATAGGCTGTGTCAAAAGCCCTTTTACAGTCAAGATAAATAACATTCACACTCTTTCCTTATCCATCAAACTAGTCAAAACATGATATAAGGCTGTCACGTGTGTCAAGCATGATTTGTTCATTGAATAGCAAATAACCAATGTTCCAAACAACCCTTTTGTCCTCAATATTTTGCAAATATTTTTACAATTATTTTCCCCATCCTTTCCCTCAGGTACAGGTGAAACTGACTGGCCGCACTCCTCATATCTTTTTCTTTGTCTTTCTTGAAGATAGCAGACATATACTTTACTCCCTTCCTCAGGAATTCCTTCCATTTGCCATAATTTTATTGCAGAAATGATCAACAGTGGCCTCACACATTGACCAGCTCCCTTAGCACTCATGCATGTACCCCTATAGGTACCATGGAACTGTGTATGTTCTATGTGTTCATTAATCTGATCTTCCTCTACTGAAGGGTCCTTTTATTCATCTCGAAATTTATCCTTTAAAAATGCCCTATCTGAAATCACACAGAACCTGGGCCCAGGTCTTGGCCTGGCAATTTTCATTGTTCTTCAATCCACTTCCAAGGAAGGAACATACATTGTATGTGCTACAATCTACTGATTATTATCCAGAAATATTTCTTCAATACTTACATCAGGCTGTGAGAAGACTAAAAAAAGAGATCTCAATTTCCACCTTTATTTTATGCATGAATACTTGAGAAAAAGGCTTTTTTTCTTTTTTTTTCCTTTTTTTTTTTTTCAGCCCAGCATCTCCCTTTGTTCTTCTCAGATACTCATCTTGCACTGAGGTGCTTTCTGAGAAAGTTTATGTTTGCAGTCCAGGCTTAAGTTGCAGAGGCAGCTTTGGAAAGTAAACCTTGAGCCTTACCAATTCTTGAAGTTCTCTTCTCAGACATAATTTTGATGTAATTACAAGGTGTGCTGTGTTCTGGGATATTGCAGAATGCTGTTCACTGGTTTCATCCCAGTTCACAGACTAATATCTCCTTGTTAGACTTCCCCTGCATGTGATCTTTTCAATTAACACCAGGATGGTACAGATATCAGATAACTATCCTCCAGGATTATTTTTAGGTTTAATATGCTCACATAGCTAAAAAGGGGCAGATGCAACAAGCAGAGCAAAGGTTCCAGAGATATTTGGCCCAGATCCAGGCTGTTATTTGGGTTTCCTGGCTCTCACAGACATTACAAATGTATCTCTAACCCTGGTGTTCCAATTCATCAAAGGGTCAGTTCTCAAAAGGTCCCTTGGTCTTGGTGCCCTCCCTGCTTGGCTGCTGCTAGATCCAAGGAACAGCCACTATTGGCAGAGGAACTTGTTCCAGCTCATCACCTGTAGTAAGCCACAAAGCTAAGAACAGATGAATCACTGAGATTGCTAAGTAATGAAATCACTGGCCTTAGAGAGAGGCTCCAGATGGCTCAGAAAGCAAATGTCCCAAATTGGGCTGCCAAAAGCACGTCATCCAGGTGCCCTGTTCCATATGTTGCTGGTTCTCAGCTGAATGCCAAGCCCAGCGCTCCACTTCTGATTTTTAAATCCCCATGCAGAACCAGTCAAAGGGGCTGTTTCATTCATATTTTCTGCTTTATTAAATTGGCTGACTGTAGAGGTGATTCATTTTCCATTTAAACATTCTTATCCTTCTGCAATTCATCCAGAAAAAGGCATTGTGTAGTTAAAGACAAAAGCCTCCAAGTACGAGATGGTTTTGTTGAGCTGATGCGATGCCCAGCCCTTAGTCCTGTGCAGCCTGAGAGCAGGGCAGAGGAGCAGTCCAGATTGCAGGCCAATGCATTATTTGGCATACTAGACTGTAGTCTATCCAGCATTTCCCAGATTTTCTTTCTGGAGTCATGTTTGTTGGCTGCATTAGAAGCTTTTATAATTCTTTATAGCAAAACAGCTGATGTGAGTAGTTACATGGCAGCCTCAAGACCAGGATCTTTGCTGAAGGCTATAAATATTGGCTGTCTGAATCAATTCCAGTGGCAATTTGGAAAAAAATCAGTGTGACTCCTGTTTATGTTATTTAGATAATTATTTATCAGAATTACACAGTTCTACCAATGTATAAAATAATGTCATTATGTTGAAAAATGCTGTAAAGGCTTCTTAGTTCAACTATTTCAATTTTCCTAATTTTCTTAACTTTTAACTGTGTTACACTGCATATTTCCATTTTGTCAAGAAAATGTTTTATATTCTCATTCTCAAAGCCAAATCAAGAACTACATCTCCTAATGTGTTTTGTTTGGGTGATGGGATAGGGGTCACCAGCCAGCTTTGGGTTGACAAGGTCATGGGCCAGCTTTGTTGCACAAGAATACGTTGAAATTCAAAGTTATTCTACTGCGGTCAGTGGCATTTCACCACAGTAATAATGCAAAATTTGACCTTTTATGACCTCTCTTGCAGGACATGAGAACAGCGTTCCACTCCCAGGTCTTGAGTGTGGGTTGCTTTTTGAGCTGAGGTGGACACATGCATAAGGTTCTTGTGGCTCAAAAGCCCTCCTCCTTCAAATCTGACATCTGTATAGTCAAGGAAGTGAGAACTACTGGGGAAAGCAATTGCCAAAGGGAACTGCAGTTTATGTTATGGAGGGATCTAAGCTCCGGGATAAAAGCAGTGCTATCAGAAGAAAAGCTTGCCTTCCTTTCAAAGTACTAGGTGAAGAGGCGTGTCTGACTTTGAGAAAATAAAAAAGGCTCAAATGCTCATGAGCAGCAAGACAAAAACCAGACAGCAGCTCTATACTTATGCCAGATATTTTATTTTGGTCAAATATTTTTGTTACAAGATATAGTTGAGGAGATCAAAAGAAATAAGAAATTTTCCTTTTGTCTGAGGAGTCCTGTCTATCCCCAGGGAGAAAGGTCTGGGCACAGACTTAGAATGGCTGGGAAATACAGCAAAAAATGGGTGGGTGTTCTCCCAAACATCTCCTATATGACTTTGGAGAGAATAACAATGCCGTGAATCAAGACTGGATGAGAAATTATTTTAACTGTGTGCATCCATTCCAGACATTTTAACCTGGGCTCAAAGCACAAGGATAATATTATCCTATTGGCAAGTTCCTACCTAAACTAAGTCTTTCAAAATCCATCTCTCTTTTCTTCAGTCATTATATGAATTTAAAGACAAGAATCCAAGGCCTTCTCTTTAAAGTGGCCAGTGAAGATGTATTCAAAGAATGGGATACTAGATAGAGTTTTTAAAATTGATAACAGAAAATTCACCTTTTTCTTTCTCTGTAAAGTCAGAGTCTGGGTTTCAGTCTGTTTCTGCATTTTACTGGTTTTTATAGTCGTTCTGGCCTGCCTCTGCACCCACTAGCACTACTCTGATGAAAGTTTTCTTTGTTCTGTCAGCACTTATGATCATGGATTGGTTCTTTCCTTCTATCAGTTCATGCAGAAGGACATAATTAATGACAGTTTTGTCATTAATCCTGCCACAAAAAAAAAAAGGAGAATCATCTTGTGAGCAGCAGCAAAGTAGAGTGTATTTCCTCCTTTCACATATTCAAGAAGTAAAAGACAGAAAAAAAAATTCAGAAAGGCCTGTTTATCTCAAGAGAGTGCACAGGAAGAAATACAGAGATAGAAGGACATGAGTTTTAAGAGGCTTGCATGAAAACCAGTGATATTGTAAGCTGACATAGATGTAGAGATAATACACAGCTATGAATTCTCAATAAAAATGTTGACACTTTTCAAGTTAAGGTGAAGCAGTTTCCCAATTTATCAGTGCCTTCTGTGGGACGTTTACTGGAAATAAATATCAGTCCTTTCTAAGAAATACCACATAAGAAACTGCTAAAGTAGACATCATCAAGAAAAAATTTTTGAGTGATTTTTGTCTTATCCTTGGATAGAAAATGAATGTTGTGGTTGTTTAAAAATAATCTCAAAATAAATAAGTTGTTGTATGGGAAAAGGTTCTCATGTCAATGCTTGTTTCCAGGCCAACACAAATCCACAGACATTGTTTTTATCATATAACCAAGATTTCTTAGATCTAGACTCAGAACTCTCCCTTTTCATGCCCATTTATTGCAAATGAAGAGCAATAAGGGCAACCAGACATTTTTGTTTCAAAGAAACTTAAGACTTATTAATTTGGGGTTAAATCAATAAATCAGTGCTTAATGTCTGAGGATAATTCTAACACAAAATATAACCAACATTGAAGGCTTGAATTAAGAGTCTTCAGTTCATGGCTGGCTTATCTGATTGACTTAAAGGAGACCCAATTCAGACAATCCAATTTTCTGGAAAGCTGGGCCTTTCTTCATTGAAGAGCTAAAAATTTTTCAAATTGTTGATTCTTACTAGATTAGCATGACATTTGATGGTGAACTCCAAAAACTTTTACTAGAGCCTATCCCAAGGAGAATGGATATCTAAATTTTCTCTTGCTTCAGCAATTCTTTTTCCTTCTTTAATGCTAGGATGGAGACAGACTGGGTTTGTAGCACATTTGAATGCCACCAGAGTCAGTCTATTTCAGAATAAGCATGAGGAAAGGGAAGCAGAGGGCCTTCAGAAGTAAGTCCACTGGGCAGTTTGTTACTAGCACTTCCTTGCATTTCTGAGCTGATACCAGAGCAGGAGAGTGGCACTCAACATTATACCTATGCCAATAAAAGCTCCATAAATCAATAAAATCTTCATTTAACAGGGTGATAAAGATTCACATAGAATTCATCTCTAGGAAGAAAATTTATTATACAATAACATTAAATGAGCTAGGACCAGTTTCAGGAAAAGGAAATAACTTGTTGTTGCTTTGAGGTTGAATATGACGGAAGGTCATAAATTAGTCTTGCTTCTGCTGCCTCTGTTGCCTATGCCACAGCCCATTAAAGCCAAGCTGGCTGCCTGAGAGTATATATAAGGAGGCAAATACTTCTGGAGAGGAAGATAAATTTTCTAACTCCCCATCCTTCACTTTCCCTGGCAGCACTCAGTACCATGAGCTAATTCTCCAGAGCTTTCCTACTTCTTTGCCATAGGAGTAGTGCTTTTCCTTCCCACACCCGCCCCATGTAATTTCATTGACTCAAGTAGTCAGTTCTTGCCTGGACAAACCTTTATACACAGAGCAATAACAATCCAATGACATTTGTACTGCTAAAAAATGTGAGCTGTCCTTGCACCCAAGAGTTTCAACCTGTGTCCAGCTTTACAGCTGAAATGTTCATGAGAGAAACAGAGCTTCACCTATGACTTTTCTACAGGCATTGAACATCTATGACTTTTCCACAGCTAGTTGTCATAGGGTCATAGAATAGCTTAGTTTGGAAGAAACTTCTGGACATCATCTGGTCTAAACCCCTGCTCAAATCTTGAGGTTAGGTCCACTTCCAAAGTTGGATTGGGTGGCTTAGAGTGAGATCATGGAGTTTTGAAAATGTTCAAGGGATATTGGGTGACCTCTTGGATGGTTTTATCATCCTCAGTGTGAACAAATTCACCTAATATCTAATGGGAATTTGTCATATTTTAAATTGTGCCCATTGCTTCTCAACATTTTGCTATCTACTGATGAGACAAGTCTGACTCTTCTGTCTATCTTCATATTACCTTCATCTTTTCTTCTGGAAAACAGCTAGGTCAGTTTGTCCTGAAGTAACACTTCTAGTAAGCTCACATTTGGTAAATAATTCCCTGTTTGTCTAATGTTTTATTATGTTTTAGAGAACAAGAGTCAAAAAAAGCAACTGGGAAAAAGGTTTCTTTTCTATGGGGTATGATTGATTTAAAAAACATTTATAATTTTCGCTGGTTTAGACAGGAGAAAGGAAATCAGAGTTTAGAGTTATTCTTCAAGCCAGTTTTTCTCACATAGATGTGTTTAATACTATCCATTCCCATGGCCATTGTATGCCTTGTTATAAAGCAAATTGGTGAGCCAACCTTGCATTAACACT
Organism: Cinclus cinclus; assembly: GCF_963662255.1. Taxonomy (NCBI): domain Eukaryota; kingdom Metazoa; phylum Chordata; class Aves; order Passeriformes; family Cinclidae; genus Cinclus; species Cinclus cinclus. Next base: position 34,457,917 of record NC_085048.1, read on the forward strand.
TGTTTCTGGAATCCACTGAGTAAGGAGCAAATATATTTTGTGAGTACAACACAAATCCCATCAAACTCTGCAAGCACAGATTTCACAAGTTCATGTTTTGCCTCAGGAAAGGGAAGAAGGCTTTCCCAAAGGGTGGCATAAGTCCTTATGAGTACCGGAAGAAAATGAAGAATAAAAATAATAAGCTATCAACAGAAACCTTATGGACTTTAGCTGGCTTTCAGATCTATAGGAAGAGTTGAAATTATTCCTCATGCACAGTGTATTTAGAAACATCACCATCATTCCTCCTCCATTTCTACAGCATCTGGGCCACAAGAATGAAAGGGTGCAAAGCTGAGAGGTACAGTGAGTGTTTGGCTCCAGACACAGAGCTGTCATCACTTATCTCAGCTGAGAGATGAGGAGATGGCTGAGGTGAGCTGAACCAGAAAGAGGTGGCAGTCAGGTGGCAATTGCTGGGCAAATAATGTCATGGCATGTCGGTTTGGGGTGGAGGAAAATGGCTTCTGACAAAACAAACAAACAAACAAACAAACAAACAAAAAAAAAAACACAAAAAAACCCCCTCAAAATTCCCTTTTGCTTCCTCAGAAAGAGGAATGGAAAAAAAAGCCAGAACTGGCAGGGTCAGTTTGAGCAGGGAAGAAGCTCTGTATGGGGAGTGGCACTGGCAGGAGCCCCAGGGCCACCAGTGGGACTGGTGATGGGAGATGATTTTTGTTTTATGGATGGTGCTTGCCTCTGCTACAGCAGGGGGCTAGAAATTGAGGAAAGGAATACATGCACAACTTCTGCCATTAGAGAATGGATCATGTTCAGAACCATTGTGTGGAGTGCTGTGCATTAGATCAGCTTTGGTCTCATTCAAGCAGTCTTAAGCCCACTTGTATCACATCTATTAATGTGCAAGCCAGAAGTAAGCTGGTCCAATGCGTGCTCCAGGCACTCTGAAAGATCTCCTCTTAGAAGGTGCTTTGCATTTACACACAGGAGGGTACTTAAAGTGAATCTTTTTTGGGTTTATGTGACCAATTTATGTCAGTTTAACTTCAGTCCCTTTGCTCTTCTCTTTGCAAGTAAGTCGAGTGTAATATAAGGAGACCAGAATCTCTCACAGTGTAAATTATGGGTGGGTGCAGTTGGCACTGTCTTCACCTCCGTTTTTAATATAGCTTCTTCAGTTAGCTATGGAAACAGTGTTTTTCTTAAGCTTTTCTGGCGAGCCTTACATCCTAGTCTCTCTCCTCTTGCAGATGCTGCTAAAGTTTCCACAGTCAGAAAAGTTTGGAAGTGTGTCTGTCCGGGAGGAAATCTTGCATCTCCTTGGGGTTGCTTTTCAAAGGCTTTCTCCACAGCCGGAAGGAAAACCTTATATGTGAAAATAAAGCCAATTTCTTTTATTTTGAACATCAAAATGAATTAATCACTGTGCTCTGTTGGTGTCCACAAATTCACAGAAACATTTCTTTCCCATGAAAATGCAGTGGAATTAAAGAGCCAAATAAACACACATCAGAAATCTGTCCTTCACCTCTACCAGTTGCAAGCTTTAAAAGCTGCAAAACAGAGTGGGGCCTTTCAGGGTTCACACTGAGAAGTTGTTGAAAAGTGTAACCAAGCATGACTAATGACTACTGGGGTATTTGCATGGATTCTGTTCGCAAGCATCAAGTGTGTAGAACCAGATAATTTGAGAAAAAATGTAAGCAGCACAGACAGGAGGTCATACTTTAATAGGTATGTGTAGTGGAGGATAATCTCAGCAACACAACCAGTGTCTCCTGGTACTGGGCAGATGCTTGGTTGCATCCAATGAGAGGGAGGGTACGTTGTTTTCCTATAAGGACTGATGTGATTAGAAACTGAGGAGTAGTAGAGAGAAGATAACCAATACCATGTATTAATGCTACCTGTAAATTACTCATTAAAAATGAGTATTTGGCAGTAACCTGCCTTATGAGGCATGTTCATTCATTCCACTGGAATATAATACACATCACCAAAAAGTATTTGGTATGTGTTGCTTAGTGCTCCAATTTTCCCTGTAACATAAGCACTCTGCACCATAAAATAGAAATTCTAGAGACTTGTCAGGCTTGCATGCATGCCCTGAGCAGCCATGTGGCACCTTATGTCTGGTTGGAATCAGTGAGAAGAGAGGTGCTCAGATAATGCTATGGGCTGGACTCAGTCACAGGGCATCTTTTGAGAGCTGCTGGGACAAAATCGTGAGGTATTTGATCCTGTAGGTATACTTGTATCAATCCTATATATGTATCAGCCCCCATTTGCACAACTCTCAGACTGTGCTTGCACACATTTTCTGTGCTTTCCCAAGGAAGGGAAAGAGATGATTTTTGGGGCTGCCTGTCACTGGGGGTAAACGCCAGAGATACCAGATTCTGAGAGAAAGAAGGGAAGAAGGAGTGGCTTGTTGGGGAGGCCTGTCTGTCTCCAGGAACAGCAGAGGTGCTGGGGTGAATGGTTCATACACAGGTCCTACCCAAAGTGTTTGCTCATGACCTCACAGGGAAGGTGAGCTTGGCTTTCCCAGGCACCTGCAGCCCTGCACATCCTTCCTTGCCCTGCGCAGTGCAGCCTTCAGAAAATGCTGAGAGAAAGTTTCAAAAGCATCCAGTGGCGAACCAGGAGTGTCTCTGATCTTGAAGCTGTGTCAGACTTCCAGCTACATGGAAACCCCCAGCTGAAAATGGGGTCACACTCCCCCTTAGGCATGTGCCAAGAGGTGGCAGGGTTCCACTCGGGAAGAGGGAGGACACTTTTCCTCACCATCCTTCTTCGTGGGAAAGGGATGCAGCTTTCCATCCTAGGAATGCTGGATCTCCAGCGTAGGTGCAATTATGCCTCCATAGTGAAATCAGGGAGAGAAGGCTGCACAGTGAGAACAGGAGAGATGGAATTTTGCATGGTGGGAGCTGGCAGGGGTACACAGCCACAGGGCTCGCCCTGTCCTCCCTGGTAGGGGTGCAGCCCGCAGGATAAAAGCCTGCCTCCATCTGTCCCTCCCTCCCGCTGCCATCTGGCACTGCATGGCTCTGCGGAGGATGAATCACTCCCCAGTCCCTCTCCTTGTCAACAGAAGTGTCCAGCCAAAGAAGCACAAGGTTTTTTATCTCATGACAACTTCAGACAAGAAAGTTCAGAAGTGTTCTGGGATTATGAAAGAAAAAGATTCTCAATGAAAACTTCTCTATTATTATATAATTATTTTTTCCTGTTATCAATGAGAGATATAGGCCAAAGAGTCTATGAATTAATGCAGAATTATCAGTAGTGAAGGCAAATCTGAGTGCATCAAAGGCATTATTTTACTGGACTTCTGTATGCACCCACCAGCATCTCCAAGAGTCTCAGGATTTCCTCCACTCCCATTTACTCTCTTGTCTTATTCAAAATTTCAAAGTGTGGTTACCTTACAGGAAGGGGAGGGCAGGCCAGGGTCCATTTTTAGGCTGAATGTGATACCTCTGAATCTATTACAGAGAGCGCAGTAAGGAAATACACAGCAATTGCTCTTCCCAGAACTTAAATCCAGTTCCTGTTGCCTTCCCACATCACCTGGGAGAAAGCAATGCCCATGCTGGGGGGACAAGGGGAAGGGAGGTACACATTGCCTGTCAAAGACTTCCAGTCCAAAGTCACATTATTACCACAGATATTAAACATCCGGATCTAGAACTGGGTGATTGAGGTGCCCTCTTGTATGCCCATGGTCCCAACCCAGGATATGTGGGATAATCTATGTAATTTTATTCCACTTAGTGCTTCAGAGAAGTCCCAGTGACTGTAATGCATGCTAACTTAATCTTAGCCACAGAAAAATATGTTTCTAATTTACAAATTCGGCAATTTTTCAATAAAAGTTGTTGCACTTTGTCTGATCTATTCTCAAAATACGGAAGTGCTTGAAGCATGACCACCTGCAATAACAGATTACTGTTCCCTAAAATATTGCCATACACCTACAATGTGGAGGCGTAAAGCTTCTCTAAAAAAGATCTTTGTTATTTTTTCTAAAAGAAAGAAACGATCCCAAAGTAAAGCTGGTTTTCAGCAGCCTCTCTGCTCCCCAATGCAACTGGCATCAAAGTCTAATGAAAACCTGTTTGCGGACACTGGATCCAATCCAAGGTACACTATTGGCATATTCTAGACCCCTTGGGACATGACTCATATAAAAAACACAAGGCTGTCATCAGATGGCTGGTGGCTCAAATAAATCAAATTTACTTTGAAAATTGAGGCATACCAAAATTTTATTAGGTGAAACTTTGGCATTTCTTATAGCCAACTTGCACATATATATTTTTATTACTTACAGCAGTTTAAAAGTATGCTACCAATCATATGCAAAACAAGACGCGATTGCAAACGTGCATTTTTTACTGGGTGGCAGGAGGAACTCTGTTGTTTTCTTTTAGAAGCCCTGAATAGTGCTGCATGTTTGTTAAAGGTGGCATAGCAGAACAGGCCTCTGTGTTTATTTTCCTGTGAGTGGCTGGGCACACATCCTCTGTTTGTGGTCTCAAGCCCTGACTTCAAAGAGCAGCTTCTCCTATGAATAATTACTCACTAAAGCTATCAACTGCAATACAAAAATTACATATAATGTTTGCAACATATGTTTACAAGAAACAGGCATAAATGCCGCTGAAGTCCCTTGAGGGATAAGGAGGGACCTGATCTTCAGGCTTGAAGAGAGTGTTCCTGTGACAGCCCACATGCAGGGGCAGGCAGAGCCTGATGTTCCACAGCCAGTCCAGCAGCCACTCCAAGCTCAGGTTTAGGGGGCTGTGGAGGGATCCCCTTTCTGCACAGGAAGTTTCACCTGAACATGAGGCAAAACTTCACTGTGCAAGTGACCACACACTGGAACCAGAGAGATTGTGGAGGTTCCCTCCCTGGAGATGATCAAGGATGATCTAGATGTGATCCTGGGCAATGTGGTCTAGGATGACCCTGATGGAGCAGGGAGTTGGACCAAATAACACACCCTGTGGTGCCTCCCAACTTGAACCAGTTCTGTGATTCTGTGATCCCTGTGCCAACACCCACAGATGCTCACTGCTTCAACACCAAAGGCTCTATCAAACAGGGCAAGACAAATGTCTGATTCCTCTAATCCTCCAGCAAATTAATTAAAATCAAGGAAAAGGACATATTTAGGAGAAGAGTGCATGCATTTGAAAATTATGATAGAAGCCAAATCCACAAATTAAAAAAAATGCATTAATTTAAAGAAGGTATCCCAGATTTTCTTCTCTTCAGACAGAAGAGCCAAACTTCCACTGACATTTCTAAACTTCATTTACCCAAGAGAGAAGCAAGATATCATCTCCTTTAAACTAATACTAATAGAAGTAGAAAGCTGCAGATTTGGTCTAGTTTTCCCTCAAAATACAATGACAGTCTATGGGAATATATTCAGATATAGTCTGAGAAGGATGCTGGCTCTGCTCCAAAATAACTTAATTCACTGTGCAAACACAACGAAAGGGAAAATAATGGCACTGTAGATAAAAACCACCAGATTGCTGTATTTGACAGTGTGCAGCTTTGGGACCAAGATATTCTTGGCCAAATGCTGACACCCCTGACACACAAAAATGACCTGCTGAGGTACTCAGGAGTTGGTTCCTGGGGAGTGCTGTGGTCTGGTGCTCCATCCTGCTGGAGATCAGGGCTGCTTGCTTGGAGGAGCTCACCCATGAATCAGGTGCTTCTCAACATGGGGAGATTCTTCTCAGAAAAGAACTAAGTGTAAATCATAACAGAATTTGGCCCCAGATATGAAACCCCATGGACCTTAACTAATACAGTATTCAGTGGTAAAAAGAGAAGCATTTATAAGGAAGTGGAAATCATCTTGGTGGTGTGAGCTGAGCCCTTTCAGGAGTGCTGGGCAGAGGGTGCAATTCTTACAGAACCCCTGTAATTGTCTTTCTTTGAAGTAATAGCCACAAAAAGCCATTTTATTTTCATGTGAAGAGCAAGTCCAGGGCTGAGCTGCTGCTTCCAGAGTCTGCCATCACAGACCATCTGACCAGTTCTTCTAGGAATCAGGAAAGATTTTCCATTTACCATTTTTTTTTCAGACAAAGAAATGTTGCTGGAAGCTAACAAGAGTTACCTCTGACATACAGCATTTACAGCAAATTTAAAGCATGAATGTTCATAAAGTAACATCCTCCCTTAAGGTGTTCCTAATACAATGGGTTGTGAAGGTTTTTCCAATGGAAATGTAAGGTCTGATACAAAGCATCTGAAGAAATATTTTCTTTGATATTAGTGTACTTTATCCTTAGCCTTTAATTCCATATGTTGCTGGGTGTGTTTGTTTAGTCTGGAGCTGGATGTAATAGCACTTCACAGACTTGAGAAATTTCTGCAAAATTCAGGCTTCTTCCTTTATCATGAATGGACACATACTTCCTCTTGAAATAACACAAAACTGAGTCATTAAGAGAGACATAATAAGTATTTAGTCACTGAAATGCAGTGATGTGACTTAAAATTTATCCCCACAGATATTTGATCAGCTTCCAGGAAAAAAAATAAAAAGGAAAAATATAACAAAAGTAATATGAAGTTGCAAGTGAAGGAGAAATAAATTCTGGTAGCCTGTTGGTCTCTTGAGATAATCTTTTGACACTTAGATCCACTGCTTGAATATTTTCCAGTATTAGTGTTCTCTATCTCATTATTTTGGCTGTTCTACATATTTTGACAATTTTATTCCCCCTAAATAAAACAAAAAAGAGTCATCAGGTCATGAAATGTTTCTACAATTTAATTTAAAAAATAATATTTACTGTCTGCACAATTTAAATCTGGCCTACCTTACATATGTATCAGGATGCATACTTTTAATTACATGATCACATAGTATTTTTCCCCTCGGGGTTGCAATATTTTCACTTGCAAGATAACTTGTTTGCCAAATCCTTAATTTTTGAATGATTGACTCTGAGACTGGGAAGAGAGTTGCAGCTGAGAAAGAGAAGTTTGTCCTTGTTACCTAAATATCCCAGGATCTGTTTCTCAGATTTCACCTTGTAGCCACGACTTTCTTTCCAGCTCACTTCCAATTTTCCCTTCTAAATCCTCTTCTGATCTGTTCTTCCTTCCTGGTTTCCATCTCTCAGACCATGCTTCTTGCCTAAGTAGTCCCACATTTCCTTTCCAGTTGCCAGTGATCCTACAGGAAACACCTTGCTGCCATAATGTGTCTCTTTCCTTTCCACCTGGCTGCACTAAGATCAAATCAGGGGACTTCCTCCTCCTTTTCCAGAGGGATTCCCTGGCAGATGGCCGCAGGAGCACTGGAGGAGCCAGGGGAGCAAGGCAGAGGTGGGACAAGTTCATTGACTGAATGGTGACACCTGTATGGACTGAAAGCAGCGCGAGCATGCTCAGCAGCCCTGCACTCTTCCAACTGATCCAGTAAAAACTTCCTGCCTACAGGAACAGCCTTTTTTCCAAAGCTTAGCTAGTCTGGGCAAGCTTTGACAGAAGCAGACTTAACTCTGGTAGAAAGGCCACATAAAAGGGATGGGTCACCCAGTGTGACAGTACTCGAGCTTTCTTGGTTTTTTTAAAGAAAAAGTCACCACTTTCTTCAACTGAAGCAGAGTTGATTTTTTTTCCTTATCTGATCTTGTCTGTAGATATAGATATGGATACATTTTCTTCTGCCTGCTCCCTCTATGTTCAACTCCTTATTAGAAGCTTGACGTAATCACAGATGACAATTTAGAATATTCAGATCATAGTTTTGGAGAGCTGTTAGCAAAATGGGATCTTCTGTTGGCATGTGTCAATATTCTTAGCAAATGGTGGCACAGGCAGTCCTGCAATGTCACGCTAAACCCCACCCCACACACAGAGCCATTTGACTCTTAAGTATGGGCCCAAACTCCACCTTTCCTCTCAGTCCACTGTGACAGTGATATATGACAACTCTGTCACATATAGATGAGCTGAAAGAAGCCATGAGGAGACCCTGCTGCTAATTTTAATTTAAGAGTGACTATTTCTAAAACCCAGAGAAGAGGCAATGGGGCAGGCCCAGAGACAATCTCTACCTCCTGACTCAGACTAAACACTAGGGATTTCCTACTAAAACATCCCAAATTCTCAAAAAAAAAAAAATCAGCTTTTGGAGCCTGCAATATTGTGGGAGTACTGTTTGAGCTTTATTTACAATCTCTTTTTCAAAATCTCAAATTTCTTTTCACTATGAATTATAAGCAAATATTTCAGACAGCTTAATTTATGCTATGGTCTCCCAACTGTGAAATGCTCACATAAAGCTCCTTGTCCAAGGCATGGCATGTTCTACTAGACCTTGAAAATTGAAGCTGGGGGATGCAAGAAAATAATAGAAAATTAGTAGAGGTGAGGCATTCATGTGCAGCTGAATGCTGGGTCCACAAGGACCTCCAGCTCTGCAGAAAACCTGTCACAGTCTTGGGTTTTTAGCCTAATTAAAGAGAAGCTGGAGGCTTTGCAAAAGTAATTTCTTTTCTACATACATAGCTATTTCATGAGCCAGACTTATTTCCTCACAGCCAAATTGCATTTCAGAATGTGTCCTAGCTAAATAGAGTGAAATGTATTTCCATTTTTCATGACTGAACCATATTTTAGCTGAGGGGGAGGCAGAAGTTGCAGTACCATTTCCTGAAGTTAACAGCAGACCTGCTATTCATTTCAGCGTCCCAGGATTTAAGAAAAGAGATAACAGACCCTCAAATGGTTTTAAGTTCATTGCAATGTTAATCCAAAATGAAGCATATGCCATTCAGTTAAGATGCACGTTTACACAGCTGAAGATGACAAGTTTAGTTTGACTGAAGACCGGAGGAGAAAACGATGCCTCCTCCTACATGATCTGCCCCCTGAAGAAAACATCTGCCTGCATGTTTAACCAGGAATGTGAACTGCTAATGTAATCTGACCTTTAGACAAAGGAAAGATCACTCCAATGTACAAATAGAGAAGAGGCTAGAATGCAATGTACTGTTGACTGTTTTTTGCATGTGGTGATAAAAACAAAATAAAAATATATAAAGGACTGAAGGACATGATTACTTAGTGAGTCAGGGCTTCCAGGCATCAAGGAGAAAATAAGAGAGCTTAATTTCAGCCTGGCATGATTATTGGAAATTATCTGAAGTGGATCCACTGATGTCTTTGTAGAAATAACAACGTTTATCTGGGCTGTGAAATCTTGTTTCACAACCAAATTTGTGTAAGCTCCAATTTAGTCCAAGGTTCAGCACTTCCTCTAGGCAGTACGCTTTTGAGGGAAGGACTTTTTGTAATGTTCCTTTGAAATCAGAGAGCTTCCTAGGATCTGGTTGATTAAACAATAGTCAGTACAGCATAAATGATGTGGCAGGTGTCACTAGCCTTCTGTCTGTGAAAAGAGCAGGAAATAAAAGAGTTGGAATAGACTGGATACAGCCCTTGTGTTTTGGGTTAAGGAAAGGTATACATTTAGTTATTTTTCTTCTGCTTAGTACCCAAAATCCATTTTGAGGCACTATGAGGCACTTCAGGGATGCACAGTCCCTCTCTTTGCATATTCAAGTAACGGCTATGCACAAACCTGGTGAAAACCACAGGCACAAGTAGAAGACTTGAGTCCTGTGGCTGGCAAGCATGTTTTCCTATAGTGACACAATCCAGCTTTTCTATCATGAGACTCATTGCCTCAGGAATGATTCATAAAATGACGCTCTTTCAGGAGGTTTTCTCAGGTCTCTTCTTTTGAGTAGTGAGCTAGTTCATTATCAATGTGGCATTAGGGAGACTGACTGGAATGATCCAAAACATTTAAAATTTCTGAGGGCACCTGAGGCACTTGGTTTCAGAAAAGTCACTGAAGAAAAGCTACCAGTTCTCTGGAATCTTAGAGGTCTGTTCAAGGCAGCCATCAGCAGCCCAGATCAATAGTCTTGGTAAGTCTGCCAGGGCCCTCCTTGTCTGGTAGGACCAGCGCTTCACATTCAAAATGCTGCTGTAGTATAAACTGTCTGGACATGTTTGGTCTTCTCACAGAGACAAGCTACTCAGTCATCCCATAACTGATGGTTAAGATTTTCTGATCATACTGGATTTATTACTCTTGCATACACCTAGCATGGATTCTTTCATCATCACAATGCACAATCGTTAACTTCCATACCATTAAACTCTGCCTAATTTCTGCTGCAGTGGTCGTCAACTTCTCATTGATATCCTTCTGCATATTGAAAATGCCTCCTCTCTGCCATCCTTCCTCCACAGGAACTGCGACCTCTTACCTTGCTGGTGCAGCAGATGTGGGCAATCTGCCTTATCCCAGGGGGATGGGGAAATGTCCCTGATCCCAGCTGGAACCTTGGAGCAGCACACTCTCATGGGCTGCCTCTACCTCTACAAGAGCAGTGGGTTTCACAGTACCAGACCATATACCCAGCTGCAGAGCTGGGTAGCAACAGCCACTGCAGAAAGGATTTCCTTTGTGTGTGGTTTAGTACTGCTAAAGTCACATCCAGATATGATTTTGAGCAGTCCCTGATGCTTTTATTGCAGTTACAAGCAGCAGACTGTGAAATGAGCTCTGCATTAAGGCTTGCTCCTTTAATTGCCAAGTCCAAACACCTCTTAATTGAGTGTAGAGCTGCTACATTGCTCTCCAAAATCTCCAGAAGGTGATTTGGGATCCTTTGGTCTTCCCCTTCTGAGAAGATGGTTGTTCTTTTTTTGTCATTTTTTTTCAGTGTTTTGCTTGTGCTTGAACATGCTTTGAAGATTATTTACCACAAGAAGAAGGGAAAAGAATAGTCCAAGAGCCGCCTGTGCTGTCTGCCTTACCAGCAGTTTATCTGCTCTAAAGATTACCAGATGCTGTCAGAGCACCCTGGCATTGTAGCAATTGTCTTCATTGTTGGAACAATTTGTAACACAGAAGGGATCAAGTCAGCTTCATGCAGTCACAGGGTTTTTTTATGCTTTCAGCTTGCATTTTCCTTAGAGCATCATTAAACTCTTTTAAGTTAGTAGTACTCTGCTAATTTCATTAATTCTGTCACATATTCAGAAATTGCTATTTTATTTTTTTATTTTTATGATTCAGTTTATGAAAAGAGAAATGCTTTGTGCTCACCAGTGACTTTTGGGACAGGCAGTTTTGTAGAATTTCCACAGTCCCAGCAAATGCTTTGTCTGGGGGTTTAATAGGAGCTGTTAAACTACACAGCAGGTTGTACCTTTTAGCATCTATTACACTCAGTAAACCCAGCACATTTTTCCCATCAGTTACACTCTCTGTGATTATACACTGCTCCAGTCTCACTATAGGTGGGCCAGGCCTCCTCTGAGCAATTTAACAAGTCATTTTCCCGCCAACAGCCAGACATATTAATGCTTTTCAAAACACACACACACACAGACACACACAGACGCACACACACGCTTGCTCATGCTCACACATGCACAGCCCTCAGCTGCTCCCTGTGGTTGCTCCCTGGCATGGGAGCAGGGCTCCACCTTCAAAGCCAGCAGCTGGAGCTGTGACACTTGGCCCAACATCTGTGCCACAAAGGCGGCACACGCCGGAGCTGCTCGCTTTCCAGGCACTGCACGGGAACTCCCCAGGCTCAGACCACAGCTCTGGGCACAGAGAGAGGGCGGCAGTAAAGCCCCAGTGCCCCTGCCACACTGTCTTGGTTTGAAAGGCAGGTGTCTGCTAAGAAAGGCAGGAACCTCTCTCAAAATGGAAAATGTAACCCCCCTCCCTCCAAATTATTATAATTTTGAAAATAAGGGGCTCTCAGGTAAAGATGCCAGAATAGGAATTACAGTTCTTTACTAGAAAAAAATTAAATAGAAATACAGTATTAAAAAAAAACAAACTCAAAACACTGACAGAGTCAGAATACAACCTGATAGCCTGTCAGTCAGGATGTTGGTAGCAGTCTGATTAAATGGTGGCTGCAGTCCTCCTGGAGTGACAGATGTGGTTCTGTTGAAGCAGTGGTTGAAGCAGTAGAAGGGTGCAGTTTTCCTCTGAAGGTCCATGATGACGTGGAAAGGTCTGGTTTCCCTCTGGAATCCAGTGGAAAAAGGCTGCCTTGGTGTTCCAAATCTCAGTTTTTGTCTAGGTAGGAAATGCTTGGCTCCTCCCCCCAGGTGGAACATCACCCAATGGGATGATGTAATTTTATCAGTCATGCAGTGGGACTCAATGGCCCATTAACAGAAGATATCTTCCTGGAGGAAGGCTGGGCTGTGGAAAAGTAAAGAACACTGCCCCACCTGTTTTTTAACAGGTGGCCCATTAGCAGAGGATATCTCCCACTGAGATGAAGATCACTGCCCCACCTGGTTTCAACAGATGGTGATGGAATACATAGTTTTGGTCACATCCTGTATTGCAACCCAAGACACACCAAAGCTGAGCGCCCTGCTGCTGTGTCCATGGGGAGGGCTGATGCACTGGGACACCATGTGAAAGCACATTTTGACCATGGTTTGTCTCTGTTGCTGCTACAGCAGAGTTTGAACGACCCCCAGGTTAGAGCGAGTGAGCAGGGGTGTTGTTTAGGTGTTCCTGCCCTGTCCCACACAACTTGCAGAGAGTTGGAAGGGTGGTTCACCCACTAAGAGCAACTGATCTCTCCAACTGATGACTATGTTGAAGAGGTACACCAGAGATTTTTCAACAAATTACACAGAACAAGAAGCACTAACTGCAGCGAGCATCCCCTCTGATGACATCCCAAAAAATTGAAGAAAAAAGTATTTCTTACTTTATTTGAGCTGTTCTTGGAAGAAAGATAGTTGGCCTGTGCTGAAAGCCCATGCCTATGTCCTGGTCCTGTTTATTTTGCTAGGAAAGGCGTGGTGCTAATTTTTCTATTGATGACACTGGGATAACTAACAGTTTTTTGTCAACTTTCTTGTAAAAACTTTCCTGTCCACCTCAAGTGAGCTTCTGGCTGCCTGCTGCTATATATTAACATAGCTGATAGGAAAATAAATTACTGATTTTAAAAAGCAAGGCATTTCAAGCTTTACTGCACCCACTGATCATTCCCCTTTTAGTGGAATAGATGGCTATGCAATCTTGCAGCTTACTTGCTGCAAGTGAATACTTTTACAGAGAAGTTTTTCTGTTTTAAACCTCAGTGAAATGTAGTGATCACTGCAGAACAGCCTGGCAGGATGTAATGATACAAATTCATGTGAGGATGACACAGGAAGGTCTTTGGAACTGGTGTTCAGCAGGACACCTTGCACTGAGCAGTCATGAACTGTGTAGAATGTTCTTTCTGGAGGGAAAACTGATCTTTTAGAGGCTGGGTTTTCGCAAGGGAATTTTGGCAGTTACACTCTCATGATTCTCCATGCTGGGAACTTTCATCAGCTACAATAAAAATAAGAGTAATTGGCACATGGGATTTCTGTGTCCTGGAAAAAGCACAGAATATGAGGCCTACAAGGCTAATGCTAAGTGCCACTGAAATTTCTCCTTTCATCTCCTGGACACGATAAAGATGCTGAAAGTATTTTCATGTGTGCCTCTGGGCCAAAACCTGCGTGGTGAAGGACCGTCCTGATTTCCCATTAGCTTCAGTGAGATTTGAGGCTGGTTAGCAAAGGGGAATCTTACACTTGTCAAAAAGCACCTAAGGAGCAGAGGAGATCCTTTATGCAAGAACCTGATGAGAGCAAGACGTTTAAAGTGTTTTAGCACACTGAGGTACGATGGGGAATGCATTTGTGAAACAATAGGTCTAGTAAATTGGAGACATCTTTTTGGTTGTTGGGTTTTTTTCTGCTTTTCACCACAGTTTCATTAGTTTCTGTTAAAACATTTAACAGATGTTTAATTGACACAGTCAGAAATAGTTTTCCAATCATGTATCACTTTAATTATCTGACGATCTTTTCAGATCTCTTATGGATATTCCATTTTTTTGAGATAAATTATTTGCTGCATTTCAAGGTTCTCTGCTTGAATTCTGCTTATCTTCTCATAACTTTTCCCATAGGAAAACTTTGTAAGAAAGCTGGGAGGGGAGAGGAGTGTAGAAGATGGGACAGGACTTCATGCTGCTTCATCCACAACGGTCCATTTTTCAGAAGATTTAATTTGAAAGTTGAAGCCTGAGTGCAAGGCTGTCTTTTAATGAACCAGCAGCGTAACTCTGACCTAATAGGAAGTGTTTCATGATACATGATACTTGGGAATTTGTGCCTGTGTGTACATACTCTTCTCAGCTGCATATTCCAGAGCCATATTTGTGAGAGGAGCCTCTGACTATATATCCTTTTCTTTTTTTTTTTTTGTATATATAATATCCAGCTTTAGCAGAGATAGTGCAAACTTTATCAATGATTAAAAAAAAAAGTTTAAGTCAAGGATAAAGTTGTAATCCATGACAGTATAGACAAGATTTTGCCCAAGGTAGAAGGTATTGGATTTTTGTTCTTCAAAATTATGATCTCTCCATCCCTAAAATACTTCAATGAAAGATTAAATGTTCAGCATCTCAGCTTGCAAAAGCCTAAAATACTATAAAACATCATCACAAAGAAAAAGTACCTTTCGAAGATATGTTCTCTGTGTAACATGTTTTCTAATGAGGGTTGATACTGGAAAACATCTGACAATGGGGTTTGTGGAGCACAAAAATGCAACCTTATAGATGACATGCTGTAAGGCATATCACAGGACACCTTTAACAGTCATGTTCTTCTAATTGCATTAATGCTTCTTTCAGTAACATTGTCATGCCTTTAAAACTCTAACCTCTAGGGATAGGTTAAAAAATAAGTCACCAAAAGATATTTGGAGGGATTATTTCCCCTCCCTCTTCTAAAATAATCTAAGCTTTTTTTTTGAAGGTGATGTCACCAATCGCATTCGCAGTTCTGGTCACTGGGGAACCTGCAGATCGACGTTTCTCTGCCACTTTGAGCCAGACAACACTGACCATGCTCTCCTCACCTCCTTAAATGTTTGCCTTGGGTTGTCATCTGTCCCTATCATCAAAATTTCCATTAGAAATGCTATACAGGTCCTCTGTTCACAGATCACCTTTGTCACAGGGCTTGCCCAGTCATTTATGCCTCCATACATTTCTTTTGTGGAAGCATTATTCTAAATGCTTACAATTTATATGAATGATCTTAATGATATTAACAATCTGTAAAACCCAAAGTGCGTATTCAAGTGTCCACTTCATGCTTGGCAACAGCTGAAAGATTTGGGATTCATCATGAGACTGCATGGAATGGCCTGGGATTTTCTATTCTGCCTGGACTGAGAACAGGCACTTAGAAGAGGGATAGTATGATCTACTCCACAACATTGCTCCTGGAGAGGGGAGAAAGCTTCAGAGGCATGACAGAAGTTTATTTTCCATGGCAAGGTGATAGTATCAGCTAAGCTGCATGCTGGTTAAATATGTTTAATCAGCAACAGGTATAAAAAAAATAAAGAAAATTAAACAAGAGGAGGTATAACAATAAAGAAATTAGTCTTTCCAAATTCTTACCACACCTGGAATGTAGCATGTATTTTAGCAGATTATAAAATTTACCCCTTATGACTGTGTTATAGATATACATTAGATCTGCCTTTTTAAGAAAGAGATATTAACAGCCTTGAATAAAATTGGGACAAACAGTGTAAACAGGATGGCATATACAGCGTGATACAGTGTGCAGAGGGCAAAATATGTTTGAAGGTTAGCTTATTAATAAAACATGGCTGGCCTTGATTTAGTTTATAAGAAACTTAAGACATTTATCAACATCTGTCTGAACCCATTTCCAGTTTCTTTGGACTCTGTTTTGGATAAGCTGATTAATAAAAGATGATGCCTTAGGAAGGAAACTTAGATCTTTGCAAGCAATGACAAAAGAAAATTCAGTTCTTAATCTACATATGAAAGGAAACTGGAAAAGTAAACTAGTTTACCACTACATCCCAGGATGCCAATCTCTTATAACATTTCATCTGACTTAGCTTTGGCTGGAGTCTAGAAAAGTAAGAAAGAATTCCAAAAATTAAGTGTGGAATTAATTTACAAGAAAGATCCTAGTGCTCACTTACAGAGACTCTGAAATCTAATCCCATTCCCTTGTGGCTTCCTCCCCTCAGTGTTTTTAACTTTGCAGCTTTCCATGTTTGTTTTTCATTTGTCTCCTTGATCCTTTAGTCTTTCCTTTCCCTTAGGCTAGAATAAAGTTCTAATACTAAACAAGTGCCACACTTTGCTTATTGATAGTTGTTGCCCAATAAAATGTTGCCCTCAGAAGCCAATTAGTGAAATATGTTTCTCGTAATAAGCAGTAATTTGTTTAATTTTCATGCATTCTTGCCTGATAGTCAGCCAAAGGGATGCACATGCATAGTTCCTGCATCTGGGACACAGAGACAGCCTGGCGTAGCTCTATGGTGCTCTCTGCACAGGCCCTTGGCACCACAGGTGTTACCCCTGCTTGGTGTCTAATATTTAGGTATCACTGGCATCCAAGGAACCTCCTCCTAGCTCCACAGGTTCACAGATTTATTCTGTTACATCACTGGTGTTTGGAAATTGGATTTTGCAACCCATCCTCCAACCTCTCTCCCAATCACAACGGGAAAAACCGTCCCTGGAAATAACCTCTGGAGCTATTCTTCTGACCTGCTTCAGCTTCACCAGAGTGCTGCTGCAAGGATTATGCCAATACAGATTCACCACCTTTTCCCTTCAAAAAGGGTGGCTGCAGATGCCTTGCCTTCTGGGAATTATCTCTGGCCTGTGACAACTTTCAGGCAGGAAGCGGAAAGTCTCAGACTGAATATCCAGTTCAGCATTTTAACACATGGGGAGGCAGCCAAACATTCCCTTCTTTAACACTTCATGGCCTGGAATACACTCCCATGAGCACTGGGCGTTTGAACTCACTTCCCAAGGGAGGCTGTGCCAACTAGAAAAACACTGAGGAAAGAGAAATATATTTGGTGGCTCCTCATCCAGCTCTGGAGAACATGCTGAGCTTGTCAGAGACACCAGTAGCTTGAACTAGACAGGCCAGAAAAAACCTAAAACCCATAGGCCTTCTATAATAAAAAGATGCCAACCCAGCGGGAATACTGAACTTTATGAAAGTTGAGAAGGGAGTGACATTTCTCTGTTGTCTGGAGAGAACCCATGAATGTCAGTGAAAGGGAATGTGTCTTACTGCTTCATTCATTCTTTCTGTAAGTCTTGCCTGAAGAGGTGTCCTGTAACAAGACATTTTCCTATCTATTTATCTGAAGTTTTAAACTGAAAATCACACGCAGTTGCAGGACAAATCCAAATTTTCTTGAATGGTCCATTGAGAGATTCAAATTTAGACCCTCTCTCTGTGCCAGCGGAGAACTGAAGACGGATGCATATTTCTGCAGAATGGGAGATCAGCTTTTGAAGGCTCATTTTATAAGGAAGTATCTCTGGATGACATTTCATCCTTGTAAAAAGAAGTTTTTTCCTTGGGGTAGTTTTAAATGATACTGAAAGTTACTTTAGATTAACTTGGATTTACACAGATTAAGCAGACACTGTGGAAAGGGCATGCTGAGCCAGATCCTACACTGGGTTAAATTGGCATGGTGCTCTCAAAGACAAAAGAGTCACAATTAAGACCAGCTGAATATCTGGCCCATTGCATTTAAAGACCATGTCAGAGACCACCTACCTTCTAACAGAGCTTATAAATATGGTTGAAGACATTTAGAGCCTGTTATGCTAGCTGGAAATTCCCTATCTGGTTTCTGCATCAATGAAAACACCAAAACAAAGACACTGAGTCCCCCATCCACTTGTCAGAGTAAGTATTATATATTCCTACCCAAATATATGGAATCATACATATCAAGGATTTGGGGGATTGTCCATATAACTCAGATTCCAACTCACTCAGATTCTGTTAAAAATCTGATTTACTAAGGAACAAATAGGGCAACGTAATTTTTTAAAATGTTGCTGTAATCACTCTTGGAGCACATCACGCCACATGAGCAGATGCTTTGATAGCAAATACCGATAGCACATTCATGTGCCCTTTGTTGCAGTTTTGAATTACAGTCCAAGTCAATTTCTCCACAGTCTGTAGAAGCAGCGGAGTTATAATATTGGCTCTTATTCTACATTCTTACCAGTCAAGATCATTCACTGATTCCTGGATGTGAGGATCAATGGTGGTGGCCATATGGCTTTGGAATGATCTGTTGTCTTTTCCATAATGGCATTGTGTCTCTGAGTTTCCCCAGCAGTGATTAATAGACACAAACATGCGTTATGCACATGTTGATAGATTTAGATGAACTTTGAATTTTCATGGCTTTCTTCTCTCTTCCCCCCTTCCCTCCCTCCTTTTTCTTTTCAGGAGGTGGGGAGATGAAGAGTGATTCTGCACTGAGAAAGTGAGAACCAGGTCTTTAACGAATATTCACCTCTTGAGGACATGGTGTGATTTGATCGGTGAGGCTAGATGACAGATATCCCATCTAAATGTCCAGGAATAATTATGATACTTTCCCCCAGGAAGACTGGCTGTCTAAGGACTACTTGCAACAGACAATCCCATGTTGGAGAACAACCAATGCTTCCAAGTGCCTCTTGCTGCTAATTGTGAAAGGGATGTACAGTGGCAAGCCAATCCCACCCTCTGATCACCAGCAGCTCTAGCAACCAGGAGGTGCCACTCTGAGGAGAGCAGGTTTGCTTCCCCTGCAACAGCTGATGAAGGCCCTTTTCCTGGGGGAAAAGGCCTTTTCTTCTGGGGGACCAGAGAAAGGATAGATAGATAGACTTCCTCCCATGTCCTGGAACAGTCCATAGGAAGATGTAGGGTGAGCCGCTGAAGTCAATATTCCTTGGGTACCCAGCATATACCAATAATGGACTAACAAGTCATGGCCTGTCCACTAGGCTGTTCTTGCCTATTTCCAAACTCAGATTAGAAAAGCTGTTTGGTTAACCCTCTTATTAAAGTACAGAGGTAAAACTGTACAGCACTAGCAGAGTCCAGTGAGGAGTGAGGAAGGGTGAAGCACAAAAAAGGTATCACAGGAATGTGCCTGAAATAAACCATGGCCTGTGTATTGCTGCTACAGGCTCTAGCAATGCCACCTCATCTTGTACAAGAAATTGAGTAGTCTTCCATATAAATTCACAACTGGGGAGCCTGGATCTGGAGTCCCCTCCCATCCTATGCAAAGTTTCTTTTTCCTTCCTACCTTCTGGATTCATTAAAATGGTTGGAATCCACGCAAAAACAAAGCAATCCACAGTTTGTGTTTGAATCCCCTCAAGGGTTACCAGAGTAATAAAAATTACATCTCTACATCTGTCACGAGAAATGTTTGTGGTACAGGTGGTGGGCGGCTGGGAGACAACAGGAGAAGTACCACATGCATTTGCTTTGCTCATTTCTCTTCCCCTCTGGCCCTTCATCTCACCTGCTACAGCTGTTCTTGTGTTTGTAAGTTATGGGACTTCAAGCCTTTCAAAACTCCAGAAAGAAATGGCTTGTTGCCCAAGTACTATGTGGGTTTTGTTTTCATCTTAAAAATATATATATATATATATATATATAAAATCCAAGATGTTCCCAAGAAATTTTGCAAGAAAGCAACTTCTAGAGTGCATCAGATTCAAAGAGTTGTTGATGAAGGATTATATTCAAATAAATGTTATATTGGACATCCTCCGAGGTGTTAAATACTTTGTATGTTTAGAAACGTTTTCACTTTTGATCTTTTATGGTAGTACCCTAACACTGGCAACTCTTTGGGTGGATTGGAAAGTGTTTCTCTTTCAGCACTGAAAAAAAGGAAAAGCATAATAAATTTGTGGAATTATAGAATTATTCCTTTCCAGGTTGGAAATTTTCAATCTTTTTGCAGGTTTCAGGAAACTCTAGAAGTAGCAATAGAAAATGGCATCCACACTTTTTATTGAATTTGTTTTTTTGAGGCTGGTACCACACAGGTATTTCTAATCAGAAAACCTAAAGTGCTATGCATTGAAAAACATTTTGACAGGAGTAAAAAATGAAGCCAGAACATGGCAGCTGCCCAAAACAAGGCAAAGACCTATGAAACTTTTGGACTTTTTGTGACTTATTGAACACAGATGGTCTGTTTGACTTAATAGAATGAAGGGTACAACATTCAACTCACTCATCACCCTCCACACACTCTACTCTCAGTGACAGACTACTCTGGGAGTCAAGGCAGTGTCCATGACAAAGCTGGAAAACTACCTTTGTTCACTTCACAGCCAATGCTGATGTTCTTCCTCCCTATTTATGGATATTGAGCAGGTTGGAACAGAGCAGGGGACCTGACTTTAACACAATTCACAGGAAGAGAGGTGACCCAGATGCTGCCCTGTTGTGCCAAAGGAGAAATTTGCCTGAAGGTATGAGGACAGAGGTGATAGAAATACAGCAAATGAAAACAGAAACCTTTAGACCACAGGATGAAATTAAGGAATACTTGCCTATGAAAGGTTCCCTTTGACCAAATTTGAGCTAGTATCTCAGAAAATTACTGTTTTAACCACTTTAACAGTACATAGAGGTCTATTTTTTCCTTTACTAGTTATAAGTTCTAGTAGATATAACTACAGTGAGTAATGCGTTACAAGTGGGTTCTAAATGCCAATAAAATCTCACACTCTGGGATCAGGCTTGTGCACAGGCTTCTGGATGTCACATGGTGCCAGGGGATGAAAGGACAAAAATAGAACATCTTTTATATTTTGCTCAATTTTTTCTAAGAGACTGTAATATTTTCATGCGGTATGAATTCTGGTAGCTTCATGACCTCTATCCCAGACAGGAAAAATACAAAGCTTTCATATTAAGTTGGAGTTTTTACAGTTTATAGAGAATACATTGAGAACACAAAAGTTTTCTTAGAACAATAACACAAGACTGCAAGATGGAGACCAAAGAGACTAGCTCCAAGGAAACAGAAGAAAAATTTGCAATATTTGGCACTTTCCCTGTGATATAAAGTGCATGTTATTCTCATTTAGCAGAGAGCTGACTTGAACAATAGAAATATTTGTTAATACATTCTGCTCTGCAATGACTGTAAAAGCATTTGCTGCATTTGCTTCTTGGATGCTGTAGCTCTCTCATTTCACACCTTTCTCCAGATTTAATCTCTGCAGTGTTATTTATATGGCAGTATTAGATTCAATTTACAAATTACAGCCTGCTGCAAAATGGAGCTGTTCTTTTCCCTAGAGGTACCAGAAACAGTTACATTAATCTTCTTTTAAAAAATTATTCAGGGGCTTTCAGCATGCTGCCAAGAGCTCCCTCCCAGATTCCTTTGTAGTCCTGTTTTTAATTGTAAGAATATCTGCAGAAAATATAACATGTAAGGCCTGGATCCCAGTGGAACTCCATGCTGGCAGAGGTCCTGCAGTGAGCACCAGATGGGTGGATTTGGGTTTATTTTATCTCTTCCAGCTCAGTTCTTTACATGGACCCTGACCTTGAGAGGTGGTTCACTGCTGGGCCACTGAGAAGGTCCTGGTGGGGCTCTAGTGGAAGGGGTGACTGCAGAGGCACTGCCACCAAAATGTGGGAAAAACCATGGCACCAAGCGCTCCACCCTGGCCATCTTGCACCTGCCTCCTCTTGTGCCAAGGCTGATCAGAAAAGCTTCTTCAGGAGACATTTACACTGACTGCAAGGGGCTTCACACCAACACCTGTACGAGGGATTGTCTGGAGAGCCATGGCAGAGCCCTGCCCATCAGGCAACCTCCCCAGGAACTGGCAGAAGGTGCTGTGGTGCCAGAATTGGGAAGTTTCAAGCTTGGGGAAAACGCTGTTCAGGCCCCAGAGGTCTTCACAGAGACATTCCTGATTCTTCTCTGTCTGCTCCAGCTGTGTCTTGATCTCCATGTCCTAATGACAGCCAACAAATCCTTGGCTTTCCTTAAAGCACTCTGGGCGCTGCTAAGCCACCTGTCTAGGACTGAGAACCTGGTGTGAGCTGGCAGCAAGATGATCTCAGCTGTGATGGCTGGAGCTGAGACAGCCTGTTTGGGTGAGGCAGCATGGTCTGCTGAGCACAAGAGCTTGGATGAGATGAAGTAATGGTCTGTCCTGCTCTTCCTTTCTAAAGCAATTACATTCTTTTGTGTCATCGTTCTTCTGCTGATGCCAGGACTTCAGCAACACAAGCAACAGCCTCATGGGAGCACAGAGATCCTGTGTCCTGGGTCAAGCAGGGTGATCAGGAGAAAAGCACCTGATCAGCTCACTAGGAAGAAAAATGGTGCTTTTAAAAGTGTGTTACAAGAACCTTACAGTTGGCATCCAGCCCTAACATTGTAAGACTGCTCTGTCAAAAATCTTCTCCAGAAGACTTCCTATAGAAGCAGCTCACAGGTGTTTGGGTGGTTTTGCCCAAGCCTGATTCATATAAGCTCTACCTCCTTAGAGTCTTCCCAACCTTAGCTGTAGCAACCAGCTTCTTCTCCCCCATACACTGCATTGGGGAAAGGAAGTTAAACCTCACATAAGACAAGAAATGCCTTCCATAAATTTACATGAGGTATGAAAGGAACTTCTGAGAGTCCATTACTAAATGTTGATGGTTAAACTCCTAGTAATGAGACATTATGAGACAGATGCATTCAATAAGTATCTCTGTTCTGGTGGATCAAAGCTGGAGGAAGTATGAGTATCATATGATGCTGAGGGAATGTTTTCTGATCTAGCAGTAAACAGAGAGAATGCAAGCCTGCTTAGCTCTGTTCAGTTCAGAAAGGCTGGATTAACTGTCCCCAAGATGACGTGAGGAGCAGCTAAGGATCTTGCTTTTTCATTAGGTGGGTAGTGAATGCTATGTATGTAGTATAAGAAAAAAAAAGGTGAGAAGGACGACCCACATAAACCTAAGTTGATTACCCTAGCTTTCATTTGAGAGTGGCAGACAGGAAATGGTGGGTACTGAAGGCAGAGGTAAACATCTCTGCTGAGTTCTATGACTTTAAGGAAGCTGGAGCTCATCAAGTCAACCTGGTTTTATTAACAGAAAAATAATTTCAACAAATTAAAGTCTGACAAATCAGTTGACTGATTAGTTAATAAAATTCCAAGAAACAGCATTTTTAGAAGCAGCATTTTAGCATTTTACCTACCAGACTTCAACACAGATATTTTATGGACAACTATAAATGGGTGGCTACTTTGTGGAAGGCAAACTACCCCTTTCTCCTTTCGACCCAATACAATCATTATTTAAATCACAAATACCACAGAAATTACTGATAATACATTTTTCAGATGATACAGATTTAAAAGCAGTAAAGATGACAGTACTCCTGTGAGTTAAGGTGATCTGGCTCACTTAATAAACTGGGTGTAACCAAATGCAGCCAAACACAAGTTTATATTTAGAAATGATAGTAAACAAACTACATTTACAGGATGGGGCACTACATCACAGGAAGCAGAAATGGGATGTGGAAATTGTTACAAATAATCGATTATCTATGAATTCCTAAAGTGGTTTTGTGGTTAAAAAGGCTAATATGCTAATCAGAAATACAGAGGTGAGGTCTGGGAATGGGAAGGAGATATTCTGTCTGTGTAAGGCAGAATTGGCACCACTGTTGTAGCGACCACTGCAGTGGATAGAGAAGCCAAGGGAGGAATAGTTGAGTCTTTATATAAGACACATTTATTCCATGATTATTTCATGATGGATTACCCCAGAAAAACAGCTTCCAAATGCATTTCCATGAAACAGCAGAAGATCATGAAACTCCTCTGCTGGATCCTCCCTCAAGTCATGTTTTCTGGATTAGGTTCCAGGGGAAAACAGTAGGGGTTGCAGTTTTCTGAGGCGAGTTTCATGTTGGATACCTGCCTGTGTGCTGTGACTTGCTGCCTTGGCTAATAAATTGTGACCTGTGTGGTTATACTGGTCAAATGCTTTCTCAGCCAGAACAATTCCCAGAAAATCAGCGGACCCTTTTCACAGTGCCCATCTGACAAGCACCGGCTAGCACACAGATGGTTTAGATATAAAAAAGAATGCTGCATCAATGCTGGATGTGTGAAATGTTTCAATTATTCCTAAAATATTTTTAACATGTTCCAGATTTATCAGGCAAAATGTTTAGGAAATAATTGTAGTTTATTCTGTTTTTCATTTTAGTATCGTGTATTATAATAAACACATGTTCAAAGTACATTTTAGGTATCACCAAATATTTATAAAGTGTCTATAGGTGGAAATCCCAAGGTCAATACAGTAGCTTCATTTTCCTGTTTGTTTACAGGAAAATCAGTCACTAAAACCTATGGCTTTTTTGGCAGTCAGAATGCTTTTGCACCTGCAGAGATAGTGGATAGCCTATTGGGTTTACTTACAAGTTTGATGAAACCTTCTTTGATTGCAGAAATTCAATTAAATTCATTCTTTTATTGTTGCCTGGAGTAGTAAATAACTTCAAATGCCTTTTCCAAAAAGATACGTGTGTCTGATATTTAGTATCTGATGATTTTACTTGCATTTGCCCATTAAAGACAAAATTGATAAATGTCTATCCCAAATAATGTTAGTTAGGAAATAAAAAGGAAAATGGCATCATGTTCCCTGAGGTATACTCAGGATTTTTGCAGTGAAAACTAATTGATCTGTTGCAAGCTTTGCTACCTGTCTTGAGAAATACTAGTAAGGCTTAGAAACACTGCCTACCAGGGAACCCTTGCCACTGGTTTTAAGACAAAACCAGGCTGCCTTCTGCTGATTTGTCTTGATGTCCCTGGAGATTTCAGGGGAATAAACAGCAACACATTTTCCTAGCCTGGAGTCTGGAAAATATTGCACTTTGCAATTCCCCAGTTACGGTAAGTGAGCTCATTTATTTTGTGGTGGGGCTTTTTGAATTTTATTTATTTTGCTTGTTTGTGTTTTTTTGTTGTTGTTGGTTTTTTTGTTGGTTTTGTTATGTTTTTTAAATATATGATTATATCTAAAATTCCAGCCAAGCAAATCTCTTTGAGACAGGAAAGTCTTGCATTAGCTAAGACACAGCAAGGATTCTGTGCATTTCTGCCAAGACTGACCTGTCAGCTTCCATCCCTTGCCCCGGCTGTCAGACTTGTTTAGACAGGCTTGTTTTCCTTTTCAGCTCAGTGAGTAGTTGTAGCAGCGGTGGCATGAGAAGAGGGACATATGCTGCTCTGGGAGCTGAGCTCTTTGCTGATGCAGATGCCCTTCCAGAGTCAGACTGGCAAAGAAGTAGCTGGTGCCATCCACAGAAATAGCTTCAAACACATCTTTGACCCACAAACCCCACATTCCTACAAAATGCCATCACAGACAAACAGAGTCACATACTGTCCTTTTTCCAATTAAAAATACAAGGCTGTGTGGTTTCAACAGGTAGTAGAGCACTCAAGAAAACACTGTGAAGGATCGAAGTTTGGAGGGTTTCCTTCTTTGTTGATCTCTCCCCTCCCATACACCCCACACTTTAAAAAAAAAAAAAGTTCAATTAAGTCTGTTGCAAGACTAACTCCAATACCAAGCAAATTCTAGACATTCTGGGCAGACTCCCTCCTGCTGCTAGCTAAGTAAATACTGACATTTCTCAAAGAAAAACTAATTCCTCAATTACAGTTTTCATTAAAAACCCATAATTTTACAAATGCTGTTCTGAAGTATCCTTTTGATCTTCTCTACATATTTATTTTATATACTTAATCTGCTGGAAGATCCTTATTGTCCAACTTTCCTCTGCCAGTTCCTTCATACACCCCTTCTGCAGGTTCACTATATCTGCAAGTTAGGAAGTAAGGAGAGCTGGGGACAGCAAATTACATGTAACACTGGGAAGGTGTTTCACCTGAGATTAGAAATAGTCTGTATCTATGAGGATCTGAGAGTATTGTTCACTTTCCATCACTCACACACAGTAATGACAAAAGCTGTAAAATAACATTTCAGAAAAAAGGAGGTCAGTGAAACATAACAGCAACTGCATTTATTTCTCAGTGTTAATAACTCCAGACTCCAGCCCATGAATCCAACAGGTGTGATGCATATTGAGGATGCCTGCATAAAAAATTAGCTACAAATTAGTGCAAAGAAATTCACTATAGTTAGATTTCTTCTTCACCCGTTTATATAATAGTTTATCTTCTAGAATAAAGATAGGCTTTATATATGTACATTATGAAGCAGTGCAATCAATATGGTAAAGAGTGTTTTAGATATAATTCAGGAACTTAAACTCAGAGAAACTTGAAAAGCAGACCTTGCTGATGTTTTTTTTTAATTTCTATTTTCTGCCACCATATAGAGTAAGACAAACTACTGTAGGGCCATGGATTTAATTTCATTTTAAGCAAATCCCATCCTAAATTAGGAAAATCAAGAATTTGGCTACAGAATAATTACAGTTTGAATTGTACAGATCCATTCTATTTGAAAGAAAAGTGGGTTCAAGGGCTTGGATGCTAGTTTGCCCTTGGGAATCCTGTTTCCAGTCTAGCCTCAGCAAAGATTCCCAGTGGGACTGCAGGCATGCCACTGGGAATACGACTAATCTCACAAAGTTACAGCAACCAAAATTCCAGGTGTCTGAGGATGAGTCTGAGTTTTCTCTGCAGTTAAACAGAAAGAGGGTCACCCAGTCAATGCCAGGCTCCTCAGTTTCAGATGGCTTAAGTTAGACATGGGGAATCTGGGATTGAGAGCACTGTAACAGAAGCAGCCAGAGCAATAGCAATGCAGGCATCTCCTGCAGAATAAATCACCTTAAACTCTTCTGCTGAGTATTGCAGCAGACCTACAGCCGGGGAGTTTGAACCAAATTTGGGGTTCTGGATGCATTAGAGAGTGCACACATGCATCATAGATGCACATATAAGTGTGTGTGTGTGTATATATATATATATGTGTGTGTGTGTGTGCGTGTGTGCATGTGTAAGTGCATGTGTATGTATACACACTTGTGTGCAGGGTCTGAAAAAAGGGAACAGCCTAATTATCCTCAATTCAAAGCTGCATCCAAATACCTCAAACAATAGAAACAATTTGTATGAGCAAGCATGAGTTACATGTTTTCTAATTGCAGGCTGGGGCATTTAATACAGCCTTCAGTGTAATGCTTCTAAACACCCATAAGTTTACTAACTGCACCCTGCTGGGACTCACATTAACACTTAGTAAATAGACTATTCAGAAAATGGCATGGCAAGAGTTACACCTCCAAGTAATATTCTATAGAGCTGCATACAAATTGTAACCACATTTTCATAAGTGATAAAATGTTTTATCCTCTTCTGAAAAATAAATGCCATAAAAGCCAAATGCAGTCCAGAATAACAAAGGAAAGGAAGGATATAGCTCGTCGGGATTCAAAAGGTTTTGATTTCACTTTGTCAAGTTGGACACTTATATGGGAAATGGCCGCCTAAATACCTTTTTGGGTCTGGCAAGAAGTTCTCAGCCATGAAGAAAGGACAAGAAAATGGAAGAAAATTCAAAGTTGCTAATATGTGGTGCTACTTGAAGGACTAGTTAAGTGAAACTGGCACCACTAAGAAGTTGGTGAGATTCCTGAGCTTATTCCATCTGCCTTGCTTGCTTAAGTGATGAAAAGCCCTTCTTTTGAGGCCAGTTTTAACTATACCAGCATGGAAAGGGATGTTCCAGGTTCCAGCTTATTTCACTCATGTGGCCCCTTTCACTTGCACAGCTGTGATGGAGAGTTTTGTTCCTCCAGCAAAGCCTTTATCCCTGCTAATGAAAACTAGGGAAAGAAAGAGGGAATGTTAGGGGGGGGAAAAAAAAAAAAAAAGACTGGATTTTCCAAACACAAGGTTTTGAAAAAGAATATCTTCTACTCAGCAAACCACTTTAAAAGAACAGCAGTGATATAAGTAAGAAAATATCGAAAGGGAAAAGTTATGGAAACTCAGGTGCTCCTTCTTTTCCACTCTTCTGTATTTCAAAGGGTTAAAAACCTCAAGTCATATAAACAAAATACCCCAAAACATGGCTTTGATTAAAAAGGAATTTTGAAAAAAAGAAGAAATGCAAGGTTTCTTTGTGCATACATCCCCACTTTCAGTTGCTGCTGTATTAAAGCAAGAGCTGAGAATGATTTTTCAGTTCAATTTTTTCTGTTAGCAAGTATCTGGCCACTTTGAGACAAAACTGAACAAAAAAAAAAGATATGTGGAGCAGAGTCCTCACATTGTGGGAAAGCTGGTCTATGATACCTGTTCTTCCTAACACAACAGGGGCCTTCTGGACTCCAGGTGTCCCTGTTACTATAGGTTATTACTGTTGCATCTTTTTTTCCTAGTAATGCATATGAATTAAATCCAGGGATGCTGTTTACTTTATAAAAACAGTATGACATACTAGAAGAAAAGAAGGGCAGGATAGAGAAGGGAAACAGGAACATCTTTCAAGATAATTTCCTGAAAAAAACAGGAAATTATTGTTTTTCTGGTCTAGAAAAAAAGTACATATTCCTTTAGTCAGAATTATAATAGGTGTATTTGGAAAGAATATGAACACTTACGTTATTGATACATACTTAGACAATTTTATGAATTTGTGAATAATTAGTCTGTCATCTCTCTGCTTCAAAGTTTCTTCCAGCCTCTAAAATCCCTGCCACTGCCCAATATGCTAGTCTGAAAATGTGGGCCAAACTTTTTTTTTTTATGAAGCAGCTCATGTATTTTGGCAAAAACCTGCATTAGTAAATGAAAGCCACACTAGAAGTTAGTAGTTTCTAAAGTATCTTTACTTCTTGTTTAAACCCTTTCCACAACTGCTCCTAGAAACATAGTCATGCTTCTGTTGACAAATAGCAGTAAGGTGGAACAGAAGAACCTGCTCCAGACCAACTCGCAAGTCATAGACAGCCCCTGAAAGCTTTGGATCATGATCCTTGAGTCTGAGCTCAGGACAATTCTTTCATCTTTCCTCCATAACAGCTAGAGACCATACAGCAGGTAAGAGAAGAATAGCCTCACCTTTCTGATAACCCTCTGTTTTGGCCAAAGGCATGATTCCAGTTTCACAGCTGGTGACCCCTCAAATCATGGTGCTCTTCAAAGCTGGCAAAGCAAGGAATGAACATATTGCCATGGGATACGTTTATGTATCATTTTTGCAGCATCTCCGCTGGAGCAAGTTAATGCAGCTGCTTCTTTGGGACTCAGAGAAGGAACTTGCATCTTAGAGCTGCACTGGTGAGAAACAATTCTCAGGCCAGCCCTGCCTTTAATCTGTGGGTGATCGCCAATCACTTCCAGGTGCTGCTCACCAAGTACAGCATGTCCCAAATTTCTCAAGGCTGAGCTGATGTCATTCTCAGACTTTCCACCGTTTGAACAAAGCTGGAAGTTAGCTGTGCTACAGAGAGCTGTGCTTACACATGGGAACAGTCATTTTGTCACCAGCCTCACTATGCTTTGGCATCTGACCTACGCTCCTATTTATGATTCTTCCCATCTTTCATTCTGATTTTACACTACCAACCCCGTGGGAGTCTTTTGCGAAGTATTTTATAGGCAGAGGAGTTTTGGTGTATGGTGCCAATGTGTAAGATAGCATCAGGCATCAGCCTGCCATTGCAGCCTGGTTTTGGGAAATAGTGATGTGCAGCTCCAGGTATTCAGCTACTTCACTTCCAGCTCTGTGAAGGTAACTTCCTCTCCTCAGCCAAAGTGGGGGCCTTCTCCCTACAGACAGTACAGATGGATGCTTTTGAAAGCTCCCAGGAAGCAAGTCCTTTGCCAAAATGGATCTCCTTTCTGTTTATATTTACAATGTTGGAAACTCCAACACCTCAGGGCTTCATTATAAGGGCTTTTGGGTTAAGGGTTAGGAAGAAACAGGAATTTTGCTCTTCAGGGCAGTGTCTAGCTGGTGTGGCTGGGATGGCTTTGCTTTCCTTAAAAACTAAGATTGTGGGAGTCAGAGTGCAGATTTTCCAGCCCTGTTCGACCATCTTCACCAGTGGTTAAGTGGTTACACTTTTAGTCTTTTTAGTGTTTGTAACTTAAAAAAAAACAGGGCCTTGAGCACTGGAATGGGATTGTCCAGCCTGCACAGCTGCTGGCAGGCTCTCCTCCAGGCTGGGGCTGATGTCAACCCACCTTCTTGCAGGATGTGCCAAGCCCTGCTCAAAGGACTCTCACAGGGCCAGGGACTACCTCCACAGTCCTGCCATCTTCTGGGGGATACGAGACTATCTGCGTGGACGTGAAATGTGGCAGCCACATATCTTAAAGCACAGAAAAGGCTCTGGTCCATCTGCTGGTACAACCTTTGGGTGCCTAGCAGCAGGTGAAGGATGGTCCCTCTCAAAAATGTACTACAGTTTAGTAGTGAGAGGACTGTGTCTTCCATGGCAACGTGGCAGTTCAAGTCATGGGCCTTTCATCCAGGTTCAGCAATTTGTAAAAATGCCTTTTGACTCATGTCTAGTACTGACTGTGCAAATGCTCTTTGACAATCTGACAAGGATTACATCAAGCAGGAGAAAGAAATGAAGGGGATGTGAGAGCATAGAAAGCAGTGCAGCCTTCCTTGCGCTGTGACAATTTAACTTGGAGAGAAACAGTGTTTGCAGTTTTCACAAGGAATTAGTCTAATTTATCTGAAGATCTGCTTGTGATTTGTGGGAGATGTTTGTTAAAGCTGATATAAAAGGTAATGCTAGAGTTTAATCCTCAGGGCTTTAGCAAATAACCACTATCTTTTAATAGGAAGTGGGTGACATGTTGGTTGTCAACTCTAATTTCTCCTCTAGACTGAAAGCCTTCTCCATACTTTTTCTATTATCCTATAATTCTAACTTTTACAAGGATACAGGATCTGCCTTGTACATGGGATAAAACCAGAAGGTAGAGCCTTTAACAGAGATTCACCATGTTTCAAGAGAGTATATGGGAAAGCATCAAAGTGGGGGACAAAGTTAGCATTGGAAAGATGCTCTCAGAACACCCATTGCTCCTGTGGTTTGTGCATTATGCTCTTTTCCAAGAGATCTGGATTTGATGTATTGTCCTCTGCTGTCTGGGGCAAGGAAAACTCTGAGTCCTTTGAGAGTGGGGAGGGGTATTAAATAAGGAAAGAAAGGACCTACGGCAAAGATCTAAAAGGAAAAAAAACAGTACACATAAAAAACAACAGAACTGAGAAGATTCAACCCTACAGTACCTAACAATTTTTAAAGGCATGCGTTTGTCCAATGTGTTGTTTATTCATCCAAATTATTTTAATGATGAACAGCTTTAAAATTGGAGTAGAATGCTAATTCATACTTTGTGTGTGGAACAAATGATAGGCAGCTGTGGGCCAGGGAGCCACTGGGAGCTTTCTGGCAACACAGATTGTATATGCTAAAGAATGTAAGTCAGGGTCTCTGGTAGTAACAAGAAAATATATATTACAAATTAAGTAGTTCTTGCTACCACTTAATGAAAGCTATGTGCATGTGACATTGCTTGTTGTCATGCAGTGATCAATTTGATTTAAATTTGGCCTGTACTTAACACTGTGCTGGGGAAGTCTTTCTGTGTTATTCAAATATTTTGAATATAGGATCAGCAGTGGACTATAGTTTTCACCAGTCAGGTGACAGGATGATAGGCTGGTAGATTATTTTGGAGATACCTCGAGAAGCAGGAAAAGTTAAGCATGCTCATTTCACTGTAGTACTGAAATGAAATACTGGATGGATCCACCCAGGTTTAGAGAGTCAACCAAGGGCAGTGCCATCCATTTCAGCTTGCCCAAGAATAGAAGGTTAGTTTTTGCATCTGCTGGTTTTAGCTGGGGTAGAGTTAATTTTCTTCACAGTGGCTGGTAGGGGGCTGTGGTTTGGATTTGTGCTGAACACAGGGTTGATAATATAGAGATGTTTTTGTTATTGCTGAGCAGGGCTTACACCAAGCCAAGGCCTTTTCTGATTTTCATGCTGCCACACTGGGGAGAGGGCTGGGGGGAGCTTGAGAGGAGACACAGCTGGGACAGGTGACCCAAAATGACCAAAGGGACATTTCAGATCATATGACATCATGTTCAGCACATAAAGGTTGGGAAGAAGGGGGGAACACACGGAATGATGATGCTTGTCTTCCCAAGTAACCACTATATGGTCCGTGATGGGGTCCTGCACTCCTGGAGATGGGTGAACACCTGCCTCCCCATGGAAAGCAGTGAATTAATTCCTTGTTTTGCTTTGCTTGCTTGTGTGTGCAGCTTTGGCTTTCTCTATTAAACAGCCTTTATCTCAACCCACAAGTTCTCTAGCTTTTACCTTTCTGATTCTCTCCTCAGTCTCACTGGTGGGAGCGAGTGAGTAGCTGCATGGGGCTTGTCTGCTGGCTGGGGATGAACCACACCAATGCAGATATTTCCACATCTCCATGCACAAGCAAGAGAAGAGGGAGGGGCTTGGTTTAATGACAGCATGGTCTTGAAAGCAGCACATGTGCCACAGTGCCACAAAGGTAAGGGCCAGAGGATCTCTGCTATGGGCTACAGCAACCCACAGTCACAGTTAGTGATGGAGATCTGTACCTCATTTTCTACACCAAGAACCTGTCTACCCCATCTACACAAAAAATAATATTAAAAACAGTACATGTTTTCCAGTAAAATGCAAGTCCAAGTGCATCTTGCATGAGCCTGAACACTGGCACAAAAATGCCACCCACCTCACACTCAGCAGCAGAAAGTCCAGCTCCAGTTCAAATGACACAGGTAAATGCAGGAGCAGACTGTGAGTGACTGTGGGTTCAGACTCTGGTTTTGCACCACGTGTGTAAAAAGAGAACTGTTTGCACAGGCTAGTGTAAAAGTTTGCCAGCTGACTGAGCCAGGTGGGTTGCCTCAGTGGGAAAGGGACTGAATGTGAGGAATGCAAACCAGTATCTAATAAACTAAGTGATGGGCAGGAGGTAGACTTTTAACTGGAAAAAAACATTTTAAATCTTAGTATAACTCTTAATTCTAAAATTCATTCGGGAAACCCTGACAGACACCAAAATAGCCATGGGCTCCCTGGTACTTCTTGTTAGTTATTAAAATAGCTTGGTAGTTTTTTATGGATTGAACTGAGGACTAGTGCCCAATGTCAGTCAAACCCTGATCTGCACAAATGAAACTCAACTCTAAATCCATACCCAAGAACAGGCCAGTGAGGAATACCAGACTACATCTGAATGCATAGGATGGAGCCTGATATAAATATCCCCAAACCTATCTATTAAGTATCACCTTGATTTAGCAACAGCTCCAACTCCTTGCTCAATGGCAAGTGAAAGTTTGACTCTAACCACAAACCTACATAGGTCTTGTAGCCTTGTCCTATCTCCAGCTGTGTTGTGTCTGTGGAGTGATCACTGACTCCCAGACTCAAAATTCCTCTCAGCTAGATGAGACGAATTTTCAGCTGCAATGCTAAAACCTGATCAATAAACCCTTGTAATCCAGGAGAAATGCCCGCAACTGGGCTTGCAGCAAGAACTAGAATTAAGAATGGGGTCTAGGAAAACATGAGGATGGCTTTTGGAGAAGTCTCCTATCCAGGTATGGGACTGACATGATGGGGCCACGTATCTGTGTATTGAAAACAGACAGAGCTCGCCATTCTCTGCTGAAGACAACTGTGCTATCTTGTATAACATGCTTGGATTTTGAGTTGAAGTGTGAAACACACACTGGATCTAATAAGGGTTGCCTAAGTTTACAACCATTGCTATATGTATTTTACTTCATGATTGATGTCAGGGTGATGTACTAAATAATCTTGGTGAGAGTTGTTCATGTTTTCAGGCAAGTAAATTTCAGTTAATTTGGTGCTATGCATATCGCTTGGGCTAGTTGCTAGGAAGTCTCAGAATGAGATTAAGAGTAGACAGTAAAGTAGCCATTTGGCTGCAGGAACTTGCATTCCTGTTTTGTAAAGAAGAGCACCGTGCTGATTGAAACATGCTAATTAAGTGCAAATGTTTCACTTTGACTGGTTGTTAAGTTTTGGTGTGTACAGATACTACTGGATCACATTTACCAAATATTTATTACCGTCGTATATTATTATTTATTATTACTGTTACTGTTATTGTTAAATTTTCTGTGGACTATATTTGCTTTTTCGTAATATAAACTAAAATATACAAACCAAGAGACAAAGAAAGAGGGGGAGAGGAGGTCAAATCCCACAGAAGTGGGAGCTGCTTCCCAGGAGGCCCTGTCCTGACAACGCTGCCAGGATTTGCAGGTGCAGGCCCCTGGAAATAACAGCAGAAAAACAACAGCATAAAAAAAATCGGGAAAACTATGGCCAAAGGGAGTCTGGAAAACACTGCCTCATGAGCTTCGAGAGAAGGTTTGGAGCTGCAGAGCACAGGCTCGGAACATTACAAAGGCTAAGGCAATGGGGTACTTAAGGCACAGTGCAGCACACATGTGAGACAAGCACTGCTCTGTAGCAGGGTGACAAGTCCTGGAGGTTTCTATCCATCTCCCTGAGGGCTCCCCAGCCTTCACAAGGACAGCCTGTCAATAAGGGACATAAACAGCAGTTCCCTGCAGCAGGTGGTGACGGTGCTTGGGATCTGTGATGGGTCAGAAACAGTTCGTTTGTGGAGATGGAGGCTTTTATGGATTGCGCCTGCCTAGCTAAGATGTAGGTGTTCCCAGTCCCAAAAGGCTTCTTCAGCACTTAGCCCTGAGCCTGACAGGCGTCACTGCTCCTGGCCAAAGGAGAGGCTGGATTTGGGCGTCTCAGTCAGACTGGAATCACTCAGTGAGCTATGTCTAGGGATCACTGATGTTTTATTTCCAGGTGTGTCAGGGAGCAAAAAATCGTGGTTTTTTCCTTTTTTTCTTTTTTTTTTCTTTTCCAAGCAGGGTGTGACATGGTATGTTCATGGCTGCTTAGCTAAAAACAACATGAGACCCAACCCTACTTCTTAGGTATTTGTTGTGAAATAGATATGATAACAAGTCAAAATGAAAAGGGAAATGACCTCTTTCCCTCCTCTGAATATGATGTCAGGCACTATTCACCCACACACGCAATTACTGATTTCATGCTATTATTCCATTGTGTTAGAAGGATTCTTTGAAATCTATAACAGATCTTTACCAGTAATTTAAACTAGCTACCAGTCTCCATCCTGGTTACTGCACATCTACTGCCAAGACACTGTTTTGGTAACAGTTAATAATCATCTGTCTGGACTACCTCACCATAAACATTACAGGGTTTCATCACTCATGTTTTATTTAATTCTGCTTGTCATCAAGGTCTATTATTGGAGCCTTACAATTTTGTTCAAGAGAACTGATTTTTACTACTGTTGAAAGCTCCTCTACATACTTTTTACACTTTATTCTCCTGAGCTGGGATCCTTTCCTTTTGGACCTCAGGTTGACATAAGATGTTTATTCAAATAAATTCATTAGATGATTGACAACATATAAGAGTCCCTGGTGGAATATGCTTGAGGTGCCAGGGGGAAAAAGAGGAAAATTCAGGAAGTTAATAAATTACTTGTGCTAAATGTAACCACCTGTCTTTGATTCTATATCCCTTGTTCCCACCCTGAAAAGGTACAAAAGCTACACCTAGCTGAAGAATGCATAAATTGAAATCATCCTTTTCCATGCACATCATCCTCTGCTACTCATTGCCTTTTTTTTTTTTTTTTTTGGTCCTGTTGTTATCTTGTACACTTAGCCTGAAAGGATGCAGCATAAATAAAATAGGTATCTGCCTGGAATAAACAGAAGGGTTAAAATGGTCAATGATTAAAACAGGAATAACGAAGTAATAGTTCTTTCAAACTCTGCTGGTGCACAGCCTCAAGCAGGATTCACATCATGCAAGAATTTCAGGCACTGAAATGAGGAGTAATGGCTCCACCACTCACACACCTTTGCTCTGCTTTTTCTCTGTCCTCTGACTCTACTTTTCCTCTGTTGCCAGGAGGAGAGGCTGTAAGGGAAAGTCTGGCAGAAAGCAGAGAGCATGCAGGCTGTACTCCTGAAGAGCGCCAGAGGACAGGATGAAGGTTTCTATGCCAAGGAATGCATGTTTGTGCACAGCAAACCAGCTACAAACTGAAGGAGTCCAGAAACGGCAGTTACTGGGTTGGAATGAGCCTCCTGCATTCCACCAGCCCCAGAAATCCACGAATTTGATGTGTTTTAACCAGAAATTCCCTTGCAGACTTGAGAATCGTCTCATCATTAAAGCTTGCTCAGAGCTGCTGCTTCTTGAAAAAAAGGGTTAGACAAACCAGAATTTTTCTGATAGAACAAATAAAATCTCTCCTTGTCCTTCAGTGTGCAAGCCAGCAGTGAAATATATTTGAACAAAGCAACAGGCATTTCTTTAAAGTCAACAGCAGATGCTCCAGTGAGTATGTTTTTACATCCGGTCTCTCAGCACACTGACACAGCCAGGCCTGGGCAGATGTGTTTGCACTGTGCTCAGGCACCACCTCGGTTCTCCTCTGCAAGAATAGCCCAAAACCTGAAAAAGTAAGTTCTGCTCAGTGTGAGTGTATAATTAACTCAAGCCCAGTACATTGCTATGCCATGTAGCCAAAACTGATGGGCTTTTGGATTGCTCCAAGAGCAAGTGGAGGAAAAAGAAGCACAACATTCTGCATTTGTTCATGTAGAAATCTCCCACCCTAAGGCTCTTGAATGTGTTTTGCCAACAGAAACAAACAACTTCTCTTTACACCACAGTTCCTCCTGTCTGTCCTGTGGTTTTCCCTTTCCCCATTGTTCCTGAACTTCCTCAGATTCAAACCTGCAAATCTAGGCACAGTGCTTGGAGTAATCGGTGATTATCATCCAGTTACTAGAAGTCTTCTCTATAGGAGAACAGATTTTCTTCTGTCTTCCTTTTATTTGCATTATTAACTTTTGTCTTGGATTTTTTATCTCCAGGCACTGCCTTTAGCCTTCCCTTATTCATAAGCAATCTTTATTTGAAAATATTTTCTCTGTGTTCAGTATGTGTTTATTTCTGAAATTCCTTCACATCTGTCATTTTTGATCTTATTGAGTTGGTCTTGCTGCAGCACCTTTCCTCTCTTTTCCCTCTCTTCTGAAGGACGTGTCCTAGGACTGGACACAGCTGAGTTTTGGCTACATAGAGCGATGAAATTTTGTGCACAAGGTGTAGCCTGGATTTCAAATAATCTGAGAAAACAGACTTGGTGAACATTGCTACCCATAGAAGAGAGCCTGTACCCTTCATCATTTGCCATGGTCTTTTGAAATGATAGTCCTCTCCTCCAGAGAGGGCACAGAAAACTCACCTATGGCAGATTGTGAGCAGGTGTATTTATGGAGAACCCACCAGGCATTCTTCTGCTTGGGCATTCCTAGGGCTGGGAGGCTGATGTGATGTCTGTGACTGCACCCCAGTCATAACGTGGTAAAAAATATTTCACCTCTTCTGCATATCCTGCTCAGCTTGCCCAGCTGAAGGAAGTTCTTCCTTTTGAATACTTGGGGACACCAAGGCAGATTGACAGTTTTGCTGCATATTCTCCTTTTCTCCTGTTTAGAAGGAAGGTTTCCCTCAGGAGGGATGATGACTCAAACTTCCCACAGGAACCAGTACCTCTGCCAGGATTTATTTCTAGTACTTTGCTTAGGGAGCTGGGGAGCCCCGAGGAACATTAAAAGGTGGTTAAGAGGGCAGAAGAGGAGGGAATTTTGGGCTCTAAAGAGCCATTTTCTTCCCTTCAGTGGCTGGACCCAGAGATTTTCAGGGATATGTCCTTCATACCTCTGTGTGTGCTCTTGACATGCTCCTCTCACCATGTTATCCCCCATTCCCACCACCTCCTGCCTTGGAAAGAGGAAGGCAGGAAGAAGCCTGGCATAGGCAAGCACAGGCAGAACAGCTGCAGGAACAGCTGGATCAGATGCCAGAGTATTTTGCACAGTTTTTGCTGGCCATATTCAGCCTTTTGTTGCTGTTTGCTCCAAAGCCCATCTCCCCCTCCTGCTCACAGCTCTTCATCTCAGCTTCATTCCTTTTGGCCCCCAACTCCTGCTGCCTTGCTTCTCCTGTCCTGGCTGAGCCAACCTCTC
Source organism: Cinclus cinclus (assembly GCF_963662255.1). NCBI lineage: Eukaryota > Metazoa > Chordata > Aves > Passeriformes > Cinclidae > Cinclus > Cinclus cinclus. The sequence goes on from NC_085048.1 coordinate 34,496,122, forward strand.
TTGTTCCATTCCCTCCTCTTTCTTCCCTGCTGCTTGCCCTGCCTATTTTGGACATGAGCTCCCTGTCACTCAGAGAGCCACACAGAGCCTGGCACACTGGGGTCCCTTTTCAGGCACTGCTGTAATAACAGCCGCAGAATCACATTGTGCTTATATCTTTACTAGTTTATACAGGAATATACAGTGGTGTTTTACAAGGCTATAAAATATATATCTTAAAGGAAACAAGCACAGGAAAGCAGGAGAAGTGGGGCCAGATCAGCTGATGTAAATAAAGGCTGCATTGAATTAAATAGTGCTGCAACTATTTACAGCAGCTGTAGGACCTGACCTGTGGCCCCTTCCCAAAGCAGGGACTTGCTCCAGCCTCCTGTCTCCCTTATGGCAGAAAGTGAGCCGAGCTCCCTGTGCCCACCCAGTGGAGAGGGATGCTGGCTGGAAGGAGGAGGTGCACCCTTGTTCCAGTCCACCTGGGGGTGAGACACAGCTGTGTGGCAGCTGCAGGTGGTGATGCTGACAGCCAGGCTGTTCTCTTGTGCCTGGTGGTGAGGCAGGGACACATCCTCCTCTGCTCATCGCCTGTGCCTTGCCATGGAGCAGCTGCAGTTCCTCTGGAGCAGTCATCAAACAGTACCATTTTAGGTCTCTAGAAACTACATGTGAGGTGAGATCAAATACAGCTTTGATTTCTGGGTGCTGGAAAGAAAACAGGGGAAATTATTTGGCAAAAGTCAAACTTTGTATTTTGACATTTTACGGTTTGAGGAGAAGATAAATTCAGTTCAGTTTTACCTGAAATGAATAGAAGTTTCCATTCAGCCACTAAAATGGTAAACTTGTGCCTCTGTAGGACTTTTTGTACACAGCATGTGCAGTAGAGCACATTTTATTTTTCCAGGATCTGATTCTTTTCAAAAATAAAAATTCCAACAGCAGTCTTTGAGGAGTGATGGTATCCCACTGAGGCATCAGAATGACATGAATTTTTATCTCTGGCAAACTGTTGTATTGAATACTTACAGAATCCAGTAACACAAATAAAGCAAAAGGACTTACTCTGTAGAACTAAACTAAGAAAATGAATAAAGCTATTTTTTTCCAGGAGTTTTCAGAAGTAAGGGATGTTTTCTCTGGAGGAATGCAGTTCTGTGGACAGTCTGAAGGGCCCATGGGTAGGAGGTGACAGCTTTACCCTCAACCAGACTGTCTCAGTTGCCATGAGTCATTTACAGATGTCACTATCTACAAAATAGTGCTCTACAAAATAACACCTGTATCAAATTTTAATTTTCAAAACTCTAGATTTCAAACAATAGGACCAGCTGGTGTTTCTTCCTATGCTGAAATAAAATACTCAGAGAACTGCAATGATACACTTTAAAATCTGTTTTGTCACATCTCCTCTGGAAAACTATAGATTTCAATGGTTCTTCATGTCTCTAAAAAAAAAAAAAACCCAAACAAAATTTAAAAAAAACCAACAACAACAAACCAAGGTAAAAAACCCAAATCCTTCCAACCAGCTGTAAAGAAAACATGTAAAGCTATCTCAGCACAGCAGTCAGTTTCCTGAGATGTCCACGAAAGTGTGATGAAAGGAGGTCATATGTGGAGCAGCTCTTCCAGCTCCCATCTCCAGCAGTTGCAGTGGCACTCACCTTGGCTGGGGTACAGAGGGCTTGCATCCTCGGGAGCTCCCCAGCAGAGCAGCCATTCACACCTGCACTGCAGGGCTGTAAAGCCCTGCCAAAGCACCACGGCAGGTTTCTGCTCTGGGGACAAACCAGTACTGAATCAGGCCTAGAAGTGTTCAGGTTTGGATTTCCAAGGATCTTTAATTCTGGTTTCCAAGACTGTAAACACACAGTGATTAACAGTCTGGAAGCACTCACCATTTCCCCCGTGGCCTGAGTCTTAATGGCAATCCTGGGGAGGGAGGATGATGGGCTAAATCCCATCTTTTGTTGAAATCCATGAGAAATTACTTGCCAGCGTGCATTGGAAGCGAATGCTGTGCTTTGGCTCCGCTGACGAGCTCTGCCCTTGGCCCTCGCAGAACTGCGCGCATCTGCGGCAGTGCAAAACTGCTTTCAAATGCTGCGAAGCACACCTTTCAAATGAGCTCAATAGGCACATCAGAGAGGGGGAAGGAAGGAAAAATGTGCTAAGATGTGATTGCTTAATAAGAAATCAGCAAGGCCCGTTTGGCACCGCGAACGTTTCTCCCTGCGATTTGGCAGGGCTGCCTACAAGCAGCACAGGTGCAAATGACTTCTCCAGGGACAAAGCACTGCGAAACTGGGCCTCTTTTCCAGCAAAAGACAAGTAGGGAAATAAAACCTCTGGACCAAACCCTGCTCTCATTAACACTCATGAATTCTACTGACTGAAAGCAACACGCTCTCTTAGATCGAGTAAAACAAACTTTAATATTTCATTTTCCTGGTTTGACCAGAAGGTACCAGAGGGTATAGTCTCCTCCATGCTGAAGGAAGAACTAACTTTCCTGGAGTAGTGGAGGAGAGGTTTGTTCACCATCCTGTTACCAGTGCTTTCTACATACCATTTAACTGTTCCAAACATTATTTGTGGTTTACATATTCCCTCCATCTCCATCTTGGCTTGCGTGCATGCTGCTCACTAGGATACATACAATGTGGCCCTGCTGCATCCCACCCCCTCCCTAGAGGTGGAGATGGAGTCAATTTTCCAATATCAGGGGTGTCACTGACATCCAGCAGCTCTGGAGCTTCCTTGACTCCTGTGTTTACGGTGCAGCAAATCCCAGGGCAGAGCTCAATCATGGGCGTTACAGCTGCATGGAGCTTTGTCACTGGTCTCATCAGACAACAGAGAATACATTATAAACAAATACCTCTAGTTGCCTTTTGTTTGCAGGGAATACAGAAAGAAGCCATGAGGAAGCATGTACCATATCGTATCATACCAACAGGCATTTTTCTTAGTTATTGACTAAGAATTAAAAGGAAAATGTGCTAATAGTAGCCAAATCTAAAGAACAGCAGTTTTCACAAAGTCTTGCCACTTCTTTGTTTTGCTTTTTTGCTGGAAAAAGCTGTTAAAGCAATTTGGATAAACTAATGTTTATCTAAATGTTCAAAGTGTGCAGAGGTCTTTGATATCAGAGCAATCCCTTTGTGGCCTGGCTTTTTGACATGCACCCTGCTGGCCTTTACTTTGTATGCTGCAAACACTAGAATATTATACTCAGAGACAGAAGAAGTCAATACATACTTTATTTAAAATAATGTTCCTTGCCCACAAGCTCCTGATAAATATCACAGTCTTCCCCTCCTCTGTTCTTTATGTTTTATGTTGTTTCAGGAATTTACTGTATGCTTATTGAGCTACAAACTTGTCGTTTTCCTTCATTTGATAGATCAAATGTATGGAGCTGTTGTCATTTGATTCAAGCTTCTGTTATGACAGAAATATGAGGTTCTTACATAATTGAAGAAGAAAATTGTAGAAGGTCAAGAAAAAGAAGATATGTTATACATTTTACACAACCTCCACTCTCGTCTCAGCTGTCTTTGCTTCAGAACTTTCAATTTTTCAACAATTTTCTCCAAATTATTCATTTGTTCCCCTCTAATGTCATTCTGCTGTGATGAGCCATTGGGCAATATATAAAAATGCTGCATGTACCCAGCACCAGTGGGTTAAAACTGTACTACAATATGAGCATTATTCTACCAGCTTGATGAACTCATTTACAACTGTGGTACAGGTGATAAAATTACAGAGCTGCAAATCCCTTTGGTCTTCTAAAGTCCTCTAGCTGATGTCATTTTCCACCAGGAATTAATATGTTATTTCTTGCTAGAGAGCTGAGAAGTGCAGGGAAGGTAGATAGATATGATTATTAAATGCACTGTATGCAAGAGGGGAAAAGATGCTGAAGTCAAATATACACAAAAATTAATAGCTTTCCTGATCTGAGCTCATGTTTCTCATGCTCTTTGGATTACAGTAGGGTTACCCTTCTGGTGTCTGCACCCCAGGGATTCACATCTGTGTAAATGTGGTAATAGAAAAAGGCCCTCATGATGAATTCATGAATTGTTCTCATTGACACTAGTTGATACTTTTACTTGGACAAGTCTCCTTTGCAGGTGCACTGACCACACACTAATTGAAAGGATTATTTTCATAACTTTCTGTGCAGTCTGCAAGGCTTTCTGTGAAAAGCATAATTGTTTCAACCAGCTGCTTGGAGTTGTTTTTATTAATTTCTTTAAATCCAACAATGCTGGATCGGCATATTTGAGACTGTGCTCCAAACTGCACATGAGCATAAGTAAAATTAGTGGATGTGGTTCTTGTGTAGGAGTGAAATTTGTTTGCAAGTACAGAATTTCTGTGAGGAGGAAAATTGCTTTTGAAATGTACTTTTTCTCTTAGCCTCTTGTTATTTTTACCCTCATCCCCACAACAAATCTTTAATGTGCAGTATGTCTGCATGGCACCTGTTGGGATTAGCTGGGATCTGAGAAGACGCATACAAGTCCATTTGCACTGCCTGAAACATCTAATCCCGAGTTTATGCTGGTGAAGCTCCAACCGTAAAGGATCCTTCTAGTAGTGTTATTCCCCTTTCCTGAGTGAAAGCCAGTCCATATGAAAGACTGGCCATAATGTCTGGAAACCCTTATGAACTCAGCCCTTAATTCACACAGTAAACAAGCAGTATTAAAAGAAGAGTCCAAGGAACAATTACTTGGATTCCACCTTGGTACCTCCCCGCTCCTTTGCCTGGGGGAAATGCTCAAGGTGTGGAAATTACTCTGAGCAAGCTGAGTAAAACCAGGCTGGGAACAATGCAAAATTTCCCAGAGAGAGAGAGCAAGGATGAGAAGGTCTGTGAAATCAACTCATCCCTCAGCCTCTCTTCTCACCTCAACTCAGCCCTTCAGCGTCTGAAGGACCAGAGTGTTCAGTTTTCATGTGAAAATCCTGAGGCACCAGGAGCAGAACAAGATTTACACAGGAAAGGGGGTTCCAGTCCTACCTACTTCTCCCAAGCCTTTAATGGAGAAATCAAGGTCTCTGCTGTAGCCTGGGTGTCTGTACACCGCCTGCCTGTCCCAGCCCCTCTTGTACCTCCCTTCCCACTCTCTTCCAGATGGGAATCTACAGCCAAGCCCTTCTCTTGTCTCACTCCTTCCTTCTGGCATTTCACACATCCAGCCAGTCAGTGGGGCTCCAAACACCCTCTGAGTGCCATGCTCAGTCTTGATAGTGAGAAAAGCACCCTGAGCCTCTTTCTTCCCCTACATTTTGGGTCTGGCTTGCATGTGTCACATGCCATGTGACTATGGAAATGCAGCACATGCCATGAGACCTTTGATAGTTGAGCATCAGCTTGGAGATAGACCTAAAAACCATCAGCAGGGTGACATCACTGGAGCAAAACCAAGAAAAGGTGCAAAATGGTGCTTTGGTGGCTGGAATATGATTGAGCTTTCTTAATGTAAAACATCCATGTAACTTGTACTCCCACAGCATCACTAATAACACCTTTGCTCGTGTGGGAAAGGTGGTTTTGTTGGACAAACGCTGACTTCCCTCTTACTGCTGCTGTCCGGGACACAAGTAAGCAATCACACATGTTTAAAAACCAGACAACAAGCCTTGCAAAACCAAGAGGCTCTCTCAGAAGTTACTATTAACATGCAAGAAAAAGTAGGGTTTCCCAGTTTTCTTGATTTGGGCTCATCAGGGTGGGATATATTTTTTACTTCTTCTCTGTACCCATTTAAGATAAAAAAAAAAATGGAAAAAAATATGCAGGAATTTAAAAATGAAAAAAATGCAGCAAATATTTCAGGTATTTCCAGGAAAATAGCAAGCATTGGCAATACAGCGGGTCAAAAGAAATGGAATTACCATTTCTAAATATATTTTGACAAGTTCAAACTTTTTTCCATTACAAATCAGGACAAAACTTACATAGTTTAAATTTCATGGTGTTTCATACCAGGAAGAAGCACACCTCTTTTTTCAGACAGTGAAATCAGTGTTTTGATAATATTCTCATGTAATTAAGTAAAGCTTGTACCGGTGTAGCAGAAGAGTTAACTGGGATAAAATAGCTAATGGTCAAAGGAGACAGAGAAGTTTCAGTCTCCCAGAGAAGTTTCATCCAATACTTAAGCAGATGTCAGGGCAGCACCTCTACAGTTGTTTTGTCTCTTGTTTGAGTAGAGGATGAGCTTCTATGCCATCCTATGTCCCACCTGCCACATCCCCATCTTTCCTCCCTGGCCTGCTTAGATGCTGCTCCTTCTCCTGACCTGCATGGAAAACTCTCCCAACCCAGTGCTGCAGCTGTGCCTCCCTCAGTCCTGGCACTCATAGGGGACTAAGGACATGGCAAACAATCACTTAGGGATTTGGGGCCATCGTGTTAGGAGGGTAACATTCCATTTTGCTGCAGAGCTGGTCAGAGCAAAGGGCTCTCGTGTGGACCTACAGCCCAGGATTTGATATATGCCAGTCAGGCTTATGACTGCTGCCTCTGATACCATTCTCAAGGCACAGATGAGTCTGGTCAGGGGTCCCAGCTACCTTCCTTTGGCCCTGGTACTTCAACAGAGTCAGCATTTCTTCAGGCCACGAACAGCAAACCCTCCCTAAAACCTTTCACTGCGTTCCCACCTTCTGCTGCTGCTCACTTCCCAGTGCTAGCAGTGAATTGATCTCTGAGGAGCCCAGGTTGCAGCCTGTCTCAGAGCAGGCAAAGGTTTTCTTTGGCAAGAAACAAAAAAGCTTTCTGCACGGGGCCCCGCGTGGCTCAGCGTGGCCAAGGGCTGCATTGTCCTGCAGTGCAGCTGAGGAACATCTCTTCTGTCTAAACAGGTTTGTAAATCAAATACTGCTTTATTCATGTTTGCTCTCACTGTAGCTGTATAATTCCTGATAATCATACTCAGCTCCAAAGTTTGGTCCTAAACTTCCCAGAAAAGCTATGTACTGCATTGTAAAAAATGCAGTGTATGTTTTTCTACTGGATAAGGTAAAGATAAAGCAGGATCTTTTCAGTAAAAAGCAGAGTCTTGTTGGTAAAAAGCTGGATCACAGCTTTCCAAACACCTCCAAGATAGAAAGGGCCCTGTAACATGACTTTCTGATAACACTGTCATGGGTCATATTTAGGAAATGGCAGGGGATGATGATGATTCTCCTGTTACAAGGCCATCCTGGTACAGAATAAGCTCCCAAGCAAGACCTGCAAGGCCATTCTCCAAAGGATCCTCACTAAAGGGCCTCTCACATCTTGCCAGGATGGTTCTGCCTGTGGCCAGAAATCCAACTGGGTCATGCAGGATGTGCCCCTTGCTAGTGATCCATGCACAACATCTGTGTGAAACTGCTCATATACACAAGGGGCCTTCCCACAGCTATCAGGTTTTGTGCCACAGGGTCTTACCTGAAGATTAGCATTTAAATCTTTTTTTTTTTTCATAAAACCATTTATAACAAACAAAGCATGCTTTACTTGCCCTTAAAGGAATCACTAAAGCCACATTACTGTTACAGTTTTCCCTAAATAAAAATAAATTTTCTATCTTGCCTGGTATTACTAGTAAACAAGGCTGGCTAACGAGTTCTTTCCTGATAGGAGACAGCTTTCCTTGTTAAACAGCCACTAAAAAACCTCCTATCTAGACCACAGCTGCATCTGCTTCAGCACGGGGTTCTTTTCATCTGTGATCCAAACCCTGTGTTCCTCGGCGAGACGAGACTCTCTCTGCTTTTGGGTGGCACTTTTCTGGACTAGGAACTGATTTGCCCACATGTTTGTCAAAGGCTGATCCTCAGCAGGTGGCATTTGTTTGAAACCGGACATGGCAGGTGGTTTCAGCCTAGAAACACATTTTTGCACAGATTCCAATTAAGTGTTTATAAGCTATTGGTTATATAAAACTGAAATAGGTGATGTTGGCAAGTTTTCTGTACTTTCTCTGTGTGCTAACAACTTGGCTTGACTTTTGTTTGTTGTTGTGAGGCTTTCAAGTGCGTGTCAAATATTAACATCTTAATTTGCAAGGAAATTAGTAGCTGGAAAACTGTAATCCCTTACAAGTATGCACACACACACGTGGACACGTTCGGTCCATTAAAATTACTTATGTTATTACATTGGTAATAAATGCTCAATGTGGAATGGCACGTGCTGAATCACTGAGGTATCTGACAAAGATCTGTCTAAAGGGTTACTCTGGGGCCCCAAATTCCATTTTTCAAAACAAGGACCTATTGAACCTAGTCAATGGGTTTTCTGTGATTCCACCCCCTTCTCATCCTCCAGCAACTTTAATTAAGAGCTTTTGGGCAACTTTAAAAGGTTGCTATGTATTATTTTTAGCTATAGCTGTGAATTGCTATGGAAGACCATGAAAACACAACTACACTGATCTTAATGCCAGCCTCTTCACTGCTGGCAGGCAGGGGACACTCCACTCCAGGTTTATGCAGAGAAGGTCAGGGACCAGACCTGGTACTGCCAAAGCATCTCAGGACAGTGGCAATGGTTTTGGCTGGCAAGAGCCCCAGTCCTGAGGGCATAAGGTGCCAGACTGCAGCCAACAGCTTTCACCAGCTGCGAGGCTGGCAGGAGCAGGTTCAGCTCTTGTGCTGAGCAGGCACAAGAGAGTCTCTTTTCATTTGTTTACTTTACAATCAGGGTTTTTTGTGCTACACGTAAAGGAAGTAAAAGGACTGGTGGGTTTATTGAGGTTTTTTTCCAGGACATATTATGTTATCCATTCCTTTTTTTCATTTTCTCCTGGTATTCTTTGAATGAGGAATGGGGCCATCCCACCAGGACAAAGAGACTTGGCCAGCATGCCAAAACTGCAATTACAGCTAAATGAAAAAAGTAAGAATGAAATGTATTTTATTCATTTCAGCTGTTATGTCTTAATGCAAAGAAATCACTTTGCACAGTTCTGTAACCGACACCAATTTCTAATCTCCAATACTATTAACTTCTAAATCCCTGTTATAAAGAACATTGGCAGAATACCAGAGACTAGTGCAGCTAAATAAACTTAGTTGGACCTGGTGTTTTATTTTCTTATTTCTGAAATGCTGAAAAAAATCATTAAACTTCTTTGTTAATTGCTGATAACATTTTGATTAGTTGGATTTCCTCTTTTGGCTGCAATAGACACATTCCTGGAGCATGAGCATGTTTGCTTTTGGGACAAACAACCAAAAAAAGAAAGAAAGAGAGGCCATTTTTTGAAATGACAAAATGTATTGTTGTAGGATTAGAGATGGGATAGGTCCAGGATTATGCTGTATCGCTAACTCAATTTAAGAGGCCTACGAATTGAAACTAAATATTGAATAGCTGTAGGGAAAGGGCATTGTTAAGGAGTAATATCTGTGTGAAAACTTAATTGTTTCATCTCAGCTGGATTGAAACAGTTTTCTGACAACTCAGAGACTGTCTCACACAAGCTAAAAAACCTTAAAACATTTATTTCTCCCTACCACTTCATTAAAATGGCATTGGAAAACCAATCCAAGTCTCAGATGTGCACAAATAGATATTAACTAAAAGAAACCTTGACAGAAATGTTTCTACAAGTCAGGGACGGGCTTTGAGAAAGGCTCCTTCATTGACATCATCATTCCAAAGGAATCTGCAAAACTGCCTTCTGCTAACCTTGACTTTAGTGATGTCCTAAACCAGTGTAGCATCACTTCTCACTTCTACGCTACAACATTCAATTGGGAGCTGAAACAGAACTGTGCCAAATGGAACAGTGGAAGTAATTACCAGATTTAGATATTCTGGCATCATGGGCAGAATTTCTTAAGCACAGGAAATAAATTATAGCAGAATATCCTTAGACTCAAAAATTATTGGCAGGGAGGAAGGGGAGAACAATGCACCCTTGGTTACATGCTGATGAGCTTTGGCTGATTTGCTGTGTTACCATTTTAGTCTGTGTGTGGCTATTTAGTTTTTTTTTTTTTCCTCAAGAGAGCTGAAGTTCTAACACCATCTAAGTCAGAGCTTGGAGAGCTTTTTTCATTTTGTCTCCAAAGAACAGTTGGGATCACAGAGGACAGAACAAAGGGAAAATATCAAGAAAATATGGGTTGCTCTTACTGGAGCATAGGATCTTCAGTGAATAAGACCTTCTTGTGATATTAAAATAGAATATAAAATCTCCTTCTGTTTCTGACTTTGCAGCCTGGCTGTACCTGTCTCCCGGTGTCTTTTAATAAATTCAGTGTTCATGAAAAACTCTGGACTCTGAAGGTATAGAGAAAAAGATCTGGATTTACCTCACCTAATTTGAGACATTTGCATGACATCCCTTGGCATGGAGTGTGACACCAAAGGCTCTGTCAGTAATCCCTGCAGACAGACTAGCACATCCCTTCCTTTTGTGGTCTGAGTTGCCCTCTGACAGATCATCGATTTAGCAGGCAAGTCTCCTACCAGGCTTATTACTTAGGTCCCAAAGCCAAGACCTTAGAGTGGCTGCAGTGAACATGAGCCCAGGCCATTGGACAGGGCAGACAGACAGAGGAGCACGTGCCAGGGGGCCCAATGGCTGAGTATTTTCACCGTGGCTGTCGAGGCTACCAGCAGGGCTGGCAATGTTGGTCAAACACTGCAGACCCGTGACATGCTCGGAAAGGAGATAAGATTGCATCACCTTTACCAGATGTCACAAATGGATCTCAGATGTATTTCCAGTAGATGGATTTCTAGTGTACGTGCTGGCATCTTAAGCAAAATATGATCCAAAGGAACAGGCTCTGTGTGCCATTATCAATCCACTAAGCCTGTTGTCTTACCAGCTGTGACATCATTAGCTGCACATCCGTCTCTAAACCAAAGGTGGTTTTCTAGCGTAACTCTTATCCTACATCCACCCTGAATAAGCTCTGAATAAAAGACACTTGTTAAAGTTCAGCTGTAGCAGGGGTTGCATCAAGAGATGGCAGATGGGCAGGCCCAAGCCTCTATCACTGAGTATAAAGATATATGGCCTATTGTCTCCTTATGGCTCATGTGATACCCTTGATAAGAAGAATGCAAGTGTCTGGCAGCCATACAGAGTGAAATCTATATCCAAAGAATGCATATAAGTCAACTTCCACCTAAGACTTAAATGATTGGTATAATAGTAGCACTGAGAGAATGTGAAGTTTTCCAGTTCAGTGGACTAAACTGATGGAAGAAGAGCAAGTTGGGATTTATCTGAAAAAAATATTTGAAAGGAGTTTAAATCAACTAGAAATATTTTTTCCTCTGGCATTTTAATAAAAATTAAAAATAAGATTCCAAAAAGATGAAAAGGAGGAAAAGATGGCTCATACTAGTGTATTAGCTTACCAGTTAATTATGATACAAGTAACTACACACTTCCTCCCTCCCTCCCCCCCCCCAACTAGTTCCAACCAACATAAATTTCATGCCCCTGATTGGAAGATTCATGTAGTGGTATGTCTACACCCGTATTCAGCCCCATTGAAACTTTGCAAAAGAAAAGCCGAATCCCACCAAAAAAAATCCCATCTGAGGTTGAGCTGGAAAATATACAAGTCTTTTTTACATTGAGCTAGATGGCATGACAGAAAACAGAAGAATTTAACAAATGATCCCTACTGGCACCATATTCATAGGATGGAAGATCTCTCTCTGTCAGCTACTGCACAGTGCTGGAGCTTCCTGCATCCTCAGGCTCCCTTTGATAAGAAGAGGGAGTCAATGAGAACCAAATCCTGACACAGCAATGGCCTTTGGTCCTTAGAGCAACAAGGCCTTGTGGAGATAATTCAACTTAAGCACAAAAGGAAAGAAGCAGAAGTGGCTTTATGTTCCCTAGTAGAGAGAGTTCTGGGCATGTCTGGGTGATACCTGCAGAATCACTTGTCAGGGTCCCTCTCTACCAAAAGTCATTGTATTCTCCCATTCAGGCATTTGCTTGGCAAGAAACAGTGGGGACCATGCTGTGAACTGTAAAGCAAAGGCTAGATACAGGTTTTGTGGCCTCGTCCCACCCCTGTTCCAGAGCACAAATAGGGAGTTTTTACCCTTTAACAGAGTCACGAGTACTCTAATCCAAGCAACTTCATAATGAACAAGCTCTCATTTAGTGTGAGGCCTTATTCATTGCATGCCTTACTTACAGCATACTGTTAAAACAGCCACAATGTTGCCCTGACTCTGTTTTGGTTTTGGACTAAATACAGTACAGTAAGTCAAACATTATTGGTCACAATGGTAATGCAGAGTGTATATAATGTGCTTTTATTGCTGCAAGGCATAGCTGAAATATTTACACAGAATACATGAAATAACAGCAAGATTCATGCTCTGTTCCTTATTTGTAATGTATTTTATTAAAAAGAATCTGAAGTTCATAAATAAAATAATAATATCACTTATTTCCAGATACTAGTTCCAGCTTGTTGATTTTAATAGACAAGTATAACACTTCAAATGTGGAAACACAGTGGGTAATATTTATATGAAATCTCCAAGAACCATGGTATTTTGCTCATGTGGAATATCATGGCATTTTGCCTGGATCAAGTAACCAGCAGATTAGCACATTAACACTTTTAAGAAGCATGCGTGAAATCCACTCTGAATGTGGTCTTTGACTCCTGGTAGGAATACCTAATGATTTTCAAATTGGCACGTTACTTTATAAAGCAAGTCAAATAAACAGGAATTGCAGAGCAGCTTTGGTTGGGGTGCATGGCATAAGCACACACATGTTATCAACAGAGGATACAGGATCTACTCTACAGCCACGAAAGGATTTGCAGTATCTAAGAGATGATGGATGGCTTTATTGCTCTGTGAGAGTGGGTAAGTGGATATAAACTTCTCTGCTCATTCACGGTCAGTCACCAGCTCGAGGTGACAGAGTAACGACAGACCTCTAAGATTGACCAAAGCCAGTAAAGCCTGCAAAAACCATCACCATTGCCAATTATGGAGGTCCCACTCCAGTCTGCGGCTAGAGGAGCATGTCCACAAGACAGACAGCCATGTCCAGGCCGCTACAGGCTCCATTCCTAACCAGGAACTAAGAAGGAGAATAGCAAGAGGCACAAGGGTTGTCAGTCCTCTGTTACTTGGCCAAGGATGTGTGCCTTCAAAGCTGTACTCCAACACAGACTCTTCACGTGGTTTTGGTCACACTGCCAGTTCCCTGCACTGCTTTACCCACTTCCCATAGAGAAAAAATCCATCCATCCCCTCATGGATGCTGCTGCTGACTGCAGTGGTGTGCTCGTGGTGACAAACAGCTCCACATGTGCAGAGTCCTGGCTGTGTGAAACGCACATGCAAGCTCAGTGGTGCAGTAGCTCTGGGCTCTGGCTAATTTCAACAGCCATACAGAAGGGAAAAAAGCCTTTTATTTCTGGGGTGCTTTCAGTGTGCTGCAGCAACTGAGTTCAGCTTATGCAGGATGACATAGCAGGGAAAACCCAACAAGTCCCCCTCCCACAAAAGAAGCAGCAGAGTCCAGGCTGCATGCCAAGGAATCCTATCACTAACCTTATAAAAAACTCACCAGGGCCACCTCAAAAACAATAGTGAAGTCACGCTTGGCTGCAGTTGGTTATGGTTTGAGAGCAAGACCACTAACAGGTCTCCCAGAATCTACTGTGGCTGGCTCCATTTCCTGCTACCTCAATTCATCACACTTGTTCTCTCCTTCCTGGAGACAACTTTTATAACCCCAGTAATGTACTGACAGACAGTCCCTGCTTTTCTTAAGACTAGATATGGCTGTCGTGGCAATTAAGGCTGTTCTTTGGAGGTGACTACATAGAAGTTAATGGTACAAATCAAGAGATTATTCACAAAGGTTAAGTTTAGGATCTCACCCTTCAGTCTGCTGAGGTCTGATGCTTTTCCTGCTTCTGCACTAAAGAATCAGGAGTAAGAACAAAGTTTCTGGCTCTCCAAATAGAAGGTAAAATATCCTTGCTAGACCATGTACCAAAGATTATAAAAATAACCTGTGGTTTAAACTTTGGTTAAAATAACCTGGCTAAGAAAGTCCAAACATGGATACTTGCAAAATGAAAGAATTTTAGAAAAGGAAATTCTGAGATTTGAAAAAGAGAGGAGAGAATTGTCATCATGGTAAGAGTCAAATCAAACTATCTTTTAAAAGTAAAAAGCAAATAAAAAAACTGCTCTCCCCTCTTCTTTAGTTGCCACTCTGGACACAGAAAGGACTTTTTCTCTGCATTGAAGTAATTTGTTTTAAAAAAAATATAGTGGGAAATATTAAAATATTAATCATTAAGAACTTGGAAGTCTCATTTAGAAAGCAGCTCAGATGTCAGTGAGCATCAATTGCTGTGAACCAACCTCATACTGAGTACACTATTAACATCTTGTCAAAACTCTTGGGTATATAACATCAGCAAAGGAGAAACAGCTCTGAATAAAGCTCCAATGTCAAGACAGGATGAGGTTTCGTGGACTATTAAAAACCCAAACCAACCTCCTCCTACTTAAGCTCACACAAAAGCCCAGATTTTTGGAACATTATGCTGGAGTCAGGCCTTTCCCTCCCCATAGACAGCCGAAGCTATTTTTGAATTTGGGTTAGATTTAGTGACTAGGCTCCAGCCAAAAAATCCGGGGGGGGGGGGGGTGGGGGGGGGGTGGTGGTGTGGAAATCATTGGGAAAAGTCGTAAGACTTTGTCTATTTCAGAAACAAAAGGTTTCCATTTTTTGGGCTGGGTTCACAAGAGGATTTGGGAGCTGACCACTTTCAGATGTGCATGCTGCAGAGGGGTGATTACACGCCTGCGGCTCCCAGCTCTGGCACCACGGGAATGGGGATCAAAGCAATGATTGCCATCCCTGTGCTTTTATATCAGCACCCTCCACAGAGGCAGACAGATCTGTGTGGAAGTGTTTGAGGAGGCAACTTGGAGCAGCACGCTGAATCTGGTTATGCTCGTGCTTTGTTTATATATAACAATAGCAAAGTTGCCTTCACGTGAGGCCTTTCTCAATTAATTTAGAAACTGGCTTCTAAACAAAATATGGCCAATGTTTGGTGTAATAAAAGGTGGGGGGATCCCCACTTCAGAGGCTGGAAAGGACGTAGTTTGATCGCTCCAAAAGTCCTGTATTTTTTAATCCATTCTTCTAGAGCAAAGCAAGTACTTCTGCAGTGTCCTGTGGAGGCTCTAACCTTTTCACTCCCTCCAGAGACTTCTTTTTAAGTTCTTTCATTCAGAAAATGTGGATGTTTGGGCTTTCTCAGTCAAAGAGTAGCAAGTAAGGCAACACCAGGAGGACCTTCACATAGAGCTACCTTTTATCCATACACTTAAAGAGTCTTCACCACACAGCAACGGAGTCTACTGCAGTCATTGCTCAATTTCATCCTCACAAGACCATTTATTAGATAAATATGTTTTCTGCTTTTATCAATGACAGACAGAAGCAGTAGGTGGAGGGAGTGTCATGGCAAAGGTCATGGAGGACAATCCCAGTGGAAGGATGGGGGAATCTGGGTTTTCCAGGACCCACCAGCTCCTAGGACATCTCTCTTCTGTCAGAGAGCCACTGGGGAGGAAATGAGGTCAGCAGCAGTCATGAAGCAAAGATTTGAGCATAGCAAAACCTGGGGCTGACCCTGGAGAGAATAAAGCAGAAAGCAATGTGTTTATTTGAATGCCAAGGTTGTTTAACAGTGCTGCATCTCCACATGCATGGAGGTTCCCTCACTGCTCTTAAAGGGCAGCTTGACTGCAAAATGTGGCTGCAAATTTGGCACTTTGCTCAGAAAGTCTCTGTGTAGAAGTCAGAAGCTGCTAGAGAGCAATACCCATCATGATGGGAAAGTGCTGCTCTTCAGTCACAGGACACTAAATAAATCACTGAAATTGATCAAGAGCTAAAAATCCCTGGTCTTACCTTCTCACATAGCCCTTTGTGCACAAACCACCTTACATTTCCCTCCAACATGCATCTCTTCCCTGACTTCCATCTAACCATGACCATGAAGCCAACACTTTCTGCCTGGTGGGGTCTGTGACCCTCCTCAGCAGCCTTTACTGCCATGCTGCATGCCACAGACAACAGTCAGGGGCAGGCAAGAAAGTCCCCCTGTCTCTGAAAACATTTGTGTGGTTATGGAACTGGGGTATGGAGACCACAGAGTGAGGAGGAAGTCCTTGCCTCCACAAAACTAGGACAGTACATTTAAAAAGACTGATGGAAAAGCGTGTTTTTCCAGTTATGAACTCTGCAAGATAACCTTGAAAACTATTGGGACACAAGAAAGCTTTGGTCCTACAAAGCCTTAAAAAAGTTGGTTACAAACCCAGGAGCCACACACAGGTGACATGAGGCACATGCTTAGAACACCACCGGATCACAACCCCAAGCAGAATGACAGTGAGCACCTTGAGGGCTTCGTCTGCCGTGTTTGTATGAAGTATTTGGGTTTTCCACTGGGAAGCAGAAGGAGAAAAACTGAGGATCCATCAGCTGAGGACATGTAACTACATAGCATGTGTTCTCTAGGGTTGTACAGAGGCAGCTTTTCCAGATTTCTTGTGCTATTTCAACACCTCTGCTCGGCTTCATTTTCCTGCCAAAGTGTAACATTCAAACAAAAGCTCCTTTAAACCCCACAAGCTTAAAATTAGGTCATGCATGTGCCAGAAATAATTTTGAAATATCCTCATTACCTTTCTGCTTCTTCCCAGAGTATTTTACTATTTGTTTGGGACAGAGGGAATGGAGTTGCACTGTTTTTTCCTCCCAACAACATTTAGATAGAAGCTTTAGAGAAGCCATGCATTTGAAAGCCTAATGCCTATTTCACTGTCTAAAATAATATAAATCTTTCAAACAAATCTCTCTCAGCCCAATAGAGATTCCATGGCTGTTTTTTGGGGTTTTTTTTATTTCATCCAGGACAAAGCAGTAGGCACCCTGAAAGCTGCATACATCACGAAAAGCTGTTTTAATGATGCATGTGTCTAATGCATACCTTCCTAGTCAGTCTTCTCTTTGCCTGCTTAGCTCAGGGAGATGAGCTAACTTTTGGGTTGATTCTTGATTACAGTGTTTTGCTGCTTAATTGTTAACTACTTTAACTTCAGATTTACTATATGCAAAAATAAGCAACAATTAACTATTAGGTATTCACAAAAAGATGACAGAGTTAAGGAGTCTTAATTCAATATCCATCTTCAGAGTTTTATAACTGAATCCATGCTTGAATTTAAATACCAAATAATACCAAATAATATTATGCATAGTTTTCAGTCAGTGTAACAAAAACATGATGTTGCAGTCATGCTGTGAGCTCTGTAGCTAGATTTCCTCATTTATATTAACAGCTGTAAACACATTCTAACTCAGCCTTGATTTAAACACAGATTTCCCACACTTTCAAGAATTCACCACATTGTGAAAGCTAAAATTTCAGAACTTTTCTCACGTGCATATTGATTTTGCCCAGGAACAGCCTGCAATGCTACATATGCACTTGCAATGACCCATTTTAGAGATCCTATATTAAAAGGGCCAGTTTTTCATCTTCATTAAAAAGTAAAACCAGCTTTTTGAATGTTTGTGTGTAAACTTGCCCCTGAATGTTCTGAATACAACCTGCAACCTTCTACATAAGGTACTTTCACTTTACTGGGTCAAGGTGATACATGTTCATCCCTTCATTTAAAAATACAGGATGTGAAAAACCTCCTAAGGTCACTTAAATCAGTGAAAAATATTTAATTCAGTCAGAAATTAATTTCAGTGCAAAGTTTTATATCCCTAACTTTTAATAATAGAATGGAGAAGCTGAACTTTTGGAAAAGTGACGCTGGCTGGATAAAGGACTCTTGAGCTGTCTTCTTCAAGAGTATGGTGAGAAGCAAGATCCATTTAAGCAGAAAGTCAGGTGAAGCAAACAAAACCTGATAGGAACATTTTGTAATATTTCTGCCCTGAGAGGGGCAGGAGCATATCATTCTAATGGGTTCCCTTGACACAGATTTGGTCTCTCAGTCTGTGAATGCTGAGCAAAGACAAGCAGCAGTGCAAAGCAATCTTGAGGGCCAGGCTGGTGGGCATCCATTCCTACTGGAGGAAAACTTCCCAGTCCTACAGAGCTGCTATTGCAATTTAGCATCACATCCATCTACTGGGTCTTGCATGGGGAGAGAAAGTAAAGGAGAAGGAGGGGCTCTTGTCTGATACTACAGAGTCCATCAGCCCAATCAGAAGAGCTTTTGGAATCACATTGCTCTACCATGAGCTAGGAATGCTCCTGGAAAAGCTGATCCCATGTCTCCACCAGTAGCTTCAACACTGTTGACCAAATTTCACGCGTACACCTCTCCTCCCAGCAATCAGTGCCTGGAAAACCTGATTTAGAACATCACAGACCATCTGCAACTTTGTCATTATGCATATAGCCCAGGGAAATACATCTCTGGATCAGGAGGGCTGAAGTGCAAGACTGATCTCATGACCCCACTTATCTATAACCAGTGGTGAAGTCTCAGACTCCCATTCGGATCCTGTACTCACACAAAGGTGAACACAACACTGACCAGCCACATCCTGCTAGCTTTGCTCCTCCTAAGCACGAAGGGAAGGCTCAGGGGTCCAAGCTGTAGCTAGGTTAGGCCCAAAGATAACTGCACAACTTAGAATCCAAGCACTTTGGTCTGCTCTGAGGCTGGTTCTCTCAAGATGCTCCCCAGGGTCTTGCTGCATTTCTCACTGTCTCTTCCAAGGAATGAGGGCTGCTGGAGAAGCACACAAAGTGACTCATCTAAAAGTCCAGAAGGTCTCATGGAGAACTCTGGATCCACTCCTTTGTAGACCAGGGCTGGTTAAGCAACCTCCTACTTCAGCGTTTAGGTCTCATGCTAAATACTGTCTCTTGTACCCCCTTCCCTTCAATAATTTGAAGTACACTTGTCCAAAACTTAATTTTTCCCCCTTTGAAGTCACATAAAAACGAGATGTGCCAAGTGCCTAGTCTAGACATTTGCAGTGATGCTAAAATACAGCCTGGATTTTGAAAGGATCCAAAACGAGTTTAGTCAGGCCATCCCACATCATCCTTTGCAAGTTATTTTTACATGTCTGAGATCTCATTCAATTTGCTTGGCTTCTTAGAGGACAATTAAAAACAATACATAGCAGATGGGAGACGTAAGACAAACAGAGGTTAAATGACTTGCCTGAGGCTGGTGGAGTCTAGCGGAATGTGTGACAGGAGTCCTGGGTATTAATTAGTTAATATTTGTACAATGCTAAGAAAATATATAGCCCTATATAAGTATTATTGTAAGGTGGCCCCTGCAGTTTGGAGAAGCAGAGGGCAACAGTGCACAGGCGAGTGCAAAATCCTTTCTTGTTTTGTGGCATTTCGGTCATCATGGGTTCTGGGAGGAACGGAGTATTCCCAGGACATATGAGAGAGGGAATGAGAAAGCCCCGGGAAAGAGATCCCACTCAAGCAGTGTCGTTGTGCACCCCCAGGCTGCTCAATCCACGCATTAAGTCCAGGATCAGCTGTTTGTCCCTTCCATTGAGACCAGTAAATCTGTGAGGTACAAATCAAATTGGGCCACATGGTCAGCTGCCTTCAGCAGAAACCTCGGAACTGAATTTGAGATATTTGGGGGTGTTTACAGCATTAAGAGGTGCAAATCTCTCTGAAGTGCCACGGGACCAACATGCCACACTGCTCTGTGCTCTGCTGAAATCCCAGGAGGAAGGTCAGGCCCATCTGTATTAAAGAACAATCTATGGGAAAGGAGGAAAGGGTCACAGTGTCAGATTTCTCCTTTTTTTTCCCCCACCTCTCTGGGGCATTCATCCTGCTCCCATGACTTCAGATCTGATTTCTTCAGATGCCTTTTTCAGTCCAGCTTCCCTTCACACTATCACACATCCCAGCCTCCTACTCTGAGCCTCCTCCGGATTCCAGTATCAGCCTGAACGAAACATTCATCAGATGTTCTTCAGGACAGTTCTCAATCTCCATTGTTTTTAACATGATTTTGTTATGCAGTTTCAAGAGTGGTGAGAATTTTTGGCCATTTCCATTTTTCCTCTTGGCTAGAATACAAGAATATTAGCTAAGCTATGATGTACTTTCCTTTGCAATTTTAAAATCATTCAGACTTCCCCTGTAGTCTACTAAAATTTTCATCCTATTTTCATCACCTCATATCTTCATTATCTCAACCTGTGATTTCTTTTCCCATCAGTTTAGCTTTAGACTTGACTGAAATGCAAAATTTCCATCTGAAAATTCCAGCATTTGATTTCATCCAAAACAGGATAAATGGCTCAAATTTTAAAAACACCTCCTCAGAAACACTGACATTTGAAGTTCTACATATTTAGGCAAAATTCTTCAGCATTTTTAGTTGCTAAATTTTAAATGTTGACTTTTTGTTTACTTGGCAGGCTTTATCTAGAGTAGAATCAATGTCAGGCTACATTATCTTTCCCTTGCAGATTCTGCTTGCTCTGAGTCAAAATTCATAGGAAAATAAATTTCAGTGTCATGTGGTCTTTACTGCCCCTATGGCATGGTACAGTGGGAAGAGCAGGTAGTGTGCATTGAGAAATATATATGGTACAGCAAGGGACCTGACTCAGAAAGCAGCAAAGAGGTGAGCTTTGTGTCTGCCCCACAGCTCCCACCAAGCTCCAAAAGGATGCTCATTTCTATACTATATGACCTGGTGTGCTAATTGCAGATTACACAATGGGAGATCTGTGTTCCACATCCCATTCTTTTCCCCTAAGTGATGCATCATGCTTTTATCTGATTTTTTTTAAATGAAATGATTTGCATCATTTTAATGAAAAAAAAAATAAATTCGGTCAAGCTAACTTCAAATTAAGCCTTTTCTTTTTGCTACAGAAGATGTCCATTGCTGAGAAGCTGTGTCCTCAATTGTAAAATTATCCTGATAAAAATGTTCCAGAGCCACCAGTACAGCTGGCAGAATCATTATTTTTGCTACTGCTCTAATCTGAGCAACCTGACGCCTCTTTGAATTCTTCCACTTCTTTCTTTACTGCCAAGCCTTCCTCTCCATCAAACCTTTAAACTTTCTTGTCCCTCATGTCACCCACTGCAGCCTTCCTTATGCCAGGCAACCTCCTTGTGACTCCCCAAACCAAACCAACCTACAAAGCCATCCAAACCTCTATTCTTGTCTGAAAAACCTTTATGTTATATAGTGGCAATTAAAGAAAAACAGAAAATTATGCTGTCAAGAGGGTTGACAATGGCTTCAGCCAATATTCTGAAATGGCTTGAGAAAAATAAGAAACAAAACACAAATACATTTTTTACTCAATTCTTACCAATATTTAAAATGTTCAACAGCATTTTTGATTGCCAAAAATTCATGGACCTGTTCTGCAGACTGTTTTAAAAGCATTAAGTATTCGGTTGAGTTTGTGGTTTGAAAACTTTAGGAGCTTTTCTTCATCAGAATTGCGATTTCCAATAAGAAATATAAAAATAATATGACATGCAAGCCAACAAAAACATAAACATAAAAATAAAATCTACAAAATACAGTCCTTTCAGCCAGGTCCGCTCTCCTTTTCCAAATCCCATGTCAAAACTTTGCTTCAACAGCTACAAGAAATTGGCAAATTAACAAATACCAAGGCAAGTCAGGAAGAAGTGCTTCTAAATTACTCTGAAGTATCACATTCTGATCATAATTAACGAACATGGCCAAAAACACACATTGCTGAGACTCTACAAGGTCACCCCCACACCTTCTTTTAATTTATTGCAGTCATATGCTGTGTTTTTGTCGTGTTTGTATCCTTGGGTCCTCTGGATTCCAAAAACACATGGATGATGAAACATCCTTTCTAAGACAGTGGTCTTGCTATGCTTGGCGAGGTCACATCTGACCTGCAATCAAGGAGCATCATGCTTTGATTTCAGGAAGCTCAAGCTTGGAGGCTGCAGTTGGGCTTTGATTCTGTGCTGGGCTGCACACTCCCAAGGAAAGCCAAGTACCCTCAATTCCATTGACTTCAGTGGGAATTAGAGAGCTCAGCTGTATTTAATATTCTACAGGGTCAGGCTCAGAATACTGTATTAGCATTCTCAGTTACCAGTAGGACAAAATTCAGCAGAGCATTTGGATTGAGATTTAACTGTAAACATGTGAACACTCCCCCTGATTTCAATATGACCATTCTCATGCTTAAAGTTAAGCATGTGCCTAAGCTATGTGCTGATTTCAGGCCAAAATCTACTGTTTTCAAGGGCTACACAAGTTCACAATAGGCATACTGCTGCTCTGTAATGCCAGTTGCATAATCTAGTTTTTCCTTTTTCATACAGGCTGTCTTTATAAAATGGACAAGCTACACTGAAGAAGATGGGGCATTCTGGTGAAACCCTGAGTATTTTTCTAAAGTTACTAATCTACTATGATTATTGTTATTATTACAGTTATTCCTATGTGAATGCAGGAAAAGTACCTATCCCAGACTCAGAACTTTTGCTGTTCCTGAAAGAATATAAGCCATACAGCAAAGAATAACAAACTCTCTCTACATGACAGCAAACATCAGTCAAGTGACAGATAAAAATATCCCACCCTCCCTAGAGACCCTCAGTGTCTTGTACATCTGAACCCTTCCAGGGGTACTAAAAAACAGAAGCATCTTACAGTGCACTCTGAATGTCCCAACCTTTCACCACTCCAGGGGACAAGGAAGTCTGTGGGCTTCTGGAGAAGGATGGGCTGGCATCTCTCCTTTTCTGAATTAGGAGAGGGCCTCTCCCTTGAAATGGTGCTGGCCCTCAGGACACAGCATCTTGGCTAGCTCATGTCAAGGGATAGACAGATGTGGCTCTCAAGCAAATTCCTTCAGCTGGACAAGCATCAGGGAATGTGGAGCCTGCTGAGATGGCTCTTCTCCTCTGAAAGCAAAATGCTCCTTCCTCTGGGAGGACACTGAAGCTCAGAAGCCAAATGGCTTCCCAGGAAATCTATTAGGGCACAGGAAAAACGTAACTGTACATTACTCTGCATTTTACTCCAGTAAGACTCTTACTATACCCCACAGACTGGAAGGACACAAAACAAACCAACCCCCCACTCAGAGGCCAGGAGGAAGGGAAGAGCTTTTGGAGCTCATTTTTCACCCAGACCCCTTAAGTGTATGCAGCTCACAGCACTGGAGCCATGTTCTCAGAAGCCATAGGAAGCTGTACAGAGGAAGAAGAAAGCAGAGTATGGTTCTCACTCCTCCACTCTGCAAACTGGGGCCAAGCCAGTACTTGCTGATATGCCTCCAAGCCAGCTCCAGAGGTCTATGGTGAGGCTGCCTCCCCTGGACTTTCTTTCCCCCTGCAGGCAGTCACTCTGGCTTGCTATATTAAACTCTGGCTTCTACATAACTCCACGATCTATGAGCCTTACAATGCAATTGACTGGCTGCTGCAAATGCACCGTAAAGGCAGAACAAGGACACATTTAAGATGGGACAACTGCAAGTGAGCATAAGCCCAGAACCTGCTATTCTCAGTCTGCATCTCTGTTTCTGGACACATTTCACAATTATTTCATCACAAAGTTTTTGGTACATGTGCAGCTACTGGACTGACAAGATAGCTTGTTGGCACATTTTCTTGGGTGAGGCTGATTGGTCAATGTGTCCCACCTTTTGTTTCAAGCTCTTGTAGAAGAATTATAAAACCAAAGCAACAGCATAGCCAAAATCTATAATGTCAAACAAATCTCTCTTGGCATCCTAACAGAGAAATGGCACCCACTCTTAGCGAGGGCCTTGGGCATGAGATGCAGCACTAGCAAGACACAGGGAGAACGAATGACCTGGACTGGTGGGCAAGGCAGAAGTGCTGATATTTGATATTCTCCTCTTCTGTCCACCAATGGCTGTGGTGGCAGGGGCGGCTGGCAGGGGCTCCCAGACAGCAACACAAGAGTGTTCCATTTATCCCACAGAGATGTTTGCTGAGCACCTCCATGTCCCGACTGTATGTGCGCCCAGCGCAGCCGGGGCAGTACGACTGAGAGTGGCTGTACTTGCAGCTGTGCCTGAGAGCCCACTGTCCCAGCTGCCAGGGACCATCACTGGGGTGACAAGACTTACGGCATTCTCCTGTAGTGACAGAAAGGCAGTGCTGGGGAAGGTTCTGGACAGTCAACCCAACGCTGTGGGAATACACAAACAATAAACGGTGCCAGGACTTCTACACTTTGTAAATACGTGCTGGTTGCCTTCATTTTGCTCCAGCACGTCCAAGGGCCTTCAAAAGACTTACATTCTCATTGCTGCTCTTGCACAAGCGCCTGCTGTGGGATTTTCTCCCCGACAGCTGTGGGGCTGCACATGGACCGCTCCAAATGCGGCATCACCGCAGTCCCTCCCCGGGCAGGGCGGGATTCCCGCAGACACCCCCGCTCCGCACACCCATCCCAACCCGCTCCGCACACCCATCCCAGCTCAATCCTCACACCCATCCCATCCCAGCCCTCTCAGTCCCGGCGCGGCCCCTTGTGCTGCCACCTCCTGGGCACCGGGGCGGCGCTCCTGTCCCCGCTCCTGTTCCCATTCCTGCTCCCGCTCCCATTCTCTCTCCCATTCTCGCTCTCGCTCTGTGGGCGACCGCTTGTGGGCGTGGGCGGTGGAGTTGTCGGTGCGCTCCCGTCCCGTCCCGTCCCGTCCCGTCCCGTCCCGTCCCGTCCCGTCCCGTCCCTTCCCTTCCCGTCCCGTCCCGTCCCTTCTCTTCCCGTCCCGTCCCGTCCCGTCCCGTCCCCTCCCGTCCCTTCCCGTCCCGTCCCATCCCATCCCGTCCCGTTCCGAGCCGCCCTGCTGGCAAGCGGGAGCCACCTCTGCCGTGGATGCGGTGCTGACATGAAACAACCCAACAGCGTCCTGCTTTCCAGCCAGTGTTTTTTTGACATTAAGGCGTCCTGGAGGGAAGACCCCAAAGCCCATTAATCACTTCAGGATGTCTGAGACGTGGGCAATAGCACTGCAGAGAATTCAGGCCCTCTGACACTCCAGTGCAGTATCTGAGCATTTAACAATAACAGTCAACACTGCTGATGCCTGTGAAAATACAGATGTAAGCCAGCTGTCTGTCAGGGTGAAAAATGTGTTTGTCTTTTCGTTTTAACGTGTCATTTCCCTCTTGGACATTTGCTGTGTTACTGCCAGGATATCACGTGCTTCCAGCACAAACTCTATCCCAGGAAGGCGAACCATGCCCACATGGAAAGGGGGGGGGGGGGGGGGTGAGGGGGGGAGGAGGGGTATCACTCTGTTGTTTCTGCAATGTTTTTCCTTCATCTGAAGCTGAACAAAACATATCGACCTAATTCCTTAATTTTTATTATTATTATTGAAGTAATTTCCAATACCTGTTTCTAGCTAAAGGTCATCGCAGATTTATCCATAAAAGGATGATATAGGAGGGGTGAAAGAGTGTTTGTGCTGGAAGGTGTCAATATTGAGATTAATAAGAGACAATGGAAGTGCATATATCATGTTCAAAAATTATTAGGCATAAAATATGCTTATGGTGGGATGACTGAAAGAGGGCATATTTGGATCACATATTAGGAAGAAATCATTTACTGAGGGGGAGATGAGACACTGGAGCAAACTGACCAGAAAACCTGTGGATGCCCCACCCTTGGAAGTATTCAAGGCTATGCTGGATTGGGCTCTGAGCAACCTGGTTTAGTGGGAGGTGTCCCTGCCCATGGCAGGGGGGCTGGAATGGGATGATTTTTAAGGCCCCTCCCAACCTAAAATGTTCTAGAATTCTATGAAAACTCATGATTGGCATATTAGAAGAAAAGGATGTTCACCATGAAGGACCAGAAAGGGGACTTCAAGGACATGGATCTCAATATATTCAGAGAACAGACAAGTAAGTTCATATGTAAAGACATGTAAAAAAAAAGAGTTAAGAAAAACCGACTTTTCTGTTTGTATGAGAAATAAATATTACAGGTAGATGCATAAACTACTCCAAAGCACAAAAAGAAGAAGCAATGGTACTAAAATCAAATTGATTACGCCACAAGTTCTTTCTTGTCTTCAAACACTGGAGTACACACATGCAGTGGAAACCAAGCTAGATGGCTAAAGCAAAAAAAATAAGAAGTGTGGCAATAAAAAAAAAAAAAAGAGGAAGACAAAGGCACAAAATGAATATGAGAAGTCATGCTGTAAGAGGAAAATCAAGAAGGTACTGAAGGAAAGCGATTGGAGGGTGATCTTCTGAAGGCCAAAAGTTCTTATGCTTCATCCCTCATTGAAGATAATTACTAAATTGGGTGACTTAAATACAATACAGCAGAAAAAATAGAAAATAAGATTTCTTGCTAGAGTATGGGAAAAAAAAACAAGGGAGTGCTTACATAATTAAGAGCCTTTCAGATCAGCCACATCTCTACTTTAAAATATCTGGCTAAAGTGCTCTCAGAGTGCTACTGGTTGCAAATACGCTGCAAAAACTTGTAAAGTTCAGGTGAGAATCAAGAGGAGAGAGAAGGTTAAGAAACATTCCTGTCTCTATATAGTGAAGCTGGAATCATAGCTGCCTCACACTGGATTGAATTCTCAGAACAGGACCATAACAAATAAAAATAATCCATAAGAATCTAAACGTTAACAGTGCAAGTAACAGCAACATGGGTTTCTCCAGAATACACTGAATCAATATTGAGTAAAAGCAAAAACGGGTGGAACAGTGCCCTCAGATAACAGTTAATCTTTAACTTACTATAAAAATGCTATTCTTCAAGAGTCTGTCTTGAGCTTAATAACATTTGCATATTCTTTAATGATCTGGATGTTGTATATTGAAGATTTGAGTGTGGGAAAAGCTTCAGGACAGAAAGAGCAAACTGGAGAAATTATCTGAGATATAGATAGGATGTTGTTCACTTTGGATTCCTTCCTGTATTTACACCTAGCCAGGAATAACCACCTGGACAAGTAAAGGATGGATGGATTTTCTGGGAATGATCTTGTGCTTCTAGTAGATAATAACCAAGCACAGGTCAGCAACTTGTTGCTGCAAAGGAGACCAAGTCAATAGTGCTCTCCATGACCAGGTCTTTGTCCTCAAGGCAGAGGAACATGACTTTTCTCAGCATGGGCCAGGCTCTGGCTCAAGCAGCACCCGTGGGTTGGGTGTGTGGGGGCCACAGAGCAGTGGGTATGGAGAGACATCTGGTGAGGTCAAAAACCATCCATAAACTCTATAAAGCTTTTGGAATAGGTGTCAGGGAGCCAACTATTGCTGTCTGGCTGGCTCTTTTTTATGTTTTAATGCAGTTCTGTGGTAAGCACTCTGATAGGCACTTTTAGCCAAGAGCTTTTTATCTAGAGAACAATTTAAGTAATGTAGGAGCAAGCAGAGACAATACATCAATGGGAGTGGAGATGTTGTCTGGAGACCTGCAAGTTAAAGCATGGATTTTGGTTTTGTTGTCTAACAGACCTGATTAACAGTGTAAATACATGTAAATATCTTTGACAAGGACAACTATCTCAGGTCTGTTTCAATTCATTTTATTTCAAGAAGGAGGTAACTCCCCATGGAATCCAAATCCTTCGGATCACTTCGGTTCCATGACAACCTGTATGGAGGAAGTTGTGTTGGGGTAGCTGGCTGCTCTGTTTCATTTTTTAGAAGTCAGAAGAAATTATCTTGACATTCCTGAAAGGAAAAAGTTGCCAGAAGTTTCATGAGAGATTTTTCCTTTCAGTGAGAGTGAAATCTTTTTTAACATGCTGCATTGTCACACAAAATGGAAATCTTGAATTTCCAGACATTTCTGCTGGTCAGTTAACTCCTTCTCAAAGCTGCTTGCTCTATTGAAAAGAAAAAATAACTTCAAAGTTTGTAAGATTTACAACCTCCTCAAGGCTTGAGATGTGGGACACAGACATTGCAGCTCACAGCTCCAAACTTACTTGCTTACTCCCTTTAACTTCCACTGACACTTCAGTATCCTGGTGCTACGGTTGCCTTTGGAAATGCTTTTTCTGATTTATTTTGTGTTGCCCATACAATAAAACTACCACAAAGGCAGGTGTGAGACTCTAATTTTCAGAAACAGTAAAGGGAAAGATAAATCTGTGTTCTTGCCCGTTCTGCAGTATTCATGGGACCTAAAGCAGTGTTTCCACTCAGTTTCTATGATTTAATAATCATCAAATTCTCATGAAGAGTCTCTGTGGCCTGAGCCAAGTTTCTCCATTAACCAGTCTGAGACATCTTTGGTCCTGAGATGAAATAAGATCAGATTCATTAAGCCAAACATTACCATAAGGAAGATATATAGATATTTCTTTGTAAAAAAAAAAAGCCTCAAATTCCTTCATCCCAGATAATTTGTTCCTGCTAAATGTCACGTGATACAAATGCCTGCAATTTGTAATGGTTCTGTGAAACAGAGCTTGGGAAGGATCATTAATGTAAAATGGGCTACGTGGCATGGACCAGGACACAAGAGAATGGCATGACAGGAAGTTGTGCTGTTGGTTTCAGCTTCTGATGATACTTCATTAAATGCTAACATGAAATCAACCTAAAAATCTGTAGAATAACACACCTCTTCAAGCAGAACTTTTCCGCAGTGACTTATTTGCTAAACACAAAGAGCCTTGGATTTTCATTGGTCAAGAATATTTTGAGTTTGACTAAGGCATAAAGTAGTAAAACAATAAAAGTTTTTTTTTTTTTCCTTTATCCTTCATATATTTTTCCTTTAACATTAATCACAGGATAGATGAGGTGAAAAATGTAATTCGAAGTTTTATATGGTATTCTTGCTCATTTTTTTCCTTGTAATATATCCAGACAAGTTGCATTTTAATATTCAGGTCATTTGAAAATTTTCTTTTTATCTTTATAGGAAATGGAATAGTCATACTGTGCTTTGCCTTTTACTCATAGATTATTTTTGGCAGTGGTCCTCAGGACAAATCTTTTCTGTTCTGAATCTGCTAAACTGGAGTTCTCTACTGTGTTATAGAGCCATGGTACTTCTTCACCATGGATCTTGTGCTAAGCATCGATCACAAACAGACCAAAAAGACAGTTTAATTATCCAAAAAAGTTAAAAGGGAAAATGTGCCTTATTCTTCCCCAGAAGCATGGGATGTAGTACCAGAAGAAATCAGCTATGAATGTTTTAATTGGTTATTAGATGTAAGAGAATTTCCTGAATATTAATTTATCAACACACAACAGCTATTTCCTGAATTTAAATGCACAAGGGGCAAATATTTATGGATAATACTTTGTTAGTTTCAACCTGACAAGGAGTTGGGATAGACCCTTAAGATAATTTTTTCCCCCTAAACATATATTTTTTTTATTTTAACATATTTTTTTATTCTAAATTATAGTAAAGAGTAGTTTCCAGAGAAGAAATGCCCACATATAGGGCACTTTATGTTTAGTAAAAAGCGTCAAGGTCAACTACCAATAATTTGGGAAGGAAGCTACCTAAAGCTTTTTTTTTAATTACTCCTTTTCTTTTGTACCCACCTATAATGTAAAAATGAATAAAATGATAGAGCATTCAAAATTTCAAGACATCTTTATAGATTTCTTTTTCAGATGCTGCATTAAATAGGCATCCTGTCTTATGTGGGAGAGCAGCCCTGTGAAGTTGCCCCTGCTGTTAGATGACAGAATTCAGGTGCTCCAAAGCCAACTCATACACTTTCTCCACAGGCCTGAAAAGCTGCTCTGTCCTTCGCTGGCCATCTTAAAATGCCCTTTAGACTTTTGAATAGTGGAAAAGGACAAGTTAAAAATGGTGATACTTGCTGCTGTTTCGTGGCAACAACATGTCCAGGGCTTATGTCAGTGTTTGGCAGTAGAGTTGCAAAAGTGCAATTGCTTATCATTGTTTGCAGAGAGAGTAATAAAGAAGATAAGGGGCCCCCATCTCTCCAGGGGACCTCAGTACTCACCCTTCCCACTCCTTAAAGAGAAACAAGTGTCATAGTAGGGAAAACTGAAATCCAGAGCTGTCAACAGCCCTCCTTAGGGTAGGTACAGAGCTGGAGCTCTGCATGAGCAATGCCATTAACTCTCTGTTGCACAGCCCAACAGCTTTCTGCAGGCTTTGTGTTCCAAAGCATTCAGAAGTATTGAGTCAGGGCCAGTCTCAGCAGAATGAATAATTACACAAAATCAGGTCATTTTCAACACTGGCAAAGCTTCCGTAGTGCTTGCTCAAAGACAATGCTTTTGAAGAGTGGAAAAATGGTCTCCCAGCTGTCGCACTGGCAAGGGACTAAATATTTATTGGGTCAGTACTTCTCCAGGTACTGCCTCTAGGAGGTTAACTAAGTCAACTGAGTCTTGGTTTCTTCAGGAGTGCTGACCAGGCTTCATTATATATCCATTAGTAAGAGGTAGAGATGGACAGTGTGGCTGAAAATCCTGCAAGTATCTCCTTGTGCTTCACCTTCCCTACACTAAAAACAGCAGTGATATTTCCCCAAGCATGAATGACTAAATTCACATGAATGGGGTGAAAAGGGCCATTTCAGTCCAGCATGGAGCTATGTTCCTTTCCTTAGGGGAGCAGCTGCGCAGCAGCTCCTCACATTAGCTGCAGCAGCATAGACCTACATTATCAGCCCTCAACCCTGAGCTAGCAGCAGTATCCAAAAGCTCGGTATGGAGCAGGTCCAGGTCCTTCAGCAGTTTTACAGCTTGTGCTGTTTTATAGCTCTGTGCTGCCTCAGGCAGGCTGTTACCTGTACCCAAGCAAGTGAATTTAAAGCCAGCTTAGCATTTGTGGGGGACAGTACCACCCTGTCTTACTGCTTCAGTGTAAACATGACCCTAGGAAAACAACATGTCACGTCTCCCCCACCACCCAGGTGACTTTGGGGCACAGGCCCTGCATAGCCATGCTCCCTCACTGGGATCAGAGTCCACTGTGCTGTGGCAGGAGTGTGCTGGCAGGAGCAGAGGGTGTCACTGTCAGGTTGCAGTCACCCACAGCTTTCCCAAGTAGCAGCATCATTCGATAATGCCAAAGGCTGTAATTTGAACACTGCAAACTTCAGATAAGATTTTGCTAGAAGGGAAACAGCAAAGCAGGAAGAATGACCATCTCTGTACAGATTATGAGAGATAGATTACAGTCAACTGGAAAAAAAAAGTCACAGAGCAACAGAGAGGTGGCTGGAAACCTTGGAAAAAAACCCAATTCAACAGAACATCAGTATTTTGAGAGTCCCAGCCAGGAAGCAGGACACAGATACCATGCAGTAAAGTGCTGCCAGACATGTTGGTTATTGATTTTTCTGAAGATCCCACCTGAACTGAATGTGTGGACTGAATCCCAATGAGAGTCCCAGATGGAGTAGGCAATTGTGGAGGCAATGGACTTAATACTCTTTAGGACTCAGGGGACCAAGATAGGTTTTTACAAGCAGCTAAAACGAAGAAAGAGATCATATGGGAAGGTGCTAGGCTCCTATTGTTTCCGGACACAAGTCCTATAAACCAGGGCAAAAGGGAAGAATTAACTGTGGTTAAAAAAAATTAAAAAAAAATAATAAGAAGAAAAATATTTGAGATATAAAATGTGTCTGCATCAGTTTCTCTGGCTTGCCAAATTGTACAGTTCACAGTGAGAAAACCAGCATCTTTGGGGAGAAGAAGCAACAGAAGTTGCTGTCAAAATCATTGGAGACAAAGAAACTCTGCAACTGCTCTGCAATGTGCTGGGTCCCCACTGCTCCCCACAGCAGGGAACTGAATACTGGCGCCATGTGGGAGTAGGGGAAAAGCTTATTTCTTTTTCCTTTCTCTTTATTTTATGTCTTGTATCCTATGCTACCATTCTAGCATCTGAGTAGTTAAAATTACCTGCAAACTGCTGCCAGGATTTTTAGGATAAGCACATCCAGTCCATCACAGAACTGCATCTGGCATTGGTATGCGTAGTGGGTGCAATTGCTGCGCAAACACCACGTTTATCTATTTTGGCACTCTCATCCATGTCCTGACTGCGTTTAAGCCATAACAACACAGTGTCAGTAACACCAGAGCCCCCTGGCTTTTGCAGCAGGGATGAGCCCAAGAGCCCAGAGAGTGTCTGCTCAGTATAGCCTAAAATTTAGCCTTGACTAATGTCAGTTTAAGTGCCCAGAAAGGTTTGGATTTCAGTGTCTGTCCTCCCTGAAAACCTGGGGGCTTTCAAAGGGGAAATGCATGACTGTTCTCCCTTCTCAGGGTACTGTACCTGTAGAGGAATAACCCCAAGTACCAGTACAGGCTGTGGGTTGACCTGCTGGAGAGCAGCTCTGCTGAGAAGGACCTGGGAGTCTTGGTGGAGGACAAGCTGACCATGACCCAGCAGTGCCCTGCTGCCAGGAGGGCCAGTGGGACCCTGGGGTGCACCAGGAAGAGTGTGGGCAGCAGGCTGAGGGAGGTGATCCTCCCCCTCCACTCAGCCCTGGTGAGGCCACATCTGGAGTGCTGTGCCCAGTTCTGGGGTCTTCAGCACAAGAAAGACAAGGAGCTACTGGAGAGGGTCCAGCAGGGGTCACAAAGATGATTTGGGGTCTGGAGCATCTCTCTCATGAGGAGAGCATGTGGGACCTGTGCCTGTTTGGTCTGGAGAGGAGAAGACTGAGAGGGGATCTCATCGAAATAAGAATACCTCAAAAGCAGGTGCCAAGAGGAAGGTGCCAGACTCTTTTCAGTGCCTGGTGAGAGGGTGAGGAGCAGTGTCCATAATCTAAACCACAAGAAATTCTACCTCAGCACGAGGAAGAACTTCTTTATGTTGAAGTTGGTAGAGCCCTGGAACAGGCTGCCCAGAGAGATTGTGGATCTCCTCTCTGGAGACATTCCTGCATAACCTGTGACCCTGCCTTGGCAGGGGGGTTAGGCTGGATGATCTCCAGAGGTTTATTCCAAATCTAATGTTTCTGTAGTTCTGTGATTCCCTCTGACTGTGAGGAAACCTGAGGGCCACTGGTGGCTCTTTACCCCTTAAAACCATGGCTTGGGCTCTTGGGGGAGATGAAACTCTAAGGAAAAGGCCTTTATGAAGCTGAACAGCTGGTAGGTGGAAGGCCACAGAAAAACTGCATGCCAACATCCCATTCACTGTCAGTAGCTCTCCTGAGCAAGGCAGCTGGACACTGCAGGTTTTGGGAGCAGCACAGGGCTTATGGCTTCTTGGTACTCAGGTGCTCCTGGTGATGTTTCTGCTGCTGACAGTGCAGCATCCCTCGAAGTCACCACCCCTGAGCTGTTGGCTGGATGCCCTGCACCTAAGCAGGACTGCTTCAACTGCTTTTATTTTATGCATCTCCATCCCTCTCCTGCCATCTCTCCTTCCAGGAACAAGCATGGCTTAAAGCCTGCCAAGAGGTTTGCCACCCTGGTAGCTGCTGCTTCTGAAAACATCCCAGGAACTACTAACCCTACCTTACCCTTTCTCTCCCCCATACATCCTCCTCCTCCTCACAGCCAGAAACTGGCCAGAAAAACAGACTCATTTTTTGATGCTGATTCCACAGGCATTCCCACCTGCAGTAGTCGTTCTCCATCATTAGGGCCTGGAATCACAACCCTAGTTCACATGAATACTTTCAAATGTGTAGAACCAAAATAGGAAGAGAGCAACTTGCTAATATATGCAATTAAATATGCTGGTATTTGACTGCCTTCTGCTTAATCCTTTCATTTTCTTCCACAAATGAGATTTGCTGCTGTAGCCCAGATTAGAAAGCAGTAATGACTGAGGAAGGAAGCTCCCACATGCAAAGAGAGGCTTAGCCAGAAAATAAACAAACAAATCGATTAAATAAAACACCATCCCACATTAGATGAAGTTGTACTGCCACCTCAGGTTTGCCATCTGTTTCTACTTTGATTCCAGTGTTTCTTTCAACCATTTTGCCTACTACTTATGAGTTCAGCTGGCAGCTGTTGTTTCTAAACACAGTGGGGCCCCAGGAGAACCACAGTGCCCCATTCTCCTAGTCCCAGATCCTGGGATATCATCTAGGAGAGAAATAGAGAAAGAATGGAGAAGATAGTGAGAGGGTGAAAGAGCAAAAGATGAAAGAGAGATAAAAAGAAATAGAGAAGAAAGAAAAGAGAGGAAAGAAAGAGGGCTCATTCCCACTATCCTACATTCTTCTAATCTCTTTCCTTTTCTTTTTAAAACAACTCTTCAGTTTGGAAGGATATTAAAAATAGAAGAGTGTTAGATTTGGCAATAAATTAATGTCCAGATGAAGGGAAAACAATTACAAATTGGAAACAGATTTATTCACACTCAGTGTATTAATGAAAAAAAAAAAGTTAAACTGGGTATACTGTGTGGAAAAAAATAATGGCCCAGCAGGTCTACTTTTTATTAACAACTCATCAGTAAGCAGGTTGTAATTCATAACAAAGAATTTACCCCAAGGAACACCACAGGACTGTGAGCTTTTTAGTTTCCTAAGAAAATACATATGTTGTTCCACTTGGTTTCCTTTCAATAAAACCCACCAGTTAGCACTTCATTTTCGAGCTGTTCTGACAAATCAGGTGAGTTAGCTTTGTAGAAAAAACAGAAGCCAACTTTTCAGCTGAGAATTTTAGGGAATTTTTTAATATCTTAAATAAATTTCCCAAACGGCAAGGAAGTATGATAAAAGGCTGTGAAATGAGTTTGTTTGGAACAGCTTGAAAGAATTTTTCTTTTAATTTGCTTCATTAATTTTTCCTGAGGAAATATTTAGGGATACATCCCTTACTGCTAAGGTATGTGTTTGAGACAAAAGGAATTTTTATGATTTTTGTTGTGTTTTTATAGTGTCTTGAAACCTGATTAAAGATACTGATGAAAACCTGCCCACTGGTTTGCAGCTATGTGCAAGGCCTGAAGGAGATTGAGGCGCCAAGAAATCGGTTTTGTGGAGATCGCTCTAATACGATGGGTCTCTTACGACACAAAATCCTGTATTATTTCCTTCAGCTGCCCCTATCACCTACATATAGAAAAACCCTCTTGAAGGAAGAAAATAATCAAGAAGGCAAGTAGGAAGCCAGAGAGACTTATATGAAATGAAAAGAAAGAAAAAGGAACCGAGGTGCAAAGTTGGTACGGATTTAACTAAATCACTCCGTTTTAAATTACTACAGTGCAGTGCTGGTCGTGACATGCACCATGTCCAGCCTGGGTTCAGTAGCAGACCTGCCACAAGTGCCAGGGCCCCCCAGTTGCACCAGTGTCTGTTGTACCTGGACAGAATTTTCCATTCAGTCATTTTTCAGAAGCATAAGAGCAGTTTTCCACATATTTTGTCAGCCTTTCTGCATGGCTTGAGAGAGCAGAGTTCTAGTGCAAGGCTCCTGAGATCACTGAGATCTCCAAGAGATCACTGAGAGCTTTCCCATCAACTTACTGGTTCAGATACACTGCTTATCAAACATCACTGAAGCAAAAGGGTCTACCTGCTCTACGATTTCCAAGCATTATATTGAAATATAATTTGGGATGCAGAGGAGGCTGTGCTCCTAGTCATTTATCATTCTTGAGTAGATGAGAGAAGCACTGAAAAAACAAGGACTACTAAGGAACGCAGGACTTACATGGAAAGACTACTTATAGCTAATAGCATATTTACACTGAGTAAATACAACTGAAAATTATAAATCTTCTCCAAAAGGAGAAACAATTGTATTTGGGAGTCAACTGCTTCTCTTGCATCTGCTCTGTCCCTGATGACCATCACTCCCCTGGGTGCAAAATGTCAAAAGGCTCTGTGACATTTGTGTAGATTATAAAGCTCACATCAACAAATGTAGGAAGGTTCACAGGCCCAACTGTAACCTTTTAGAAGGACTGACTCTCCACACAGCCATTTAAAGCAAATTTAAAATGGCAAAGACTGTGCCTGGAGACAATAGTAGAACTTTTCCAAGGCAGTGTTCATAGGTCTTTATGTCTAGACCCACTTTGCAGGATCAAGTTGCAGAGAAAGACCAGCCCATCTTGTCAAAAGCAACCTATTACTGTGACTTTTGGGCTGGAAAAAGGATGTGGACATTGACATTTGCAAAGCACTTCATCTGAGGAATGCTGGTCAGGCAAGTGGTCAATGTTCAGAGACCTCTGCAGTGACATACAAATGGAAACAACCTACTCCCTCTTTCATTTCAATAGAAACAGCCTATGGTATCCTCCATAATTAGAGGCAGTATAAGTGCTTAAGGACACAGCTCATAGCTTGGAAAGTGTAGGCAGCTGAAGCATTTAGGCACATGGAATCACTGCAAGATTAAAATACTTATTGTGTTCATCCACTTTCAGCCAATCTCCAATTTGTAATCTGTCCAGAAAAAAATGAGATCATATATCTGCTACTCAAATTATTTTGCTATCTGCCAAAGAATGCTTCTGGGAAGGGTTAGTCTTCCCAGCAGAAATGTAGGAAATAAGTTGGAAAACATTAATTCATATTAATAAAAAAGGCCTGTGAAGACAACAGCTGTTTGATCCTTAGATAAACTGTAGACAGTTTTCACTATTTAAGTCATCATGAGTGATGTACTGTAGGCTTAGAGAGAAAAAAGGAGCCAAGAAAAAGAGGAGAGAAAAGAAAAAAGTCTGGAGAAAATATTTACTTGCATACTTTTCCTAGGAAAATAGAAATGTAGTTAATGAAACAGACTTGTTTAGATACTCCATAGCACTCCCCGAGGGACCTGCAGGAGATACTTTCCACCTACTCCTAAACTAGCTTCAGTAGTCATGGCTGGGGTTCTGAGGTGAGACCCTCGTGGGCAGGGGCTTTGCAGGCATTTGCAGAAAGCTGTATTTGGGGGATTGATGGTGTCTTTGGTCTGGAGGATGGCAGTCGTGCCAACGTGGCAGCCACTGATGTTTGACAGGGCAGCTGCTCAGCCCGGAATCCAGCTCAGGGGGGAACCCTGCCTGGGGAGTCAGGAGCTGCAGGAAGCTAGTGGGAATGGGGTGTCCACATCCAAACAGAGCTACAGCATGTGAGGGGGAGTCCAAAGCATGAATTAGTTTCAAGTGTCCTGCCATCTGAGAGGGGCTTTTGGTGCCTTTCAAGGTGGGCAGTGCTCTTGGGCAAACTTTCACATCCCTTCCTCTGCTCCCTGTTCCCAGAGGACACTCCTCAATAGTTACAGCCCAGATATAGGTGACTAAATCAATAAGTATACTGGGAAAGAAAACAAAAACTAGCACATGTTTTCTGTTCCAGAGGCAAGCAGAGTTGTGTGCGACATGAGGATGGACATGGCCCCTTGGAACTTTGTCCAGGGAAGGGATCTTTTCCCTGGTGTGGAGTATCCAGAGACGAAAGGGAGGAGACTTTCCTCAGATCACAGCTGGGAAAGAAGGTGGCCCAATGCTGTGGTTTTCTCCAGCCTAAACTCCATATGGACTACCTGGGTAGCAGGAAAGCTTGCTCACTCCCAGTCCTAACCTCCGTTTCTGCTGGTGAAATCAGTCTGGGTAATCTCTTTGTGTTTTTTCTTTGTTTTTTGGGTTTTTTTTAACCTGATTGCTCTGGCTACCGCATTAGCTGGATGTGTCATACATCCTAAGTTTATATCAAATGCATAAATTCCAGCTTCGGGGGTGTTTTTTTCCCATAATTAATATTTATTCCCCAAGGTCCCTGTCCAACTCCCTTTCCTGAGTGCTTGGTAGATGCCAAGGTTCACTGCAGATGCTCACACATGGGTGGACCAGGTGACATGAGGAAGCCTTTGGGAGGCCTGTTGATAAGTGTTTGTCAGTGGAACAGACAGCTCACTGTGGCTCCCATTTACAAGCTTCTTAAACTAGCTTCTAAACTAGCTTTTAACAAAGAAAATGTGTCAAAGTACCAATAAAACTGCTCTAATAAGCCCTCCATAGCAAACTCCTAATTGAAGCTCATAAAGAGAGCTCTAAACAGTATTTAAAGTGCAAAGAAAACATATTGGTCCTCAATGCAAACAAGTAGATGTGGTGCTGATGCTTTTTATTTGACCAACATGAAAGCTGCTGAACACAAAAATGTAGGTGTGGGATGTGTGTGGTTAGAAAGCCTATTATTGGACTTACAGGCAGGTTTAAAACCTCTCCTTCGACAATCAGGCAGTTCAGCTCCAGTGCATTCAACCTGCCCAGAAACTTGTACAAATGCTTATTGCACTTGTACCCTTCCCCACACACATGGAAGTACCTGCAAATGCAGGACAGAGCATGCACGCATTTCATTGACTACTTACTGATTTACTTTTGCATTTCAACTACTGCAAATTATGCTTCTCCTCTTGGTGCTCTTGTGCCTCAGTTTAGGCTCTCAACATCACCACAGAAATGGGAATTACTCTGCATCCCACTGAGATCATGCAGTGACTGTGACTCCTGCAGAAAGCATCTGGAGGGCTTCTGAGAGTCCACTTTGAGAGCTCCCCCATGATCAACAATGGTAAGCCTCCTGCAAATCTATACGTTTCTCTGTGTCCTAAGGGAAAACAAGTGCACAGAAATGTTAAAGGGGAGGGAGAAAATAAGGAAAATATGTTTGGAAATGGTGTAGCTTGGGATAGAACATAGCATTCATGGCAACCCATCTTGCCTCACTGCAACTCCTCCCCCATGATGAAGCAAAATTACAATACATTTTCCTCCTAGTTATACATCTGTCTATGAGCTCTACAGAAAGATTTTCCCAACAGAAAGTGATGTCCTTGCTCCTCCAATTGCTGCAGTGCTTGTTCCCACAGAAGGCAGTAAAATTATGATGGCAGGGTTGTCAAATGTCCTACTGGACAAGATGCACCCCAGAGTGTGTTTAACTTGGGACATGCAGGTACCACTAAAGCACGCCAGGGAGAGTGCCTACAGCTTGCATGGCCCTTGGCTTCCCTGGCTGGCAGTGGGAGGCAGACATGATGGGCAGCCACATGTGGAGGGCAGCGGGGATGGGAGTCAGTCTGGTGGGGGCAGGGAGAGTTAAAAATACCATGGGATGAAATTTTGGGATCAAAGGAGAGGAAGTAATAGACTTTGAAGATGAGGAAGGAGGGAAAAGGAAGACTCAGAAGACACTGTTAAAGTAAAAATCTTTTGAAAAAGCACTCAAACCTTGTACAGCCTATTTGGGCTGTGAGGCTGATGTACCCGGTGGTGGCATCTCCTGATCTCTGCCTTCCCCAAGCGCTTTTCAAGGAAGAACTGCATTAAAACCCATTGTGCTGCTGATGAAACACTTCATGGTTTTGCCTCAAGTAATTCACTGGTTTCCACAAAAACTAAAGGCATTTTTTATGGGCAAAAGCTGTCATTTCACTGTGCTAAGCTGTTTCTGCCATAAAAAAGGTGTGATTTCACTTCCTGCACATGTGTGAAAATTTAGGATGTGTTCCAGTATAAAAGAACATGTTGCCACATGAAAAGCTGTGTTTTTAACAGCATTTGCAAAATCTTACCCTTGACCAAATCTGTCAGTTCTCACAGAATCTTGAAGACGAGACCATGACCTGGTTTTCTGTGAGTCCACAGAAGTGTTAATATACTGCAGTGATAAGAAAAACAAAGAAGATGGAAAAGAATAAGAAAAAGAAAAATAAGAAAACCAAAAATGAGAAGAGAGAAGAGAGGAGAGAGACTCCATATATGCAGGGACTTGACGCAATTATAAGTGTGGCATTTACAAAGAATTTCAGTGGTATAAAGAGCATCTGCCTCAGACAAGGCTGTTGTCCTGGAATATTAAAACTCTCTTACCCTTCATTCAGCAGGAAATGGGAGCCTTGATACCCCGTGGGAATGGGAGGAG
The DNA here is from genome assembly GCF_963662255.1 of Cinclus cinclus. Classification (NCBI taxonomy): domain Eukaryota; kingdom Metazoa; phylum Chordata; class Aves; order Passeriformes; family Cinclidae; genus Cinclus; species Cinclus cinclus. The sequence continues at coordinate 34,536,036 of NC_085048.1, forward strand.
GGGGGACACCTTCTCTGAGACACACTGCCCACCAAAGGGATGCCACAGACTTCCCATTGCACCCAGAACCTGGAGAATAGAACAGCAGTTTCAAGTGAATGATGGAAGACAAACAAATCTAAAAGTTTCCCTAAAATCAGTCACATACTTATTATGAGGTTGGATTCAAAAGTCCCTCCACGTACTGAGAATCCACAGGCTAAATAAGACTGGGATGCATCATGTGGAATAAGGTTAAGAGAAGAAATGGTTGATGAAAGCTCTCAGGCCACCAGTACATCCTATGAAATCATCATAACACCAAAATAGTTTCTTATTTTCAGCTACAAGTCTAGAAATATTAGAATACAAAAGGTTGATAAAATTATTTGACTACTGAAAACTGAACACTTCCGAAGCAGAGAATGGAATGCAGCTGTTTCTCCACATTGAGAAAAAAAAAAAAAGTAAAAAGAAGTAAAATGGGAATTTTAGACATTTATTTCCTTCAAAGTAGCCTTGTTCTGTGTGATACCCATGTTCTACATATGGCCTACAGGATATTCTTCAATGTCTTGCTAGTACTCAGATGCACTCAATAATGCTTTATAATACTTCACTGGAAAGTTCAAGAAAATATTTAAAGCACTATCAAAGGGCCCAGGCACTGCAAATTCACCAAAATCATGAATAAATGCTCCTTTTCAGTTGAAATTGTGAGTCCTAATAAAAACTAAAGTCAATAGAGAGCTTTGGATCAAGCTGTGAATCAGCTCTTCAAAACAGGTGCAGAACAGTGAGTTAGTCTAGGGCTGAAGTCAATTAGACCCACTCAGGCTTGGTCAATCAGTCATTCTTTTGATCTCTTGAACTATCAGAAAAGAAAAAAAAAATGCTAATTTTTATTCAATTCTTTAGCTACAGGGAATGGAGATCCTCTCTTAGTGTTGAAGCAGAAAAGCTTGTCCGGACTTCTTTTTATTTTTCTATCTCACACATTATTAGCCTTTCTGCAAGAGGACAGGTTTGCAGATGCTCAGATGGAATACTGAAGAACAGGTTCCTGGAAAGCACTTGGGGCAGAGCTTGATGATATTAAAGGAGGGTAATCTGATATTAATCCAGCAGCTGCATGTGAAATGGCACTGGGCTGGGCTCAGTGATGAGGCACCTGAACTTCCACACACTGCAGCCAGTGAGCTCACATCCTCAGCAAATACACCTGGAGAATGAGCTGCAATGGGTCCAATAAAAAGCCCCCACAAAAAATGTTGCATAAAAAGGGTGAACTTTACAACTGGAAATGACACAGGAAAAAGCATGAAGAAGTGGGTCCAAAGGATTACCCTAATGACCTCCTCAGGGTTCGTATCTTCAGGTACAGTCAAGAAAATCACCCCAGCTTCCCTCCCCATCACTCCCTTCCCAAAGCTGCCTGACATAGCACTTTCTAGCTCCTCAGGGAATCTCTCTCTACCAAAGTAAAAGTAATTAACTTCAACTTTGCACGTTGAATATTCATTATTTTTAATGAAGTTATATTTGTCTTGCAAGGTAAGTACTTGAATAAGTTGGTCTTATTCTATGAGAGAATAAAGGAGTTATCTTGCTATTGGTAAAATAATGGAAGTGCCCAAGCAGAACTTCTATTTTAGACTAGCCAATTCTGCATGCTTAGACAAGGCATAAGACCTTTAATAGAAAAAAACAATATAAATGTGTTTCCCAAAGCAGAGCTAAAGAAGATTCAAGGATTATTTATTGTAATGAACATAGAATTTTGCATTTGGACACAAAGTACAGTCTGCCTCACTGAAACCATTGGTAGAATTACGGAATAATTTCCTGTACCTTGGCATAGCAATGTGTACTCAAAACCACACAGACCTGTAACTTCAGACCACAGCTATCCCTGTGGAGAACAAAGCACTGGATGTCTTGAGGATGGCATCAATACAATATTGAAGGCTCGAGCTGCTGGAGAGAAGCCAAAGAACATAAATTAAGAAACATTTTTACAGTCCAAATATGTTGGAAACTGTGTGCAGAGCTGACCGTTTTTAGGGTGATTTGAAAAGCACATGGTTTTAGATTATTTTGGTGGATTAGGTATTTCACTGAACTGTCTGTTTTAGCAGGCTCTAATTAAATTTCAAAGAATAAAATCCTATCATGTTTTAAAATATTTTAAATATTTATGTATTGTGGGATAAATGAAACAACACACAGAGTGAAAACTTGGTCCTACTGAAATCAGTAGAAGTCTCCCTTTTGGAAATTTGCATTGACTTCTGAAATGGCAGAAGTTAATCCTTGGGAAAATACTTTATACTGAACAAACATGGTGTGACTTTTCTTCCTACTAAAGGACTCTGGAACTAGGAAAACATAATACCTTTCTTTGCAATAAGTATATTTCATATGGGGTCCTTTAGAACAGAGATGGAAGCCACATTACCACAATAGGGTTTCCATATTCTTTCCCCATACAGTTTGCTGTAGGAAATCTGTTCCACAGTATCTGTTCCAGCTGGCAGTCTCATCATTCTGTTTCTATCTGCACCCAACCCTGACAGACTCAATGTATAATACAGATGACCCTAATAAACTGCAGTTAGCGTATCGATTTTTGGATAAACAAGAGCTGGTATAATTGCAGTAGGCTAGTTGATAGTGCAAATGTGCATCCTTGAAACATGTGTTTGTGTTTCTTCACTGACAGTGAATACTTTGCAATAAGCCAAACAGAAAGTAAAGGAAGACACAAACACAGGAAAGTGGTTAAACCACTTTGTAACAGCAAATTGACCATGGCCCTGCTCCCCTTCAGCTGTGCCCACCTCCCCTGCAGGATGTGGTGGGCTGGGTGATGGGGTGCCTGGCTGCCAGCTGAAATGTGCTCCTCATCCTTTCCCCCATACAGTGGCAGTCACAGGGACCAGCCTTGCACCAGAAAAAGCATACCACCTTCCCTGCTGAGTCAGCAATCACTTGTGCCCTTGTCACCTGCCCTTTTCCACTCCAGAAAGAAATTTTACCAGGTCAGTGATTTACCAGCAGATGAGAGGCCGGTGGGATTGTCTAACAGCACTCTGCCTGAATTCAACTGCAGACATATTCCTTTACATTGAAAAAGCCTTGTATCTTCTGACTTGTGAGCCAAAAATGTGCTGGGTCTCCTGTGGTCTGACCTGATGCCACAGGACTTGACTGCACAATTCCCACTGGCTTTGGTCAAACCCTTATGACTCTACTGAGGGTTTCAGAGAATCCACAGGCACATCTCTAGTGGTCCTAGGACCAGCCGTGTTGTTGACTCTGGCATGTTTTTATGTGCAAATGCACAGAAAGGCCAGAGCCTTGCAATAGCTTAAGTACACAACCATCCCACTATTTGATTCTGGAGGTCTGAGCCCAAAATTTATTTCCTGTGAACTGCACTTGACTGCCCATCCATCCCTTTGGAGGCCATGCAGTCTGTGTGCCCCAGTATTTCCTGCAGCTAAAACCACTGGGCATCCAAGACCTTGCTGCTGAAGGTAAATAAGGAAGTAAGAACAGTCCCTGCTCTGCTACTAGGGAGCAAATCTATCCCCATCTGTAAAGGATTTCTCATCCATCTGTGTTGGGGAATGCAGATGCTCCCCTCAAAACTGTTGTATGACTAGAAGGCAGGAAAGTTATCTCACTAATGTGAGAGGCTGGCAGGCAGAGTGTGTAATCCCCATGCCAGGAGCACACAAAGAGCTGCTAACTGGACTGAGCAGCTGAACCTGCAGCTCCTGAGCCCTCTCACCATGAGGGGCACAGGTGGTAAAGCTTCTCATCTGAAAACAGGAAGACTATCTCCAGCACTGCTCCAGGAAAAATGTAGTGTTGCATATTTCAATGTTCAGCTGGAGCTTTTCATTGCCCCCAGAAAATTGAACTGTGAAGAAGAAAAATTAGTTAAAAGCAGCAATTATTCAAAACCTGAAAGAAGGCAGATTGCTTCTTTCCTCTCTCTTTTTCTACTACTCAGAATCATGAATTGCTTATGAGTTTGTAATAGTGTATAAATTGGTGGCAGACAGAGCTGTTAGCACTGTTAGGGCAGCTGCCATTTTGCAAATGGCCCCATTTTGGGGGAGTTAGTGCAGAAACATCTCCCCATCCCGATCTTATTGTTGTTCTAGAAGGTGGAATTGAAATAAGAAAGCAGTCTATGCCATTTGTAAAACAAATGTCTGTCTTTGCTGTAGCAAGCTGTAGTTCCACTCAGGATTTTATCAATATACGCATTTCCTAAAAGCTACCATACTGCACACTGACATTACAGCATCAGCAGAAGTCTCTGCACAGAGTCAGTCTCAGAAGCAGCAGAAGTGGGAACTCGCTTTTGCCAGCCCCTGGGGAGGGAGCTGTTCCATGAATGTTGTACATATAGAAGTTGTTGATAAGCCCTCTTGCAACATCAATGCCTTTCCCATAGGCATTGGAGTAACCACTTCCTTTCTTCTAGTTTGCAGCTGCCTGTTTAACTCAAGACAGAGAGCAGAGATTAAGACCAGCTTAATAGGAAAGAACACCTGGAGCAAAGCCTGTTAGCAGCTCCTGCATCCCCAGGAACAGCTCTGTGAAATGAAAAAGTTGTGGCATGGTCCATTCCTTTGACAGGGAACAGTGACATGATCCTAATTGCAATGGGGGAGTGACCCTCCTAGTCTGCTCCACAGAGAGCTTGACCACTATAAATTTTTATTCTTGTGGCATTTTGCTTTCCTGTGCTTGGAAAGTTCTGCATTTGTTGACTTTGTGTCAGCTGATTAATTGGGTATTAGCAATGCTTTGGGTGAAATCCTGGTCCTGCCAAGCAGGAGGGGAATTACGCCAATGAATGAACTCAGAGCTTTAAATTGAATTTCCAAACTTTTACTTTATATATGACAGACAGTGGGACAGGATCTCAGGGTAATTCACAAATAGGAATGTACTTCTTAATTGTTGCACCCATCTATGGATATTCTAGATATATTTCATATATGTAAAAAAGCGGAATAGTTGAGGAATAATTTTTCTTGGATGTGAAAATTATATGACAATGTGAAATGCAGTGCGGAAAAGTCCTTGGCTACCTTCTGTAGGAAGTATGTGTTATGTTATTTATTTTTCAGGGATATGAAAATAGAGCCTAGACCAGGGAGATCCAGGGCTGCTGCCTTGGTTTGTGCTTGAGTCAGACCTGGCAGGCACACTGCAAGGACTTGCTCTGTCTAATTTCAGTAGCCAAGCTGATGCACCATAGACTTCCTTTGGCAGTGAAGTCACATTTTTCCTGCTCCCCTCTACGTGCAACTGTTCATTGCTGCGTCCTTTTTGCCAGCCCTTACCTGAAGAGGCAAGTATGCATGTGGGAACTATGCATGTTTTAGATGGAAAACAAAAATGACCTTTTCCTGGAAAAGATGTGTTGGGTTTTTGTTTTTTTTGTTGTTTGTTTGGGTTTTTTTTAACCTGGATTGTTATTGTTATTTTGGTTACAGTGTGGCTCCCCAGGCCAGCCCCACAACCAGGGCAAAAAGTTGTGAATGGGGAGCAGAAGAGAGCAGCCAGGAACTGCTTTTGTTGCCTCTTTCTGCCAGAGAAAATGTATCCTGAACTGCCTGCAGGCCGGGAAACACCTCATCACTACCTGCTGCAGAGCAGGGACTGAGGATGAAAAGCTGCATATAGCAAAGGCAGAGATGATGTGGGATAAAATATCCCTACCTTTACTGAGTACAGAAAATACAGAGTGAGCCTTCAATTACTGCCTCAGGTAATTAAGTCAAATACCCCCAGTTTGCTCCTCCATCCCTCCCCACTCCCCCCAATTCACTTTTGTTTATACTTTTTGGGGCTGAGGCTGTAGGGTGTCCTTGAATCTCAGGCCTAGAGGGATTGCTTTGCCTGACCAAAATGTGAAGGCAGTTAACTAACTCTATATGGAGTTTGGAGTTATACATTATTACACTACAGGATTTGAAAAATACAAAGGCTAAAATCCCAAGGCATCAGCAGAGGTGACTGAGAAGTGGCTTCAAGAGCTGAGAAGAGCACTGATGTTAGCCTGACAGGTTACAAAAGAATAATGTCAGTATTCCCAACAAGGCACTGCCAAGTGAAACACTGGCCCACATTTGTTTTTTCAGCTTTCCTGAACAGAGCAACAAACACACCACCTGCTAAAAAGGTTGGTGGGGCTTTCTGTGAGAGTAACTCTCCCACTCAGAAAGATGCAGTTGTTCAGGGTGGCATGGAAGGAGTAAAAACAGTCATCAGGGAGCCCTTCAGCTCTACTCACTAGTTGAATCCCAGTGATGCAACGTTAAGAACATGCCTAAAGAATAACTTGAAGAATAGGTCCCCATAATATTGACATTTATTCCTTATTATTATTTCTTATTTATTTATTTGCATTTCTTTCTTTCTTTCTTTATCTTCTATAAATCTTTGTCGTGCTAAAAATTACTGCTCAGCTAGTCTCCAGAAATGTACAGAGTTTCTTCTAATTGCCTTCCTTCATTGTTTATGAGAAATAATCACATCTACATTTTCAATCCATGACCTGTGATTGTATTTTGACCAGGTTTCTTCTTTCACCCAAGGATTTCTTTTGGCTGTTGTGTTCCAAGATAGCTTCCCCCTGGAGCTGGAAATTACGGACTGTTCTTCCAATTACTATGTGAACTTAGGTTTCTAAAATTCAGAAATGTTTGTACTCAATGAGTTTGACAGGCAAGCAAACTTGGGGCAAAAAAAAAAAAAAAAAAGTGAAATAACAGCAAGACAACAGTTTCATAAATTTGAAAAGACGGTTTCTTGCCAGAGTGTTTTTATTAACTGTTATATAGGAAATGAGGCTCAAAGTATTGAAAAGATGGTGGGAGAGCAGGATCAGGTAAACAGATTGCAAAGCCACCCCAGACAAGTTTAAATTGGTCCACTGAAGAATCAGGCTTCACATGCCTGAGAATCAATAACCAAGAATCGCCACAGGCTATAAAAGTGCTCGCAACTAACCAGTAATAACCAGTAATAACCAGTAATGACCATTTGACTTCTTTTTTTCTTGCCACCATAAAACACTCCAAAAGAAACAAAGAAAAAAATACATACGAGTTCATGTTGTCAGAAGTCTGCAAGAGTTTCTGCCTGTTAAACCAGTGCTTTTTGGCTATCCCTTGAAATGCCAGACCTGTTGGCATAACCAGAGCTGCACATACTCCCAGAGCAACAAGTACAGGAGATATTGAAGGGTACTGCCACTGACAACTATAAAAACAATACACTTGAAATAAAATAGACCTAAGGTGGTTTGGGAGGGAGAAGCCATTGGTGAAATCTGTCTTTCTGTTTCAGTTTTGTTACTATGGTTTTAGGACTAGTTATAGTAGAAGGTAATCTAATATCTTTCACAGAAAGTGCTTATTTTCCAGTTATTTTTTCCTTTTGATTTCCTTGTAAACCATCCTCGGCCCTCCCAATCACACCATAATAATCTTGCATCATGTGCACATTAATCCCTCTTTTTGCACTTACTCCACAGATTTTTCATTTGAAATTAGAAGTGATTATTTTGTTGCTCTGTTTTGTCATTTTTTCACCTGATAAAAATCTATATGAATTTTCTACATGCTATAAATAAAATATATTCTCAGATTGAGTAACAGGGTTACTATTCAATCTTGGAATTTTTCTGCCATTCATAAAGCCTCAAGTTGTACCCTGGTGGTTCCCCCTGTCAGTAGAAGACCATGATCGAATTCTATCCATGCAGTCAATCAAGGACCACATATTACTCAGGGTATTTCTATAAACAATGGGTTTTGAATGCTCTGAAATATAAGGCAGTGATAGAGGAATAGGATGTTAGTCATAATGAAGATGGTTGTTTTTTTATATATTTAATGAGACTGTGGCATGGCTTGTGGTTTTTCTTTTTTCCTTTTCTTCTTGGGGAAGTAAATCATGAGCTGTGCATGCAGAAATCATATCTTGTAGATAAGGAAATTCCTTTCAGTTCACTATCAAGGAAGGAACTAGCAGAGAAGGGAAGAAAAGAATGAAGAAAGGAAGGAGGAAGACAGGAAGCAAGGCAGGAAGGAAAAACTAGCAACTGAGATGTGAATTAAGTTCCAGTTTTCTGTTACAAAAAAAATCTCAGTAGAATTACAAACAGGAGGGCCCTGAGTTGCCTGGTATTTGTTCAAGGTGGCAAGCATTTTTGCACATCTATCTAGTTTTCAGTGACTGTTCTGTGTTGAGTGCCCATGTGAGCAGGCAGATTTCAGGGGAACCAATACATGTAATGATGGGCTATCATGGAGGGAACTGGTCAAGTGCTGTCAGCTATTTCACAGAACCACAGCAAATGCTGACTTGGAAGGGATCCACAAGGATCATCATATCCATCTCCTGGCCCTGCACAGCACCACGCCCAAGAGTCCCAAATATGTGCCTGAGAACATTGTCCAAATGCTTCTTGAGCTCTGTCAGGCTTGATGCTGTGACCACTGCCCTCGAGAACCTGTTCATTGCCCAACCACCCTCTGGGTGAAGAGCCTTTTGCTAAAATCCAAACTAAACCTCCTCTGACACAACTTCAGGCCATTCCCTCTGGTCCTGTCACTGGTCACTGAGGACAGGAGATCAGTGCCTGTCCCTCCTCTTCCCCCCAGGAAGAACTTGTAACTGCACTGAGGTCAACCCTCAGTCTCTTGAAAGCTGAATGTGTGCTGTGATGCACAGGTGGGTCCATCACTGAAACTTCAAATGTCAGGGCCTTTATAGAAACACCTCAGTGATTCATGAGCCACATGGGTTTTCATTTTAAAGCCTTCCTTATTTTTATAGTGGCAAAGAAGATTCACAGTTGTGTTGGGGTAGGGCTGTTTTTAAGAGACTCACTGGAAGGTTGTCAGATGATTCTTTGAAATATAATCTGAGACGTGTTTCTGGGAGCAGAACTATTGCACTCTTGGTACGTAGCAACCTAACTTCAATTTGGTATTGTGATATAAAGACGCATTCCTTTGTTTTTTGTTAGCTTGCCCAGGAGAAAAAAAAAGACATGCTCTTTCTGTGGCCTTCAGAAGTGACCTGGTCCTCTTTCAGGATATAATAAAGGAAATAATTAAAGTCCTGGGAAAGGTTTGTTATGGAATCACTGTTTCTCTAGAGCCAGATCAAGTAATAAAGTATTTTACTAGGATACAAAAGGCCCTGGTAATTTAAGAGAGGAGCAAACTTTTTTCCAATATAGTTTCAGATTATATCATCTCTCAGGAATCCTTTGTGACTGGTCTTCTATTTAAAGAGAAATAGCCCTAAACTAATAGGATACTTGACCCCCAATTATAAATTGTTCTACTGTCATAGTCAGTACTATTTTTTATTACTGCTCATGTTTTTTTAATTTCTCTTTCAAATAAATCTAGTCTTTCCACTGTTTTCACCAACCATGGGCCAAAAGAATCATTTTTTGATTCCAAATTCTGCAAACCTGGTGTCTCAGGGGCTGGTTCCACAAACTCTTCCTCTGTGTTATTTTTAATCTTGGGAAAAAGGATCTGTGACAACAGCCAAATCTTCTGGGGTAAGTATCTTCCCTCAATAGATCCCTACCCCTGCAGAGAACTTTCAGCTACTTTCCTATGTTTATGAAAAGGATTTTAGCAGATTTTTTGTTTATTTCTGAGTGGTTTGTCAAACCTGTAAGATACGTCCTGAGGCATAGCCCTACTGTCATGTGGATACATGTATTTATTTGTCTGGCATCCATGACCATATTTATGAGAAAGGCAGCAAGAATAATGTCACAAGAAGTTTGTGAGAGCTCTTTGCCTGAGACCATCCATCCCCTGTAGCTCCCTCCCAGTCTCCCAGTTACACACACTTTCCATTCCACAACACAGATCCAGGCCTTAAAATAGGGGTTTTGGGGAGGGGCTTGCCTTAAATGTAGTGATTTTTTCCTAGCTCTTTGGCTTATTTCTTGCAGAATTAACAGTGCAAATCATTTGTTTGTTAGATTTTTGAGCCAATAATGGTATAGAATTTGTAATCATTATGTGCACCTTAACCTAACATAGCAGCACAGTCTCAATACCAGCTAGACCAGCTTCAGCTGCTGAATAGGATGAATTCAGTGCAACACAGTATTAATATAACAATTATTGCTTGTGGCCCAGGTATTATTCTATGTAATTCCCTTATTCAGCAGCATTAATTATGTGTCTGACAGGGCTGTCAAGGATTTTTTTCTGCTGGGCTAAAAATATTGTGATCTGAGAATTAGTCAACACAGATCTATTATATACCAAGAGTCTGATATTTTAGAATTGGTTTCAGTGGTAGTTAAGGAGACTCACAGCTATGCAAGAATAGGTGCTAAATCTACTTTGCCTGCAGAAATTTTATTTTGCTTTGGAAAGCCCCAGTTGAATTTTGAAATTACTTTACAAGTTCACAGGCTGCATTTGTCAGTCTAATATCTGCAGTGCTTTGCAGAGAAGTGTGTTTCTTGTGTCAGTTTCCTGCAATCACAATCTCCTTAAGCACCACCTAAGCACTTGATATTAGCTATAACAAGTAAGTAGTAGCTGCAGCTGCACCTCAGCCCCATTGTACTTCATAATGACTCACCTTACCTAGAAGAACCTTCCAAAGCTTTCTCATGAAAAAAAATTGAGAAAATGTTTTTCTAAAAAAACACACAGAGAAAACAAACAAACAAACAAACAAACTAACTAACTAACTAACTAACAAAAATCACAAACTGAAAAACCAAAACCACCAAGACTGTTTAAAACCAACCTTGTGTTGTTGTACCATGTCCAAAACTGAGAACAGCCATTAGCTGGCCTGTCAACCAGACCTTTGTTTGGGCTGTGATGTTCTGGACAGTCTGGAGTGCTCCTCTGATATTTTTGCATATCAATATCTTTGATTACATGTCTTTCTTGTCCACAGAAATTGTCTGAGGTGAGGTATTCAAAACTGCTGTGCTGTTAAGACTGCATAGTCGTATGCATATTCATATTCATAGCTGTGCAGATTTAAATGAACTTATCAACAGCTATGTCAGCTGGGGAAAGATCCTTGTATTACCATCAACATTTCAGAGATGTCAGAGGTGAAGTCAGAGATGCTAAGACCTGTATTTCTAACATACCTGTCTGAAGTTGCAGAACAAGACACAAAACCAGAATTTTTTTAATAACCTTACATGTAAATAGCAAAATAGTCAGTGTTGCCATTCTGTATCTCCCCTAATTTCAACAAGCATTTGGATAACGTCTGTGAGATGAAGAACTGTCTCTGCATCTGGCATTTGTTATAAATAATAAAAATACATTTGCAAGAGGTTGTTAGAAATTATCAAGAAATGTCCCAAATCTATTTATAAATAAGAAAAATAAAGTCATAGTATTAAAACATTTTAAAGAAAGGCAAATATTTCAATGAAAAGGTTCTTGAGAAAATTTTTATTCTCTGGTATAGAATTGCTTTGTGGGAAAGCCACTTTTGTAAAGCCAATATCCCCCATTTCACCTTGGATGGGGAAATGTCAGGTCAAGTTCCTCATCTGAACCATTGCCCTATCCTACTAGACAACTAAGCTTCTTTTTAAAATGCCTATTGTTTTATTTTCTCCTCTCTGCCTTGAAAAAAAAAAAAAGGAAGAAAGATCTCATATTCTTCTTTCTGCACTGGAATGAAAACAAATTTTGAAACCACAACATTTTTCACAAAACAGAATTCTTGTTTTCCGGCCAGCCCTATTACTTATTATTATTGACCTTTCAGAGACTCCAGTTTGAAATTTTTAGCTAAGTTTCAGAGGGAATCAGTGCCAGAGCTGCAGTCAGCTCTTCAAAATCCCCAATTGCCCATTCTGCTAGCTCTCTCACACCAAAGATGCCTCCCCTCCCCAGAAACAGCCCAGGAAGAAAAACCACTAATGATCTTCACCCTTGCAAAGAGAACCATCTGAGTTCTGCATTTGGGCAGCAAGAACTTCTTCTGTCCTTTCCCATAATAACCTGCTCAGATATTTTTTAAACAGCTGTAACCGATGCCGTCCTCAATAAAGTAAATGAAAGAGAGGAAAAACACACACCACGGCACATTCGACAACCAGACACCTAGAAGAGAAGCTGGTTCAGGCCCCAGGGGACACAGCATCAATGCTCTGCTGCTTGAAACTCCCCACTCTGACTAGAGTTGGAAAGTGTCATGTTTTTTACACCTTTCCCTCAGAAATGCTCCCCTGAGACAGATGCTGCTGTGATTAACATTAGGGAAGCTCAGGATGAGCATGACATCATTGTGATGTAATTTCTCCTGTCCCTGGGGCACCTGGGAAGCAGAATTTCCACATGCACTGCAGCACCCACAAGCACCTTCTAAGGCAGTGACGCCTTTAAAGCCTGTCTCTCGTCCTCTCACATCCGCAGGGTTGGCGTGAGCGTCCTGGCCAGATTTACACTCCCCATTTTATTAGCACATCGGGCTGGGACATACCCCCTAGCAGAGATGTACGGAATGTAAGGGACTGTGTTACTTGGCAAAAGAAAATTTCTCTGAGAAGCTAAAGATCTGAGGGTTTTTACAGAAAGCACTTTCTTTCCCTCTGAAGAAAGGTCAGAACTGAAGCTTTTGGAACATGCTAACATGTTTCCCAGATCTGTCTGACATGCAGTCCTGTTCCCATCTTGCTAACCACTAGTCCTCCTCCACCTCATCCTCTGTTGGAAGCTTAAGAACATCTTGTGCAAGTATACATAGCTAGAAAGATGCTGAAACCTTCAAAATAGTCTGTTGACTTGGAAAGGAATAGGGCAGGCAGTGCTTTTTTTTCTTGGATCCTCTCTGTAACGAGGACATTTGATTAAAATGTTCTTGGCACCTCCCTTTTATTCCATCCAGCAAATAAAGTCTCTTTGAAAAAGTGGTGTTTTCCTGTGTCAAAACTCAGTATCTTTTAGAGAAAACTTGGTTTGCTCCAGCAAAAATGGGTTAGGATAATGAAGTACACTAAGGATTGAGTGAGCAGTGAAATTAGGGGTTGTGCCCATTGCTGATGCAATATAATTACCTGTACCAACAGTCAGGGGTTGAATTCAATCTCTTAAAACATATAGCACTAGATCATTCTTGGGCAAGAGCCCAGAAAATTTCTGCCCTGCCAACTGACAGAAAAATCAGAGTAAGATCTTGCTCTTACTGCATATACCTAAGCATCTGGTGAAAAATACTTGGGGCCTTCTTGAGCTGGCCCTGGGAAAGATAGACTTGGGTTTTTTAAAATTTTTAAAGGAAGTATTTTGTGAACAACAGCAACAAAAGAAAAAAAAACAGCTAGGGAACATGCCTGCAGACACTCTTAAGGAAACTGAGTGCTGGATATTCAGAACAAAATACAGATCACATGAGGCCAGAACTCCCCTGGTGTCTGTCAGTTACCTTGGGTCTGACTTTGTCTCTGCAGGATCCTCGCATTTAAATGTGGGGCTCAAGGCCTGGATGGTTTTAAGAGAGATTTGCCATTTCTGTAGATGATATAGTCCATAAGAGAGGTATCTTCTTTTTAACAGGGTGGCTTTCATATCAAAGGACTACTTTTGCTGTGTCATGCTTTTTAGTCAACTCAGAGAAGACACTACATGTCTGGCTTATACTTGGCATGTCCTCCTTGCAAAAGAAAGGTAATTCCCTGTGACTCACCATAGCTGTTTAGAAAACACAAAACATTTGTCTTTAGGAAAGACAAAACATTTCACTGAGCAGTGGTCTGTTAAAAAGAGTTATCCTCTGGAGAACAGCTTTTCCATAAAGAGAAGGTGGCCACTGGAGAGGAAAAGTAGGAGGAGAGGTGCTGAGCACTGTCAGATGTTGAAACCACACACTGGTTATAAATCACAGAGATATCCTTGGCTGTGATGTGGCTTGGACTCAGAACAATTCCCAACAAGGGGTTCTAGATGCATGTTTTTTCAGGATCTTATCTTGATGAATGGATGATGGCACTTCAGTGGATATTGCATTAGCCATTCTGCACTTTTACTGCTAATTGGCTGTAGGGTGAAGACAAATTGTCTCCTTTCCCCTCTGAACAGTGTTAAGATTAAACAGTGAAAGGACATGGAAAGAATAATTGCTTAAGGCTCTGGCGTGATGTTTTCTCCTGTACAAACATACAATTAGGCTGTCTTAACCTCCCAATGTAGCAATAAACACCACTTCACAAACTAATTTACAGGCAAAAGTCAGAGACGGGGCTGGAGCTGTGCTCTGCAAGGCGAGGGCCCTGTCATTCAGCCAAAGGGGCAGTTCCACTAATTTAAGCCAGCAAAAATCTTTGTATGCTTTCCTCCAACTCAAATGAGACTGAAATAAAGTCTATACATTTGAACCATTGAGCAAACTAGCTAATAAAAACTACTTTTCTGACTGGTCATAAAAAAAGAATGTAATTGGTCATACTCAAGAAACTACTCAGAACAGGGAAGCCAGGGGAGCAAGGTCTTAATAATATTGACTTTTCTAACACTTTGACATTTTTCTGCCTCCGTCACTATCTGTCAGTCAGTAACATGTACAGACAGGAACTGCCAGCACACATTTCTTCAGCAAAGCTGATGGCAGACCCAGGCTGTGAGAGACACTGCCCTTTTCATGCACCCCATGCTGCCCTCCTCTCACTGAGGGGTCACTTGAACCATATTCAAAGACGGGACAAGCTTTTATTTCCTAAATGCAAAGAGCACTACAAACTGTGAAATATGAACAGCAAACTATGGCATGGGTTCAGAAGGAAAGTTACCCCAGGAACACTCCAGGCTGGATGGGGTCCCACATCCATCCCTGTGTCACACTGGGCACCTCTTGCAGCCGCAGGCACTGCCTGCATGGCCACTGAGCCACATACAACTCAGTAAAGGACAGAATTCTAAGGAGATCTTACAAGTTTCCTGGACCCTAAAGATTTCTACTCAGTTTTACATGACTTAGGTGAAAAGAGCCCCAAAGCCACCACAGACTGAGTGACCTGCTCCAGTCTCCTGTATAAACCAAGTTTATAGACACAGGCATTGCCTAAAACCCGTCATGTTGTTTTCCCAGTTAATTCAGATTGAAAGAGCGAAGTTGGATTATCTAGTTAGAGTTAGGAGAGTATTTTATTGGGAAATGTTGGACCATCTGTGCTAGATCAAATCTGTGCTAGACCAAGAAATCCACTATGTGTTTGAAAATGTAAATAATCCCAGTTGTTGTCCTGTGGCACAAGTTCTCTGTGAACCTGACTGGAGTCATAGTGTCACTGGTCACACTGGAAGGAATCCAGTGCATCCAATCCTTTGGATTCTGACATGAGTGTGTTCTAGTTTCAGGTTTTGGTCCCTTGTCTCAGGTAGCAGATGGAGCTCCCCTCATTCCCACTGCATCTCCATGCTTGGACTCCACCAAGACCCCCAGGTGGAGTTGAGGCTCTTCTCTAATCACACCTCGGGTTCACAACAGACTTCTGGGGTGGTGTGTGAGGGCAGATGAGCATCCCCTTCCCAGAACTGGTATTCTGGCCACTAACATTCATTTCTCCAGGATCCTTCAGGTTAAGGGGAGAAAAACTGAAGGAATTTAGCTTCCTGTAAAGTTGGAAAGGTGGCTGGACTAAATTTTTTAGGTCTTAGGTTTTTTATTTAGGAGAAGTGAATCATACACTGCATAAAGAAGCAATACAGAAAACATTCCCTTCCTCAAGGGGATCTGCTCACTGGCTTAGGCAATGTGCATTACATGTTATTCACCACATTCATCACTGACCATTCACTGCAGTATCATCTCTTTTTTCATATACTTAGCCTGCATTATAGGTGTTTTCACTTTCCATGACAAGTCAGGAACATCGGTAGTTTTGCCATTTGCAAAGCCATAAAGTACTGACCTTTGTCAGCTCTCTTTGCATCAGCTTCACAAAAGCATGGGAAGCTTTATTTCTTTCATTTATTTCCTCCCATAAGCTGTCAGTGTGGCCCACTGTCCATTGTCTTTTCTAATGCATCCCCTAAGGGCAAATATGACTCCAGATGAAAATAACATTTTGCTGAGGCTCCGAACTAGCCCTTTCTCTAAGGCTGTGCCTGGTTCTGTCAGAAAGAGTACCACTTTATTCGGTAAAGTATCTTTGAAAGGCAAGAGCACCTCTGTATTTCCAAAGGTGAGCCAGCTCTAGCTGTGCTGTTGAGAGACTAGTCTTTCCATTTTCCACAGCCTCCAACAGTATAACAAATAATAAGGTTACCAGAGGGTATGCAGCTTAGTGTGTAAAAAAACCCCAAATCAGATATCTTTATTTCCCATAAACCTACAGCTGCAGCTTCTCTGCCAAAAATAAAGGGTGTTTTTTTCCAGCATCTCGCTGGGAAATTTCAATGGTAAAAGAGCATATGACCAATGAAGGCAAATCCCAGGAGGAGTGAAAGACCTATCTAAAAGTAAAACTACCTGTGTTACTCTGAACTGGGGTTTTACCATTGGGTAAGCAAACAGTCATCCAGCAGCAAAGACATAACCTAAGAACAAATTTGTTTCCAAGAATTATAAAACTGATGCAGAGGCCTTTTTCTCTGAAATGTGAGTAAAGGTTGTAGGTTATGTCGCATCATCAAGGTGGGGCAGGCTAACATACTGGTTTTCTCTTTTAAAGACAGTTCAGGTATTCTGGGAATAACCATTCATCATCAGGTCCCTGGGACTGCAGAGGTTCACCCAAATCACAGTTGTGGGGTGTTTCAAGCTTTCATCTCTATTTGTGATAATCAGACATATTTTCAGTCTGTTCTCATAGTAAAATCCTCCTCGTGGAGTCTGTATGGAAGGAGAATTTCAGCTCTGCAGGTAAGTTATGTGAGGATACAGGCAGCCAGAGAGAGCTGAGAGCTGTAAGACCTCTGGGAGGACAGCCCAGTCACTCTTTTATCCCTGGATAAAAGAGTGGACATATGGTCTCTCTGAAGAATAGAACAATTTCCAAAGGGAAACCACAAAGAGACTCAACTCCCTTGTCTGCCTCCTGCACCCATCTCACCCCACCCAAACATCAGTCATCAGGATGAAACCATAATGCAATTGCCTATATAAAATCATTGACTTGAAGGGCCTGCAGATTCTTTGAGGTCCTGTGCTGAGCTGCTGTGGGAGATCCAGTCACTCAGCACCCACTGTCTTCCCAGGCTTTGAAAATGGGGGAGCTGCATCTTATTCTGGGAATCTGCTTTGCCTGGAAGCACGTGCCCTCAGTCCCAGCAGGGCTAGCAAGCTGTTCACAGCCCACAGTTTCAAAAGCATATGGGCCAAAAGTCAATGAGACTTTTTTCCTGAGTAATAAGGCTGGGTTATCCAATATCAACATGCAGCTATTTCTGCAAATGTGTGACAACATGCCACAAACCTACAGAGCAGTCTTCCCAAGAAATGCCACCAATGCATTAGGCTGTCTGCCATGATATTCTGGGCTTATGAATAGCAGCAGGGCAGCCTGGGATCAACTCAAGACCTGAAGTAAAAGTGGGGGTGTTCCTGCAAGAGGCATTCTTCTCCAAATTAAAACCCTTATATTTTAAACTATGGAAGTCAGTCTTGGAAAACTGAGGATTCATCAAGGTAAGGAACAATTTAATAGTTTAATTATGAGCCCTTTAATGTCTTTTCATAATCAGTTAATAAATACCTTAACAATAAAATTGAATTTAAGCTTTTAATAGGCTGTGTTGGATTGAACCTAAACAAAAGAATTAGCAGCTCCAGGCATTGTGCAATAACTTCTCACTGCTTGGTGCCAGGAGAAACAAAGCATTTCAAGTACATTTTTTTGTACCTCGCTATAATAAACGCTTGTAATATTCCCCAATTTCTGGAGTGTAAGATGCAGATCTTATTTATCACAGTATGTGACACATCTGGCACATGGATCAGGAAACAACTGTTTTACTTCATTTCTGTCATCACCTTCCAACAGATTTCTTTCACATTCCAATTTGGACGAGAGAACTTGGACTTTCTCTCCATAAGTTCTCCATTAACAGTTTCACAGCAACGAGCACTATTGGTTCATTCTCCTTCCACAGCAATTAGTTACACCAAGCTGCATATTTTGACTTTTACTACAAGCGAACACGTAAAATCGCGGGTATTTACTCCTATCTGCTCCCAGCGCCTCCGAGCCAGACAGAGCAGAGATGTTTGCTCACTGTCATTGCCTCTCCTTCGTGCCTCTTTCAAGTGGCATCGCTGCCTGGGTGCGCCTTGCCGTTTTCTGTCACTGTTGTGAGCGTGTGTTTTATTTACAGTGGGGCTTTTGTTGTGTCACCGAGCGTGTTTCGCAGCTGAAGGGAGCGCTCTGTCTTCTGCTGGAGCAGGGGCGGGCGTATCAAACTCGCCGAGATGGGAGCTTTGCAAGCTGCACAAACGACTCTGCACTAATAAAGCTTGAAAAGCTTGAATTACACTGGAACCCACAAAAATTTTCAAATTAAAATTCCATATTTAGAGGCCCCCTGTGGGCCGTGATTTTATTTAGTTTAATCCCCTCTTGAGGCCAATTAGGTAGACACTCTTCTGCACATGCACACACTAGAACAAAAAAATAAATATATAAGACTAGTTAAAAAGGAGAGGGCAGTATATCACTCATCCATTCAAAGACTGGAATTCTTTTTCCCTTCTGTTGTCCCTGAAAATAGCATGGCTGTCAGAAATCAATAAAAGTACATGCAAACAGTACTCATTTTTTATTTCTAAGCTGTGCTTTAACTTTCCCTTGCTTCTTTCTGCAACATCTAGTAAATTTTCACTGTCGCATACTGTTTCACCAAATGTATAATAAATGCAAAACCTCCAGTGTTGCTGCCAGAGAAGGGCTGGATGCCTTGTTTCTTAGCCTGGGAAGTAAAGAGGTGCTGTGAAAATAAATTCCTCAGGCAACGGATTGAAATTAATCATCGCTGCATAAAGTGCATGCAGAGGGTGGGATAAGGATGCACTCCACTCTCTCTAGCTGAATCCCATTAAGTGCAATAGGTTTATTTCAGCAGGAAGCCTGAAGAAAATCTGACTGCATATGCACAGATTGAATTCACCCACCCCCACAATTTTTTAGGGATTTTTTGTATAAACAGGTGAGAAGGATCCAGCTTTCCCACTGTCGCTCTTCGCATATGAAGTGCAAACCTTGTCTTCTTTGTACCAAGTGGCAGACACCACATGCCCCATGTGAAAAAGGAGTTAATAAAATGCATGAGGAAAGTATAAAAGAAGGTCAGAGGTGATGTTTAGGTAATGAGGATTTCTCCAAGTAGGGAAAACAAAAGAACAAAGTTGTTATAACTGTTACAGCTGTCTACAGCAAGGGAAAATAACAACTTGTGCTTTTACTAACAAAGTAGGTTCAGAGTCCAAAACTTCCTTGATCTTTGTCAGATATTTAGCAACAAAAGTACCTTTCCCAGAGGTGACGCACTTGTGGTGAAGTGCTTGCAGGAGGTCTGTCCTGCCTGGATGAAACAACCACTACAGTGTGCTCTGGATTGAGCAGCCTCCTGGCATGGGTGGGGGGCTCAGGGCAAACATGAGCTATGGCTAGGAGCTGCTGGCTTCCACCATGCTACAGGGAAAGCAACCCCTGGTATGGAAAAGGAAAAGCCAATTTCTGAAAACCAGCAGCTCAGCTGAATTTTCAGGATAAGCATCTTTCTGATTATCCAAGGAACTTCATGGAGTCTGTGCTCAGATACAGTGGCTTAAATCTTCAAGAACAACATAATGAAAGCAAGAGTTAAGGAAATGTGCCTGAAATAAATGTGATTTTATGGTACTTGAAAAGAGATTAGGGCAAAAAGTCTATTTTGTTTTACAGGGGCTCTCATCCTGAGCTCATTGCTACAGCATTGGGGCAGCATTTCACTGCTCCCACATGTTGATTATTCTCTCATCTGCCACACAGGGGCAATGCATCTGCAACAACTGTCATGTCTGGGAAGGCACCCACTTTGCCTTTATAGAGAGATTGTGCAGAGACGTTGAGAGGAGCACTTCTGCCTTCATGCTAGGTTTGGGATTTATGTTCAAGAAAGGTGCAAAAAAAGAAAGTTTATTGAAAAAAAACAAACAAAAAACCAGCAAAAGCAAAAAAAAAACAAACAAAAAACCCACTGAAGCAAATTTGACCTTTCCTCCCAGACCAAGGCCAAAGCTGCATGGGAGAATCCTCATTTAATATATACATTGGGTAAAAAAACCTCACCTAAAGGGAATAATGTAAAAAGAATAAGGTTGTCATAACTTTGCAGATACTTTAAAGTATTCAACAGACATACAAACAAAATGTATTTACCCATCTCTGAATCTGATTCAAAATCAGGGAAAATACGTCTCTTAGGCTCAAACTGAGATATGGGCCAACTGAAGGATGAAATTTTGCTGCAAAAACTGCCATTTGGGAGCTCAATCACTGCAGTGTAGCAAAATTTTACCCTGGTATTTCAGGAATCCATCTTTGCGGAGTGTAAGAGGGAGGAGGGAAGGGTAGGAAAGGCTAACATGCCCCCCCACACACACACCCACCGCAAACCAGAGAGAAGATCATGGACTGAATTGTCTGTCTTCTCCTTCCACCCCAACAGAGACAGCATCTGCCTCCCATCAGACACCTCCAAGTGCACAGGGTTGGGTCTGGGGCAGTCCCCAAGCTCAGTTTGTGGCCTGAAAGAGGTAAATGCTGCTGTAGTGATATCAGTCAACAAATGCCACTATACCTGCACCAGATGAACAGGTTTCTTTAGATACTGGAGAGAAATTACACAACCCCTGTCTTCGTGTATTTTCTCTATATAGGCATAAAGCACACACAATATCAGGAACATTAAACCCATCCAGCATAATTTTATTGCAACAATGCAATTTTATGTTATTCAAAAACACACAGCAGACCTCACACTGCCTGGTTGCAGTTTACAGCCAAACACTGTGCTGGTGTGAAGGTCTGCCAGGGTCCCTGGAGTGCTGCAGGGACACAGAGCAGCCACCCCTCTTGTGCTGGTGGCAAGACAGGACCACTCAGCTTATTTGCCTGATGTTTTCTGAGGGCCACCTAATGATGACTGCAAAAGCAGTCTGTAGGACAACCAACTAGAAAAGATGTTCCATCTGTAAGTTAAGGAGGCAGATATTTATTTTTTTCCACAGAGAATGCATGCACTGAGTCCTTACCCAACCCCCTCCCATGGAGAAATGAGCAGGAAGCTGCATGCTGAAATTCATTGAGTTTCCTCTACCCTGCATGTGTTATTCCCCTGTAGGGGAGAATGGGGCCCTTTATACCTCCATAGCTCTGGGCTCTTTGAGTAATGAAGGGACCACATTTATTGGTACAAGGTTTGGTGTTTATTGATGCTACCCATTTTTCACCAGATTTAGCACTCTGTGGGGAAGGCACATGGACTTTCCAAAACACATTTTATAATCAAGCCATTTCAAGGTTTATGTGGTATAATATGTTTAACTGTTAAATTGTAAATAAAAGTCACTGCCCAATACTAAGCTTCCTTCAAGACATTATAGTCAGCTTCATCTTTAATTATCTGATTTATAAGCAACTCTGTTGCATGTGTTACATGCACGTGCTCTTTGCCTGACAGATGTAGCATGCAAAATTATCCTTTTAGAAGAGGTTGTGGGCTTAACATGCCTCTGCCTCGCTTTCCTGAAAAAGGGATGCCCTCGGCTGTGGGGATGTGCTGTGTCCCCATGCCCTCCCCAGCTGCTGCACTCCCTCTTGGGGCAGCACAGGCCCCAAGGAAAGCCCAAGTACAGGAGATTTACTCCCAGAGAGCAGCCAGGAATACAGCACAGCACCAAATACATGGAGGGAAGGTGTTCCAGGAGGCAAAACTACATGCATGTGCACGAAAGAACACCCCACCCCGCACCAGACATTTCCCAGACTGTTCTCCTGATATAAATCAGTGGGGAATTACTTTGCTGTGTGTAAAAATGTTGTGCTGTCATTTAGCAGAGGAGACCCTGCTGCCCATGGCCCATCAAGGAGCCCCCCCACACACACCCAGCAGAGCTCCTTGGGTCTCCTTGAGGCTGTACAGAGGGGCCCATCCAACGAGGCGTGAGCAGTGTTAACCATTTCCAAAATCCCAAATCCAGTATTGATTTAGCAGTCTGGCCCTGGCAAACACTGCTAGCACAAGGAAGGCTTACAGGAATTATTGCTCTGCCCTCATCTGCCTTTTGCCTGCCAGCTTGGCACTGCCTGTTCAAAGACAGTCAAGTACTCCAACTATTTACTTAGTGTGTTATTTATTCTCCACCAAAAAGCAAACCCTCTAATGAAGGAATAAATTAATAAAACATACTATCTCAGATTAAGGCTGAGAAACAGGTATCCTTTGAGTTTTAGCTAGCGAGTCAAAAATCCCCAAAGATGATGTAATAGCTCTTTTTTTTTCCTGACAGGACACCCAGATCAAACACTTCTCATGACAAGACAGAAACCCACAGCAGGAAGCTCTCCTTCCTGAGGTTCATTTGCTATCTGGTATTGATGTGGTACTTAATTTATATATCCACAGAGGAATGAGAACCTGAAGGCAGTACAAACTTCATTCTGCACAGGTTCTTTTGAAGAAAAGGGTTTTAGCTCCTCCTCTTCCTTGTAACTATTTCTGAAAATGGGCATCCCTGTCATGTTCTTGTTGTATTTTCATGATACAAAAAATTCCAAGTCCGTTTAAACCTGACAGCTTGTCAATAGGTTTGCACAATAGGCCTTACTCTCCAGCCCATTCCTGTTGTACACTTAGTTCAAAATCTGCAGATGTTCATTTAAAGAAATAAATTAAATAATTTGCTTGTAAACATGGTCTGTAGTCTTTATTCTTACTTTTAAAATCAAAACCCCAATCAATTTAATGGAAAGGTGTTAAGAAAACCCAGATAAGACATGTAGAGAATGGGTTAGATTTTCCCTTTTTTTACCATATTATTGTTGTTCAGAGATTACAAATCCACACATGTGAAG
Source organism: Cinclus cinclus (assembly GCF_963662255.1). NCBI lineage: Eukaryota > Metazoa > Chordata > Aves > Passeriformes > Cinclidae > Cinclus > Cinclus cinclus. Next base: position 34,559,128 of record NC_085048.1, read on the forward strand.
CTTGCAGCACAGTACAAAAGATCCTGTAAAATGAGGAAAAGGATCCTGTAGAACAGTTGAAGATATCTGAGGATGAAGGATGGAGATTTCCACCAAGGCTGTGTCCTCCACAACATTCATAGAGAGTTTAGTCTCATGCTGTTATTTGGGGTAGTATGTTTTCCCCTAACCACACAGACAATAGTGGCATCTCTCCTTTTCTCATCTGGGAGCAAGGGCAGGTGTAACAATAAGAGTTATCTCCCTAAGGACTGATTAACTCCTTGGTAAGAGGAAAACATGAAAGATGCACACTCTCCCCATTGCAGGAACTGGATGTTGGTAAGATCAAGGGACACATCAGTAAGATCAAGGGATAAATCCTTTCTTCCATCTCCTTATCCTTCATCCAGGTAAAAGGGACTAGATTTCAGATTGGCTGAAAAATCCTACCACTGCAGGAGCCTGACTATCACCTGAGCATGAGCTCTTAATCATGTGAATCATTCATCAGAAGTTGTGGAGCTTGCAAAGGCAAAGATCTCTGCTGCTTTCATTTCTCACTGTGCTCAGTGACCATGCAAGCGGTGGCCACCTGGCCTCGAAACAATGCTGCTGTAGAAAAACAACCTGTAAACAGCATATTATGTTTCTTGCAAACTACAATTCAACAAACAGAAGATGCAATTCAATACAGAACTCAGCAGCAGATGGTCAACCAAGAACATGGATACTGTAATATAATTCTTTGTTTTGTTGACATCACAAAAACATGCATCGATCTTGTACAATTTGGCACCTTTACGTGCTCAGGATGTCAGTAATCTTGGGTGCTGGACAGAGGGCATCACTCCTGCCCCTGCATGCCTGAAATCTCTGGATGGTGAAGACTCAAGAGAGCAGGAAACCAAGGAGAAATCTCACAATCCTATGAACTAGTGGTTCCCATTTGCCTCTTTTCTGCCAGCAGTATATAAAACTTCTGACCACAAACAAAATGTCTTAAGAATTTTATTTTTTCTTGTCCACCCTCCTCTTGGTTTCCAATGATCATTATTAATTGAAAGTCCAACATATGTTTGCATTAAAGTCTATCAGGAAATTGTATGATCTCCACCCATCTTCAGTGGGATTTCACAACTATTTATTGCCATGATTCTGCTCCCATTTCAGTGAGAGGTAGTTTTTCATATACTTGAGCAAGGACAATGTTATGTTTATACTGAGAGCTTTGAGGGAGAAAAAAATAGCTGATTACAACAGACGCCAGACAATAATAGTATCACTTTCTTATATTCAGAGCAGTAAAGCAAATATAAAACAAGCAACAAAAAACTGACAAATAAGGGAGTTCATTCTAAGTTCAGTTCATTAAGAGTTACAGTTTGATACTGTTGATTTCCCCTGACTTCAATAAAGCCAAGCTCACAAAAAAAAAAAAAACAAGCCACACTATTATTTTCCAAAATACATTAATGGAGAAAGGTAATAATGAGATCTGACTTTATCTATAATGAGATCTGACTTTATCTAGCCAGTGAATAGCCCCAGTAATACAAATTCATCTCCTGAAGTCATCAAGTTGCTGACAATCATAATGTTACATGTAAAACTTCACGATGCTGTAGTGATAAAAACCACCTTTAAATTAGCAGGTTATCAAGTGCAAGGGATTATCTTCACACACACACTTAGCACACTGAAGAGTGCCTGCTGTCTGAGATCAAATTTCCTCCATGGAAATATCTACATTCAAGACAAGGCTCAGAGTTCCTGCTGTACTCCATAGAGTTCCTAGTACAGTTGGAGAAGCCTCAGCAGTGATTAATCTCATCCTTATCTTGGCACTGAAAGATCAGTCCCATTGTCTAACATAGCTTGAGACACCTCATGGTATCCAAGACACCCCCCTGGGGCTGACAGATATGACATGGGACACTGGGGGTAACCATGTCTGTCTTAAGCAGGATCTGAAAGCTGACAGGATATCTGCGGGCAATTCAAACACCACTAAGTGCCTAAACTTAACCAACAGACCCCTTTTCCTGGCCCCCAAGAGGATAACTAACTGTAAATGATCAAGTTAATGTGTCTTGTTCTTGAACTTTATTCCACCAGAGTCAAATGGAAACACCACATGTTAAAAAAAACAAGTCCACTTTCAGCAAAATCTTTGATATTCTCTAGTTCTATCAGCAATCTGAGTCCACCTCATGCCTCTGACCACAGATTCATAATACCTTAGCTGAAAGAGCATAATGTCTCAGTTCAGTTCCCAAAAGATTAATATAAACATAATCTGGTGGCAGATGCCAATACGATTAAGGTTGATTTGGGAATTTGGGAAAATTACTCTTGCTTCTACCATCACTGTTCCCTTCAAACTAAATTGGGAGCAGATTGCAGAGATACTTCCGCCATTCCTGGTCCACACACAAATGAAGGGCTGGCACATCTCATCATAGCATAACACTGAAGAATATGTTGACTTTAAGAAAAAAAGCTGTGGGTATCCATAGGGTTTGAAAGATACCATTGTAAATAGTGCTGCAAACAGTCAACAGAACCCACCTTTGGCACATGAAGCCCTTGAGTGGGAAAGTAGCTGGGGGCTTCTGAGAGGTGTCACATAGGCTTCACCTGACATGATCAACTTCAGGTATTGGCCTTGCTCAAAACCTTAAGGATGTTTTTTGTATTTCATATTCATGTACACATGCAAGAGACTGAAAGAGTACTGAAACATGAATAAAAATAGAAAGCTATCTCAAGGAATAAAGTAAGGATTACTAGACCAAAGCTGTCAATATGTTTGAAAAAAAGACTTGGAGAAAATACATGTTTGACATAACAAGTTCATCTAAATTATACCATGAGCCAGTACGCAAGGACAATTAATGAAACATGCAAGATTTCTTTCTTAGAAATGGAAAATTATCTTTAAAGAAATATCAATATGCGTGACAAAGTTTTTGAAAATCTGGTAAGCATATATTGCATTGAAGAAGACAAAGAATATCTGCTAAGTAAACCTGTTAATCTTTAAATTTAATCACTAACCTAAGGAATCCATGCAGAATCAGATGTAAATTTAGTGGTGGTATGGATGGCAGGAATGAAATATGATCACAAGTGACATCTTGGAAGTATTCTTACATGAACTAAAATTCAATATATTATGGAGAAGAAAGTCTTTTGCACTTTAACAGCCTGATCCAAGCCCTGAAGACAAAAGAAATATTCCTGTTCACTTGTGTGAATGCTGGACCAGATTGATACAGAGAAAATAACAGCCCATATGTTTCTGATTCCACTGGTCTTTTGGTGGTGAAGAACAGACACTTCTTTGACTAAGGAAGTACTAGGACTCTCAAAGAGACCAATCCCTGATTTACTCCATTCTGGGAGGAGAGTGTGACCTGCCCTTGAGTGCATGCTTTCTTAACTCCTTAACACATGGTAGTAAGTAAATCCTGCAGAAAAGCTGCTGAACTTGCACATGCAGTAACTTCTAAAGTAAACTCCATGGCTGCCAAAAAGTGTATGAGAAGTCAGAAATAACTTACAATATGGCAGGTGTTACAGTGCAATAAGGGCATATCTTAGGTACATTATAAAACACAGACTGAAGTGGTTCCAGGATCTAAGAGTTATTACAGTACAGACTGTGCAGTTGCTATTTAGATTAAATTCCTCCTACCATGTCTTCAAACCAATTTTTTTCCCTTTATTTGCTCCATTCACCACATTTAGATGCCACCATCCTGGATTCCCTTATCAGTAAAGGAAATCCCCACTTCTCAGTATAAAACTTGAAAAGCTTTCAGTCTTAGAAGGAGAGCTGCTGAGCCTACATCCTACAGCCAGGTAACCTAAGCCGTATGGAAATATGAACTGTTCACAACCTTCAAGACCTTCACAGTGGGCCAAGCTCAGGACCTAAGCCAGCACCATTAATACCTCAAGCAGCAAACAGCACCAGTCTGTGGGGAAGTAGGAAGTCAAGAAAGTGGGGAGCATTGCCAAAGCACCAAAGAATTTGTGTGCATTAAAGCATCATTCTTAAAACAGAGATGCTCACATTAGTTCTGCACATGCTGGTACATCTCCTAACAATATTGATCCAGGAGATGCTGACTTTGTCCTGCGAGCAGGATGCTGCCTCCCAGTTAACCAGATATGTATCCAGTGGGATGCTGCCTCCTGACTAATGCACCTTGTTTCCCAGCCCACTGCAGCATTCCTCCTGCTCAGCAACGCGGATTCCACCAAGCTGGCATGTCACCATACCTGTGGAAAGTACATCTCTAGGTAGGGCATATGCTCTGCAATCCTAAAAATCCAGGTCTTGGGGGAACTTGATTCAATTCAGAGGGACTTCACAGTTCTAAGAATTTGACTTTTGGGCCCTTCTGAAAAATCTCGCACTAGATCTTATAAAACTGGCAGTATTCAAGAGAGTATAAATTAGGACTTCAAAAATAATTTCTTCAAGAAATAAACTCCAACCTTTCATCAAGCTAAGGCTCCATCCTGCAATACCAAATCAAGACCACTTTTCCTCATCTCTAATGTAAAACAAGAAGAGATTTAGAAAGAACTGCAGGCAGGATTTTGCTTCACAGGATGAAATCCAAGATGGTGACTGCAAAGTGACAAATTCCTGCTTGTGCCGTTTAATTTCTGCTGAACCAAATGAAGTTGTTTAACAAGCCTGGCATTAACACAAAGTGGCCTCTTGCACCTAGATGGCCTCACGTTTTTTGGATCAGTAGCACAGGTATCATGAGAACCACTCTTCAGTTTACATAGAAGGTAGCAAGAATACGGAGCAATAAAGCAAAAGTTTTCTTCTTAAACAGGGAGCTAGCCTCCAATTTATAGAAAATATATTTTTTTCACTTGTTGATGGCAAAACTGCAGCCCTTACTCAGATCTGCAGGTTCGTTGCTTTGCTTTCAAGAGAGGAGAACTGTTGTCCCTCACAACACATCCCTTGAATACAAGGTAGTTATTCTACACGTCTTGTTTGGGAAGGAAGGCTGTTTATTGAAGCCACTAAGGTTGTCATTCCTTCTACAGTCATTCTTTCAGAAGGTCATTCCTTCCATTTTCCTCCTCCTTGCTGGAGATTATTCCTTACTGGCACCTTTCTACTGTCAAAAATCTGTTCTGTTTCTCACACTTTTTTTCAGGTTGCATTGCAGCATATCACATGACAGCTGAACCACAGAGCAGGGACATAACTAGCTTTAGAGGGTGGCTCCCTTCTCATTCAGCATTTCAGCTTCATTTGGCTTGTGATAAGTAGCCAGTGACTCCCTAACAGAGAGATGGACTCTCTTATGCTCCTTCTGCCCTACCCCGCTTTCTTAAATCCTCCACCATGCCAAAAAAAACCCCCAGACTTTGGAAGGCTTATGGAAGCTTTTTGATTTCAACATTTTTAAAGGTGTTGGGCTGGGACTTTCCCCAAAAATAGCAATAGTTAAGTTAGCTAGCTATCATGTTTTAAATGTTTGTTATATTTTAAAGAGGTTTTTTCCTTTCTTCTGAAATGTGCCAGAAACGTGGGCTTTCTCTTCTATACAGTGCTTCCCCTCATTTTTATTGTCCTGTTTTTAGTAGGAAGAGTGATTTAGGAAGACAGGAAAGAGGCAGAGCAAATAGTAAGCACAAATCAGGGATAATTTCCTCTTTCTTCCCTTAAAAATAAAAAGTCTTATTTGTTTCTGGCTTTCTGTAACAAATAGCTAAAAGCATCCTAAGTCTCATTCCAGCTGGGCAACAGATATATCTCAAAGTGTGACAACCTGTTCAACCTTGTGGGACTTTTAGTTAGACAATAAAAGACAAGTGTTTGCCCTGTGCCTGCAACCAGCTGCATACAGATGGCAACACACTGAACTCACCCAGGAGAGTTTGAACTGCAAAGCAAAGAGTAAATCCATTTGGGAGTGTTAACACTTTTTTTTTTTTTCCTTCTGATTTTCACTCATCCTGGGAAATTTTTGCCCTTAGTGAGCTTCACAAGTCAAATCAGGCAAGCAGGACACTGTTTATTTTTCAACTCCAAGATGAAGGGTGGAGAAAGGATTTGTCATCGCAGTAAGTTCTGGGAAGGGCTTTGGGTCCCAAGCATTGTAGTCAGTGGAGAGAGATGGCAACTCCCATCTCAAATTGCAGGTATGTGAAAGCACTCTTTGGAAAAGCTCTTTTCTCTCTCCATGACTTTGGAAAGAACCCAGGTGATGAAGACAGATATAGATAGACAACAGCTGTAGGAAAGAAAAAGCCTCTTTTTCTGTTGATTTGTGGTTTTTTTTAATTTTGTCATTGCTGTACAGAGGAAAAAGCTCACAGATATGCAGAGTCCCCACTGGGAAAAGAACAAGAATTACATCCCATGAAACACAAAGACCTCTGTGCGACCTGGAGCCAGATCAGTACTTAAATGTGCTACAAGTGCATAAGAAGTTGTATGTTTTACATAGCAAATATATAAATGCTTGCACAGCATCAGGTACATAACTCAGCTTTGCATTCATGCTACCACAGTGTTTTTTGAGTAAACTTGTATCCTTGCATACCAGCCACATGCATGTCAAGGAAATTGTGACTCAGTATAGTTTGGTGCAACTTGCACTGAAAATATGTTTAGGAAACTACTGTAGGAGGAAAAGAGCCTTATATTCTAGCCTAAGGTTGGGATTTTGTGTCATCTGATTTGGCAGCCCTGGGGCATTAAGTGGCATAGCATATCAGGTTAGGTTAATAATCCACCACTGGGTTCTGCTTGAGCAGATCTGTGTGCCCAAGCTAGGGATCAGTTGACAGACCTGGAGTCTCAGGGGAAAAGGATTAATTGCTCTGTGATCAGCAGGATGGCACTTGCACTATGAGATGTTCAGACCTAATGCCTGGATCTGCCATGAATCAGAAGCTACATCTGGAAAGTAGCAGTACAAGTCCAACTCTTCAGGGATGCCCATGGCAATGAAAGCAGGCCTGGATGACAAAATGACAGATACTGGCAACTTGAATGAGATATTACCAGAATGGGAGAAAAACTTAAAGGATATGAAAATACCTGCTTTTTTTAACAAGATGCCCCAAGAGACTGGGAAGACTTTCCCTCACTCCAAACAAGTCGGGAATTACCTAGTAGGCAAAATGATCAACAAGGGCTCCTTTGCCAAGGTGATGGAGGGACTGCACATCCCCACAGGGGAGAAGGTAAGATCATAAGAAGAGGGTAACACACACTAGGAATTGTGAGTAACCTCACACTAATTTACAGCAGAAAATTTCAGACTGTTTAATCTGAAAACCACAATCTACTCAGTGAATTATCCTCTGAACCTTATCCTCATAAATTAACCTCATAAATTCAGTTTATTACTTATGCATAATCAATCACATATGTGAATACATATTGAGCGCAAATATTTTCACAATTATAAAACAAAGATATCCTCCTGATGAAAGAAAAAAGGATGCTGGCATAAAGACAATTTCAAAACTGCTTTGCCTAATAATTCTCATTGAGCAATTAGTGCCAGGCATCTGATCTTTAAAGTTATGGACAGCACTGAGTGAAAAGCCAACCATTCCAACAGCAAATATTTATATGGAAGGGCATGGATAACATCAGTTATCTCCAGCTCAGTTGAGCTAAAATAACACACCAGTAGACACAAGTGTGGAAAGGTGGGTTACTCTCAAGTGACTTTTTGACTTGTACTTTTCTTATGGCTTCAGTAGCTATTCTGTCTGACTTTCTCCCCAAACTGCAATGGGTCCAACCCTAGCCCATAAAGGCCAGTATCTGGAATGGCTTTTATACTAAGTCAGAAGGGAGTATGTTAGGAAAAAAACAAAAATGTGGTACCTTTCAGATGCAGTTACAAGTCAACCATGAATGGATTTTCGCATTTCAGAATATTTAATATATGCATCTTTATTAAAGCAGTGAGAGGGCAAATATGACAGACTTCAGCCTTCTTGTTTTGGCCTTCATTAGAAATAAAAAGCACATTCTTCCATCAGGAACCTCCTTCCATCTCCCTCTGTAATTCTGATTATCAACGCCATGTCAGAAAAGACCCTCTCCCCCATGTAATCTTATTCCATGTCCTCCTGGAAACTAATCCTTGGTGCAAAGCTTGTAGCTAATTTGCAAATATCCTGCCATTTAGGTAGCCATAAAAGTTATTGACAAGAGGAAAGCCAAGCAGGATTTCTATGTTTTAAAAAACATGAAGCGTGAGCCACGGATACACCAGATGATTAAGCACCCCAACGTTGTTCGGCTATATGAGACCTTGGAGACTGAAAACTCCTATTACATGGTGATGGAGCTGTGCCTCGGTGGGGACCTTCTGGACAGAATTTGTGACAAAAAGAGGCTGGAGGAGCCAGAAGTAAGGAGATACACCAGGCAAATTCTGTCTGCAGTAGAGCACCTGCATTGCCAGGGGATTGTTCATAGGTAAGATGTTTCTCGGCTTTCAAACAGTAAGAAAAGAAAGTGTGCAAGAAGATAGTGTGCTCTTCTTCAGCAAGAACATTTCTTTATTTTTCTGTCATAAAAACAGGGATTACAAAGAAAACTATATTCTCTCAGCTCACATTAACAAAGCATTTTATTCTCAGTAGTGGTTAGTCCTGTTATGAGTTGCTGTGAATTCCTTGGGCAGTAAAGTAGAAAAGATACTTGTCCCAGGGACAAAAGCTGATGACCACAACAAACCAATGCATTGCCACAATTATCTCAAAATTAGCTTATGACAAATGTGTATCTAATTCAAATATTTCAGTGTGGCTATTCATACAAATATTGTTGTCCTTTGCTTAGCCACAACATACTGAAATAACCATACATCACTCTGAACAGAAATCCAAGGAATCGCTGCTTGTCAAGAGGACATGTTCTGCAGACCTGTGTCTGTGACAGGTTGATGACTCTCCATGTTTTCTTTTGCATTACAAGGACAGATCACAACTTCAGTCACTGCTAGAGGAACCTGAGAAGCCCATGCAAGGAAAACTGATCTTCCCCTCTATCAGGGATCTTGGCACATACGCCAAGAGCAGCAGAAGAAGACTTCCATTTTAGCTGGAAGAGTAGGCAAGATGGAGTTATTCCCACCATTTTTCTGTTTTACTTAATGATTCACAGTCAAACAGATTCTTAATTTTAAAGGGTAAATGCACTTACCAAGAAAGCCCACAGGACCTAAAAAATAATCCAGTTGACTCCATCGTTACAGCAACCATGAAACAAATACGCTGTAAATGTGATGTCTCAGCATTTACAAGTGCTTTGTGACTCGAAATTCTTGCAATCCAGCACTTCATTATATTGGATTTGTCAATTAATAAGGAATGCTCAATAAAGAAATAGTTAGTATCTGACCTGGAGATTTTAAATGAACAACAAAAACAAAGCCCCCCACCAAAAAAAAAAAAAAAAAAAAAAGTGGGGCTTCACCCATTTAGTCCAGGCTGACATCCCTGCCTTGCTGGTTCCCTAGCTAATCTATTTTACAGCATGTCTTCAATGGTCACGATCATAACATTTATGTTCTTCCCATGACGACATTCGCCATTAATTTCTCAAGTCCTGTTCCCATCTTTTTGTTTGGAATAATTCTTTGCAGTGAGCTGGAGACTAGCCTGACTTCTTTCATTTTCTGTTGTTCATACTTTGCTGGAAAAGCTTTGTGAGAGAGAATTTTGCTGCACACCCTGAGAGTAGGCAGGTACAAAGTGGCGTGAGCTCCTCTGGTGACTTGATTTACTATCAAACTGCCCTTAGAAAAGGAAAATTCATTCCTGGCTCTCCAGCACTTTGTCATAGGGTTTATGAAATTGCATGGTCTGGCAGGAGCCCAGTCACAGGTGTAGGTTCAGTCAGCAGTACTTCAACTGGTTACCTGCTGCTAGATTTGAGATTCAGAACTCTGGCCTTGACCTCTTACCAGAAGCAGATTGGGAAGGATCTGGAAGGGCTCCCCTGCTCAGCTCCAGCTGCAATGATTTATTGCAACTCACTGCAGAGGTTAAACCAGCAAGGATAATTTTGGGTGTATCCTGTTCTGAAAAGAAGGCATCAGTATTTCCAGAAAGATGAGCAAAGAAGTAAGAAAGTTACCTTACAAATCCGGTCTGGTTTTCCCATCTAAGCACTGAGCAAAGCTCACCTCCTTGCATTGCTTTAACACAAGGAAAGGAAGGTATACAAGCTGCCTGTTGGGAGCAGCTGCTGATCCATGGGGATGATCCTTGTAGAATGACACCATTTATGAGATTATGATATGGATAATTGTGTGCCAGTGCTTGGGTCTATGCCAAGAATTGAGGTGTCTGCTGATTGTAGGGTCTCTTCCCTAAGCTCGTCATTTAGGAATGTGCTAATTTAATTTACTTTTCTCAAAAGTGTCCTGTGGGCATTCTTGATTTTTAATCGTGCATGTATCTCAGAAAAACAATATTTTCTGCTGTCTTAACAATATACTTGATGAAAAACTGGCCAAATTTGTAGCTTTTAGTTTTTAGTTTTTAGTCCAAATTGATATATTGTTTTTAATCCAAATTGATGTATCTCAACAGAAATTCAACACTATGTTCAGACTGCTATTTGGTTTCTTAACCTTTGCTTCTCCAATTCATCACTAAAATCAGCACTAATGCAACAAATCCTTACAGGTTAAACTGAGTTCACATTTCAGAGTAAAGGTAGCAACCTTTCTTGTCCATGCAAGATCACAGCTGATCTTTTGTCACAGTTGCTAAAATGACCCAGAAGACAGAGCATTGACTCCCAGCATTTTACTGTGCCAGATATAAGAACGCTTAGGCACAAGATCTGGCTCAACAGCTCCACAAGCTAACACTCATCAACTGAGTTCTGCTTACTATCCCTATGCCTGCTCTGGACATGGCCAAGTGGTGAGGTAATGTATATGAGCTTAGAAACCCCAAATTAAGACGTGTAAGCTAAATTCCATTGCCTTGCAACTGGATTGGGGTAGAGCGTGCGCAGTCAGCTACCAACCCCGACAGCTGGTGCTTGAGAGGTGACAGTAACTTACTTGTTTGCCCAGTTCCTAATTTTTCCTGGCTGTTTTTCCTGGATATTTTCCCTTCCCTCATATAAAAATGTCATATATCCCTTTGAGTGCCTACTGAACCAAAGTCCTGGAGAAACATCACAAGCTGCCCTCTAGGCTCTCTCTCTCTTTCTGAAGTCCCCATGGGAATGAGGAGGAAAAAAGTCATGGTGTTGCTTAAATTTACAGCATTCCTTGGAAAATTTCCTTTGGGGAAAAAGGGGAACATGATGTATCTTTCATGTAAGATAACTTCTGACATTATATAAGCTTTCATAGTGACCATTATCAGGTTTTTCAGTCAAAAAAAAAGTATACATTTTTATTAACTCTGTGAGCAGTCAGCTCAGCCTATAGAACAGCAGTTGTAGCAATCCAGCATAACATTATTTAATGGCAGTGAGTAAAATTCATCAGAGTGCACCGTGGGGTGCTCAATCTGATAGAAGTAATATTCACAGTAACCTGAAACACAAATAGCTTTAAACTGCAGCATTTCAGTACATAATGTTATGACACAGGCAGGCTATGAACAAACTTACCTTAAATCTACCTCCTAGCTTTTCGGGACTGGCTAATTTTCCACTCCAGAAAACATGGTATTCAAATTAAAACTTATTAAAGAGGTATCATTAAAACCATCCCCATTCCCATTCTCAACCTGGAGCAGCAGAGGGTTTAGAATGCAATGCTGTCCCATCCAGAGCCACAGAATTAAAAGGATGCTCCCCTAAACCCACCCATCATGACTACCTCCAGGCCTGATCCCCTGCAGCAGTGCAGTGCTGTTCATGCAGCACCAGTCTGCTCAGCCCTTGCCCCTTGCTCCCATCACTCCTTCTGGTTCATCCTCCGAGGTCTCTCCAAGAGCTGACAAAATCACTTCACAACTTCAGAGCAGATGGGAGGAAAACCCAGGACATAGCAAAGCATTGCAGGCTCTTTGACTGGCTCCCAGCTCTGAAATTACACTGGCGGAGGACTCCTCCATGCTGAAAACTATTACAGGTGCCACTTCAGGCATTCCCCACAGCGAGGTATTATTCTGGCTTTTGCTTTTAATTTGGAAATATGTAAATGTTCACATAAGTACCTGAGCCAGCATTTTTCTTTCAGCTTGAATTAGATCCTCCTGGCAAAGGGCAGCTGATACTGGTTGATTCACGTCACTGAAGATGTCCCCACTTTCAGGGTAGCTGTCTCCAACATAGCTTTGGTACATCTCCCCTCTTCTTTGCAAGGGAAATATCACTTTCCTGTTCCCCTCTCATCCTTCACATTTCCCAGGCATGATTTACTTGAAAAGAAATCAGAAATCTTCAGCAGCTCTCAGTACTTCAAAAAGCCAAAAGAATGTATTCCAAAATGTGCAACATTTTTCTCAAAAGAAGAAATAAATGCATTTAATTTTTTAAAAAGGTATAAATCAGTAAACAGATGTTTCCTAAAATTAATACTTTATTTTAAATGTATATTCATAAAATATTCCCTGAAACTATCCATGTTCCTGACCTAAAACTTCAGGAAGGAATAAAGATCTTGTTAAAATTGTAGGCTTTATAGAGCTTTGCAGTACTATTGTTATAATTTCAATTAAATTTTGCCAAAAACTATCTGAAAAAAAAAATGTTTAGCTGGGACATCAGGCATCCTAAAGTTTGTTTTCTGTCCTAATTTCAGGGACCTAAAAATTGAAAATTTTCTTCTTGATGAGAACAACAACATCAAAATCATTGGTAGGTGCACCACTATTTGTAAGGCTTGTTTTCTGCTTCTTTTGTGTGTGCGCAGCTTCAGCTAATTTTTAAACACCATACTTGACAAGTGAGCTTGTGATTAATCAATTAACATATTTGAGCTTTTAGAATAAATTCGAGTTATGAAGTATAACTAAACAGCTTGTTTATTTGAACTTCAACTGAAACATATTTTTAAGAGAACAAGGAAAACAGTTTTGCCTATTGTTTTCCCTTGTGTATTGCTGGCGAACCAAGAAATAATTACAGCTTTTATGTGTAGAAAGCTGTTCCTACCAGAAGTGATTTGTAGACAAAGAAATAAATCTTCTGGGGTGAAACACAGGTATGGACACATTAGTTTATGTTGAGTCATTACTTCAGCTAGAGACCTCATCATTTGGTATGTGTAAAAAAAAATTTTAAAAAAGAGAGAGACTGTTTTGGTCACTGACAGAAATCTTGCTAGAGCTGTGAAGCAAACATTTATAAAAATTAGAGAATTTGCACCAAGCAGTTAACACAGCTCAGAGAAACATTAATTTTATTCTATGGAAACCTCACAGAAAAATCCCCACAAGGGATGTTAAATCTTAGAGAAGCCACATGTTTAACCCAGTGTTTCCCAAACTTTTAAAAGCTTAACACCTCTGAAAAAAAGGCACCAACTCTTCACCCCTGTTTTATAGCCAACCAGTCTTTTACAATCACACCTTTCTCTTTCATCCCCCTTGCACCCATGCACATACACAGAGAAAAAGGCTTCAGTTTGCACTTTCCCCCACCACATTTACCATGGGCTAAAGCACACAGAGCTGAGCCCAATGTCATAGCTCATTAAGCCATGCTAATGTGGCTGTGTTGTTAAGATCATGCAGTCAACAGAGGCAAACCAAAACAATTAAACCAAAATCAACCAAACTAAGTCCATGGCTGGGTAACTTCACTCTAAGTCTCCTGCTAATTCATGACATGTTTATTCAAACCCAAATTGGCCTCCACAGCTGAGACATCAATAGATGCTACAATTACCTGCTGGTTTTGTCTTTCTCCTATTTTCAGATAATTGGTAAAGTTAAAGTAATTTGAAAAGAGACTAAAACTTATTTTCCTTTGGCTTTGTGACCATCAGATTTTGGACTGAGCAATACTGCAAGGTTCGAGGGTCTCTCCCAGGAGCTGTTACATACCCAGTGTGGAAGTCCAGCTTATGCTGCCCCAGAACTCCTTGCTCATAAGAAATATGGTCCAAAGGTAGATGTCTGGTCCATGTAAGTAGATCTAAAAATGTACATACTGAAATACTCTCAGCACTGATTGTTTTAGACAAGACTGATATAAATGGGTTGGTGGCATACAGCTGAGGGGCATTAAAGGCAAAAGAAAAGATATATCAGGGAAGTATTTCCAGAAAAAAAAAATTTAAAAAAATAAAAAAAAACCCCTGAGTATCTTGAAAAGTGTCTCCACTGCAAAACACTGGAGAAAAAAATTAATTATCAATACACATACTATTCCTGTGCCACAAGAGGAACGTGTGCTGAAAAGTCAGAGAAAGAGTTGTGCATATCAATCCCCTCAAATGCCCTCCTGTCCTGGCAGGGAGCTTCTGCTGATAGCTGAGTAACTTCTGTCAAAATCAGACTCCTTGAAAGCCCTGGACTGACAAATGGGCATTTTCTGTCTAAGGCATATTTTGCAAAAAAAAAGAGAAAATCTATACAGAAAAATTGAGTCTCAGGGACACACAGGCCAAAGATGTGGTGACAACATAACTACGAGACTTTCACTCATGCCTTAGCAAGGCCCTTTATACTGAACTATGATAATAAAGTGGAGTTATTTTCAGTCATAGATGACACAAATCTTCATGGATTCTATTGTCCTTTTTTATTACATCTATATGATACATCTCCTGTAATAAGCAAGAATGCAGAAGGTGCCAGGAAAAGGGCAGTTTCTCACACAAAGTATCATTTAGTTTTAGTGGGCAAGTTATGGGAGTTTTAACCTTTTTTTCCTAGGTGGAGCTGGGAAAATGATGATATATTAAGTCAATATTTGTATTTTTTAATCTTCATGGGTCTGGACAGGAGAACAGCTCTTCATGTCCATCATTTTGCCAAAGGCAGTTCATGTTTATCTGTACATATATATGTGTATGTGAGTATATATGTATGCCAGTGCATCAGCTCCTTCTCAGCTTTTTGATAGTAACCAGATGTCTTTGTCTCTATCCAGGAGACATTTTCTAGCAGGTATGATTCACGTCATGACAAATGAGTATGAGTAATATAGACTAAACCAAATCTTTGCCTAGAGCATTAAGATGAAAAAAAAATTAGTTTGTCAAGTGCACCTTTATCCAGACTCCTCCCAGTTATTAACAATTATAACCATAATTCTTTGCAGTATCCTGACTAATAAGTGATAGAATAAAAATTCAGCTATTGAAGCCAGTGATAAAATCCCATGGATTTCAAATACCTCACAAAGCTTCTAAGAGTAATAGCACTTTTTGGTTTAGAAATGCCCCCTCCCATCCCACCCAACAAGCATTTTGATTTAAAGGATGTGATCTTATGCTTCTGGAACACATTGTCTAAAGAAGTTGTAGATGCCCCATCCCTGGAAGTGTTCAAGGCCAGGCTGGATGGAGCTCTGAGCAACCTGGTCTAGTGGAAGGTGTTCCTGCCCATGGCAGGGGGCTGGAACTAGATGATGTTTAAAGTCACTTCCAACCCAAACCATTCCATGATTGTGTTTAACACACAATGCTACATTTGATCTAAACCCCTTCATTCAGGACACCTACAGAAAGGAAAGGAAGGCCTGGATGTACACAGCTGCTCTGAACTGGGATGTCACACTTACCTGTCCATCTATGAGGATATGGAGTCTCCTCGAGGAGTTCTCAGCAGTAAAGAGAACTGTGTAAAGAACAGGAAAGACTAAACTGTGTGTTCACAAAGGACAAAGTGTTTTAGTTTGTTCTACAGGCATCTGGTTCGGGTACCTAAAACAGAAGATTGCTTTTCCTATATGCTCAAAAGGTGAAAAGCATTTATACACATATGTAAAGGACATTATTGCTCTCAAGACCTGCTCTGGCAGACATACTGTATATTTGGGGTTTTATATAACCATGATTCCTCTATCTCAGCTTCTTCTAAAATTACAGGGTATGAATAGTACACAAAGGATGAAGGAACACATGCTACCAAATGTATGTTTGATTTTCAAGAGTGCTACTCTGAATTTATTTAAACATAGCACAGATTCATCAGGTCTAGAGGGTGCTGTCAGCACTTAAATAGGTTAATACTGATTTCACATTTCAGATACCTGAATGAGGGCAAAGCAGTAACCTTAGAAACATTTACTTAGGTCACTCTGTTAATAAGCAGCAAATAACAGGTCAAGGTATATATAAAATGTCTATATGGCCCTTGGCTTTTAACACAGAGAGACTTTGCACCTCAGGCATAAAACATATTAAAAATTTAAATTGGAATTGTTCACATTATCATACTGGGAAAGGGATTTCTGATGGACTAAAACATTAGTTGAAAAGATAAGTTGCTACTATTGTCACAAAATAGGTAAAGGTCTACAAATTGATGGGGCTGTAGAATTAAGATATTTCAGTGTAGTGCAGAAAGACTGTATGTGGCAGAACCAAAAAAGGAGTCATTACAACAGGAACCAGAAAGCCAGTCAGTCAAAAGCACAGTCACAAACCCAACCAGATCCAACTGCAGTACAGCCAAGGCTCCTGAGATGCAGCACTGAACTGCAGTGCCTATTTACCTAATCATGACTTTTGTGCAGAAGATTTTAAAGGTTCTTTGGAGACTGCAAAGTGTTTGGCTTTCATGCAACAGCTGAATTGAGGAAGCAGCTGTTGTATTCAAACAAATCCAGATAGTTCAATAGAACAGAGGAGAAGCAGTTTGTAATGGTTAATAAACTTTCATGTTTATCATGCCATCAGATTCCATCTATAAGTAACTACCAAGTGTGTTAGTGTTTACTAGCTGTAACTGTGTGTAATGTTTTAAAAGAGATTTTAGATGGCAGCTCCATCTCATGTTTTTCAATTGTTTGAACACATTAATAAAAATCATAGCTGAGCACACCACAGATTTGTTTCACAGATGTCATCTGTACTAGTGTACCAACAAGTCAATTAAATTAGAATTGGCACAAGTCAGTTAAATTAAAATTGCCTGAATTCCTAAAATTATCTCTGCTGAGGTCAGTAGAGAAGTGATAAAGGACAGTTGGAGGGAGGTCTGAGCAACCTGGTTTAGAGAAAGGTGTCACTGCCCTCAGCAGAGGGATTGGAGCTGCATGATCTTTTAAGATTCCTTCCAACCCAGGCCATTCTATGGTTCAATGATTCATTCTGTGGTAAAGAACAGTGCTGTTGTGGTGGTGCAGTTCAGCTGGACCAAGGAAGTACCTTGGAGAGTGTTCAAGGAAGCCTCCCTGTTCACAAACTCAGGACAGCTAAGCAAGTTTTCCAAAGGTTGGTACTTTTCCAGACTGAATGGCAAACTTCACAAAGTTTGCTGATTGCTGCTAGCAGACTGTTAGTCTTTCACAAGATTTAAAGTTCTAAGTCTTTAGCCAACAGCAAGCTGTTACCAAATGAAAGCCTTCTAGGCACAAGTCACACCTAATTTAGCAATCTGAGCAAAGCAAGAAGAACTGAATTACTATTTGGAACAAGATCTATTGCATCAGTCCCAGTTCCATGTTGTCACTCAGCCTCCAAACCAAAATGCTTTATTCTGATGGGTTGGGTACATTACACTGTCACTCCAATTAGCTTATTTTTAAAATAAACAGCAGGTCTCCACTTTCAACACTGCAGGCTTTCCTGTCACTCACTATACACTCTATTTTATGCACACTCCCCACAACATTCTTTTCTAGATAAAATGGCATTTACACAAAGAAGAAAAAGGCATAAGATGTGTATTCAGTACAAATTTCTGCTTAGAGGTAATTTGTAACCTCATTTGTGATGCTGAAGGCAACTCTAAAAACTGACTCATAGCTTTGTGAGATTTTTAAATAAGTGTTTATTAGCATCATATGGAGCTCTGATGTTTGTCTTTTCTTTTGACAGAGGTGTGAGTATGTTCGCTATGCTAACTGGCACATTACCCTTTGTGGTGGAACCTTTTAATATCAAGCAACTACATCAAAAGATGTTAATTGGAGAAATCAGCCCTATTCCATCAGATATTTCCCCCGGTAAAGCACTTCAGTTTTTATAAAGAATAGCGATACAAAAAAAGTTTTAACCCATCCCATTATGTGAATTTAACAATAACACCATCTTCTGGAAATTAAGATGTACCTTTTCCAGTTGCTTTGTTTGCATTTAGAAATAACTTTTTTGAGGCTGTGGCAATATCATTTTATCTCAGGCTACAAGAAAAACAACACTCTTGCCTTTTCAAAAGACCATTATTCTTGGTTCTTATTTACAGGGGGAATAAAATGTACATTGCTTTTACATAAGTGGAGCAGCTCTGTAATAAATGAGAACACTGCCATTTTTAGTATATCCCATGCTGTGTGTCACAGCCAGGCATTCTTTCCTGTTTTTCCCACAAATAAGTTATCTAAACCTTAGAGTTTTTTTCCTGGAGACCTTATCTTTTGGCTACCGACAGACCCTACAACACTGAGATTATTAAAGACATAGGAGGGCTATTTTTGTGAATAAGCTGTTCATATTTTTCATGAAAAAAAACGGAAATGTAGCATTTTTCAATTGATTTTACTGCCAATTTTTAATGATGTATGGTCAGTGAAATATTTTTGGGACAACTGAGAAAGACAATTCTCAAAAATTCTAGCCTGAATTACAATCTACAGCTCTAAACCCCAGAATTCATGTTGGTGTGCATACGCTCTCAGTCAGCAGTACAAGGTTCACTTCCTCAAAGTTCAACATTCTGCTGCTTTACAGTGATTCTTTTATACCTCTGGCTTTAACCCTTATTTCTCTCCACCTGGAGTAGCATCCTCTCACAGGCTCAGGCCCCTTCTCACAGCTGTTATGGTGCATCTTCACTGACCAAGTCACCAAGCAGAGCAGAGTGAGACAGGTTTTGCCCAGATGTCTACTAGCAAGAGTTCAGATCTCCCCATGGTTTTGAGCAGTGTGGCTATGATGTTAGGCAAGAATGATACAGAAACCAGGATTAGCTTCAGCAGCTGCCTGCAGCCAAGCACTGGGAAGCAGCAGACTGTCCCAGACCAAGCTAGTTGGATCCAGTCTGGAGAATTAAGATAATGTGATGATTCAATTTCTTTTTCTCCCCTAGTAAATGGAATAAGGATACCTACCATAGCTGTCAAGAATGTCTGTGCATTAGTCTCTCATTTCCCTTTTTTTGGAGATCAGTTGCCATATAGCAGCTTCATTTTTGTAGAATTCCTCCGTAGCTACAATTATTGTATTTCTAATTTTTTATTTATTCTGTTGTTATAGCTTCTACTAATAAATGCATTATCTCTGCTTTTCTACAAAGCCCACACAGTTAGTGGATGACTGTGGATAACTCCATTGTTCTCTTGCCCACTGGGAATTCAGTGAGAGAGCAGTAATAAACTGGCTTTGCATACTTCAGATCTAAATTCTTCTGAAGGAGATTACAAGTGAAAGGAGCAGTATGTTCCCAGTTTAATGCTCACTTGCCATTTTATTCATTTCAAAACTTCCCCAAGGAATACAGAAGAATTCAGTAAACTTTTCCAAGGAGAAGAAAAAAAAAAAAAAAAGAGAGGGACAGAGGGACTTTATGCAATATTGAAGCTGAATGATTGACATATGAGAATGTTTGAGCTCTCTCTGTCCCAACTCCAGGGAGTCAAAGCACAGCATATCATGTGAGCACAGGAGAGAGTTTCATCCATGCGTTTGGCTTTTTTTGGGTGAGGAACAGAACTCCTGTGTAGTCAGCTGGCACAGGAGTGCCCCGTCTCAGAAGCCTGATCAAATGCTGAGTGAGCACAATGCTGAGATTACAGGTGATGTCATAGACTGCATTCACTGGGGTAAATCAAGCAGCATCCAAAGGTCCTTAGCAGGCATCCCAGCATGGCTTGGCCACTGCTGTCTACCCTGTCCTTGGGGGGAAGGGGTCACCCTACAGGACCACAGCAGACTCAAAGAAAAAGCCTTAGAGAATGAATTTTAGCTGAGGCTGTTACAGTGTGGAGAAGCAGAGCATGTGCCACATTTCTGAAGCAGGAAAAATATGCAGTGGTCAGATAGTGAAAAATCACTAACAAACAAGCCATTTTATTGGAATACTGCACAGGAGCTGTACAATTCATGCAGTCTCTACTTGAGCCCGACCCTGCTAAGAGGCCTGGAGTCAAAGAAGCAATAAAAGACAAATGGTTGAACGAAGGTTTCACCAGGAAAATACTGAACTCCACAGCTTATGAGAACAGGTAACAGTTTCGACATCTGTCTCCTACCTTGGGATTTCAGGACAGGGGATTTGGGAGGGAAGTGTTTTTAGGATTTTTTCATTTGTTTGTTTTGGAAGATTTTTGTTATCTAATATGTGCTGTTCCAAAATGACATGAGTTTTACTACAGAAAGCACCACATCAACACTTGTAACTGTGGGTAAATTTTATTTGAGACGAAACATCCTTATAGAACTGTTTGTATCTGTTGTATCAGTAATTTCATTCTAAACATGCTTCACAGCTGCCACTAAATTCAGTGTGCTTCTAATCCTACAAAACTAGGTCTCACATGCCCACCTGAGGAAATATTTTTATATTACACCAAATTTATTGTTATTCTAATAATTTTTATTCTCATCCATGTTTGTAACTGGTTTTAACTAGTCTCCATTTTTTCTTAGCAAGGCATTTTACGGTTTAAGATTATTAATAAAGTTTAAAGTAGATATGTGCAACATAACACTTCACATAAACATTGCCAGCTTTCAAGATGTTATTAATCTTTCATATTGGGAGGCTGCAAAGCATGCTTTGCATGTCTTGAAATGCCTAAATTTGTTGATGGACCTTTTACATCATACTGCTGAAAGTATCTAGTAAAGGGTCACATATTTTATTCCCAAACTATTCTGTAAAGGTCAGTATTTCACACTAATTGAAAAAACAATAATTTGGCCTGTGTAATCTGCACCATCTGCATTGGTGTCTAGAGGACTCTTAGCAGGTTTTCCTACCATCCACTGGCAGGAATCCACTGCCAGTCACAGCAAGAACTGTTAGAAATCTCTGCGCAGTTTCTGTGAGAATTTTCCACTGCTCCTGCCTTTGCTTTTCTTCCTTCCCTCACCTGTCTGTTCTCATTCATACTGAAGTTTGAGAAAATGTCTCAGGAGTCTTATAATCTAAGGATGATTTCTATAATGCCTTTGCTATACTTTACTACTACAGAAGCCTGTGAGTAAAACAATTATCCTCATAAGAAAACATGTTTTATTTCACAATCTAATTTAGATGAAAATTAGAATCCTACTGTACATTCTCCAGTTCTCTTTTGTCCTTCAAGACTTTCCTGCCTTTGCTACTTTTCTGTCTTCTTACGTACATGCACACACACTATCTCCCTTTTAATCCATTCAAGGCTACTGCACTGAGAACTGAAATACACACTTGATTAAAATGAGAAAATGCTGTTTTCCATATTTTTAATTTTTCAAGCTTAATCATGGTGGGTGTCCTTTCAGAGTAATCAACTATATCAACAATAGGATGTTTAATGATGCAGTAACAGAGCCTCAGCCCAGCAGAGAAGTTAGCAAAGCCAGACAAGAAGATTATTGCACAACTGTGTATCATAACTTGCCTGTAAAATTAACTTAGCCAACTCCAGCTGCATCACAAGAAGCATATTGTCTGCTTACTGTAAATTCTGACATTGTACCTGGTCGCGTCATTTGTATTAAAATACTTTCTCCTAATATTTCAGATTTTGCCCCTGTGAATTGAATCCTGTTGTTTTAAACTACATGACACACATTATGGAGTTCAGTCTTTCAGAAGTTATCAACAGTTTAATAAATAACAGACCCTCTCCTGCCATGTCTTCTTATTGCTTATTGCTGAAGAAACTGCTCAGGTACCAGAAAGACCGCAAAAGAGCTCAGGTAAGATATTATGGACATAAAAGGCATAAAGGACTCTCTAGGTTTTTATGAGGAACAATGCAGCAGCTCTGTAGCATGCATGAAAATGGTGGTTATCCACAAAACAGGGAAAAGTTCATCAAAAAATAGTTATTGCGGATCCAAATGCAGTCTCAAGAAACCTACAGTTTGGCATTCTCAGAGGTGATTAATTTATGAGGTTTTTTATTCCCATAGATAAATATATTTTTTTATGACTAATTAATTTTTTAAATGAGCTGCTGGTTGTAATGGGATTGAGAATTATTTTGTTTTATATAAAAGATTACTTTTCCATTGGGAAAAGCAGCATTAGCATCTCAGTGACCTCGCCATCCCTTTCCTTTCTGACTGGTCTGTGAGGGTTTAATGCAAAGTCTGGGGAGGTGAGTGGGAAGCTGTGAAAGTTGTAAAATCTTTTCCCAGCATCTTTCTTTTTTTTTTTTTTCATATTTTACCCCTGTATCTTATTCTCACACTTTGACTCACTTGGGGACATGGAGTGAGATTAGAGGGGACAAATATTTTAAAAATAAACTTTAAAAATTATGGTAATCATTGGTAAGGCCACAATTAGTCAAAAAAGCTGTAAGCTTTTCTTTTACAACCGTCTCCACTAAGGGGTTCACAACTCAGCCATAAAAATTTTGCTTCAGGCAGAAACTAGGCAGACAGGAAGCCAAATTCCAGCTTCTAACACACAAGTGCAATGGGAAAAGTTTCAGCTACAAAAACACACACATTAGCGATTAGCCTCCCCTTCAAAACCTTCACCCTGGAGAAGCTGTATTTTGAGAAGGTCCAGTTGACTCCTCTAGAAATTATTCAGATGAGCTTGAGCAGATCCAGATCTCCATGCCAGCACACAGCCCCAAGGTCGCAACAGTCTGTGCAGTGTCTGCAGACAGAGCCATAATTCAAAAATATGAGTTGGAGAGTGTGTGTGCATGTGTGTGTGTGTGTGTGTGTGTGTGTGTATGTGTGTGTGTGTGCGTGCATGCTTAGGGAGAGGAGGTTTTTCTTCACGTACACGAATTTTTTCATATTACAATTTTACATAGGATCTGCTAAATCATAAGTCACTCAAAAAGACCTACATTGTGAAGGCTATTGACCAGCTTTCCAGTACCTCTGGATATCAAGCTGATTTACAGCCAGCAGAGATCTAACCCTCCAGGCAAGTGGTAGTGCTTCATGTCATGTATGACCTCTTTCAGCATCCTACCCAGGTGGAAGAGGGAACTGATCATGTACATAAAATTGGGAGCTGATTAAGGGTCTGTGATACTTCCTGCCACTCCTGACATCCAAAATACCCTCTTTAGGCAGAAACTCAAACTGAATTGAAGCACAGACCTTTAAAATAGCTCTGAATACAAGTTAATAACAAACTGAATTCAAGCACAGACCTTTAAAATAGCTCTGAATACAAGTTAATAACACTAAAAATACTATTTTCAAGTCCTAGTAAACACATTTCCCAGGCAGAATGAAACTTTTGGTAGAGCAAGGAGGAAAAGAGGGGAAGTTTAACAAAGAAGTGACATGAGTGACATTTTTTTCTCTGTGTTGACATTTTTCCAGTTAAAGGCTTAAACCCAAGCCAGTACTGATGCAAAATAATCTGACCAGCTGCCAGCTCGAAACAGTGGTGACTTTCACAAAATCACAGCATCACAGACAGGCTGAGGTTGGCAGGGATCTCTGGACACTATCTGATCTAAACACCATGCTCAAGCAGGGCCACCTACAGATGGCTGCTCAGAGCCATATCTGAACAGCTTTTTGCTGTCTCCAAAGATGAACACCAGCATCTCTGTGCAAGTTGTGGCAGCGCTTGGTCACCCTCACACTGAAAAACTCTTTCTTGATGTTCAGAGGGAAACTCTTGTGTTGTTTCAGTCTCTCAAACATCTCAGCAGCCCAGAACTCTCTACAGTATGCCCATGTCTCTCTTACTGAGGAGTGCAGAAGCAGATGCAGTGCTCCAGGTGTCCTCACCAGTGCTGAGCAGAGGGGCAGCATCACCTCCCTTGACCTGCTGGCAACACTGGCAACTCATAAACACAAAGCCTGCTACTAGCACAGATTAGAGATCATTCTGTTATCTAAACCTGTTGGTAATCTCACTGTTTTTTCCCTAGTCACTCTATGTAACTTGCTTCTTATTTTTGTCCCTCTATTCCCTCTTATGTTCTTCTCTATTATGAAAATTAATATTTCTCCCTTGCTAGTAGTTAGGTTCTGCAACTCTTTGCAGTTAATAATAATTGTTTCTTATTCAAGCCATTTGTATAATTAACCTGTGCAATCAGTCGCCCCCAGGAGCTCTTTTAAAACATGGCTATCAGTACTACCACTTTATACCATTTTCTTCAACATTCAACAATATTCATATTTACCAGCAATTTGGCTGGAATTTGGGCAAAAACGGGGAAGAAAGAGAGGAAGGCTGGCTAAGAAATCAAGCTGGGCATTCTTACTCAATCAATTTTTCCAGTGTCCCCTGGCCTGTTCTTCAGCTAAAGCTACTTTATGCACATACTTGCACAATGGCAAAACTTAGCCCTAAGCATATGTGAAGTATATAGGGAAAAGAAAAGAATGCATCCGTTGGATCCCAAGGCGGAGCCCCACATGGGTGGCATGACGTTTTTGGGCAGAGGCAGAGCCAAGAGCAGCCCCAGCTTCCCTGGAGACTGGCCCAGGCTGCACTGGCACAGCTCTCGAAGGAGGCAGCTGGCAGGGGATTATCTTCAGGGGAGGATTCTCTGCTTTGGTCTAAAAGAGGCCAAATTCAACCACCTCTTTGGCAGGCTGTAATGCACTTCTTCGACCACCCAGCCACAGAGAGCTGAAACTGAGGAAAAAGAGTAAAGATTGTTAACTGAATGCAAAGGGGAAATTTCCCACTTTTTATTCATCTTCTTGTTGAAATCCTGATGTTGCTAGAACTTAATTACAACAGCATGGGTATTTGATATTTGTGTTATAAATTATGCCAAGGATATTTCAAAATGCATAGATAGATGTTCTCTATATTCTGTATAAAGCCAACTATTTGCTATTTATTACTAGCAGTGTGTGATCCATCTTTAAATCACATTATTTTCTTTCAGCTCTCCAGATCTTGCAAATGCATGCATCTGCTTTAACTTTAAAGATATGGATAGTTTCACTGAGCTCAACAAGACAGCTTGTGTGTATAAAATTAAAGCATAAAAATTATAATTTGTGTATAAATCAAATCTAAATTATAGAAACAGACAAGTAACAATTAAGAGTCACAGGTAAAATGAAATAACCTGAAAACCAGTTGCCATTTATTTACACTATTTTTTCTAGGACCATAAAGATTATTGCATATTTCTATCTGCCTATGAAAAGAGATATTTAGAGGGAACTAATATCTATAAAAGAGCAAATTTATAGTTAAAAAATACTCCAGTATTTTTTGAGCAAAATAGAAACATCCTTTCCTCTCAGTGACTTGTATAAAAAGTTGGCATCTGGCTCTTCGGAATATTCTGTCCAAAAAGAACAAAACATATCAAATATCAACACAAAGAGAAAAGTAATGGCATTCATGATAATGCCTATGAATAACAAGCAATAAAATATTGTACCAACACAATCAGCCCAGACATTGTTTGGAATTCAAATGCATATTCACAAAACAGCACATTCAGCAGCAGAATATCCTATGATTTTTCACACAATACCAAGAAACATATAATTTCCAGGGAGAAGAATTTCAGAAGAAATTCTAATCTAAAACTGAAAAAAAAAAAGTCTGTAGAAATTACTTTTCATGCACAAACCCCCTGCATTTGAAAAACCAGTATGAGTCACTGTATTTGCACCATCTCCTTGTATACAGAAGTTAACAGTCTAACATGCAAATAATAGTTTTGTTGGATGCAAACAGATGTGATTCCCATTTTTCTGGCTGCAATTAGAAAAGTCTGTTGAAAGCTTTACCCTTAAAAAAGCATAAGATCCTTTCCATGTTCAAATTTAAGCCATAAGTCATTGGATAAACTTAAAACACAGCCTGTCCTTTTATGCATCATAGTTTCTCCAAGCAATGTATTTACATTTTATGTGTTCTGCTGTGGAAGAGGGAGCCTTAATGATTACAAT
Organism: Cinclus cinclus; assembly: GCF_963662255.1. Taxonomy (NCBI): domain Eukaryota; kingdom Metazoa; phylum Chordata; class Aves; order Passeriformes; family Cinclidae; genus Cinclus; species Cinclus cinclus. The sequence continues at coordinate 34,585,284 of NC_085048.1, forward strand.
TTGCCATCCAGAACTTTATAGCTAGTCCTTGCAGAAAATAGCATTTCTGCCAAAAAGCTTCCTGCCCAGGTGCTTAACCAATTAGTTCTTAAGAGGTCTGGCAGTAAAACCAGTCATGGCAAGTTTTCTGATATACTGTATATAAGGTGACAGCTTGCAAAATGTAAGATGAAAATTTGTTTTCTTAACTAGCAGTGTGTAAAATCCTGGGAGACTATTTGATTGCACAGCCTAAAATACTTATGACATCTCAAATTCCCAATTGATCTAGTGTGGTTTCAGCAATATGTTGTCAACTTAAACATATTTTGTTTCGTTTTATAAATACTCTTGAAATAATTTCCCTAATTGTGATTGGGTACTACAGGTATGTAGAAAAGATGGGGTGATCCCACAAATTTGAGGTTTGGGGCCCTTCAAATTTTTTCAAATATTTTTGCTAACTCACAAAATACATTCAAGCTATCAAAAGTCCCTTTTCTCCACAAATTACACCCACTTTTTAAAATTATATGTTAGATTAAAAACATACATTTCACAAGGCGAATACTTTGCAATACAAAGATTAGAAGAATATCATGAAAAAGGTAAGTACACCATAATAAACTTAATTACCTCTCTGATTCTGGAAGCAAGAAGTTTTTATTATATGGGGATGGCAGCAAAACAATCAAAAGTCACTAGAGATAATCCTTTAAATGGTAGCCATGTAATAACAAAGTGGGTCAAAGACGATATGGAGAGCAGTAAAAAAAAAAAAAAAATGGTATTGGACTGGAATATCCACATGGGTAGTTGTCTTGGTTTGAGAAACTACATCTCAGAAATTTCTTTCCCAGGGTTGCCAGACCTGAAGGGAGAGGTTCTATGACAGGAGCAGCACCCAGAGCAATCAGGTTATCACAGGACTTAGTTCAGTAAGAAGAGATTTATTTCTTTTATTCTTTGTTTTGCAAAGTGCTCCCCTTGTGAAAAATATGTTTTAAATCTAACATTTTATTTCAAAGCCATTGCATTTCCACAAGGTTTTGATAACTGAAACTCAGTGTGCATGAGGCTGACAGAGTGAGAATTCTGAAAACTTGGATCATAGGACAAACAAGTGACTTCTATATGAGAACCTATCCCTTGTGCAACAAAGATGCTTGTAGGAGTGAGGGAAGTGGCACTGCAGCAAGAAGTAAGTCCTGAAGCCCATGTTCTTCTTGGGATGAATGGTCCTGTTACCACAGTTCCATGGAGGTCTTCCTGCTGCAATTCCACCTCAAAACCTCCCCAGATCTATTCTAGCTTTGTGATGACTACTTGCCCTCACAAGACATGGCAACATGCCCATGCCAATCTTCCTTCTGGATCAGGGAGTGGCTCACAGCATTCTGTGATGTTTCTGCTTTGCAGCATGAGCTCTGCAGTACCCCGACCTTCCTAAGACATCTTAGGAGACTCTGTGAGCCATAAGCCTCGAAGGAGATGCTATGGGCTCTCCAAAGATGGCATTCAAATTCCAACGCATCAATTCCAACTGATTTTCATGAAAACTTTCTCCCTGCAGCCTGTGTGGTAAAGGGAAGGGTCTGCCAGCCCATGTACAACTGGGTTTCAGGAAGAACATCTGGCATAGGGTCTGTTCAGGTGAAATGTTGAAGTGTGTAACTAAGGCTTGTGTGAAAACAAGATTTCCCATTACACATTATAGTGTGATTTCTTTCAAAGTTCAGGTGCTTTTTTGTTCCCTTCAAATCAAATGGTGTCTGGTCATTTTACAGAGGGAACATGAAGCAGAAAAACACAGTATTGATCCTGATAAACAGCTGAATAAGGAGTCAGAAACTAAGATTTCCCAGAAGGCTGAAATGGACACTGTGGAAAACCTCAGAAATTACGGCAGTAGGACATTTCCTACTGCACTAACCCTGGCAATGCAAAACACTATTCAAAAAGATGACATTACAATTGCATTGGAAAACCAAGAAAACTTGTCAAAAGGTACTGGTCTGAAATCTCAGCATGTTAGCTCAAAAGGGTAAAAGGGTATATGTCTGAGGAAGAAAGGGGAACAAAATTTCTGAAAATGCTGCAGAAATACCTTTGCATTTTGTTTTGAAATTATTAATATTTTGAGTAATTTTTTCCCAGGCCCAAATCTGTTGATAGATTTAATTTTGATCATGTGAAGCAGTCAGCAAATGAACACCTGACACAGTGCATACTCCACAGATACTGATTACAAATAACTGCCCCATGTCCATGTGTAAGGTATTTCCACCATGAGCAATCCTGGGACGGTACTAAGGCACTTCCATGAACAGACATTAGTGAGTACAAAAGGGCATTTATTTACATTCCCAGGATGAATCTAAACATGGTGCAAGTGTTACAACTTCACTATACTCAATGAAGGGTTGTACTCATATTCATTACATCATCTTCCACAGTCTCAAAAATATAGAAGACTCACAGTGCTGGATAATCCAACCCCATATCTTCATTTATTGCTGTTCCAGTTATTGCACCCCCACAGCTATTTAGAAATGTGCCATGTCTAAACTGATGTGATAAATAACCCTAGAAGCATAAATGTATATGTTGCCCAGAGAAGCTGTAGATGCCCAAATCCTGTCAGTATTCAAGGCCAAGTAGGATGGAGCTCTGAGAAACCTGATCTAGAGAATGATGAATGGGGATTGTAATAAGATCTTTAAGGTTCCTTCCAACCCAAACTATTCTATGATTCTTTGATTCTATAGTACTCAAAAAATTAAGCCAGAAAACTTTATGCAGAGAGGCTCACCTAAGTCTGTTCACCCAGCCAAAAGACTGACAATTGCCTACCTGCAGATCACCATCTGACTGAAATCATCAGTGCAAAAATCCGTTTTGTGTCAAGACTTATTTTTATTTATGCCTATACAAATAGTGATATTTTTTTCAAAGGATGAAGCTGATTTAATAATAACATGTTGTTTTCTTGAAAATACCATTCCAGCAGAAACTGATCTGATTTGTTTTATATTCTATTTAGTTTCCAAGTTTGCAGGCAGAGAGTTGGTCTGCGGTGGGCCTCCCAAGTCATCAAGAAAAAGCGTGCCATGTGAGCCCATTTATCAGCAACTTTTGGACTCCCAGAACAATCAGGATGATTTTGAAGACTTGACAGAGACCAGAAAACCATGTCTTCATGAGAAGTCCCCATCCACATCAGCAAATAAGCAATCTCCCTTTTCAAACATCCAAGCAATGACAAGTACAAGCAAAGTACCTCCACAGTCCCTCATGGAAAACAGAATTATTACCAGAAGTCCTTTGCCTCGTCAGGACATGAGGTTTAAAGACCTTCTAAAGGCAGTGTATGACAATATTCACATCCCAACACAGAGGAAACTGGATAAAGATGGTGCTGATCTCCTCATGATTGACCCTCCCCAGCTGTCACCTTTCCCCAGGCTGCAACATGCTACCCTGAGAGAAACCCTATCTAGAAAGATTCCCTTGCTAGGGACAACACAGGAACATACAGATATCTGCCCTCTTGTTATATATAATGGTTCAAAAACACCAGCTTTCCCCATGCCCCAACAGCAAAAGTTTACCATAAGAAGTATGAGGCAGTTTAAAGAAAACCCAACCCTTTTTTTAAATAAGAAAACTAAGAAAAACTTCACTCAGCTCAGACACATGCCTACAGCTACAGATGTAAACCTTCCAGTTTTATGCCCACCATACCAAACCAGGTCAGGGAAAAAAAAAATGAAGACTTTAAGATTATATTTTGCATAAATAAAACATCCACAAAGCATCAGAAGAAAAAAGGGTGAAGGAGCAGATAAGAAACAAAGGCGGACAGAAAGAGAAAGCAAGAAAAGGAAGGTGGGAGAGATTAATTCAGTTCTAAAATGAGAATCCTCCACAGAAGAATTATATTATTTAAGCTGTATATCCTCTGATATTGACCAAACACCATGCTACAAATTTTGTAGAGCACATCAAAGACACAGAAAAGCAGATGCCGCTGTAGCAAAACAATATCATGTTTATTTAGGCACAAAAGTGGACACTGAGGGCAGAAGATGTGACTTCAAATATTTTGCATCAATACATACATTGTCCTAAACTTTTATTACTTGTATTTATGCATTACATTAGGGAAAGAAACCCAGACAATTTTCATTAAGCTGTGAACATTATGCAGAAGGTAAAAAGCAAGCAACAATAAGGGAATAAACAACTGGCAGGGAATTGCTGTGACACAAAAAATAATCATGGCACTGATATTTGTTTGTTTCTTTGCTTAATATTTTTAACTGTGTGTATTCCAACTAATGGAGACCATACAACCTAACTCCCCTGAAAGAGAGTTAGTTGCATTTTCTCTGTAAACTTAACAACTTAATTAGTATTACCTATTTGTAACTGTTTGCCTTTGCAATGTTTGTGCCTTACTATTAAAAACACGGACTTGCTTTCAGTTTCAATGTATTGTGGTTCTCAGACTGTCACAGCACTAAGCTTTAAGCCTGTTTCTGTCCTCAAACAAGTTTTATATTAGTTTAAATCCCTTAAATTCAATGGATTTTAACTTGAATGACACCAACAGAGGTGAGAATGCAATGAGAATCTTCATATTTGCTGTTCTGTAGGCTCCCACATAAAAGATGTGCAAAGGTATCTTCTCATAAAATCTACTTTCCTAATAATTTAGGAAATGTTTATGCTTTGAATATGTTTGAAGCTTGGAATTGCCCTTAAAAACATTTTTTCTTTGAATATTGTACTGGTTTGAAAAGCAAAACCAGTGAGACTTCAAGTCAGTAATACAATTTTTAATAGGGAAGAGAAAAAGGAAAAACAAAATGCATGCAATAATAATAATAATAAAAAAAAAAAACCACTGACAGAGTCAGAATACAACCTGATACCCTATCAGTCAGGGTGCTGGTACAGTTTTCCTCCAAAGGGTCCAGCGATGATGTGGAAAAAAGCCTGGTTCTTCATCTGAAATCCAATGGAAAAAGGCTGCCTTTGGCGTTCTAAACCTCAGTTTTTATCTAGGTAGGAAAGGCTTGGCTCGTCCTCCTGGCTGGAGCATCTCCCAGTGGGATGATGTAATCTTATCAGTTATACAGTAGGACTGAATGGCCCATTAACAGAAGATACTTCCCACAGAGATAAGGATAATCACCCTTATCAGATGGTAATAGAATATGTATCTTGTATTGTAAACCAGGACAAATATACATTTTGAAACAAATGTATTCAGTTGTAAGTTTAAGTTTCAATTCACTGTTTCCTTTCACACTACTGAAATGCTTCATTCTGGACATTAATCATAGAATCTTAAAATCATAGAATTTTCTAGTAGGTGGGCCTGGCTGGCTGCCAGGTGCCCACAAAGCCACCCTACCATTTCTCCATCTCAGCTGGACAGGATAAGGAAAATATAGTGAAAGTCTCCTGGGCTGAGTTAAGGATAAGATCACTCAGCAGTTACCATCATGGGCCAAACAGACTCAGTAAGGGGAAATTAGTTGAATTTATTACCAATCAAATCAGAGGAGGGTAACAAGAAATTAAACCATTTTAAATACCTTCTCCCTACTTCTCCCTTCCTCCTGGGCTCAATTTCACACCCAATTTTTTCCTACCTACTCCCCCACAGTGGTGCAGGAGGACAAGGGCTGAGGGTTGTGGTCAGATTATCATGTCTGCTGCTCCCTTCTACTCAGAGGGAAGACCCCTCATGGTCTTCCACTGCTCCAGTGTGTGGTCCTTCCCATGGGAGGTATCCCTCCATAATTTGCTCCAGCATGAATCCTTTCAATGGGCTACAGCTCTTCATTAACTGATCCAGTGTGGGTCCCTTCCACAGGGCGCAGTCCTTCAGGAACAGGCTGCTCCAGTGTGAGTCCCCCATAGGGTGACAAGTCCTACCAGAAAATCTGCTCCAGTGCAGGCTCCTCTATCCACAGGTCCCTTGCTCCAGTGCAGACCTCCCATGGAGTCACAACCTCCTTTGGGTATCCACCTGCTCTGCTGTGGGCTCCTCCACAGACTGCAGGTGGAATTCTCCTCCCCCATGGGCTGCAGTTGAAGAGTTTCCATACTATACCCTCCCCTACAGGCTGTAGGTGACTCTCTGCAGCACCTGAAACACCTCATCTCCTCCTTCTTCACTGACCTTGGTGTCTGCAGGGCTGTTCCTCCCACATCTGCTCACTCCTCTCTCCCAGATTGTTAATCAGGTTTTTTTCCCCTTCTAAAGTTTGTTATCCCAGAGGCACAACCACCACCCATGATGGGCTCAGCCTTGACCAGGTGTGTGTCCATCCTGGAGCCAGCTGGCATTGGCTGTGTCACACATGGGGGGAAGTTCTGGCAGTTTCTCACACAAGCCAGACCTGGAGCCTCCTGCTACCTGAACCTTGCCATGAACACTCAATACAGGTTTCTTATTTCTAGGACTCTTTCCCTAAAAAGCAAAGGAATATCCCTTCTCCTGCTGTCCATCTCTTTAAAGGTAACAACAGGTTCCCAAAGATACAGTTTCTGAAGAAGCATTTAGTTGTTTCATTACATCAACAGCAATTTCTTGTACAAAAAAACTTCACATAGATTTGCTTCTGGGATGATGCTGGATCTGTCTTCAGGTCCTTCAAGTCAGTCTCTAGAAGTGGATCCTGCTATTTTCACAGTCTGTCAATGCAATCACAAGAGATTCCCAGACCTCAGTTTCATAGGTTTTCCATTTACACATAGGAAATTGCACCTTTTACTTCTATCCTGTTTCTGAGTCATATTAATAAGTTCAACTTCTTTATGTATTACCAGTTTCAACACTGTTCTGTTTTTCAAATCACAACTGTTTTCATGTCAGCAAAAGAATTTCAAACCACAGGAAATTCTGAGGATGAGGTACAAATATACACTTAGAGCTATCAGGAAGCAGAATCAAACCTGAGTTGGAAAAATACGAGAAGTATGTCACTGCTTTCATGCTCAACTTTTAATTTCATTGTTCTTTAAAGACATAAATGAACAAGATTAATAATTCAGGCAGTAAAGGAAAGCCTTTGAAAATCCCTGAATAATTCAGAAGTTCTGACATTATATAGCCTTTGTCACACAAATCCATCCTCCCTGGGTAAGACTCTGAAGAGAGAAGGCAGTGACTATCCAATTCTCTCACAACCCTCTCATATTACAGTTTAAGAACAACAAAACTGCAGATCAGAAGGTCACAAAAAGAGAAAAAGCAGCTTATGTTTACAAGTGGTCTGTACCAGCAAGATGATGAGAAAGGGCAAACAGGAGCATTATAAACATAGTGTTAAAACTACAACACCTGACCTGCAGCCCAAGAAAATCCACTCCTTTGACTTACCCAGGCTCTAATCATAAAGTATGTGAAAGGTAAAAGAAATTCAGAAGATATTCATCGTACAAAAAATATTTTAAAAGAAATCAAGGTTTTCTAAACTGAGAGTGAGCCTGAGAAATATGTAAACACATATTTCTTTCTATAAAACACCACTTAGAATTTTTATGTCTCCTATAAGTAATATGCATTTGCCTCATCCATCTAACTAAAATTAAAATATTTCAGTATCATAATGATAATGAATTATATATACCTTCCTCTCTTTCACCTCTTTTCAGTTGTGGTCAATTTTTGAGTCACAAATCATATAGATGGATACTACAGAAAAATGTAAGTTAATGAACTTAAGAAACCTTGTCTTCTTAAGAATAAATAGTTGAGATTCCTGCTAGGACTCCTGGCATAAAGCATTCCAGAATGAGAGTCATCAGCCATTTGCTTGGCTGTAGTATTTGGGCTCCAGTCCCTTATAAACATGTATTTTGTGGCTAATCCTTTAGAGAGAAAGCCAGAGGATGCTTTCAGAAAAGAGTTATTACCAGCTAGGAAGCTGGAAACTTCCTAAACTCTCTGTCATACAGTTTAAGATATCTACCACCACTCAGGAGAGTGGGCTGAGGGGCAAAGCGATTAAACAGAGCTAAAGACCAGAAGGCATACTCAGGTTTAGATTTTGAGGAGCAAGAAGGTCCTGCAGCAGGAGTTTGCTTACCCAGCATCAAAAAAGAGGAGACATCTCTGACTAAGGTGGTTGTCCAGACTCCTTTGCAGTTGCCTGAGATTATGAACATCTGGAAAAGAGGGCAAGTAAACTTGATTTGGAGGTTCTCAAGCAGGCTCTTCAAAGGTCACTCTTCAATAGCACTGCCATAAGGATAATTTGATCCAATATTTGGGGCTTTGAATTTCCACAGACTGAGGAATAGGAATTGAGCATTCATGTCATCTCACGAACACTTTAGAGAGCAGGACTCTTTCCTGACCTCAGCAGGAGCACAACAGCAGCTTAAGTCTTTATCCGAGTAAATATCAAAGGCTCAGTAAGGTGGAAAGGAGGATCAAATAGATCCTTAAACCTAATCAGCTGATGCTAGGCAGGCTGATATTTCACTTGGGACATCTGTTAGTAATGGTAGCAGCCTTCTGAGGCCAGAAAGAAAACTGAAAGCCACTTTTTACACATCCTTTCTTAGAAAGTAAGTCCTCTGTAAACCAGAACAAAAGTGTTCCTCTAGACAAAAGAAGGATTTGAGTATCAAGCTCATCCATTGTAAAGGCTCAAAAAGGCAATGAAAGCATGAGGGACTATGTTGCACACACCTTTTCTAAGCTAATAAATACTTAACTCACATCAGCAGCTTCTACAGAACGCTTCAGTTGGACCAGAATGGTATGCTAGTGTTTCCCCAGCAAAGGAGAAGCTCTTTGGTTCAGACCTTCAGAGTCCTTCCAGAGCAGTTTTGCATAGAAACTCACATGGGTAGGTCAGTACTTCAAAATACTTAGAGGTCTCTTTCACAGAACACAGTCTACACATCTGCCAGACATCCACTCTTGGCTAGCCTATACCCTTTCCTAGCAGGACTGTGAATTCCCACGTCATGGAGACCCTGCATTTCCTAGGCATTTCTACTTGCTGCTTCCTATTTGCTTTGGTAGCTCATCATTTCTTCTGCCACTAAACTGAAAAACAACTCTCAAAGATGATTGACATCTAATTATTCACATGCATTTACAGGCTACCCGATGTTACACACAGGGTAACATAGAGAGGTGCAGAGGATATGCTGTTACACGATGGATGTGAAAGATCAAACAACACACTGTGTTTGTTCATAATGCCTCCCTTTTATTGACACAAGATAGTTCCTCATATATCAAGTGAGATAGACAAATCATAGAGATGATGATACAGTCCTGTTATTACAACCTTCTAGAGAAAGAAAACCATGTTCTAGTCACTTCACTATTTTCATCAGGAGTCATTGACCCAATCCTGCAGCTGAGAAGAAAATTTATGTTTCAGAAAACCCACCACAAACTTTTGAAAACACTGTACATATACCCGGCTCCAATGTGCCTGATTTTCTTTGAATAAGTTTATTATCTTCCTTCTACACAAAAAGCAAGCATGCATCCCTTGAGTTCCCAAAGACAATAATTTGAGAACAATGGGCATTTGATAGACTTCTGTGCTCATTAACTATATAGTAAAGATGGGAAAAATTTCCATAAAGCCTGAAAAATACTTAGCAGTGACCGAAAGTCAGTAAAATCATGACTGTGATATAGCAATTATATTTTCCTTATAGTTCTCAGTATGTGAAGCTATCACCTACTGAACATCTGAGCTCAAAAGTACAGCCTCCAACTACAGATCATATGTCATGACACATCTCTATGCAATACCAGAAAGAATTCAGATTCTGCTGCTGCTGTCTCTGCAGGGATCCCTCTGCTTCTATGTCTAATTCTGCTTTTGCCCTGTGGATATGACACAAGAACTGCCAAACACAGATTTCAATGCATAAACATATTATGTGGCGTGGTAAAAGAAGTACCTCATTATAGCCCAGTTTGGAAGTATTAACCAAAAATTTGCTTCCTAATAATGAAAAGCTGGGACTTTGACCCTTCTACAGAAGCAAGGAGAGCAAACCATGGCCTTAGGCTTACTCAATACCAGTTGTATTGAGCTTAGCACCACTCCAGTGACTGAGCACATTTGTTATATTTTATGCCCTCATAGCCTGTGTTCTCTACAGAATTTTTAACTTTGATTCACCTTGTGAAAATGAACGCCTGCCCTCTGCATCCTCACTTTTGCTTCACCGTGTCTATTTTTGAATTTGCATACTGGAAAAACCAAGTTCAGTTCCGTGCCTGAAATAGAAATATAACCTGCCTTCAAATGGCACAAAGCTGCTTAAAAATGTTAATCTCCCTTATTTTTATGATGTGTTTAATATTAAATGTTCCCATATGGGTACAACATGGCAAACCATGTCATTCCATTTAAATAGCCTGTTTACTTTAAAATCTGAAACTAGCTACAAATTTAAACCCTTTTTGTTTTTATCCACCTGGAAAAAATTATTAAATTCTTAAGTCTGCATTGTAATAGGAGCAAACACTGAAGAGTATGAATTCTTAAGTTTCAATATCTATTTTAAATTGTTTTGCATATAAGCTTTTAATTTAGATTTAATAAGATTGTAATTGTATTTTTTCAAAAATACCAGTTGATTATTGAAGACATATTTCTGTAGGATTAACTTACACAATTTATACTTTTAAAATATTGCTTTAAGTAATAATTTAGTACTTTGTGATTTATGCTACTAAATTTAAATATAGTTAATGTAAAATAATTACAGAATGATTGCAAGGAATAAACTTATTGAAGATTAACCATTTTATGAGAAATGCACATCTCCTGCATAATTATTCCATGTCATTAAGTCTCTTCAGAAAGCTGTGGGCAATTACTGTAAGAAGAATGCTTAGTTATAATTTAACATATTGTGCAATTAAAGACAATCAAAAGTTTTGCAATTTTCTGTATAGCTCAGAAGCAGGAAGAAAATGTATTAGCATGTCAGATGAAATAAGCTGTGCAGTTTCAATTCTCAGGTCTGTCTCAGCTGCTTTTTGCCATTGCAGCGTTGCAAAAGAGCCAGAGACCCAGCAGTCTTGCTCTCCTGATGGTCTTTCCTCAGGGGAAATACTGGGTAATTCAAAGCAGGAATAGTGGCTGGGCTGCACGCCACCTTCTCTTCTTCAGCTGGAGGGTGCAGTATCAATACTACATTCCTCTCTTGCTGCCAGATGTACTCTTCAGGGTCACAAGTAGCCAAAATTAATTTATAATAGCTTTACAGCAGCCTAAAGATCTATAAAGTAATTTTTGCCTTGCTAATCTGGCACTGCCTACTATGGAGGATCTGGGCCTATAAATACAGTAAGGTCTTAATTAGCTGTTGTCTTGGGGTAACTGTAGGCTTTAGACCTGGATTGAAAAGGCATTAAAGTCACCTGGAATGTGTTCCTCACCCTCACTGGAAGCTGCGCAGACCCTCAGCGTGTTGAGTGCTCCATAGCAACACCGCTCTTTTGGCAGGCAAGCATCTCCTGGAATAGTTATTACTATGGATATTATGGAAGGACTGCACTAGCAGAGAAGGTAATGAGATAACCTTTTTGTTCTTTTTCACCAATTTATTTTTAGATTTTCATAAATCATACTTCTTTTCCCACTCTCTATTGTCATGACACCCCACACTGTACCCCCCAAGTATTATTTAGAACATTCTCTTCAGGAGTTTGAAGGTAGAAACTATCTTTTGCTCTGTCCAGATTAAGTCATGTGTTTTGATTTTTACCATTATATTTATGTGGAAAACATTATCAAAATCAGGCATCCAAAAGCACACCCAACATTCAAGAGGCACTGAGCATTGGAAGAACCAATAAATATAACATCTGCCTTTATTCCTGTTAGTAAAACTGCCCCAAAAAAGAACAGCATTGTAGAACAGCAGCAGAAGAATTACTTCCCTTAAGTGCTTCTAAATGTGTTAGAGGCACCTTCTGTACCACCTTCATTCAGTGCTAGTTTGTAAAAGTAATTTAATGTTTGACATCTTTGTTTGACTTAGTACCACTCATGTCAAAAATTAAAATTACAAAACTCCTGTATGTGACAAGTAAACCAAGCACATGGCCCTCTGCTCACCATCAGGAATCTCCAAAGAGAAGAAGACTTCTGGTGATCCACATCATCACAGGCTCAGTAACTGCTTGAGACCATCCTGAAAATGGAGCTGTGTTCCCCTGCCATGAATCACTCTTCAAATAATTAAAACCATTATTCAAGTCAGTACACAAAAAGAATAAAAGCCTGGAACCCCCGGTTTTGATGCTTGATCAAAGCCCTTGCTTCTTGTGCAATGTGGTGGCACTAGCCTGCTAGGCTGATGAAGGCAGCTAACAACCACTGCAAATATGCCAACAGTCCACTGCAGGTTGGTAATGGTAACAATCATTAACAAAACAAAGGTTTACTTGGACCTGAAATACAATTGATGTAATTGTTTTCTAGGCTTTTGAAAATTAATGACGACTAAGCTAATCAGCCTGCCCTGTCTTTATTTATTGAAGAGAAATATGTCCAGTTGGGAAAAGATTAATGTGAGTGTGGGCATGTTGCTCAATGAAGTAAGGGACTGAGTGACAACAGGCATGAAAAAGGCAGAGGTTCTCCATCTCTTTTTTTCTCCTCATTTTTCACTAGGCAAATGTGTCCCAGGCATTGCAGCCCCCAAAGGCTACCAGCATAGTCTATGGGAATGATGTGGAATCTGCAGTAGAGGAAGGCAGAACAACTTCAGCAAACTGAGCTCATGCAACCCATGGGAGCAGATCAGCTGCATCAAAGGGTGCTGAGGGAGCTGTCTGACATCATTCTAGAAAGAGATGTCATGTTTGAAAGGTCATTGTACTCAGGGGAAAATCCTGATGATGGAAAAGAAGGTCAACATCACACCCATCTTCAGAAAGGGCAAGCAGGGTGATTCAAGTCAAATAGCCTCATCTCAACCCCTGAGCACACTACAGAGCAAATGAGCAAATCCTCTGGAAAGCCATTGCTGAGCACATGAAAAGCAAGAAGGTGAAGGAGATCTAGCAAGTGTAAATCATGCCCAACTAATCCCATCAATTTCCATTATAAACTGACAAGTTCTGTGGACAATGGAAGAGCAAAAGGTATTGTATGTCTTGACTTCAGCAAGGCTGATACTGTTCAGTCTTTACTAATAAGTGAAGACAGCCTCTTTGCAGGTAATACCAGACAGTATGCAGGAGCACAGGCTGCAGTTCAGAGGGACCTGGACAAGCTGAAGGAAATGCACTGATAGGAACTTCATGAGGACCAAGGCAAATCAAAAGTCCTGCATCTGTGAGAAAATAGCTCCAGGCAGCAAAAAGAGCTGGGTCTCAAGCACCTGGAAAAGCTTAGCAGAAAAGAACTGGGGCATCCTGATGGACAATATGTTGGATGCAAATTGGCTGTGTCCCTTTGCAGCAAAGAAGGCCAAATGAACTGTGTTGGCAAGAATTAATACTGTTTCTGCAAGTCAAAATGCTTACCTCCATTTGCCCTTGTGAGACTGCACCTGGAGCAGGGTGCCTAGTTTTAGGTCACTCAGTACCACCAAGACATGCTGGGGACATGCTGGGGACATGCTGGGGTGAGTCCAGTGGAGGGCCAGAAGGATGAGCAGGACACCAATGCCCAGGATGCACAAGAAGAGGCTGCCTGAACTGGGTTTGTTCACTTTTCAGAACAGAAGGCTCAGGTGGACCTTACTGTTGCCTGTTACTAGCTCAGGAAAGGGAGTAACAAAGACAGAGGGTGCCTCTTCTTAGAGATGCACAGGCACAAAATAAGACGTAAGAGAAGCCACTTGGACCTCAGTTGAATCAGAAATTCTAATCACATAAAAGGAGAAAACTTTTTACCACAGGCTGATCAAATACTGGAAATGGTTTTCCAGGAGATTTTCAAAAACCAGGCTGGACAAGCCCTGAGCAACTGGCCTGGTTTTGAGCCAAGAACTGGATTAGATTAACTTAGAGTTTGCTTCTAACCTGCACCACTCTGTGGATCTGTTTTAGGAAAAGAGAGTCACAAATGCATCCCTGGGGATGCCCATTATTTTTCTTTGAATATAAATGGAGACAAAGCTGACTAGGTTAGGTGTACACCACCCACATTTAGATGGGATCAGTTACAAGAGAGAAATATCACATTTAGAACAAAAAACTTCAGTAAAATAGAGACACTGTAGAACATCATTGTTTAGTAAAGTACATACTGCTGTATACATATATAGTTATCCTTGAAAATGTTCCTAGGTGAAGGCTTCCAGGCTTTAACTCTTAGTTACACTCAAGATAGGAAAATTAATGGTGGCATGGGCTTGCAAAACCAGAAATGTATTTGAAAAATATAATAGATTATTATACACTTTATATGTATGTATAAAATCCACAGTATAGAGAAACATACATCCTTAGTTGTGGGTTTCAATCAATTTGAGAAGTATAAAACAATTTTCTATACAGTTCTAAGTGTCATCTTTAAACACCAGGAATTCCATCACTAACATGACTCGATCCCAATTTAAATAAGAAAGGCTCATATTAGATACAGAACACTTTAAGTAAGAAAACCTAGATTCTGGAGTTTCCTTTCCTCACTTTTTCCCCATAGTCTAATTTTACTGCTTTTTTGGTCTGTTGTACATCAGTATCCCTTTCTTCTAAATATCCCACGGTGAGGCTGACTGGAAAAGGGCTGTGGGAAAGTTTCAGTCTGCGTGATGAAAGCAGACTGCTAAGGTGTGCCTTTTAGTTTACTTGGTAAATTGCATTACTTTTTCTAATTTAAATATATGTTCAGGCTTAATTTGGGGAAGGAAGCAGAATTTTTGTCTACCAACACTACAGCTTAGCCTTGAAGACCTATATTGCCTTCTAGTGGTGTCCATCACTTTCCATTGACTATAGATAACTTCCTGAAGAACTTTTCCTATTATTTAGGCATTTTAGCTGAGTGCTTAAATTGAGATAATATAATCCAAGCCCTACAAGATTATATGGCAGTGTATTGTGATTTCCTTTTATGGAGTTGTGCAATGGAGTTATTTTATTGGATTTCCTTTGTTGTTATTTTTAAAAGATTATTTTAATAATTAAAAATCAGAGAGGATATTGGCTCACACTCTTGACGTATTTGATGACCTTATTCTTACTTGATAGGGGCAAATTCCAAAGAATTACTCTTACCTACTGCAACCTTCTCTGAGGCATGAAGCATTTCTTGTAGGTTTTCTGGGAACAAAATCTGGAAAAAAAATTCCCAGGCTTATCCCCAGAGAGGATATTAATACTAGTTCATTTATGAGCAGAAAAGAGCAACAGGGTATGGCACATAATTATCCGAACATCTGATTTCTGCAATAACCACACCTCAAAACTGAGAAACTGAGCACCTACTTTAAAACCGTGTTTACTTATTCATCAAATGAGTCTGGTTTTGGATCAGAATGACCCATGTGTATGTCTGTACTACATTTCCTGTAAATGGTAATCCTTACATGGAAACTGGTATACTTCCGAGACTTTCAAAAGATGTGCTATATTTTGCTTTGAATATCTAATTTGGCCCGTTTCCCAGACCACTAAACAGTTTCTAGGCTTGGGTAGCATTTTCTCTATGATGTCTCTCTGCATTTCCTGACACTAGCAAGAAAATGGAATTGAAGTACCAATAAAGCTACAAAACACTTGCAATGCACCCCCCAAATAATTTAATATTCTAAATATAACTTAAATAGAAATAGCTTCTTACAGTACTTCCAGGGTAGTTTCACAGCATTTGCATCTTGCCCTGCTATTTTTATCTGTTAGAACAGTCGTTGACTGATAGTATTTTGCAAGTGAAATTTAGTTAGTTCAGAGGAAACTTGGGGTGCACATGTAAGAAGATGGCACAAAAATTATACCACAGTTTTGTATTTTTCAAACAAACTCAGGCTACATAGATCACAGACCTCTGGATGCAGCAAATTAGCACAGCACTACTGCAATCAGCTTTATCAGCAGCTGGGTCTCTGGCATGGGTAAAGCCTTTCTTGTTGAATTAATAGCACTTCTCCTTGTCAGCATCTCCGTCCCAGACAGTCATTCTCAAGAGCACTGATTATGGCTGCTCAAATATTTTGTGACTAGAGAAGTAGATTAATAATGACAGGCCACACAGTAATGATATTTCTTTCATGTCTTTCTTGTTTTTGTTGCAAGGAACAGGTGGACCCAGATCCCAGCCCCATATTTCATCAACTTTGTCATTTCAAGTATAAAAAAGGCAACTTTTAATCACACATCAGTATTATGCAGCTTGGAAAAGAGAAAAAGCCTTCTAGTGGGATTACTTTGTAAATACTGGAATAGATTTACTGTAGGAATTACAGCCTCTTTAGTAGACATGCATAATAATAGGAAAGATAAACTCCTCAGGAGCAACAGGGCTATACTGCATGCTACCTCTAGACAGGATAATGGATGAGGTGATGTCTTAGATCCTTCCAGACTTATTTTCCTGATTCATCAATACTACAAATTATCCTTCAGTGTATGTGAATACTACATCTCTTTCCTACGTGCCATGTCAAAACATTTGTTCCATTTAGATCTCCTTCTCTGACACTGCAGTATCACATTTAGTCCTTATTTGCAGTTGGTTGTTACGCAATTCTGTGATCATTAGTTTACAGCATCTCTTCTAAAATTTCTAAATACCATAAATTTATTAATTCAGGCTTTCAAAGAGTCCAAAACATTGTTCTTATTTAAGCAGAATTAAAGGCATGTTACAAAATACCAAATTAACAGATGTCAGAGATCAACCCAATTTGAAGTTCATAGCTAGCTGTGTATTGGTCACAGATACTGTACCCGTGAATGGTGAATGATTCAGCCTCCCTCTGGGGGGATTATGTGTAGGAATCACTGCACAATTCTGGATATTTTAATACCAGAAAAAGGCAGCAGAAAGATGGGCATGTTGAAAAAAAATAAGCCATAAAAATAATTGAACAGCTGGGGGAATTGATATATGAAGAGACTTTAAAGGAATTATGTTTGATTGTCTGCACAATGTCCAAAAGCCATGTGTTAAACACTTCAAGTATCTGAAAAGGGTAAATAGAAAGCAAGGGAATAATTAGCTAGGCTAGAACAAGAAGGTGTAACTAAAAATATAGAAAATTAATATATTAGGGGAAATTCTTAAAAATGGGCTTTGTTAATTATAGATAAGTATCGGAAGAAAAGCAACAGGAGTCTCATTTTTTCCTTGTAACTTAGAGAATAAACTGAACAAATCATTGAAAAAAAAAATATCTGGGGCTGGCTGGAAAGAGAACTTGACAGCTATTATTGTTTGATATTATCTTCCTCTGTGGTATTCATAAATCAAAATGCACAAGACAAGTGGTCACTCAATGAATTGAAATAGCCATTTACCTCAATTAACCCTACTTTTATAAAATGTTAGAGCAAACAAAATAACACCCTTATGCAAACTATACTCATAAACACTTCCTGAAGATATTTTCTGTCAGATATTTTACAAAATAATAAAACCAATAGCACTGCACATTTAAAACAAAACAACAGAAAAATATTGTTCCTACACAACTGTTTAGGACACAAAGTTGGAACTAGTAACAGAAAACCAGCATCTTCTGCATTTGTAATCCAGAATTCAGGGGTCTTCTTTTCCTCTGCAGCTTCAGAAATGTTATTTTGTACTTCTCCTTTGTTACTCTGCCCTGCTGTTGTAAGAAGAAGTTGTTTTCCTTGTCAAAAGGCTGGAATTCCCATTTATCTGCAAAAGAGAAACTTGATATTCCCACTCTTCTTACACAAAGCTATATCACTATTTACTAATTCCTCTTAGTCCTGCTTCTGTGTTTTAAAGATGGATTAGAAGGTGCAAAAGATAAAAATGTACTCTAGGTGAACTCCAGGGAAAATTTGCCTTTAAAAACCCCATGCTTTGCAAATAATTATATTCAATCTCAGCCAAATAAAGGACATAAGAAACAGAATGGGTTGGAAGAAACAGTTTGGGTTGGAAGGGACTTTTGAAGATCATCTGGTTCCACCCCCCCTGCAATAAGCTGGTACATCTTTTACTAGAACCAGGTTTCTCAGAGTCCCACCCATCCAGGTCTTGAATATTTTCAGGGATAGGGCAAGTACAAACTCTCTGGGCAACTTGCTCCAGTGCATCACTACTCTCACTGTAAAAAATATCTTTTCTATATCTACTCTAAATTGACCCTCATTCAACTTAAAGCAATTCCTCCTTGTGCTATTACCACAGGCCCTTGTAAGTAGTCTCTCTCCAGCTCTCTTGTAGGTTTCCTTTAGGTACTCGAAGGGGCTATAGGGTCTCCCCAGAGAGAGGGAAGTCAAAGGTCTTAACAGAAGTCCTTAGGGGGATTGACTTCCATGCTAGTCAATCAGCTACTCAACAGTGCAGGAGAGGAGATTATACCAAAGACTTTTATTTTTTCATTTGAGAAAACAAAAGTCCAGTAGTAAACAAGTGCCTCTACAGGTAGGAGCCAGAGTACACAGCCAAAAGAGGGAACAAGTCAAAGGAACTTTGCTGACATGCTGGTAAGCCTAGAGTACATGCTGACAGATTCAGCTAAGAGGTACAGACACCAAAAGGCAAAATGCAAAATGCTTGTAAGAGTATCTAAAGTGAAACCCCTTATTCCAAAAAACAATTTGAACCTAGGTTATTGCCTCAGTACACTAAGACTACATCTACCAACATTTTCCACTCAAAGCATTTCTAAAAAACAGAGACTGCTTTTTCAAATTGAAGTATCTTGTGTAATTCACAGTGCTCTTATTTTTTAGCTTTTATTTTCTTACTTTCCAGGCCATCTCAGCAGAAATGAATCTAGAAAGTAAAAGCAGGAGAAGTGAGAAGAAAAGGAGGAAGAAAGGTGTGAAAGAGAAAACAAAAATTGATCATGGAAAATACATTTCAAAATATCACAACAAACTAAAAAAAAATATGGGGAAGTCTCATCAGGATCCAATGAGGGCCTTTCAGTTTACTATCTCATCTCCTGATGAAGCTACTCACAGAAATCTACCAAAAACTTCAGCAGAGCAATTAGTGAACAAAGGAGCAAACAGGTGGAAATCCACGGCTGAGAATGAGAATCCATCTTGCCAAGCTGGCATCACAGCCATGACCTGCTGGCTCCAGCTCTTTGCAAGGTTTAATGCCCACATCCTTAAAAGCAGTTAGTGCACTTAACAGGGATCAGTGGAAATGAAGCACCTACATAATGGTTAGTCACCTAAATATCTTTGCAGATCCAGGTCTTATTTCAGCAAAGGGTACAACAGGGCACTATTCATCATGGAAATAGAGATTTGCCACATTACCAGTGACAGAAATTTCTAAAGAATGTCCCAAGCTTAGCAGCTTTGTTTGGAAATGACCATGCGTACAGCAGCAGCTACTTTTCTGAGCAAATGTGCACATTTACACTTGGTTCCCAGGGAAACAATTACAAGAACACTGAAAATATGGAAAGGTTTTTGCTGTATCAGGTGTTTTCATAATAGAAAGTTTGCAAGTTTGTCCATAAATATAGCCCTCAAAAAAAAAAAAAAAAAAAAAAAAAAAGGAAAGGAAAAATAAAGGAAGTGTGACTCAAGGGAAAAAGCATCCAAGGGCAGAACAGAAAGTAAGCTGACATCCCTGCAAACGCAAAACAGCCCCCAAAGAAGATGTGTCTGCCAGCAGAGCCAGCCGTGGCGTCAGCCAAAGAACTCAGCCACAAAGCCAGACACGGCTGCTGGAAAAACACATTCCAGGTCCTACACTCTGCTGCCAAATCCACCCCATGATTATAGCCACTGACTTTGGGGAACCCAGAGGAAGAAGGTGAAAAGGAATAGGATCAACATTGCCTACAGGGACAAGAGGCAGTGCCAAGGCAACACAAAAATTACTGGTTAGTCCGATTTTACTTTGTTCTTGCCCTACTTTAATGGAGAGTATAACTATGCTCTTTCAAAGTTTAAAGGAGACTTTGTCATTTTTGGCAACAAATCTAGCTTTCATAGCAAACATGATAATGGCCTTACATTACATGGACTTATGGCCCAATGGATTCCAAAGAGTTTTACAAACTTCAGCTGATACGTGGCCAATATACACAGAGACCTCTTCATCCACCACTGAAGTGTGCTCAGCATCTAAGACAACCTGTCACAAATGCTTAGCAAAGCACAGAAGCTCTTTGCAGTATTTTAGGCCAGGATATGGTGAATGCTACTGAATCTGATCAGGAAGGAGGAACATAATTATGTGAGCAGACACTCAGTTGCACTCACACTCCTCCTGCTCTCCGCCTGCTCTTAAATTTTTGCTACAGTGCCTTGTAGTGTTTGATGACCTTTCTTTTGCAAAGTGTCTTTGGGTTAACGTTCTCAGCTACACAGTTGGATTCTCATTCCCTTCTGGCTGGTGCATCTACAGGACTCATACCTGGTTACCCCTCCATATACATGTCCCAGTACAGTTCCAAACCAGATTCAACTTCTTCTGGGACAGAAGTATATGAAGGCAAATAACATTTAGGGTGAAGTCTGCCGGATCTCTTCCCCTTCACAAGCAGTACAAAGTTTTTCAGGCCCAATTCTACTTGTCAACATGAACATATTCCCTAACAAAATGATCGTTTTTACTCTAAGATCTCTATTAAGCATGTCAATTAAGAACATAAAATTATTCAATCCTTTAAAAAAAGATTTGTATAGTTAAGAAGATTTGTGCAACATCTGGAAATTTTGATGGATTTTGAAATGTGAAAAACTATCCAATGCAGATTTTCAGACACATCAACAACAGAATCACAGATATTCTAAACAAAATAAAATCAAACACACTTCAACTTCACCTCCAAGACAGGGATATAGGCACATATTTCTCTTCAAGGAATGTTAGGAAAAAATATTTCTAATTCCAGTTGTTTTCAACTTTCTTTTTCCTCTCTCTTTAAGTATTTTCTCTGGTAACAGAGCTGATTTTTAGAGTTGTCAGTCACACCGCATCCAAATCTGGCCCATCCAGTGCCACCATGGACTTGTGTCAGGGTAATCATTGTAAGAATGTCAAACTCTGATTTTTTTTATTTTTAGCTTTTGAAAACAGATGGTATTTTCCAAAGGTAAAATACTTTTGGTCATGTGTGAGAAAGAAATATTAACTGTCACTGACTGAAAATTTCATCCTAATACTGAGCAGATGGTCCCACCCCTTTCAGTTCACATGAATGTGTCGCACAGTCCTACATTGTGCATCCAGGAACAGACTCAGGCCTTCTTCATATGGTAGATGTACTATCACTTCACAAGAACCAAGTAGGAAATCTTTAACAGTCTAGAAGAGGTGATAAAAATATGACACAATTGACTACATTTGCCTCAGGAAACTTCTACAAATCAGGTGCATGCTATCCTTGGGAAACTGCTTTCAGAAGCTCATACGCATTAGAAGACCTGAAATAAAACTGTTTATTATACCTCTTAACTATGTCATTACAAATCTAGTAAAAACAAGTAGATTTAAAAGTCAAGCCTGTCAATCTCAAGATGGGATGTATCTCAATGCTCTTATTTTCCTTAAAAAGCTTTTCATACCCAAAAAGTATGCTAGATCTGGATCCCACGGTCTGATTTCACAGATCTTTAACTCACACCCAGTTACTCCTGTGCTGGGCTCAGCAGGTTGAGCTTGGCTGACTCCTGTGAGTGCAGCACACCAATCAGGCTTTGGGGCCCTGGTTTGATTTGCAGGTATCCAGAGATGGAGACACCAACATTCGCCACAGTGGTATTTTCCAAAGGTTAGTCTTTTCTCTGCTAAAACCTTGTGTCTTGTTTCCAAAATGACTTTGCTGGCTTCAGTTTCAGGATATTGGTTTTCATTATTCCTTGGGCAAATAAACCTGCTCATAATCATACACATAAATATACAGCCCTGACGCTCCTATCCTGTTTTCTCTGCAGCTCCCGGAGATCTGAACAGATGGCAAAGGCAGACTAGCTCATGTGTTGAGAAGGGGAAAGCCCAGCTAGGGAAAATATTGCACTTAAGAAAGCATTTTTCTTGTTGTTTTTCTTTATTTTTAAGAAGACAACAGCACCCACAAAGACATGCAGCATTTTGAGACCACAGTCTTTTGTCGAACTTCTCACCACCAGCTCCTTGCTGGAGAGCTGTCTCCACAGAATCCCTCCCCACAGCAGCTAGCAGTGAAAACACTTTTCCTGCTCCAATTTTTCTTGATGGGGGATCCAAATTTATTTCTCGGTTTTGCCACATTTCAAAGGGAATTATACAATGCCAATCTCTTCCAGTGCTTCTTTGTTGGACTGCTTCTCTTAGTTGAGGTGGCTGCAGAAAATCACACCAGCATTTTAATGAGGAATTCAGAGAAGTTAAAAGACCTTTCCATTGGTGTTTAAATCTCACACAAACACCAGGCTGCAGCTGTAGCCTTTGCTGCTTATGGATAAATGTATTATTTTAGAATATGGCCAAGACCTCCTTCTAGGAGGTCCTGCAGGAGTGGAGCCAACAAGTGATTATGAAAGGCAGCCTAAAGAACATTTGACACTGTTTTCTGCCTAAGCTTAACAAGCACCTCGTACTTTGGGCTGCACTTTGCACGATTTTGGCTTTCAGAAAATATGAAACACCTTAGTAGATGGATTTTACGTCTAGGAGATTCCATCTGAGGCACTGAACCCACCCAGTTTTATTACTTTCAAAAAGTTGGGAAAAGCTTCAAAGTCGCATCTGACAACTTCATGAACTTATTCTAAAAAAATATCTGGAACTTTGGCATCCATGCACTTTTTTAAAAAATAAACACATACAAAAAATGCTTACACTTCAAATAAATCTCACTAGACTTATTTTCTTAAGCTACAATCAATGAATTTGTTCATTATTATGTATTTCATTTCCTTTGAATAAATAAGCCTTTGTTTACTACCTTTTGAAATAGTACTCAGTATGTCACTCAGCCCTAGTCTGCCTTGTGATCCAGTGACTGGGATGGGAGAACCAGCTGGCGACTGAGAACATTTAAGTGAAATAAAAGCAGAGAGCAGAAGCTGCAGACAGGGCAGAGCTACAAAGGTGAAGAGAAGGGCATCATCCCTTCCAGGAGAGAAGCTGGGACTGCATATATGAATTGCCCAATGTCCATGATTTTCTCATTATTTTAACAAGACACTCAGGGCTTGACCCACAAAGGGACTAAGGTAAATTATGACTATCTTATACACTGCATGGCCATTAGTATCAATTCCACAGCACTGAAGAGCCACTGGTGCTCTCTACACTCTACACAGGGCTATCTGGCAGGTGAAGATTGAATTGAGAATGGGGACCATACTGGAAAACCAACAGAAAATGCTACAGAGAAATGTCTTATACCCTGTCCATTTGAGACCTTAGTTTTGGGTAAAACAGTGTAGAGTCATAAAAGACTTGATTAGAGCTCACCTATGGTGTCCCCCAAGTAACATTCACTTACTTGGATTCAAAGACACCAATCAAGTTACATCAAATTGCATTTATTTCTACAGAGCAGTCCAGCTTCAAAAAGGAGATTGAAAACTGCCTCTTACAATGTTAAGTTGATTAATATCCTTCTCCTTCAGAGTCCTTCTGAGAGAAGAACTGACCAAGGTTTCTTTTTAGCAGAGAACAGCATATTTGTGAAGTGGTGCTGACTATTGATTTATTTGTCCTGACCACACAAGTTTGTGCTGGGGGTGTCCATCAGAGAAGCAACACCAAATCTGAGGATGCCCAAGTGATGGAGGTGATGTACCCTGGGAAGAAAGGCAGGAAGGTTGCTAATTTTCACCACTGCCACTGTATGTACTCTGCTGATGTGCTGTCTTATGAACTACTTTTAAATATATTTTAGTTGTTAGCAAAGGTGTTTTCTGCAGCATTGCCCACTGCTCATGACTTTAGCCCAGAGGGACTAAATCAAAGGAAGAGGAAGGAAATAAAAACATTTTTCAATGTCCAACCTTGGCATCTCAGCAAAGCAGGTAATCATCCACAGGATGAGATCAATAGAAGTATGGGGGCAAGGGACAAAAGAGAAAGAGCAAGCTGAGGAAGGCAGTACAAAGTAGGAAGAAAGCGGAAAAAGTGAACAAATGACAAAAGAATCATGAAAAATTTCCACATGAGCTTGAAGTCACAAATGAGAAAAGAAGAAATTAGAAGCTCCAAATGAGAAAAGAAGAAATCAGAAGCTCCCTTTGAGACCATTAAGGAAGAGGGAGTCTGGACAAGCAATCTAATATATGAGAGGCAAGGCAAGGCAAGGCTGGACTTGGGCAGGCCTTCAGCATTTAATTAGGAATGGAGCAGGCTGACTCTATCCAAGAAGGAGCTCAGAGGCTAAAAAAAAGAATGGAGGACAACATATCCCAAGAAATTGTGTAGGGTTACTAGCCTTCCATTCAGAGATTTGGGCCTGGCAGCTCAGATATCCAGAGACTGAAACACTTCAAAGAAAGAAAGACCACTGGAAGGACAATTACTAAGCAGAACTCCAGATTGAGAAAAGTCAGCAAGCCAGACAATGATGTGAGGAAAGAGCTCAACCTTGCCCACACAATAAAGAAAGCAGTAACATCACATTTTGCTGGGCCAGTCAGCTTTCCAGCATTCCAACACTTCTTGTCCTCTGGAATCTGGTATCAGAAAATATGACCAATTCAAGAATTTCAGGTAGAGAACAATTGCTGTTGGCACTGCTGCATTTCTAAAAACATGTTACTAAACCAAAAGTGTACATGGTCTCTATGATATTCAAACTGCTAACAAAGTTGCTATGCTATTCTACCTTCAAAATTAATTGTTATAAAACTACCTGCAGGAACCAGATAGTGATTTCCATCATCATGCAGTTTTCTGCCTGCAGTTTTCTGGGCCTAGTTTAGTTATTCCAGATAACCTAGGAACAGCTCTAGACTGTTTTAAATCCTCATTCTTGGATTCAAATACAAGATTCAGCAATTTGTCATCAAGTTACTTGAGCCTTCACCCTTCTACTGTGCTACCTCTGGATATGTAACTAAACATATTACAGCTGAAAATAAACCAAAATGATTGGTAGACTGTGGTGGTGAAATTATAGGCAACTGAGCATGTCTTGCAACATAAGGTGAATAATATATGAAGCAAGTTAGGACAAGTATGCTTGAGGATTCTCAGTTGGGGTGCTAAGATATTTATTTATTTATTACACAGTTTACAACTAGTTACTAACTTACCTTGTTCTCTCTTTTTTATTTCCTTTTTCCATTTGGAAAGTCTGAACAGGTACTCTTTTCAAGTTTTGGAGAGGAGAATGAAAGTGTTGTTTCTTTAAAATGTTCTGTCCTTTTTGTTCATATACGTAATGTCTAAAGCAGGATTGTAATGGAAATTATGGTTAAAATATTTTCTAGAGGAAAAGGTCAGCCTAAGCAAGAAAGAGGGATGATCTCATATTTCTGACAGCTCAGATACAAGCAAATTTTAGCACCAATAGGTTATGTCATCTGTTAAATTCATATAAGCAGAACGCCTCTGTAGATTTTGCACTGTAATGACAAGGCTGCAGAGAACAGGGGTAAATATTCCACATGAAATAGCTATCGATACAGGGTTACTTGTATCCATTATTATCTTTAAAGAAATCAACGAGAGTTAAGGCCAGCATGGTTTTCTCCTCTGTCTTCAGAGACCTAAGCTGTGCCACATTAAAAAACATAGAAAGCATAGGTTTCTATTTGGCCAGAATAACACTGAAAGCCAAGCCTTAGTATCTTACTCACTGAGATACTGTCCATCCTGACCTTGGCTGTAGCTTCATATTTTACACACTATTACTGTCATAGTAACAGACACAGCCAACAATCGTTTGCTTATACAATTTACAATACATTGTCTCCCAGCCACAATGAGGTCTCTTTAACCATCAGCAGATGTGTTCCTTGCAATATCTATATTTGAACAAAGCAGAATCTATTCAGCCCTAAAGTCCCTATGGCTGGTTGGCTGTGTTTTGAACTTAGTGCATAGCTAATTTGGCATTCATACTACTGTAAGTAATTACAAAGCAGCTGAGGAGGTCCAGAAGTCTTAGCCCACAACCTGCTGATTAAATTTCATGTGTTTCTTCCCTTGTTGGCAACTGAGTTTTAGGAGTCCATACTCAGAAAGGTTAATTGGCAATTAATACTGTAGATGTTCTTTGAACATTCAGTTCTTAAAGTTCTTTCTATGTGAAAAACATACAAAATTTCTTTCATCCTAACTTTAAAATATTGAATGCCATTTATCAAATTCTCAATATTCATACTTCACAATCGAGCAACAAAATCTTGTAAAAAAATCTATATATTCACATTAATATTCCTGAAAAATAAACCAATGCAAAGAAGAAAGCCACCATCACTGTTGTCTCACATGAAAGACAGAAGGGCTGTGGTATTCATTAATGTACAGGTATGGACCTACTTCTATAAGCAAAGGCACTAAAGAAAGAAAAAAAGCAGACTCCCTCCCCAAAAAAGCAAGTCTTTTGTTGTAAGTTTGGGTTCCTGGTGCAATGAAGAATGCAGATATAATTACATTTTTTTCTGGGTATAAAGTAATTCTGACTGGTGAAATAGGTTAATAGTAAACAAGTATTAAGCAAATAACTTAAGCTAGTAGTCCCTGTACTCAAATTCATTTGGACAGAAAAGCTGTGTGGCTTCAAGGATCAGTAGGCTGAGAACTATGACTGCTATTTTTAACAGCCAAAGTAGACAAAGAATTGCCTTCGCAGAAGATTCCCCAGAAAACTTTTGCTTCCCATTAAAATAATATGAAGGAAAGAGAAACAGTTTAGAAAGCTGCAATATATTTTACCTTTTTTTGATAATTTTTGCTCTTTTACATTTCAGAATAAGAAGACAAGGAACAAGGCAAGTCTGCAATAGATAATGTTGACTTAAGGAGTCTGTATATTCCTCTGTTTACTTACCCCTTCTTCTATCAGAATCTCCTTGCATATTTTACCCAGCATACAGCCTTTTCTTTTTAATACCTTTATCCCATAATTTATTTCCCTTCCTGGTATCCATAATACCCATCTTTGACATCTGGTTATTAAACCTACCAATGTAAAACATGGAGTATATAAAGCTTGTTGCTTATTTTGATAGTGTGACTCCACAGCCCAAAAATTTTGCTTTTAAGCCTGACACATCCAGTCTGCAAGGGATTCATACAGCTGTAGAGATGTTCTTATGCCTGCTAGAAAATGAGAAATTTAGGTTCAGAATTTCCCCTTCTTCTTGCTGCCTCCACAGGAGATAGTATTTCTCTAAGCTGATCCCCAGCTGCTTTATTGGACCCTTGAGTCTATTGCCAGATAATACATAACCTCAAACAGCCTTAAGTTTGCTGGAAGTTCCTGAAGGGTCTGGATGGAGGAATACTGCAACTCAGAAAAAGTCAGCTTTATACTTCCTCCCCTGGGCGTTCTTTTTGCTCTTTGGACATAATAGAGCATCCGGAC
Source organism: Cinclus cinclus (assembly GCF_963662255.1). Classification (NCBI taxonomy): domain Eukaryota; kingdom Metazoa; phylum Chordata; class Aves; order Passeriformes; family Cinclidae; genus Cinclus; species Cinclus cinclus. The sequence goes on from NC_085048.1 coordinate 34,612,920, forward strand.
TTCATATTTCACTTCTTTCTCTCTGCTTCCCTTTCTGAAATGCCAATGTACATGAGGCCTCATGTCTAAAAATCTAGGTGAATTTGCTATAAAGTTAGATGTTGGTCTGATTATTGCAGACTGGATGTTTAATCCTCCTGCTTCTTCTCTCTGAAGAATCACAATGCCTGAACTGTCAAGCACTGGCAATGCTTCTCTAGGATCTTTTGTTCTTATATAATAATATTCATCTTAGTTGAGATGATTATGAAATGAAGGACCTTATTCCTTTTCCTAAGATGGTTTTGCTTAGTTCCAATATGTCTCCAAATTTTCTGAACTTCAGGGTAGTAATTGTCATCAAAATAGATAATTCTGTTCTTATACAGCTCTTCATTGTTCTTCTCAGCTGCCTGTAAAAAATTATTGCTGAGTTTGATAGTTCTGGAAACAGAAAACAACGTATCTTGAGGGGTTTTGTGCTTCTGCCCTTTAAGATCTTTACATAAGACTATCAAAATGCAAGGATTGTATAAGTGACAGAGACAACATTTCCACATTTTAGTTATTTTCTGTCTTTTTAGGAATGCCATAAATCCTGTCATTGCTTCTCCTTTGAGTGGTTTTCTAAATCACCACATTTTACTCTTTGGAGCCTGTTCTGTTTTACCAGGAAAAATGAGATGTGTGTTCCCTGCACAAGGTTAATCGATAAAATCTTTACAGTCTCTTCTCATCTGGCCAGCCTCACTTTAATTTCAGTAACAGTGCTGTTGATTCACTCAGAGAGGCAGTTTAAGCTTTCTGAAACCTTTGTACTTCATTTCCCCATTCTTTTACTCTTTACTGCTAATCCTTTTGAAGGTATTATCCAAGTTTCTGATAGCCAATGGTTTTCACAAAACCCAAGCTTTACAAGTCATGCTACCTAGTGAATATCTCAATTTTTAAGAGTATCTGTTAACCCTCAAAGGTGTGGAAGATTACTTGGAAAATATGTTGCAATGTAAGAGAAATACTAAAAAAACAGGGTACAAATATCATCAAATATGTACTGTTTCTAAAAGTTCTTCTTTTCTTCTTTAATCTTGTGATTTTTGAGGCCTGATTCATGATTTTCAAATACCTGAGGCTGGCAGTGATATTTGTTCCCAAAAGTAGAGCAAATTTTCTTTTTGGCCAGCTGAGTACCTTGAGACAGTTCTGAACAAGAGTCACTCTATATCTCACCACTTAAGCCACTTTCCCCAGTAGTTGCTTAATACCCTGCTTCACCTTCCTTTCCAATGGAAAAGACTCACCAGTGTTCCAAGTCCCTCTACATCAATTTTTACACCTTGAAAGTGTTGAAATGGATAAAATGTGGCAGGCATCGTTTATTTTAAAGACATATTTTCCAATATCAGTCACATTTACACATGCATCTCTGCAGCTTATGGATAGAGACACGTCAGAAGACTGGGTGATCAGACACAAGAGCAGCAATGAATATTCAAGGACAATCAGGATTTGTTTCTGCCAGACTGTTTGGTGCTTGTGCCAAATACCTCCACCACAGCCTGAGATTTGATGAAGCTGAATGTTTTGGAGAATATTGTGGAAGGCTTCCAAAATCACCCTTAAAATAAAAAAAAAAAAAAAAATGAAATATTATATTTAACTTTATGATCCAGAGAAAAGTAATATATTTATTCAGGATAAGCTTTATGGGTGAAATAGATTTTTTTAATTGGCAATTTCACTGTACTTTATTTTTCAGATCCATCTGTCTGAAAAAATAAAGGGAACAGGAACTGAAACTATGCACACTGCTTCAGCAAGGTACCAGGGATGTTTAAAATTTGTAATAATAATGTACGAAAAATGTACTTTTTGTCCAGTCCTGCCATTGTAATATTTGGGAACCTGAATTTTATATCCATAGCATTCTAGTTTTTACTTAAGGAAATTATTAAATTAATTAATAATAACTATTATTATTATTATTAATTAAGATTAAATTATGGACATTAAAAACAAGGAAACAAGAATAGTGAAAAATAGTTAATCAAACAATCTTCTAACCTGAATCTTCCTTCTATCATGGCCTAAAGATTACTGCATAGGCAACAAACTCAAGGTTCTCCAAATAAAAATTACCTTAGACAGATCTGACAGGAAAGCTGGGAGCTGGGCTATTAAACACTGAAAGTAGTACAAACATGAAATCATGAAAAGGCCTCTTGGGCAAGTCTGTAAAATATATTTTTAAATACAACCTGAGGACATCTGGGAATCACTGAAGAAGTTTAAAAGGTAAGTTAGGCTGGTTTATACTGAAATTTTAAGTGAGACTACAATTCTGGATAACAGGAAGAAGGGTTCAACTACAGGTGGCAGCTTCCACTGCAAAGAGCAATCATATGGCTATCAAAGGGCCATCAAATGCAGGTAGAAAGAGCCACAATTGAAACAAGGAGGATGTGGCAGCAGCCTGCAAACTCATGCAGCTCCTCAACTAGGAGCAAAACAAATTTTACATTCTGCAGTGTGAAACACCTAAATTTTTATTAAAATTAATTGTTATTCCAATAGCCATAGATTCCATCTTTAAAAAGAAAGATTTTTTTTCCCCAAAATATTCCTTATACAGATTTTTAAATTTAAAAAAAACCTCAAAGTGAAGGTTCTTCTTTAAATAAATAACAAATTTTAAGGAGATTAGGACTATAATGTGTTTTAAAACCTACCAGGTTGGTGTATAAAATAAAAAATACATAATACAAGAATAGAACTTTTTCTGTTCCCAGTTGTCTAGAAGTTATGTCAAAAATGTTTCTAAACTACAGGATTAAAATACTGCACATTACTTATTGTGCTGCAAGCAGCTGTACTATCCTCTGCAAGCTTAGCTTTTCCAAATGATTAGAGCTACATATTACAAAATCATGGTTTGTTTACTTTTCTATCTAATACCTTTAATTTGCACTCTGAATAGAAGTGCTTTAGGTTCCAACTCAAATAACAGTAGGTTTTGAAGCTGTAGCCACAAGTGCTTTAATCATGTGCTATATGGAACAAGTTCTAAATATTGAGAATATGAGCTCCACCAGCTAAATAAAAGGCTGGGATCCAGCAAAACTTCTCTGCAAACAGAAACTAAATCTCACTCTCTGTGTGACCTTGAGCAAGCTACTTGATCTTTTTGTGCCTTGACAAGACAATTATTAAAACTTGGACTTCTCCGACTAACAGATGTTCCTGTACATCAGCATAGAGAATACTAGAGTAAACACATTACTGAAAACATTCATGACAATAAAACGATGTGGAACCAAATTTCTTTCATTCCCTGTGATTTGCATCTTCATAATTCTTACTGCACTCACTGACAAAGCCACTTAAACCATGAGAACACTTGTTTTCCAAAAAATTAGGTCCCAATACTTGCCAATCATTCTGCTTTAGAGGTCAACGAAGATAAAGTCCTTTTCTTCCTTGCATAGATCCTTAAGACCATTAGAATTACATCTATTTGCAAGAACCGCTCACAAAGCTAACAAGTTCCAAATGTTTCCTTTTCTTAAATGAATGTTTGTTTTGAATCACGTGTTTTTAATCAGCACAAACTGCCCATTTCTTATCTCAAGTATATGCTGTCCAAGAGATAGCATAACTAATATAAGATAGAAAATCCTTTTTACTATCACATCAACTGTTGAGCTAGACAAAAAACCACTCTCTTCTCATGACCAAATTGTGAAGTCTGTAGTATCACTAAGTAAATTACTAATTGCAGAGAGTACCCTTAGTAGAGTTGATTACTTAAAATAGGCCTAGCCATAATCAACACTAAATTCATCGTCGTAAAAGGTTTGAATACCTTGGAGTCACAATCATACTTATCTAATCAGTTAGGTTCATTGCATGTTATCTCAAGGTGATCATTCAAAGGTTAAGTGGTTACTAAAACTCATCCTAAATCCTGGATGTATTGAAGAGAGGGAGGAAAATGCTTCTAAGGGTGGGACATCCCACCCTAGACCAACTGGTTAAAGTCACCTGTCTCCATGTAGAGGCAGTCTAAATGAAACTCCTAGTTGAGTTACCAGGTTAAACACCTAAATTCAGGTGAGAAAAATGCCAGCCAAATGTGGGACAGTCTTCTTAATGATGCCAGGCAAAGAATTTAAAAAATAACCAAGGTCAATAAGTCTATTATATAGCAAAATACGTGTAGGTCTCTTATTCTTTTATGTGTAATGCTTGGGAGAAAGAACTTTGCAGACTCTTAAAACTACAAGGCTTTTTGATTTTTAAAATTTGTATTCAAATGAATATATGCTTTATGCAAATAGGGAAATAATATGCTTCTACATGTGTCCAACAGTTTTACTGCAAAAAGAACAATGTTGAAAGAGACAATGTACAAAGCAGGGTAGGGAAAACATTGAAGTTCAGACACAGGAGAAGCACTATTTCATAATTAGTGTGACCTCTGGTAGATTCAGATTATTGCTATTTGGGCTAATGTCAAAGAATAACCCATTAGATGTTGCACACTCAAGATGGTTCCATGAAACTTGCTCTTCCAGTATACATCATTATAGATTTTAGGAATTATTTTACCTTCATAGCACTGATTAGTTTTTCTCACAGGGCAGTTAAAACAAGTGTTTAAACAGAGGGTTTGTTGGGAGAGTTTTGAGGGGATCTCTTTGCTTTGCTTAACATAACATCCAATAAAAATTATTACTTCCACTTAGGGCTATTATATGCAAATCCATATTTTTCTAAGGATACAACCTTTTTAAACAACCTCTCTCAAGTTGTTTAACAGTCAGGGTTTGAAAAATGAGTTCAGGTATATAATAATATAGGGATAAACCAGAATCTCTCTGGTGTCTCAGACAGATTCCAGAAGGTCATCCAACAACAGCAATGATGTTAGATATTATGTGTCATATATGCATCTTGTCATAGCACAGTGAGAACCTATTTCATACCAAAATGAATCCAAAGAGATTTAGGCAAGGAAACGAGATTCTCAGGACATGTCATCCAGTGAAGCTCTAGTGGCATCCATTCTTCCAACAAATTCATGGGGACCAGAACTAGCTGTAGAGCTGGAAGGAAAGATAAAAGGGTCATTTAAAAGAATCTGACAGCAACATTGATGGAATTATGCTTCCAATTTGAGTCTGGTATGAACTCTAATGAGGTTTCTTCCAGACAATTGGAAATCTTTTTCTTTGCCACTCATTATCAAAATAGCTCCAGAAATTTGCACTTAGCTCTAGCTCCAATGTCATGAGTTTTCTCTCCATTCTTATCTAATTCTTAGAGGCATTGGAAAGCTAACAATGCCAAATGCTTGAAAGATGCCTTCACAAGACAGTTTCCAGAACACAACATTGTCAAGGCTCTCTAGTCTCTCACCCATTCCCATGCAATGAGTGAAATACTGACTTATAAAAATATTAATCCAAGAAGCACTTCTGCACTTTTAGGTTAAAAGAACATCACAATAAAACCCTGCTGTATGTCAATCTCACACAGGCAGTTGTCATTATAACTGGCTCTGCCCAGCTTTTTTTACTGTGATCAGAGCTTGATATGAAACTTAAAGCCTTTTGTCATACCACTCAGGAAAAGAAAAAGACAAAAAAAAAATGACAAAACAGCCAAAAACTTGACATGTTTCCCAAAGCTGTAAATCAAAGTGCTGCTAGTTAGCAGATTTTTAATGAGCCTTATCAGTAATTAATCAGACTAAACAAACCTTCAGACATCAGTTATACTGTTGACTAGGGAAAGAATTATGTTTTGAGGGGATTTTTTTTTAGACAGTAAGTGTAGAAAACCATATGGACTCTTCCTATAGATTGGCTTCACCTTGTTGTACATGGAACTAAAGCATACAGTTTTTTCCTCTGCAGAGAAGTCCCAACTTGAATGTAACATTTTTTTTTCATTTGAGAGCCCCACAGCAAGGCAACTTCATCAAGTCTCCTCCAGTCACCTCCTGGCCCTGGCCAAGCAGGCACCTCAGGTCTGCAGGGGGAAGACAAATGACAGCAAGGCTCACAGGAAATTTGGGTGGGGTGGGGGGAGGGATGTGAATTCCCTCTTTAGCCCAAATTTTTGAGTAGAACCCAGAACACCAGGAAGTACTGAGCACTCAGTGTCCCTCACCCCATCCCTTAGCAATCTCTTTCCCAACCTTCATGCCATGCCATTTCAGCTTTCAACAGTTCTCTTCCTGGCTTAATTCCTCTGTTTCCTTCTTTTTGGTCGCATCCCAATTGGTAGACTTGCTTAGGACTGAACATCAGTCCTAAAAGGAAAAGCGCAAAATAACCACAATCTAGTGGTTACAGATGCTCTTCTAACTTTCAGTCTGAATTATTCTATATAATTTTGCAGCCCCATGCCTTCCTTCCAGGTTTAAGTAAGACTGAGTAGTCCCCAAATGTCTTTACTGCCCTAATCCACAAAATACATCTATGAATTATTTGCATCCCTTATCAGCCTTCATCAATCAGGCTAAATATCAATTATTTTTAGTCTGCCCTCCTGGAGCAGGCTTCTTCTTCCACCCTTCTCTGCACCTGTTTCAATTTGAATATTTTTTCTCTTTTTTAACACAGGCAGATAAATTTGCATAAGAATTCAGCTAAGGTCATATTGGTACCACACAGAAAAACTCCTCTTTTGTTTAATGCTTCTGCTAGCAATATTCTGCCTGAGATTTATATTTACTTTTTTTCCCAGCTGTGCCACATCCTTGGCTCAGTCAGAAACTTTTGTCTTTCCCTGCTTTCAACTGCAGCTTCCTGCTTCACATAAAATTTAAGAGAAGCTATGGCAACAAATTGAAATGTGTTTAATAATGTCTTGCTTCACTTAATTTAGTCACAATGAAGATTAAATGTTATTTATAGTGCCATTTTACTTGTTTAGATTAGAAGAATTTCTTATTCATGAAATTCTAATAACTCAAAAATTATACCAACAGTTATAAACCAAATGCAGGGTGAAGAGCAGGCATCTTGTGCTGGTCTGGGACTGCAGTTCCAGAAGCTTCAGCTTTGCTACTGTCATCTTCAAAGCCTGACTAGAGTTTCAAAGATGTCATCATCTTGCTGTAAAAATTAAGGCTATTTTAAGAGGTTCCTCAGCTGTTTATAGGGATTCAGCTCTCAGCACAGTCAACTCAAGAGGTGGGAGCACATGTCTGAGGACATCTCTAGGCTTCTCAGACAAGCATTGGACTTTCCCTCAGTGCATGTTCAGTATCCTATAGAGTCTGACAGTTATCATGGAAATTAGCAATGAATTGAGCACCAAAACCCACAGTCATGCTAAACTAACTCTGGTTGAAACATGAGGTTCTTTGTTTTTTCATATTCCTCGAAAAGGTCATGGCAAAATGACAGATTTACAGATCAGATAATTTTTCTCCAGCTGTTGCTGAAGCTGTGTCTCCTCCCATGCTGGATGTGGCCAGTTAAGCCAGCACTGTGGCTGTGAAGCATTAGTAGATCAGAAAACCCAGGGATCAAGGCCTTTCATAGATTATGATGCCAGATAGATTATCCTTTGCGACAGATAAAATTCCTCAAATCTATATATCTCACAGCTGAAGTAGCTTTATCAGTGGTGTTTAGCTCTTCCAGAAAATGCATAATTTCCTCTATTATTTTACTGGCTCACTTTGCCGATTGCTTGAGTGTGTGCACATTAGGAAGCTGGCCTTCCAGGCCATGCTCTATATTTTCTTTTTACATTCATTCAATGATTTCTCATTGGATAAAACAACAGAGCTCTGGTAACATGATCTGAAATCCAAGTTCTGCCCTTGGCCCAAGCAGAATGAAGGACTAGAGCCTATCAGGTTGTCTTCTGCCTCCTGCTCTCTACCTCCTACTTCCCAACTGGTTGTTTTTAGCAGTAGCTCATCATGCAAAAGGAAGATGGCAACATGTCAGATGAGGAAAGCTGTTTCCCTGACCAGATACAGTATCAGAATGCCTAGAAATTGAATATCAGGACCATGCTATGTGGAAAATAAACTCCTCTCTTGAATGAAAGAGAAATAGATGCAAGACTAGCCATGAGTGACTAAATGAAAGTGTTCAGGCTGTCTGGGTTGGTGACTAATATATCTGCTTTCTTATGGGGTTGTCATGCAAAAAAGTAGGTAGATTGGATGACCACTTGGCCTGTTCCAGAATATTTCTGCTTTTTATCATTCCTCTGCAAGGGTTAATATGATACGGGCTGTAATGAGCTGGCCAGCTCCTGACATGAACAGAATCTGATTGATTATATGCATAGTACACTAACTCTCTGCAGATGATAATGGCCATTCATGTATCATGCATTCAGCAATCACCAACATCTTTAATACAGATGTAAACCTTTGTATTGATGCCAGTTAAGCTACAATGAAGAGAGAAAGAATGTCAAAGAACATTCATTTTATTTCAAAGGGTCACTCCCAGCAGTGCAGCATGCCATTTTGTGCTGCCGTTGTTTCTCAGAAACATAATTCCCAGGAATGTACTGTTCCTAGTTTCAGAAGTAGGGACACAATTAAACAGAGAAATACTGCAAACAGATAAAATCCATTGCAGCACAGCTCTCATCCTTTATGCAACAGCATGACAATGCAATAGCATTTGTGACAAGATGTCAGAGGGGAAAGGGTGACCACTGTTCCCCCCTGGATCATTTAGGATGAGCTGGACACTAAAGGAGTTCCAGTAGGTTTTTCTTACCTTCAGTTCACAAGATACATTTACAAGTACAATATCATGTCATTTTCAGAAAAACCTCAGATCCTCCTGGAATCAATGAGAGCTTAGAGAAACAGGCAGATATTACAAAACAAATCTGCAGAAGAATAACTCAGGGAGAAACTTGTGCAGGGAATGGAAAAGAGGTGCAAGTGGAAAAGGGGATAATATGCAAAAGAAACAAGAAATGTTCAAGAGCAAAAGAAAGGAAAGAATGGTGAGACACCTACATTTCCTAGTTCTCAGTATGGTGATATCACATAAAAACATAAAGACTAGACAGGACAGCAGGAAAACATGGGATGGGTCACAACAAAAAACTGAAATTTCCAGGACAAATAAATTGAGCTGAAAAGAAAGGTGAGATAAATTATAGTTTTAAAGCATATATTTCTTTGCAATACAAGCTGAAATCAGTACTCCTAGGTGCAAGTACTACATCATACTCCTAAAGCCTAGCTTTGTGTTGTATACAGGTACTGCTAGAGATGATGCCTCCAGACCCTGCCCTTTGCTTGGTGTCAACTTATTTTGCTTTACACTCGGTTCTTTTCTCTCTTGTGCCAGCACAAGCACTCAGGCAGCAATGAACTAAAGAGCTCACCTGGATGAGAAATAAGAAGGAAAACACAGCCATTCCTCATCTGCATCAATTTTCTGACCAAATTCAGTAGGAGCTGTTGCAAATGGTTCTGTCAGCATAACACAGGAGTCAGCAGATAGAGACTGGCATGAAGAATGAGTGTTCATGGAATGGGGGCATGGACACATGCAATAAATTATGCCCTTGACATTTGCTGTTTCTGCTTCATATCTGAAAGAGGCTTGTATGCCTGAAATCTTGTCTGTGTTATTTTATCAGTTAGTCTAGTAAAAAATAACAGAAGAGGGTCAGAATTAATTTTTGGAGCAAAACCAGCTCTACTTTGTAACTAAAATAGTTGTTTCCTTGAATAATTAGATTCACAAAGTTAGCTCTGCATTGCCTGCCTGGTTCAGTACACTATAAGCCAAGTTTTGCAGCAGCTGGAATTAAATCACAGCAATGGGCTTGGTCAGAAAATAGATTATAGAGTAACTTAAAGTCCAAAAGAGTTAAGTATTCTTTGAGGAATATTTCCATTCCCTAATGCAGATGGGTGTAACTCTCAGGCTTGAAGTCACTGATAGGAGTGGTTGATTGCATCAGGTGCATGAATATGGCTCCTGAGAGGCCAAAGTATCCCACAACACCAAATTAGATAAATGGGAGGTCTGCTTTCTCTTTCACTCTCTGAGTGGTACTTCTTGCTTACTTTTTCCTCCCCTCTACCCGCCAGCAAATGTGTATGTCACTTTTTGTGTCAAAATTTCCAACAGGGCTGTTTCTCCTTTCAAGACAAGCTTAACCTATCTGACGTGCCACACCAAAAACATGAGAGATATTCAGCAAATCTACATTTGCCCACACTGTATTTAGCCAATATTTTGACAGAGGTCATTTAACACCGGAACAAATGAGATGGTGTTAGGTGTCTGTACTGTATGAAGGAGGGGGAAATATTTAACACCATTATTGTTATTTGTATGCAATCCTGAGAGACTTATGTATTCTGATAATTAATAATCATATATCCAGAAGACAAAACAGTCACCAATTCAGTTTATTCAGCAGTTCTTGCTGTATTAAGACACTAAGAAAAATAGATAAGAAAAAAAAAAACTTCCATGTGCTGGAAAAGAACAGCCTAGGACACCAGAGAGAAAAAGGAATGCAATTCCACTTAATGTATAATCAATTCACCTCAGGTTATAATAGGAATTAATCTCCCTTTCTCCCATACAGTAAAAAGTATGCAAATAGAGAAGTATACCTGATGACAGTATGTAAGAAATGTGAAATATTCTACATGTGCAAGCCAGGAGCTCAATTTATTTGGCAAAACACAGTCAAGAAAGAAAATAGATCTAAGGACTTACTGTATGTCTCTTTTTGCATAGCTAATTCCCATGTATGTTAATGTCCTGCAAAAATTATTTAGCCTCAACATATCACAAGAAAAAATCAGTCAGAATTAACTATTCCATCCTGAAGGTGCAATTTTAGGAGACTAAGGTTCAGAATTTCAACTGCTCAGCCAAAGTGTTTAATATCAATAAATTTGTCTGTTTTTTTCAGGAGGAGATTACTGAAACTAGGGGAATCTTTTTTTTTTTTAATCTACAATGGGAATTTCAGATCTCTGTGTTTCCTCCCCAGGAAAGTGTCCCATTTACACAAATAGCCCCTATAAAAAAGATAACAGTGTTGGTGAACTTGTCTTTGTCTCGCCAGCATGAATCACACAGATGACAATACTGCCCCCAATGATGATGATCAAATCACAGAACCATAGAACAGTTTGGGTAAGAAGGGACAATAAAAATCATCTAGTTCCTGTCTTGTGCAGGAGCACCTTCCTCTAGACAGGTTGCACAAATCCCCATCCAGCCTGATCTTGCACACTGTCAGGGATGGGGCATCCACAACTTTTCTGGGCAATCTATTCCAGTGCCTCACCATTCTCATGGTAAAAGAATTTCTTCCTAATATCTAATCTAAACCTACCCTCTTTCAGCTTAAAACCATTGCCCCTTGTCACTACAAGCCCTTGTAGAAAGTCCCTCTCCAGCTTTGTTGTTACTCCCTTTTAGGTACCTGAAGGAGCTATTATGTCTCCCCAGTGCTTCTCTTCTCCAGGGAGAACAACCCCAGTTCTCTCAGCGGGTCTTTCATAGGAGAGGTTCTCCAGCCCTCTGATCATCTTCATGGTCCTCCTCTGGACTTGCTCCAGCAGGTCACATCCTTCTGATGCTGGGGCCCCAGAGCTGGATGCAGTACTCTGGGTGGGGTCTCACAAAAGCAGAATAGAGAGCCAGAATCTGCTGTCACAGTCCCTTTGATTCAGCCCAGGACATGGCTGCCTTTCACATCACTCCCGAACCCTTCTCCTCAGGGCTGCTCTCAACTCATTCCCCACCCAGTCTGTGTTTGTGCTTGGGATTGCCCTGACCCAGGGCCAGGACCTTTCACTCAGCCTTGTTGAACTCTGTGATGTTCACACAGACCCACATCTCAAGCCTGTCCAGGTCCCTCTGGATTACATCCCTTCCCTGCAGTGTGTTGACTGCTCCTTGTAGCTTGGTGTCATCAGCAACTGTCCTGAGGGTGTGCTCAGTGCCACTGTCCATGTCACTGACAAAGATGTTAAACAGCACCCATCCCAACACCAGCCCTTGAGTAATGTCCCTCATCACTCTTTTAGCATGACCATCCAGCCAATTCCTTATCCACTGAGTGGTTCATCCATAAAATCATGATTCTCCAGTTTAGCAACACAGATCTTGTAGGATGAACAACTAAAATAGGGAATGATTCTCGTACCCTTAGTTCTCTACTTGTCTTGATTTTGAGTAATTAGTTGAGATGCAGGAATCCAAAACAACTTCAAAATAAGATGTAAACATCTTCAGGGCTTAGGATTCCACCCAGCAGCAGATTTCCTTGCAGGTCACAGTTATTTTTTAGTGCTAATCCTGCTGTCCCCAGAACAGTGAGTAGCTGAGGTCTCTAACATTACAGTGAGACAGAAGTTTGTCCTTCTACTCCACCATATCTCAGAATATCATTGGAAATATATCATTTGCTGAGCCTCTCTTGTAGATCATTTTCAGAACTACATGCTAAAACTGCAAGTCCAAATAGAGCCTATGAGCACCAGTATGATATCCTACAAGATCATCCTCACCACCACAACTTCTTTGCTAAACAGAAGGAAGAAGTACCCACAAACAAATATCACATTCAAAAGAATTTAGACACTAATCTCCAAAACTGCAGAATGTTCTGCTTCTTGATGTTCCCAAATTACATCTCCCCTGAAGCCCTTCAAAATTCATTTCTGGACAACCACTGGGAAACACCACAGGATGAACTGCCTGAGCAGCTCACCATCTACCTGAGGCCTGAACCTTCTTCAGATCCACAAACCAGACACTCTCTGTCAGTCTCTCCTGAGACACTCAATCTAGCAAGTGCCTGAAGGAACATGCAAAAGGCAGCAGCAACTACCATACTTTTCCAAAACAGCTCAGTTTAACCAACACTGGATTTGCTCCTGCTCTTGCTGCCAGCTATGGCGACTTACCCTTCCCTTTCACCAGCTCTTGCATTAATTTGACCCCTTAGAAAGCAAATTTAGCTCACTAAACTGGCAGAAATCTAACCCAACAAAACAAAACAAATCAAGAAAAAGTGAATACTTTTCACCACTTTAGTGAGCTAATGGATCAGACACATCCCAGAGATGACAGAAGGGAGACAAATGGAGTGTGTGTCCAGGAACTAGCCTGCTCCTTTCACCAGCAGCAAATTCGTGGGCTGAATCAGCTTCCTCATGAAGCCTTACCCATGGAGAGGATAAAGCATGTTGGAGAGGTCAGGTACTCTGAAGAGGACTGGGAGAGATAGGGAGAGATCTTTCTCGGCCAGCTTCAATGCTGGAGGGCCCAAGCTGCTAGAAAATTGGGGCTATGTAAGACTAAGTCTTCTTAGAGGAGAGCTGTGACACCCTCTGGCTTGAAATTTGGTCACCCATCAGCTCCAAAATGGAAGAAAAGGAAGGAAGAGCAAGAGAGTTTGTCAAAGCCTATCAGTCCCTGAAGCAGGGGTACTGCTGGACTAGTTGTGCCTTTGAAAGGGTAGTGCTATAGTTGGCTGTGAGCACAGAAAATTATGTGTCCTCTAATAAGAAAATTAAGGACCAATCACAACAAAGTTTACCACAGCAACTGAGGACATAAAGGACTGAGCTGAAATAAAAGCCAATCTAACACAGCAAAACTGGACCACATGCAACATATTCTGGTTAGCATATACAATTGAGAAACATCAGAGTGAGAAGACTGGGTTGACAAAGCAAGTAAATAATTTGTCAAAGAGAAGAACCTGCCCCGTGTTATATCCATGTATGGATATAATTGACCACATTTCATCTTAGGAGAAAAGAAAAGTTGTGGCCAACTTCAAAGGGAACTGAACAAAAGTATTCTAATGATTAATGAATTAGCATCGTTGAAGTAAACGAGCTATTCTGAATGCCTGCCCAGAGGCAGTCATGGGAAAGTTTCCAGAACTATTGTCATTTTTCCTGGAACTCATTGACTTTAAGGACTCCACAGCTGCAAGAATTGTGTGAGCATTTCAAGACTGTCATTTTCACCACCGATTTTCTGAAAAATTCTTCCTGAACTGATTTTTATTGGTTTCAGCTGGGGAATCCATTGCACCCAGCCAGGAAATGCCACATGCCTCCTAAGCTACTGCTCTATTCTTCTTGCACTGATGCTATCAGAGACTCAACTTCACTGCAGGGAGAATACTGGGGGCCAAATTTGCCCTCTGATGTATGCACACAGCTCCCATAGAGCTAATGCAGAATTTTTTTGCCTTTGATGCCTCTTATAAAGAAGCCTGGAAGTATTGCATTAGAACAGGGAGTTCACACTATTGGTGGTCCCCATTGTCATTAACACAGTTAGTGGCGTTCCAGTGAAAAACACAGAATAACTCTTTTGTTTGTTTGTTTTATAAGCAGATCTTCTAGGGTGGGATCTGGCTTGCTCAAATCCTGCCAAAGATGAAACTTCAGACTCTCAAAATCCATGTAAACCAACAGTGATCCATTCTGCCTTCTTTTGAGAACTGTCTAACCTTTAAGGCACTCAAATAAATTAGGCACTTTCATCCTCTGCCTGAAAACTCTACAGGCAACTAATTCAGAGCTCCAAGCTCATCAAGGCCACCTGGGAACACTCCCAAAAGGAGTTAGGGAGGGTATCTCACTCCTGTTCCCACTCACTCCCAGCCACACCAAGCCATGGCTTCTGTTGCACCGTGATGCTCACAAGACCCTTGCTGAGGCAATTTAGCTCACAACACAGCAGAAAATCATCCACTTCTTTGCTGGGCTTGTCTTCTGCTACTACAGTGAGTTGAATCAGCTCCCAGAGGGTCCCGGTCCCACAGCCAGCCCTAGGTATGTGGTTGCACATGCAGACAGGAAGTATGAATGAGACCACTTTGACAGCAATTTTGGCTCATTAAACTGGTTGTTCAGTTTCCAGTTCATGTTCAGAGGGTTCATTTCTGGGGAGAGAGGAGCTCTATGTCATCTGCTGCCACTTGCAAGCAGGAAACTACCCAATATCTATCCCTACCCTCAGCAAAATCTGAAAAACTAAGCAATGCCAAGACTGCAGCTAGTGTAAATCACTGACTCTTGAAAAACCTACATCAGGCAAGTTTGTTCAGTTGACTTGGCTTTTCCTTTGATAGAGTTTGGATTTTTTTCTATGAAGTCTAATAAAGACAGACAAATTAGAGCAAATCATTAAAGTGAATTATATACATATAAACATAATTTCACATTGAAGGAAACATAAGTGAAGACATGTAACTTGGAGAAGAACAAATCCACGCCCACCAGCTGCAGCCAGCTCACCTCCTCCTCCCCCCATGAGCACACACCCCGGGTGTGCAGTTCTGCGGAACTGCTCCGGTCCTCTGTCCAGACTCCCAGCTTCAGCAGAGCTTTGATCACAGCTCCTTCCTGAGTTCATTCTTGTGCTGGAGCAGCCATGTGAGGGGCCTTGATGGGGCTGAGTGCTGAGAGCCGCAACAGAAACTCATTTAGTTTGATGTGACAAAACTGCTCCTCAGACAAATGCTCCCTGGTGGTCCCATGGTAGGAACATGTGTAGAAGGCCCTGCTGAAGTAATAATACTGAAGTAATTTCATGCCTCCACCCACTTCCAGGCCTTGGGAATTTGTCATCCTCAACTGGTATAAATGGATGCAGCTTCTCTGAATTCAGTGAAGCCATGGTAATTTACTGAGGATTCAAATTTACTGATGGTCTGGTCTTCGTGGTCTTACAGTAAACTACAAATATGAGCTTTATTCAGAGTCCTATTTATAAATAAAAGCTGGCTCTTCATAACTTTAAACTTTCTCAAGTCACAAAAAAATTCTCCATTTTTTCTAGCTTCTGATTAGGGAACAGATCTACAGACTATCTGTATTTATAAGTATTTAGATACTTAAACTCTCTAATTTCACAAAATTAAGGACTAAGTTCTGTAGGAGACATCCTCTAAAAGGCTTATTTCCTAGATCTACAATTAGGCTTCAGATGAATCCGATATCCAAAGATTACAAAGAAGAAATATTAACACCTAAAGCAAGTAAAACAATGTGTGAACTTTTACAATACTTTCTGAAGCAGTTATTTGCATTCCTGTATTCAAGTTCTTATGAGCTCATTTGTTAAGCAACTCCATCACTTGCATGACTTCCATCAGTAACATACAGACACACGTTATTTTGGCAGTCTACTAAATCATTGACATCATTTATCCAGCCATCTCTCAAGCACATAGAAGGTCTAGATTTCTAGGGCCATCAGTGGTACAAAAAAAAAAAGAGGATACAACAGACTCCTCCACCATCAAAAGGAAGCAGCCATGAATCCATCAGCAGTCTTGAGCAGAAGGACTCACAAATGAGCTTAGACCAGATTTGGGTGCAACAGAAAAAGTTCCAAAGAGCTTGATGTGACACATAGGCTGAAACTGCAAACATCTTTGCCTCTCTGCAAGGAGGGGCCAATATAATCCATATCTTGCTTGCAAATCTGGTACTCAAACAACCATCTGAAATACTGAAATCAATGCAGAATGTTAAAACTGTTAAGCTGTTTTAAGTCTGATGGGATGCTTTAGGTGGGGCCAGTTCTCTAGTAACTGGATATGAACTGAAATTCATTGAAACTATGGTCTCTTCCAGTCCAAGCCGTTCTGTGAGTCTATGAAACACTGTTTAACAGCTATTTTATTTAATGAAGTACAATTACAACCAGGTTTGACATTTTCCTAAGGCCAACGGAAAAAGTTAGAGCATTAGAGAATTTCATTGCCTGCTTAGAATTCAACATTTCACACTGGAGCAGGATGGAAATCACACAGATCACTGCCAGGCATGCAGGTTTGTTCTTACAAGATCTCTCAGACTCAAACTAATTTCAGAATAATGAAAAACTTTGCTTCAAACTACCCTGTAGTACAAAAGTTCCAGTAACAAACTTCTACTGTCGTCTTTTATATTTCACATGCACTTTCAAGTCCTTCTCCACTACACTGTCATGTTCTGTTAGCATCAGCACACTGTGAAAGAGACTGGAAACAAACCACAAGGAAACCCGTCTTTCTAAAATAAACCTGATTTTTCTTTTCATGTGAGATGACTAAGTAGCATTAAAAAAAGTAGCATTTTACTTTCGTTTGGTGAAGAGGTTTTACCAGAACTTCAAAACTTCGGATAGAAAATTGGTTTTTAATTCTGTTTTTCAAATTTCTGTTAATACATTTAAAGTCAAATGGATTTAGGCTTGTGTTTTGACCTCTTCTGCAGGTTTTTTTTCCTCAGTTACCCACCATTCCACTATCTCCACTCAGATCCTAAGCTTCCTGTTAACAAAGAACAATATATTTACACACTGGCTTGCTAACATAATGCGCATAGTTTTAAACCAGAACTGCTTGAATTTGAAGTTCTCAGGGAATAGTTAAATGAGGGCAGCCACAGAAGGGGCTTAAAATAATTTGCACGAAAATTATAGAGGCTAAAGGACAATGGTGGGCAATGAACCACCTCCTTTCCATCAGCCAATTAAGGGGAAAAGAGCATTGAGCCCAGGGTCTTATCAAAATATTTAATTAGCATTAGATGATATATAGAACTGGCATATTTAGAGAAGGTTAGTTTGTTCAGCAGAAAGGAAAAATCTGACATACTAAGCATGCATATGCTTTCTCTGAAGTCCAGACAGAGACTTGCTGCTTTAAGATTTTTGGACAATATTAAAAGGACTAGAAGACTATTGGGACTGTCTTGGATTAGAGCACATCATAATATCACATTGGGAAATGCACATGGCAAAGCTTGTGATGGCTGCAACAAAAATGACCTGCTTTGAATTTCCCAACCTTTAGCAGAAAAAAAAGGAATATTACCAGGCCTGTTCAAGTTGGCCAAATAGTCAAACACTTTTATAATCAGTGAACAGAGATAAATCTTTGACAAGAGCTATTAATCCTAGGCTGATATTCTAAATGGAGACAAACACTCTTGGGAATGCTCCTGCTCACTGACTGGAGAGACAGCCTGGACATCTGGTCTAGATAACCAGTGTCTAGATGTGTAGGATACATGAGCTGACTCCTTCCCAGCAAGTCCTTGAAAAGTGTCTGTCCTGGAGCAAAAAGGACAGCACTTGCCTGGACTCCACTTAAGAAACAGGGAGGGATGGGGTAAATAAGGTGGAAGCGGGTCTGTGACTGTGGATTTTTAGAAGACAAAGTAGCAAAGACCAAAAAGGACAGTGGAATTTAGGAAAATTCAGCTATCAAGAAATGCCATTTTAATAGGTTAGAAAGAAAAAAAGAGTCCAGTTCTTTAAAGAAGTTGTAATGAGGGCATTGTCAAAAAGCAGTAATTCTTCAAAGCCATGTCTCGTTGTCAGATGGCAGCACAGCATTTCAAAAAAGATGCCAGCCTCTTGTGGAGAGTCTGAAGATGTCTAGAAATATGAGGAAAATTGGGAATTGCTGAAGGAGCTCAGAATATTTATGTCTAGGGAAAAAACACAGACTGATTTACAAAATTGCGATAATACTTTAAAAATAGAGTAGTCCAATAAGGAGATTAACCAGTTAGCATGAACATGTCTGATTTTGCATTGGTCAAAACTTCTCTGAATTTACAGCAAAAGAGGTTTAGGTCGACATTAGAGACTTCTTTCTCTAGCAAGACTAGTGAGGTTGTGCAGTGGAAATTCAACAGTCCCAATCTATTAACAGAGTTTTATGAACAACTTTCATCAGTGCCTGCAATAAATGTAGATAATTGCCTTGGAGTAAGTGGTGGGGTAGATGAGCTCAGTCATTTCCTAAAGCAGACTCCAGTAAGGCTAATTTTAGCCTAGAGATTATAATTCCTCTTGGCTCTCTACATAGTTAGTCGAGAACAGCTCCTATAGATGCAGATACAGCACAGTACTCTCCCCACTGGCCTAACAGGAATAGCCCAAATATCCCCCAAAGCTAACTACATCCATCCTGGTTCCCTGCCTCCACTACTATCACAAATAATTTTGCGCTCCTTTCAATCCACTTAC
This sequence comes from Cinclus cinclus, assembly GCF_963662255.1. Lineage (NCBI taxonomy): Eukaryota > Metazoa > Chordata > Aves > Passeriformes > Cinclidae > Cinclus > Cinclus cinclus. The sequence goes on from NC_085048.1 coordinate 34,631,933, forward strand.
GATGTTCTCTTCCTGATCTTTTCAAATACTAGACCTCAGCCTGTGAAACCCTAAAAGATTCCAATTCCTTTTCACTGTTATCCTTGTACCTTATTTCTCAGTTTTGAAGAAGCATAATTTATCAAGAACTCTTACAAAACAGATCAGACTGACAGGGTTGTGTATGAAGAATGCCTCAGCCTGAGTTACAGTAAGGTCTGTTTTTCAGGAAGTGCAATTACAATATCACAAGTGTCCTTTGTCTTCGATTTTTTTAATCAACACTAACTAATCAGCACATATTGGTGCTCTCTGGAATATTCCCTCAGGTTTGAAGTCACAAGTCAGCAATCATTCTTAAATACTTGCATGACAAAACAGGTGGCCTCTTTGCCTTTCAAAAAACCTCATAGAGCCTTAAAAATTAATTATCATTTAGTAGGGCATATTGCCCAATAGTGAAAACAAAACAAAAACATAATCCCTGACCAACAGAGGTCAACAGCAACAACAGGTTCACAGTCACTCTCAAGTTTCTGCCAGGGATAGGGTTCAACTTCCACTGTACAGGTTATGCAGGTTCAGTGACCACAGAACATACCCTTGAGCCACCCACTTTCCTCAGGACTGGCCAGCTGCAGAGTGCTTTACCCAGTCCTGTCCTGTGCAGATACTTCAGTCTGCATTGCATGGGCAGGACTAACTGACAAGTGACACTAATCATCCAGGGTGAGACCACAGGCACTCCCTGAATCTCAGATGCACACATGCAAACCACCCCCCCACCCCCCTGCCCCACTCTACTCTGCTTCTCCTAGGAATAAGGAAAAAAAATAAAAAACATTGTAGCCACCTGATCATTTTATGAATTGCTTTTGCTTCTCAGGAAACACCTGGGGACTCCTTGTTCAAACAACTTCAGTTCAGAAATCAAGATTATATCTAAAGCCTCAGGAGACAAAGCATAATGCAAGGTAATCCAGACACATACAGGTTTCAAAATTATTAGAAGACTGAATAGATTGATAGAAAACTATTGTTTAAGTAAACACTTAAATCTCAAATACTGCTCAGCCTTTAATGTTATGATCTGCTAACCCCAGTGTTATTCAGCTGCAGATCCTCTCTATCACTTTCTTCTGTCTTGTGAGCTACTCTGCTGGGAGTCCCTGGGTGAGCGACAGCAGAAGATGTGGTAACACAAGGCCACAGCCTGGTATTGACACAGGCAGCATAGCCTGAGCACTGAACTCACCTAATTTACCCTTACACTACCACTAGCCTGCTGCAGGACAAGAAGAGCTGTAGATAACTACTGGGGGCTGTAACAATAGAGCTAAAGAATCATTAGGGTTGGAAAATACCTCAGAGATCATCAAGTCCAACCTTAGGTTGAACACCACCTTGTCAACTAAACCACAGCACTACCTGCCACATTCAGTTGTTTCTTGAGCACTTCCAGGGATGGTGACTCCACCACTTCCCTGGGCAGCCAGTGCATTGGGTGTGACAACACTTTCCGTGAAGAAATTCATCCTGATGTCCAATCTAATGGCTTGGAAGGAAGCAAAAATGATGCTTACACTGTCAAAAAGGTCCACAGGTCAGAGATTGTTCCTTGGGAGATACTAAGCAGTATGAGGCCAAAGGCACATAACCACTGGGCTGAAGTGTTGTTGGCAGGAGAGACTTGGGGCTTGGCAGAGGAACTAAGCTATTCAAGAACTAGGAAGGGAGTAGCGAATGAGCAGCTACAAACTCATTCATACAGGAACATTGAATCTGGATTTGATACCATGTAAAGGTAAACTCACGTATCTGTTGACAATGGGATAATCCGATTGGGGATTATTTCCCTTACGTTGTAAGTGGGGAAAAGCCTGAAAATGGCAGAGACCACATGCATTGGTCTCTGTAAAAACCAGAATGAGAGACACAAGTGATAGTTTGTTTAAAGTAACCAGGCAGTGGCCAGAGAGAAGGAACTTGTTAAGGGAAGAAACCAGAGCAGCACTTTGAGAAGGTGAGAAGGTACAGGAAATGGCCATTTCTGTAAGTGCCAGAATTAAGGCTCAAATAAGGAAGCAGTCAAGATGCTAGAGATTAATTAAATAGACCCTTTAGCCACACCCCCAAGCTGGAAAAGGGAGACTGTTCAGGAAAAGAATGCAAGCCTAAATAGGTACTGATCTTACTAAGAAAAATAAACAAACCAGCAAATATCATTCTACAGACACACTTGATTTATTTTTCAGCTCATTGAATTGAACTCACTTTAACAAGTTTATGATAAATATTAAGACCCATTCTGCCTAAGAAAAGCAACAATGTATTAACATAAGCCATGCCAACTGAATACTGAATGCACCATAGGAATGCTATTGAATAAGAATGAATAAGAAATGTTGAATGCCTGGAGATTATTATCTTGATGATGCCTCTATTATTTGTGTTATAACCAGAGCTCAGCACTCCTACAGAGTAGCCCCACATAGCTTCCAGCAAACTCCTGTTTCTTTCCTGTTCCAAATGGTGAAGTTTTGTCTTGAGGTTTTAAAAAGGTTTATCAGTGAAGGACAGAAGATAGGTCTTGGTGACATGCAGGATAGGTCATTGACTACTCTGAAAAATATTCATCATATTTATGATTTTAAAACAAAATTTATTTGAAGCATTTTTAGGCATTACTTTACAGTTTTCCACACATAAATTTTGGATACAAATAGCAGCAGATTCAAACACTCTACTGGCATTTCCAGTAGTCCGTAGTCATCAAACTGGCAGCTGTACGGCACCAGCTGTAATTTAAGCTGTATATGTAAATAGTCAAGGCTGTGAAAATAGACTGTCAGCTCTCCTGAATATGAATGATAAAGAGTAAAGGATTGCAGTCCCTTTTCTCAGGTAATTCAGACTTATAATGAACAAATTTCTTATGAATTCTCGGCAAGTATGCAGACAACTGAATGTTAGACAAAGATCCAGCACAAAGGTAGGCTGAAACACAGGAAGAGAAGTGTAATAGTAGCAATATATAATTTATTCCAGTATCCCAGTTACACTTGTATCTGCTTTCATCTCCACCCAGATATTTTCCTGCACCTTATAAAGAAATGTCAAGCACATTCCTAATCTGGTGTTGAGTGTAATCCGACATTTGGAAAAGTTTGGTAACTAGAAGGTGAGGTCACATACACCCCTGAGAGAATCTGGATACTTCAAAAGATGAAGTTACCAAGCAAGCAGAAATTATTTTTGCAACTTGCACCACAATACTAAGATTACATCTTTCTCCCTTATTACTGGATGGAAAATAATCCTTATTTAAACTCTATTCTTCAAAGACAGCCAGAGGTTCTCGGCAAATAGCAGGGCCTTTTCACTTAAAAAACATGAAAAAGTAGTTTTTTAAATACTGGTTACATTTCTAAAAGAGGAGGAGGAAAGGTTCTCCATGCAATACCCCAAATAATGAGCAGCACAGGAGGGTGAGAATGGCTGTGTATGAAGGTAGAGTAGCCCAGCTTTCACTGACACCATAAAAATTCCAGTAGGTCTCCTGGCTCCTCCTGCCCACAGCTGTGCCAGAGCAGCAATAGCACTGTGGTCCTTACCTTTATCCCACCAGGCTCCAGCTGTCCTTTCCCTGTATGCGGACTCCTACAGCCCCCTGACTTGGAGGCTTCTCATACACCAGTTTTCAGTCTGCCCAGCACATTTCACATGCACATTGTGCTCTTCCTTGCCAGTGCCTCACAGCACTGTGGGCATTCTTCAGGCCCTTTCCCATCAGAAGCCAGCTCTACACAGACTCCCTCAGCCATTCTTACCTTTCCCTGTCTACCAGCCCTTTGTGAAAGATCCCTATCCCACTTGATGAGAGTAAATCATTCAGTCATCTCCAATTCCAGCCTATCTTTTATGAGAGATCAGATCATCTCCCCCTACTGTTCCACAGCTTCATTTCTATTCCTGTCTTCCCTGCTCACAATTTCTTTTGTATAGCAGGCAGCTTCAAACCTCATTTTTACCATCTGGAATACAAGACAGCATGCTTTGAAGAGTTCCCCTCCACCATATTTAATCCAAATCCTTTAGCCTTGTGAGGATGAGTTGGTTTTGTCAGTAATTTGAGTAATAAGAGCACAAACATGATTGCTAACTGAGCCAAGCTGTTCCTGAGCTTTCCTCAGTGAAATTCCTATCCTAAATCACAGCTCCCTGTGTTTTAAGAGATAATTGCTCTCCCAACTCCATCTGTCTTACAACCAGAATGGAGTCGATGTCTTTTACCTGACTCCAAATAAGAAAGAGAGTTGCAGGAACCAGAAATTTAGCTAACAAGAGGGATTGAGAAGATCAGCAGTGCCAGCTTGCTAATAAATGAGAAGAGTCCAATTAATAATGGCCTTTTTAATTTTCATTTCAGTTCTGTCTAGTAGATGAGAAATTCTTTTCAAGAAAGAAATTCTTAGCTTCTGGTTTGGAACTGCACCCCCTAGTTAATGTTTTTCTTTGAATTCCGTGGCCTATTTGCCTTCATTCCCAAAGACCTTTTATTTTTTTTCAAAGCCCGTGAAAGCTCTTACTAAGCGTTCATCGGAACACACACATCAGTTCTTGTGTGCTGCCTTCTAGCAGAATGCTTTTAATTGAAAGGAAAACCCAGGCTCCTGCTAGGTTTGGGTGGGCTGCAATTAGTTCCATACTAGTTAGTTTTTCCAGAAAGTCATATAACTACACAGTCATTCCCACTCCAGTCCAGCTGCAAGCAATATGCTGAGTCAGAAAAAAAAAAAAAAAAAAAAAAGCAGCAGAAGGAATTTTTCATTGAATTAAGAATCCAATCTGTCCTCAAATCTTATAAAATATGTGTTGGATTCCATCTGTCCTGGAAGATACCCACTCTGATCATGACAGTTCCTGGCACTTGCACAGGATCCATGTGCCTGCAGCGATACTGCAAATTCCCTCACTGCATGGAGGCTTCAGACTCCATCAGCCAGGGACAACACCTTGCAGGCTAATGGTGTGGGCCTGTGTGGGGAGCAAGATACAAATGTCCCCTTATGACAGCCTGAACCATGCTGCTTCAGTAGGGGAAGGAAGGAAGGGAGGGGGGAAAAAAAATGTCTTCCTTACTCACAAGGAAAACAAAATCCACTACCCTAGTAGTAAGTTGCATTGACTGGAGCCAGGAGTAAAATGTGCCAAACATCTGAATTTTGGCAAATTCAGATGCAGATGAAAGTTGGAGGAAACCTTTTTCAGGGTACTTCTGGTTTATTTGAAGCCAACAAAGCATGAAATAGTCTTAGCAGTTTGTTATTTTTTGATGTAACATGAGGCTCCAGAATCTCTTGACAAGTAGAGTAGCAGCTTGAGTTTCAGTTTGTTGATTGGTGGTTTTTTGGATTTGTCCAAGAAATGTATTCAAACAGTATGTGCAGTGGAAACCATTGTAGTCATAAATGTTCAATGGCAAACATCTGAAAGTGGACATCAGATAATGAAAATGACAGTTGAGTAAATAATCATTTTCATTTCCAAAGACAACTGTTAGTATTGGAATATGTTTTATCTTTTCATGTGCACCAAGGTGTGTGCTAAGATTTTTCTGTGTTCTAACAGAAAGTCATGAGTTGCAGGCACATTCAGAGCCTTTACTAGACCTAAGAAACACTTATGTTAAGACCCATGAATTTTGTGAGGTTTCATATCCTTGGCTTGGATCAGCACAGTTGGTCCTCTAACACAATGACTACTGCATAAAAATTCAAAATAGTCAGCGCATATTTAACTTATTCTTTCACAAGGTTCTCTTGGTAGTAGTAAAAGACACCATTTCACATGGGAAATGAAAACAAATCTTTTTTGAACTTTTTCCTTTGAAGTTGCAGGTTTTCATCATAGGAAATTTTTGAGAATTTCAGAGGAGTGCTTTAGTTTCACTTTGATTCAAAATATCAAGGGTTTTTGTCAAAAAGCTCCAATAGCATAAGTTAAAATGATTCAGAAATATTTATTTATGAAACATGATTTTGTATGAAAAAAAAAATTTGGATCTATTTGCTTGGGAAATTGAAAATTTCCAGTGGAAATAAAGTAACACCATAAAAAAATTCAACATTAACAAAACAGTATTTTTGATAAGAAAATCTTCTGCACTGAATACTGTGGCCAAGAGTAATTACAATTTATCCGAAAGGCTGACAGAGCTACAATAGAGTTTTGGAAACTTTTAAATATCCCACCTAATGCAGTAATAATGTTGTACAATGAGAGTGTGGAAAGATTATAGTGAAAGGTTTGTATCCCAGCAGCACCTGAATATAAACAACATGTTTGTTTTACTTACAACAGCTTTTTCCATACATGATTTTAAATTTGCAGAAAACTATAAATAAATAGCACTTTCACTGAAAGCATTAAATTAACCAGCTGGGTACTCGACTTTGTAATGTGGAGCAATGTGGAGTGATAATGAACACCATGTGTGTGTGATAATGGGGGCTGTAGAAAATAGATCTGGCCAGCTGAGTGAAAAGGAAATGCTAAAAAAGAAAAAAATCTGAAGTCCAAGCCAAAACAAGTGACCTAGTGGAGCAAGCAAAGGTTTGTATTTGGGGCAGGCTAGAGGCCTGAGAGAGATCAGCAATTCAGCAGGGTATTTTTAAGCATATGCTCAAGGCCCTCCTTATTTAGCAGGAAACTTAAGCATATGCTCAGAGGTTAAGCATCAGCTAAAGTCTCATTGATGTCAGTGGGTCTTAAACACATGCCTAGAGATACATATGTGCTGAAGTGCTTTTACAAATAAGAATGGACTGGGGATCAGGGCCTCAGTCCCCTGGTATTCCATAGCAGGCTAACCCTGCAACCTCCTGGCTTTCCAAATTCTTCGGAGTAGATCTCATTTATTATACACACAGGACTAGACTTAAGCGTTAAGAACTTGCATTACTGTACATAACTGCCATTGGCCCATTAATACCAAAATAAATAGGAAAGTACAGATATATTTATAAAACACCAGCAATTTCTACTGCAATGTGTCCAAAGAATTCTCTTAATGGTAAGAGTGAAAGCATAAAAAAAAGCAGAAATGTAACTTTTGAGCAGGTCATTTAGTCTTTCCAGTACTGATGTAAGAGTTCCATGAGAATGTGTTTAAAGATAAAACTGAATCTTAACTGAAAACTTACTTTATATTGAAAGAGCACAAGGTGCTCTTAATTTTTGTTCAGCCAATGGATTTGCATTTCCTTATGACCTTCTGTGCCTGATTAGCTCACTTGTCAACCACAGAGCTAACTGGACATCACTGTAACAACAGAATAGTCACTTTCTTTGGCAATTTTACTTCATGTAGGCAAACTGCAAAGCATTAATCTGCCATGATGCAAATTTAGAAATCCACAACAGTTATTCTCTGAATCTCAGATGGCAGGTTAACATCATGAAAATAATTTCCCAAAATTTTAGGTAAGTTATGTCAGACTCAAGTATGGCTTGTCCTTCTTTAAAACTGCATGAAAATGCACCATAAAGCAGCACGGGGAATTATGTGGTCAGGTTACTAATGATATTAAATATTTTTTCCATGAAGTTAGTACAGAACTTGAAATTATCAGTGAAAATCCTTCCTGTGCATTTCAGTGAACCTGAACAGCCACTTGGTCTTTGCATTTTGCAACTCTCCAAGGACAAATATGCGGCAGAGGAAATGGTAATAAAGATGCACTGCAAGGCCAACTGAGAACTACTTTAGATGGATTCTGTAAATGATGGCCCATTTTAAAACACCCTTAATGCAACAGGAGCAAACTGGGGTGCATCTGAGTGGCAGGAAACTGCCAGAGTACTGCTGTGTGCAAGCACTGCATTGTTTTTCTCTAGTGATGCCACAGAAATTATAAAAAAAAAAAGCTGACTTAAACAAACAAATATAACTTCAATAAAATTTATGAAGAAAATTTTATTATTTACATGTGTGTTTTCCTTCTGTCAGAGGACTCACGTCTAACTGGAGAGCATTATGATTTGGCATTTCCTGCAAATGCACTGAGGAAAAGGCACAGCAATATAGTATTCCTTCCATAGATGTTAACGTTTAAAGACTCACAGAAGTGGCTAATGTTCAATTTCTGGTTAACATTTGACTGCTTTCTTGCTTTGCTATTCCAGATGAAGACAACCTGGTGAAAGCATTCCTCTTTGCACTTCTGCTATGACAAAACTTAGCTGATGTAGGCAAATTCAAGTTCTAAAAGCATATATCTTAGTCCAATTTTGTTTCAAGTTTCTGCCTCTTTATTAACTAGGGAAGAGCACCTCTTCCTTCTTGCCCAAGAAAGCTGCTGGTTATCATTCCCATCCCTCCAGTCGGTCAAGTAACACATGATGCTAGCCTAGTATAAATAGGAAACAGGTTCCTATGGAATCTGAAATACTGTTTGTACATCCTACCACTGACCACAGCGGAACAATGGTGTGCCAATGACAGAGAAAAAAAAAATAACTCTACTTGCTTGCTCTTTCTGTGCCTCTGTCTGAAATATACCTAACTCCAAAGCTATTATTTATAGTTATGAGGTGGCAACTGAGAGCTAGCAGTCTGCTGAGTGAAAAAATGTTTGCATTTATCCTTTCTAGAGATATCCTATGTATGCATACACATGCATGTGCAGCAGCTATTCATACATACTGCATAGGGAGAAATACCTAATCAACTACAGCGCTTATTCAGTGCTATAAAAGAAAAGTTCTTTATTTTGTGTGAATTAAATGACAGATCTTCATTTTTTAAGATTATTCAAAATTAAGATAATTCTAATCAAAGCCTATAGCTACACTGGCATTGTTTAAAACACTGAGAAGCAGTGTTGCAAGTTTTCTGTGAACATTTCTGGGTATCAATTTTATTTTAAAAAATCACCCCTTCAGAGTTGCAATATGTTGCAACTTGCAAATATGGGGGTTTTTTAAGTCACTATTGGGCAAAAAGGTTGGACAGGAATTTCATTAGGATTAATTTCTTCACAGAAAGGATTGTCAAGCATTGGAACAGGCTGCCCAGGGAGGTGGTAGAGTCCCCATTCCTGGAAGCATCTAAGAAAATGATGGACATGGCACTTAGTTCCATGGTCTAGTTGACAGGGGGGGTGGTTCAGCCAAATATTGGACTCAATGACATCCTTCCCAACCTAATCAGAGGTCTTTTCCAACTAAATTGATCCTGTGATTTTGTGAAAAAAAATTTACATTGTTCACACAATCACCAAAATGCTGATGTTGGAGGGGTCTTCTGGAGGTCATCTAGTTCAGCTGCCTGACTGCAGGACTATCACCAGCATCAGACCAAGACACCCATGGTTTTCTTTAGTCAAGTCATGAAAACCTTTAGGGATGGATATTCTGCCTCTTCTCTGGGTACCCTGCTCCAATCCTCCAAAGCAAAAAGCTTATTCCTGGCTTACATTCTACCTTCCACAGTCACAATTTGACGTTGTGACTCCTTTCTGGGCTACTTGAAGAAGGGTTTATCTTCATCTCCATAGCTTGCCGTCAAGCAGTTCCAGACTGCCCATAGCTACTTCTTCGTCAGGCTCTACAAGCACAGCACCCTTCACTTTTCTGTAAAGGGCACGTCCTCCAGGCTTCTGGCCACCTTGGCAGCCCTCCACTTGTCCCTCTCCAGCATCTTTACTCTCCCAGTGTTTCAGCCAACCTCATACATCACTTCTGTAGTTATGACAAAAAGGATTCTCTCAGCTTCATCTGGGTTGATTGGAAGATTGTCACTGAACAAACCCTTTGTTCTGCTTGGGATTTATGGTACAGGTATTTATGGGACAAAATTACTTTGACAGGCCCATCTGAGGCAGTATACGACACTGGTGGCCCAGGCTGTGCCTTTTCCCAGTTCCAGAGGTGACCACTCCTAGATCAGAGATGGCAGAAAAAATTGTGCCCCAACAGCCCTCTTCTGTTAACTCTGCTCTGGGGACAGCACAGGGTGGCAGGTCATGAGGCCTGTAATGGCTGCTAAATCCCTTGGACATCATTTCCAGGTGGACTTCACCTATGAATTTCAAACAATGCCATTATTCCTTGACTATTTTTCTCCATGAATGGGTCATTTCAAGGAAATACAAAAAACAGTTCTCTGATCAGATGCAGTCTACGTCTTATGACCACTGCCCTTGATTTAAGAGGAGCAGAAATCCCCTGCACAACTCTTTCCAGCAGACAAGCATTTAATAAATCTTGTGAAAGTGTGAGGAAAATATGGGGGGAAAGGAGACACTGATAAGAGAAATACTTTCAAAATAGACAGGAACAACAGACAGTTTAAAGTAATTTTCTAGCCAAGCAGTTACAACAGCTCTCTGTCATAATTTCCCATAGAGGAAAAACATAAATAACAAATAGGTAGAAATCTGCAAGCCTGAACCACAGAAAATCTGTCTTTCTAAGGGAAGGTTGGAACTTATGTCAAAACAGGAGGTCTGTGTTTTTCTAATCACACAGAACTTATGGTCTACATCAGTTCTTGGCCCCTGACAGCATGGATACCACCTCTCTCATGAACTGTGTGACTGACTTTGGCCTCTTCTTCAGCAGTTCAGCTTGTACTTCCCTCCTCAAGATGGGAGAAACAACTACTGAATGGAAGAACCACATTCTGATAGCTGTGATTCCACCCAAACCTCAGTTTTCAGCATGTCAGGACTTTCTGTTCATGTTTCCTACTGAGCAAAACTAACTACACTTCCCTATTATTTTAGGTATCTCCCTGCTCAGTGCCTTGTTTATGGTCTTTGGGCTGCTTTCCAGAAGCCATCAAAGCTGCCTGCCTCTTCCCACAGGCTAGGAAGAGGGGATGAGGTGGGATTTAGTTTATCTGACCATGGCCTGAGGCAAAGAGTCCAAGTATCCCACCAGCAGGTGACAATTGCTTGGCTCTCCTCACCTTAGCCATCAGGCATGCTTGATCCAGGCCAAATCCCACCCAGTCCAGGGGCCATCCATTCCTACAAGCTTCCAGTCAACCTTTGGGAGTGCAGCGTATACACACACAGACATGCTCCTCAGGCGGTTCCCTGTGAGTGTGCCAGGCCATTAAAAATGTTTCTTGTTCCCAGCTTGGAAATATTTGACCAGTTGAAGAGAAATATACTTTTGGCATGTACTCCCAACCCACACTTTGTTTTCATATTCTTTGCTATCAGTAAAGATATTTTAATATGCCACAAAAAAAAATAAAAAAATAAAAAAATAAAAAAAGCTCTGGATGAATTTGCTCAGTTAAAAGTATTTCTGAGTCTACACCATAAACAGAAACAGAGCTGACTCAACAGCAACACTTCCTAAAACCCCAAAACTCAACAGCAAGTTACATACAGGAAACAAGATCATTTTAGTCATAAAAAGCAAACTTTACTCTCATATTGGCTATTTCTGACATCTGTAAGATACAGATTAATAAGTAATCAGACCTTAACGTTAAATAATGCTATGTTATTTTCCCAATGCCTTAGTATGCAAATTAGCTCTAGAGAAGTAATAAGCCTATTATGACAATATGAAGGAGACAGCTTTCCCTTTTGCACTCCAAGAAACTTGAAAACCACCTCTGAAGATACCTACATATACTTGCTTTCCAGCCATCAACTGATGCACAGCAGCAGTACCAAAAGCCAGCAAATTCTCTCCAGAACTCTCCTGAAGACACACTGAGCTGGGATGGGATTTGAGATTTTGAGTCAAGCTGGATATCAGCTCAATTTGTACCACCACAGCAGCATGGAGCAATTTTAACACTGCTGAAAACAGTGGATCATCCATATGAGCAATGCCTGCTGTTCCTTCTGCCATATCCCTCTATGTAGTCTGGACACAGGTACAAAGGAGACCATGTATAACCAATTGCATGAAGCTGGATAGTCTCAAGGAATAAACCTCCTAATACCCTGTGGGGCTGAGGCTAGAGGTTAAAAAAAAAATAAAAAGGCATACTTTAGGACTGTTTCTCACAGGAAAACAAAAAGGAAGAAAGGACACTCATACAAAAAGACATATAAGGCAAAATTCACAGGGGTATTAAGACCATAATAAAAGAGATATTAAAGCTTACCAAACTTTTCTGCTAATCACACACCTAATCTGTCTGACTCTTCTCACACACAACCAGACAAGCCACTCCTAGGTGAATGTCAGTAAGAACAGACTGCACTACTGCAGATTTGGTATCTTGACCCAGACTAACACTCTTACATGGACACTGAGGACATTGCTAAAGAAACACAGGCCCTATTGTTAATCATTGCTTTTAGCAAACTTCCATCACAGCCTGAGCTAAGCACCATATTAAAATGTGAAGAAATCACTAGAACTACTATGATGCAAGTGACTTTTAAATCAAGTGCATCAGTTATACGATATTTAGCACTGTGCTGTAAAGGGTGGTAAATGCAGGTGTCATAAATATCTGACTTTATCATCTGTTGACTCATAATCCAGATGCCAATGGGACATAAATCATGTAAAGCATGTTTCCAGATTAGGAAAGTCTGGCTGTTCACTATTGTTCAAGCGAACCACATCATTTCTTTGTAGGATCAGGAGTGCCCTCTGATGGATAGCAGCTACTACTGGGAAGAGTTGATTGGAAAGTGGCACATCCTAAATAGTCTACACAATACAAGATAGTCTCACTTCCTGCACTATGCATTTACAGTCTTCTGTATGCTTAACTGCTATAATTGCCAACATTTTTTTCTTGAGACAAACTCTTGCATATTTCTCTTCCCATTTCCATCATTTATATTAGTATTAGGGATGAAATCAGGGCACTGCATATGCATCCATCCAGTTGTAAAATAAATAAACTGAAAGAAATTTAAGACAAACTACAAAATTTGTGTAACAAGCTCTGAGAAAGGCCTTGAAAAGCTCTGACAAATTTAGACACCTGAAAATTCAAGTATTCAGCTGAATGTAAGAAAAAAAGATAACTGGGGACACAGGTAAACTCTTAAGAAGTGCTTATGTGCCTAGAAGAGCCTGAGAGCTTGTATGCATTTTTCTAGCTTTATAAGCTAACCTAATAAAACATGTTAACTCTCTCTGCAAACTTTGCCTCATTTACATCCTTAGACAATCCCAACAGAACTGTGAGAAAATAGGAATATTTTTTTCTCCCTCACCTGTTATTTTACCTGTCTGTCAGGTATTAAGCAACTTCAGGCTGCTTATAATTTTAGATTTTATCACCTCTGATATCAACTGCCCTTTCCAAACTGATTTGGGAGCTGGATAAGAGTCACAGACTTCGAGTTTTTGGGGAAGACGACTGTGCCCTGGTACCATCTCTCCCTTCCACTGGAATAGCAGGACTGGAGCTAATGCCTTTGGTGAGAGAAAATCCCTCCCAAACTGGTCTCAAACACACAATTATTCTATTATACACCAAAAAAATGCACATGCAAATTTGAAGCATCCAAGCCCTTATGATACTCAAATTGCACCTTAGGGCTAACAGCAATTAATACTAATGCACACCACCTGAAGATGCTTTAAAAAAGCAAAATACTAAGAGTTGCACATTGCTTTATAAGTTACAAATGCAAACACAAATTTCAGAGCAAAACTCATCTCCTTAGATGGGCAGAGGATGATGGGTGGCACCAAGGGACACGGCTGGGGAACAGGGAGCTGTGTGCGTTTTCCCCACATTTCTCCATGGCTGCTGCTGATGCACAAAGGCAGCAGCTGTTTTGCCCTAGGGATGTTGCACCCTCCTGGCAGAGACCCACACAAGCTCTGCTCTCTCTCTCACCGCTGCTTTATTTTATTGTCACTTTTAAGATCTAAACCAAATGCTATTTTTAGATTTTCCCTCTGATGAGCAAAGCAGGAGGAGATAACTGCTTCGAATGAAAGAGGAAGGAAGGAAGTTCTTCTGTGAGAGACTTTACTCGAGTTTTACATACACCACAGAACCCAAAATATTCTGAAACAGGCAATACTTGTGCGCTATGATTGTAGCGCCCCTTTTCCACATGGAATTGCAGGCACCTGAGACTCAGGCTGGGATTATCCAGGCACAGGCGTGGAGGGATTATGAGGTATCTCCTTCTGGAGAGAGCCCTGGCGCTCCCGTGGAAGTCCCGGAGGAGCGGGCGCGCTGCCGGCAGCGTCTCCGGGCCCCTCAGGGCCCTGCCTCGCAGAAGAAGGTTCCTACCCGCCTCATGAGGGAAAACTGCCCAAGCCCTTGTCCCTGAGGGGTTCCTACACCTCGGAGGAGATGCTCTGCGAGGAGCAGGCCTGCTCCGGCCGTGCGGGACAGAGGCTCTGCCCCGGCCTCTCCTGCCTCAGCACCGTCCCCGCACGGAGAGCGCTGCAGTTTCCCCGCTAGCCATGGGATTAGGGAAAAACCTTCTGCAGGTGTGTCCCCTCAGCTGCCCTCGGCCCCCAGTCAGCCACACGCCGTCTAACAGGGTTTCACGCTGCCAGCATCCCCCGCTGCTGCCTTGGGTTTCCAGGCACGGCGCCGCGATGGGCGCGCAGCGAGAGAGGCAGCGGGAAGGACCGGGCCGGGCCGGGCCAGCAGCCATCCCCGGCACCGCCGCGCATCCACCGCCTGCGCCTCTGAAATGCTGGGCAGCGGCGGCCCGGAGCGCCCTGGACTACCCTAGAAAAGGCAGGGAAACGGCCTGAGAAGGCGCTCGGAATTTTAGCTGATTTATACTGAATTGGTGGAAGAGTGTTAAGGTCTTTTCAGGAGCCCCTTTAATTTTCTATTCAGATTACTAGTTCATGAACATGTCTAAAGTGGTGCCTTTTGGCTGGTTTTAGAGCAGGATTTTAATTTTTATGCTGTAAGCCTTTCCCACACGCTACCACTTCCACCCACACCGCCCTTTGGAACACGCTGAGGTGCCTTGCCAAGTCTCGGTGCTTTGCCACATCCTTGGCTCCTCATGGAGCTTGATCCAAGTCCATCTGAGTCCAGATCCAGCCTTCTTGCCCAAATACCCTTCCACATTACTTTTGTACTTTCTTGCATTTTCCCGTGTGGGGTTAGGGAAGGGTCTAGAGCGCAAGTCTTATAATGAGTGGCTGAGGGAGCTGTGAACATTTAGCTCAGACAAGAGGAAACTCAGAGGTGACCTTATCACTCTCTACAACTAGGGAGTTGTAGGAGGGTATAGCTCAACAGTGTAGTAATTATATCAAGACATACTGGAACTGACATCATCATCAATCCTTTATTAAAAACTTCTCATGCCGCCTTTCAGCCAACTCTGAGTCATTTTCTCACATGCAGCTCCACACAGCACTGCCTCCTTTCCTCACTAGCTTGCTTTTCTCCCCTCTGCAAGTTTCCTTCTTCCCTCTGCATGACTGGCTAACTCCAAGCTGTCCATTAACCTGGCCACCTAACCCTGTCTGACCCTCACACAGCATCTTCTTACCTTATCTGTCCCTTTCACAACTGCATGTCCCTTACCTCCTCACAGCACAACCAGCAGACTCTATCCCAAACTGCAGCAGACCACAGTACTACAACTTATTCCTGACTAGCTAACCCACTCTTTTTGTAGCACCCATCCTCACTGGGCAGGCAAGGCTGTCTCCATTTCTCTGCAATCAGTACAGATGTAATTCATTGAGGAAAATTGCCTTCTGCACTATCCTTACAACCTATCTTCCCACAGGATGGGTGTCAGCCTCTTCTCCCCAGCAACCAGCTGCAGAACAAGAGGATGTAGTCTAAAACTATACCAGGGGACGTTTAGGTTGGATGTTAGGAAGAATTCTTCACAGAAAATGTGATTAGATGTTGGAATGGGCTGCCCAGTGAGGTGGTGAAGTCACCACCGTTCCTGGAGGTGGTAAAGGAAGGACCAGATATGGGCACTTAGTGCCACCATGTAGTTGTCAAGGTGGTGTTCAGTCATAGGTTGAACTTGATCTCAAAGGTCTTTCCCAATGTAACTGATTCTGTGATTCTATTGCTGTCACCCACAGGCCTGCTGTGATCTGTGAGCTTGGTGGGTGACTTGCATATACACACCCCAGGCAATTGACATTACAGCTCTACAGGAAAGATTTGTAGCAGAAAACTGGGAGTCTTGCTCTAAAACTAGCCGAAGGGCACCACTTCAGATATTTTCATGATCAAATAATCTGAATAGAAAATAAAACAGATCCACTAAAAAATTGAAAAGGAGTCTTATTTCAACCTGAACACTTTTCCACCAATTTAAGAATAAATTAGTTAAAATTCAAAATGATGTGCCCTTCTAAATTAAAAAAAAAGTTTCAATTTAAAAGGTGAAACAGGTAATGCTCTTAGCATCTCTTCAAAACAATTTTCCATTGAGATTAATAGGAACTGACCCCGACATTTTGTTCCAAATATAAGCATTGTCTACTGGGATAATAGTCATCACAGTAATCATCATTATAACATCACCAACACTATTTGGTATTACAAATACTGAGTGATCCCAGTTCTCTTCTGAAATCCCAATGTCTCTGGTATCTAGATGTAGCAGGGTGCAATACCTGCTGTTACTCTTCAGCTACGACAGTAATATCTGCAAAACAAAATCTGTTTTCAAAATGTGAGATGGGTGGTAAAAATTTGGGCTAAGGGGCAACTATTTGGGCTACTTGTTTTCTAAGAGGAACTATGAGCCATGGGAATAGCTCAGAAACAGCTGCTGGCTTATGAGTATGCAAAATAATATGGTAAAATAGATGCCTACTGGGTCCTTCCTGTGTTCATGGCCATTGGTGAAGTGCTTTTATTATGAACAATGTCAGAAAGAAAGTACCTGAGCTGGAGCCAGGGAGAGTTACAGATTTTTGAGGTTGTCCTTCAGTAAAAACTTTATTGTTTGAAGCTGTCCTGGATTTCTGTAGAATAAAATACTGCCTGTTTTTGTTACATAGCACTAAAGAAGCAAAAATACTGCTATTTATACTCTTAAGCGATTGGGGTATTATCAGTTCAGCAGTATGACACCATGCCTGTGTGAACACATGGTTTAAATTTATTCTCCAAAGTTTGACTGAACTTACTCTTTATAGGTGAGGCCTTTCAGATCCTGCATACCTGTTTCTGCCATAAATAAGGAGTCAGAAGTGCAGTGTTGTACTTTTCATTTTGCTTGTCATTCCCCTCATCTGAAATCTTCTTTTGATTTGCTGACAATTCAGGGCAACCATGGATCAAACACAATAGGTATGAAAAATGCAGAATTAAAAGCAGTCTAGAAATAGAACTCTGTGGACCAAAAGGCAGTGAATTACCTGGTCACTGGGATGGATGGACTTTAATTTGTCAATAATTCATCAGTGTTATGGAGAAGTATCAATAATAAAATGATATGAAAGTACCAGTCTTGTTGCTTTATGGACAAATTGACCTAGCCAGTCCAACACCTTGAATGAGGGGAGACTGACATGCAAACCATGGTCTATACATCTTTACCCTTCAGGCATGCTGAGGTGATGGCAAGATCAAAGAGGCTTTTGAAATGCCAAGTTCTGAGAAAGGAAATTGGGAAATATAACTCCAGAGTTAGCTGGAGGGGGCAGGGATGCAGGTCATGTTAGAAGGTGTTAACCACTGTAGAGAGAAGAGAGACTCTTATCCCAGATGGTGCGGACATTTCATTGTTGAAATACAACTGTGACCAGCCCATGTTATAAGGTAATGAAATCTGTCACAACTGGAACATCAAAAGTGGTCACAGGCTATAAAGGAACGGTGTTTGTGGGAGCAATAGGGGCAAGAAATGTTGGACACTGGAGGCTGTGTCTCTGAGAGGCTGTAGTCAAGAGGATCAGAAAGGAGAGGAAGGAAGAGATTGTCTTGCTGACAGCTGCCCGAGGATAGGAGCGGAGGACAAGTAAGATATTGCTTCCTTTGTAATGAATCCAAGATGTACCTCCATAGCCTGGCAGTTACTGAGTAAACTGAGTTACTTGCTCACTCAGACAAGTCCTTTCAGTCCACTCTGGTTTTCCTATACATTCTTAGTACATTCTGTTTTAATTAGACCAGTTGAGTCCTTGATTGTTTGCAAATTTCATGCAGACTTTTCCTTAGCGGTGCTTCTAAAGAAGAGAACTACAGAAAGATGCCTGGAGCCTATCATAGTTGGGATGCTTGGTCAAAGGGGCTTGGACTATGGAGAATTCTCACAGGACATGGCACTTGAAGAACTGGGGACTGGCAAAGGAAACACCTGGATGGTTGGATGTCTTTTTGTCTTCCTCTGATTTTAGAACTTGAGAATAAATGAAGTCAAATCAGAAAGAGGGATGTCAGTCAGCTTTCATGAAAATTAATGCTGCAAAGTAGAAATGTACTGAAAAGTGCAAACTAATTGCAGGAAAATAGGGGAGAGCAGATTAAAAAGTGGAAGTAGCAGAACTAGACACTTCCAGCAGAGTGCAGCATCACCCTGGATGAGCTGTGCATGAGCATGGAGGCTGAGAACTGCTTGCCTACCCATAAAAGATAAAACAGTTTGTGTCTGTTTGCAAATAAATCTCCCAGAAAAATAATTACAGCTTTCAAATTTTGACTTTTGAATAATAATTAGTTGTTCTTAAATGATTGATTGTGTACTATAAATGTGATGGAAAGAAGGAGAAAGAATCTGGGACTGGAATTTGAAGTGGGAGCCAGGAAGATCCATGCCAGACACATGGGGAGGAGTGGAGGGTTAGCCAAAGAAATACTGAGTTGGCCGGTAGCCTGGTGATAGGGCAGGACATTGGAAATAAATGAACTCATGGGACTTGCAGAGATTGAAACGAGAGGAAGTACAGCAAAGAGAACAGGATTAGTACCTGGAGCCAGAGACAGGAAATAGAAAAACATACTGGAGGGAATGAGACAGGTGGGATCAAAGAAAGAAGGAATAAGTAGAAAGGGTTTTCAGTTTACCAGTAAAGCCCATCTCTCTACAGAGGCCTTGGGATGCATATGTGGCACTATTCTGCTTCCTGCAAGTCTCTGTGAAACCCCATGTCTGACACAATATAATATTGTCCTATCAAGGATGAAAACATGCTGTTGCTCTCTCCTTTTCAAAAAAGTCACCAGGCAGAGGTCAATACTCTGGATTTAGAGGTCTCAAGCCAACTATAATGGAGATAATAAGAAGATGCCATGTGATAGAACTTATGATTTTTTTGTTCTCTTTTGTAAAAGAGTTTTGTTTTCTTTTTCAAAAATACCTAGTTCATTGCAGATAAAATTGTTTTATAAAACCTTCTTAAGTTTGCAGAATAAAATCCAGAAAAGTCAGGCAATGAGACAGCCAGAGGATTTCACCTAATCCTCTGTGAAAAGACATTGTGATGGGTCCTTGAAGTACATGGCCACCTGGGTCTTCTTCCACTAGAATTCTGTTTCATTTTCTGTATGGAAAAAGCTTGTTTTGGGGGTGATCAGAGTGCTACAGTGAAGTAGGGTGACTTCCCTTCCTTTGTACCTCATTTGCTTCAGAAATACAAAGGACATAAGACATGTAGAGAGAAGTTTATAGAGAAGGACAATGACATGGTTAGAGCCGCTGGACAAACCCTGAATAACAGCATTTTACTTCAGTGCCTTAGTACCTTCCTAGATAAGCCATAATATCTGGGAATTCACTTAGTGAAACTTTGCTAGTTGCTTTTGTTTTCTTCTGCTTTTTTTCCTTCACTTTTGTTTCCTAAGTGGTAATAATGTCTTAGGGTGCTTGACTTGAGGATCAGCAGTGTGCAGTGTGTAGGACTACCGAAGGCTACAACTGAAGCAGTAGCATGCTTGAGACAAGGACTACACCCACCTGTGTACTCTGGAAAGCCAGGTATTAAGAGACTGAAGCTGGGAAAGGTGGCAGTTCTAGTTTTAATTTCTGTGCAGCATAAATCCCTGATTTATAAAATTGTGATGATGATGATGTCACTACATTACTCCAGAGAAGCAATCTAGAAATTAAATTTTGGTAATACTGAGGGTACAGCAGTGAGGGATTCCATAGTCCATCTTGCACATGAATCAGAGGTGAAATTTAAAAGCTTATTTTATTATCTTCTAATTAAAACCCAATCATAACACCTACAGAGTGAACTGAAATTAATATTGTGTGGCCAACATGGGATTAATCTGGCCTAGTTTTAGTCATCTAGACTTGCTCCAGTAAGTAGGGATTTTATTCCAAAGTAGGCATCCGTGACAGGCATGGCACTTGTCTCTCTGTATCTACTTGCTAACTGCTTTCTCAGGGAAAATTTATTTAAGAACTAGGTGTTTTGCTTCATGGCCTAAAAATTACTATGATATTTCACACTGTTTGTGAAAACCAATGTGTTTTATTAATGGCACATGCAAAACACACAAGTATACCAGCTCAGTCAAGAAAAGACACAGCTATCGGGTGAATTTGATTTCCTAAATTTATTTTCTGACCAAACAATAAGGGTATAAGCAAAACCCAACTTTGATCTCAAAACTTGTTTTATTTTAGATTCCTACATTATCTTTTCCAGACCCTTTTTTCTAACTGATACTTTTCCCTAGACAGTTCCTTAACAGCCTGCTCCATGTACTCTTAATCTGGACTGTAAACTCTGGCCTAGGGGCTCTTTTTTATGTGCTGTCTGTGCAAAACCTAACATCTGAGACACCTCTTGGGTTTGAAACTAAGCACTTCCATAGAACAGGTAATAAATACTCAAAATTCCATGATCATAATGCTTTCAGTCAGGTAGTACTGAAGCAGTATATGTCAGGGATCCATGACTGAATCCAGCACTGCATCCAGGAGACCTTTCATCCAGGTGAAATCTCTACAGTGAACCATTACATGCAGGTGCCATGCAGGAGTGGAAACAGAGACTGAGGAAGTTAAATCTGCTTTCAGTAGCAGCACAGGGTTCAACCACCCACACGTGGTTGTTGTTCCATTCTCAGTGAAGGAGTAGTGACTGTCCCCTAGCAGCTGAAAGGGATGCTATGAGTCACTGGCACCTTCCCACTCAGCTCTACTCTACTGTGGAAAGGAAGGGGCATTTTTCTAGAGTGTTTTTGCACATTTCTGACAAGCCCTACTGCCTGAGAAATTTCATTATAGAGCTCCCCCAAAAAAACGGGAGGCGATAGAAACTCTCCTTTCCCTATCTCCCCAATTATATGCACAGAGTAGTGAATTATCCTCAAGGAAAGCAAAGTACCTTCTCATTTTATTAAATTAAAATCACTATACCAGACATAAAGCAGTAGATATTGTATCAGTTAATGCCACAAGACTAATAGCAATTAGTGATACTTGCAGAAACTGATGCACAGGAATTTCCCCAAGAATATGACAAACAGCTTCTTTACTGTGGAAGTGACTGAGCACTGGAACAGATTGCCCAGAGAGAGTGTGGAATCTCCCTCACTGAGATATTCAAGAACCATCTGGATCCAATCCTGTGCATGGGAAGGGAAGTTGAACCAAGTGACCCACTGTGGTTCCTTCTGATGTGCCCCATTCTGTGATTCTGTGATATCAAGAAAAGTAAAAAAATGTAGCTGCATCAAAAGGGACTGAGTCTGTTTGGACTAAGTATCGCAATGAAAATTCGTACTTCTAAGACACAGAAGAGAGAGACAGTAGATGAGGATCCCCACCAGGATGGAAATGAGAATGATGTCCAAAGGATTTACTAAGGGAAAGAACAGTGTGGGGGATTGCTTTGTCTTATAAGACATGCCTATGAGCCCGTTATCAGAGGCACGAGAGTGTGCCCAAGAAGGGTATGTTCTTGCTCAGCCCTGGAAAAGCAATGACAGCATGTCTCAGATTATGTAAGCCAAGGCAAAATGAAGCCATGCATGGAGGTGATGAGCTGTATGAGAAGCCAAGGATATTTTTTTCCAAGGTCCCTGACAGCCTTCTGAAGTCTGCTGAGACAGTTCATTGCTCTGTGCTCTCACTCAGTTCACACTCCCTTCATCACACTGCTAGAAGGATAGACCATGTCAAGGCTGAAGAGTGAAGTCTGCTATTCCTGTAATATGTCCACGGAAAGAAATGCTGTGAATCACCAGTCCTTGCAGCTCAGTAGATTGCTGAGCCAGACCACCTTGGAATCTTTGTGGTGCAGCATGAGAAATTCCACCTATGTGGGACATTTACCCATCTGGCTGGCAGGGTCTGTGACAGCTCTTAGTCATCTTGGAGCAAATCCCTGAGGAGAGGACTCTCTTGGCCTCACTGCTCTGAGTTCCTCATCCAGTGCAGCTGAGTCACCTTGTCTTGGCCCATTCCAGAACATTTGAAAACCAAGTATTTTGTAATATCTGATGTGACCTGCTAGACATTGCAACAGAGATGCCAGGAAGGAATACAGTGACAAACCAAGCCTTTTACTGGGAAGCCCTGTGTGGACACTCCAGAAATGTCTTCTAGCAACATTTGAACCCTAAAGTCAAGACATAAAAATTAGCCTTTGTTCCACACTGGCCTCCAGACAAAAATTTGTTTCTCATGTGGTTCTGCTGAGTAACGTATAAGAACAATACAGAGCAACCTACTTCATAGAGGGAAACAACAAAGGAGAGATAATACCCATGGTCTCTCAAGGCACTGCTGGCTGGCAGTGGTGGTCACTTGCCCATGTTAGACCTAGTTCTTTGTGAGAGGTTTGGAGACAGTTAAAGATACTTCAGAAGAGCTTTTTTGAGATATATGCCAGTGGTAAATATGAAGACTGATCTCCACTGTCATGGGATGTGCCACTGATGTCCTGGAGAAAGTCTTAATGACTTCTTTCAGAGGAGCAGAAGGGAAGAAAGGAAGGAGTCAACTACATTACACATTAAGCCCTTTTTTCTCTCTCGTTAGCCCTCTCTTTCTCACAGACTTGCTAGACTGTCTGATGCTCTGTTGTCTTATCTCACTTCAGTTCTAGCAGTCTCAGGTTTATTTCTGTACATTTTCATATGTTACTCTTTTCCTTAAGGCAACAGTGAAAGGCTGGAGAGGCAGTGATAGGAGCAGATGGATTAGGTATGCAGTGACATCTTGTTTTAATAGCAGATCCCTTGGCTCAGATAGCCTTGTTTTGAGCATCCCAACAGGATTCTGGGCCATTTTAGCATAAAGCTATTCCTGCATTTTTTTCCCCATTATTGCCTGTATTAATATCCAATAAGATATTTTCCAGGATAAAACCAGCTTTGTCAAAGAGCCCTTTCCACAGCAAAAGGATGCCTATTTATGCTTCTGATCACCTCATAAATGGATGTCATGTGAGATGAGATCTTCCCAGAATCAGGAGAAGCTTCCTAAGAGAGTCGTCGTGAATGGTAAAGGCCAGCAGACACAAGTAGCAGGGTGACCCCCCACGAGTGATTCATTGCCCACCCCTCTGTGAGGTGCAGGGTCATTTCAGGACAGCCCAGTCTCTTTCTGCTACACTCTGCCCAACCAGACTAAAGCATGTGTGTTCCAGGCATGGAGAGCTCTGTGGCGTTTGGGGTAGGGCTGTGCTGTACGAGCCAAAGACAATATTGTGTATACAAGTCCTTTTTTGCTTCCTTTGGGGTTTTGCTGTGTCTCTGTTTGCACACAGCTGTGGTGGGCAGAATCACCATCTGTTTAGAAATGTTGTGGCTGTGGACAGGGGCTGATGAGGAAAGGAAACAAGACCAGACAGATGCCATCGAGATAAATGGTGTTGGTGCACACAAACATCCAGAAGCAGAGCGACTGTCCAGAGTTATCTTTGTTTCTCACACAGCTGACTTCCTAGCAGATTTGAGACTCTTGGTAATGATGGTGTTGCTAATTGTCTAGCGCATTAGAGCAGGGCCATTGGATCAGGATGAAGTAGATGTGACTAAACTCAGGACCGGTGCTTACTTTTAACATATTGTGAGCCATTCAAACTTACCAGGTCAGCTGAGATCTAGTCACTACAAGGAATGCACCCCAAAGAGCAATCCATCAGTCTTGAGACACTCAGCTGCCCAAAAAGAGCCAGCCAGACACCCAGACCTCTGCCATATGAGGCTGGCAGGTATGCCACAAGACCTACACAAGATCCTCCTTACTAGAGGGAAACCTGGAGATCTCCAAGCAAAACCAGCAAACTCTGTTTGAGTGATGAATCCCAGCTAGTATGTCTACTTTAGTGTGACCAGATCCCTCTAACTGCCAATGACTGTCCCAGCCAGATTTTCATTGGCCACAGTGAAAGTTTAAATGAACTAGAGCACATCTAGTCACCTCCTTGTGGACACCTGAATGTGTCCTGGCTTTGAACTGAATCCCAGGCAGACTGCCAGCACAGGCCAGCTGAGGAAGAAAGCATAGCCAAAGAGGATGTGAAAAGGAACGGAGGAAGCACAACTCCAGATTTTGCTAGCATGCAGCTCATGCCACTAAGGATTGCCCTGTGGTGGGGTGGGCAGTGCACAGTGCAGTCACCAGAGAAATAACAGGATACCACATGGCTGTTTTAATTCAAGTCACGTATGGGAGCATGTGGACAGCAGAGCTTAGCCTTCATGGAAGAAAATACAGGTTCATTCACTTTCCAGCCATCTGAGGAAACAACTAAACCAAATGAGTTCAGATTCCATTCCTTGGACTTCGGGTACCCAGGAAACTGAAGCATGACATCATCCAGCAGAAAGAAGACAGCAGCTCGTTCAGCTTCTGTAATGCTGTAAGAAACCACCACTTCTCTGCACAGTGGGGGAGCTCATGTTTTTAAGGGAAAAAGTGACCTGTCAGTCACCACTTACAATGTGTGATTGTCCAAAAGTTCCAAGGAAGTGTATGTAAGTGACAGCACTTCAACTTTGAAAAAATACCTTTCTCCAAATAATTTTGTTGTTTAATAGTGGAAGAAGGCGCAGACTCAGACTTTGAGTGCATGAATTAAAGGAGCAGGTGGGACCCGCAGTCAGTGTGATTTACCCAAGAGATGGGCACTCCATGCTATACTCCTAACAAGCTGTTTATTCAAGGCATTGGCAGATTTTCCCCTCACCACGCATTTGCCAAACCACAACTAAGAGCTTTGCATTTAGCCACGGAAGGAAAATCTTGAAAGCAATTCATGAATCTACACTAAAACCACTAGAGCTTTAATTAAATCAACTCTAAAAGTAACGTAACTCTTTTTATGGTTGAAATAGCAGCCTTTATTTTAAGCATCGTTGGAGAAAGAGGAGGAGAGAGGCAAACATTTCCATGCGAAGGCTTGGAAACTCAGCGTACTAAACATTCACCAAGGCTTCCTGTGAGCATTGGAGTTTGTCCTTTCTCGGCTGGCTGGATTTTCATCCCGTTTGACCGCCGGCAGCCGGCTGACAGCGCGTGTCCAACCCGACAGCAGCTGACATCGGTGGGACAGCGGGGACTGAGACATGCGCGGGCTCAGGACATTGCCTGGAGCTCGGAGTGCCCCGAGGACGGCGGACAGCGAGTGAGCGGCGAGCGAGGCGCGACGATCACGCAGCCGGCAGCCCGGGCGGCGTCCCGAGCGCTCCTCGCACACGCCCGGCAGTTGCGGAGCACCTGCGGCCGGCGCGCCCGGCGGGCAGCCCGTGCCTGGCGGCGGGCGGGTCACAGCCCGGGGCTGCCCGGGGCGGCGCGCAGGCTGCGCGGTGTCCCCGGAGGTTCGCCCGCTCCCCGCCCCGCCGCGCCGCTCCCCAGCCCTCCTCCCCTGCCGCAGACACCCCCGGCGCGGTGCGGCGGAGCGGCGGCTGACCCCGTGGGATGGCGGGGCTCTGCCTGTGGCTGTGGCTGTGGCTGTGCGCGGCGGCGGCGGCGGCGGAGCTGCGGCTGACCCTGCTGCACACCAACGACGTGCACGGACGGGTGGAGGCGCAGGGCGCGGGCCCGCGGAGCTGCGCGGCCGGAGCGCCGGGATGCTTCGGCGGCGTGGCGCGGAGAGCGGCGCGGGTGGCGGCGGAGCGGGCCGCGCTCCGCAACGTGCTGCTGCTGGACGCCGGGGACCAGTACCAGGGCACCGTGTGGTTCTCCCGCTTCAAGGGCCGGGAGGCGGTCCACTTCATGAACCTCCTGCGCTACGATGCCATGGTAAAGCGGGCCGGGGGACGGCGAGACGCGCGGTGGGGGTCTTCCCCTCTCTCTCTCTCTCCCCCCACCCCTTGGGTGCTGGGTCTATTCCTGCCTTTCCTCGCCCGATGCCGGCTTTTCTCATTGCCGCCTCCTTCCGTGTGTAGTCGCATCAGAAAAGGCTGTAGGTAACGCTAAGATCGTGGCCAAAGGTAGCTGGGAGGCAGACGAGGAGAAGGGAAGTGATTTGCTGGGTAATGGTCTCTCGGCCGAATTAGGTCCTGAGCTGGCAACCCCACGGGCAGCCAGAAACCGGGACATGATGGCAAGGCTGCACAGAGTGATGCAGTGGAGCTCTCCTTGGCAGATGCAGGGCCCGGGGGCACGCAAGGGGCTGGACGGGCTCTGTTGGAGAGGGGTTGGCAGGCCATGGAGATGACCCCAGCAAAAGCCAGGCCAAGAGTCTGGTCTGTGCCAGAGGAGCTAACTCTGCTTGAGGCTCGCGGCTTGTCCTGCTTCGGTCCTGGGGGAGGGGACAGGTGGCACATGTTGGCAATGCTATTTCAAAGAGTGGAGGCTTTTAGTTTTCATCAATCCCACTCTGGTTGTGTCGTATGGTCAGAGCTGGGGTCATGATAGGTATATAAGGGTTGTGTTTGTACACAGAGACTTCAGCAACGCCTTAGTGAGGAAGGTCTCTGAGATTATGCTAATCGTGCATCTTTATTCTGCCTCTTTTGGTCGTGCAAGTGCTGAGAGGAAAGGTAGAATTTGTGGCTGAGACTGGGGGATGTCACTCCATGTTCTTTTATCTCAGGGCAATGGCTTACTTTGTTTGTGTACAACTCCGGAAAGGAGAGAGATTAAAGTCATGTTTGAGCAAGATTGCTGTTCTGAGAGTGACTGGGTATTTATTTCATTCCAGTTGTCAGCTTGAGGGGAAAATCTTCTGGGCATATCACAGGTCTTCATCTTTTTTGCTTTGTTTGGAAAGGACTGTGCTTTCACCTGTGTATTCCCACTGCCTCAGGGCAGCTGTGGAAGGAAAGGTCATGCCCGAAGTACACTTTCTTAGGCTAAGCACCAGACAGGTCTGTGAGGGATGCTGCTCCCCGTTCGCACGCCCTAGTGAATGGTTTTCTAATTGTGAAAGTGACATTATCAGGGTCTTTCCTCCCAATGGTGATGGAGAGGAAGGTGTGAATTCAGGTCTCATCCTCATTGAGAGCTGCGGAGCACCCTGGGATTCTACAGTGCAGAACTAGCTTGAGGTGGTTTTTCCTGCCTTTATTCATAAAGCTTTCTGCTGTTCATCATTTTTCTGCCTTGTGCTTGCTGGTATAACAGGTTCATGGGAAGCCTGCGAGCCTGTACAGTTCCTATCACAAGAAGACATTTTTTCAGGCAGTGTTGAAGTACTGTAAAGTTTTAGAAACAAGTTATGTAGGAAGCACCTGGTTTTGGAGATACCATGAGCTTTTTCATCAGAATAAGCTTTAAAAATAAACCCACCCCATAGCAGATAGCCAGAGGCTTGTGTCAGATCTGAATGCTTTAGGCGAAGTAGTCAACCACTTGTTCTCTGTTGAGGTGCCGCTTGTTATAATTTGAATAGAAGGTGACAGGATAGGTGCTAAACGTTCTGTAGGTTCCCAGTCTTTCTCTGCTCCCAAAGAGCCTGAGGAACAGATGCCGAGGGCCAGGCAGTGCTGCAGCTTGTCTATGGACCGTGCCGGGGGGCCGTGCAGTGGGGATGGTGGCTGGGTGGGGGCACACGGAGCAAGGTAGGAACCGCTCTGAGAGGGGTGAGCTAGAGTTTCTTTAAGCAAAATTTGGGAAGTCACATCCCTGACAGAAGGGGTGGGGATTGCTGAAATGTTTAGAAGTGAGCTGCAGCACTAGGATTACAAACAGGATGAAGGAGAGAGCATGAGTCATTGAAGTTGTTACAGGATGCGGGCAGGAGCCATAGGAGGATTTAGGGCAGCCTAGAAGCATTAGAGGTTTTCTCCACAAATGGGAGAGGTTTCCTTTTTTAAGTTTACCTTTTCCTCATTTATACCTGTTATTACCTCCAGTCTGTTTTCTCCTGTTTCTTCACCTTCCAAAATTTTTCATGGAACTAGTCTTTTTTTCTGGTGTAATTAAGACTAAAATCCAATTTAAATTCCTCAAAGGCAGTAATTGGAGAGGTGAAAGAAGTCTTCTAGCTTTATTTTTAAGTTGCATCCTTCTGTTAATTTAATTTATATGTATTCTGATTTTTGAAATATTTTTAGACTTGCTCCTTGTGAAAAAAAAGGATTATATAATCACATGCTGTGTGCATGAATATTTCTGTTTATTCCCCCTTGTGACTTACAGTTACACTGGCCAACAGATTCAGATTTGGTGAAGTGATATTGCACAGGTGCAGAGTCTCAGGAGCTCTGGGTGTAAGGGCAGTTAGGTAGAATATAGGTGCCCACAATGATGCCCATTTTCCTCCTCAGAGGAGTAGCATCAAAAGTAAAACTGTACTACCAGCCACCGGTGATTTCTCATTAACAACTTTGTAACCACCCACACCGTGGGGAAAGTTTTGATTAAAGCTAGTGTCCTAATGGACATGAAATAATCTGAATGCAAGACACAAAGCCAAGATAAACAGTCTTTCCTAACTGGTTGGTTGGGTTAGGGTTTTGGGGTTTTTTCCCCCACAACAAAATGTTGGCAGTTATATCCCACTCAATTTCTTAATTCATTTGCAACCGTTTTTGTTGGGGTTTAATTGCATATTTAGGAGGAACAAAGGGCATGTGCACTAGCCAAAAGGAAAGAGCTTTTTGCCATTCTGATATACTCTACCAGTCCATAGGTATCTTTTCAGAACATCCAGATGGCATCAAGATGGATGTCTTCTCCTTTTTTTTCCCTTTTTTTTTTTTTTAACAGGAGGTTAGATTGTAATTAGAATAGTTAGAAATGGAACATAGTGGGAGTGCATTGTGTCTTCCCAAGTCAGGATTTTTTTAAAGATAGTTCTTGGTCCTTTTGGAAAGTGCTGCAGTAGCACACTAACAATTTGGCTCCTTCCCAGGGGTGTGAGTAGTGTTCTCTCCAGTGTCAGCAGGATCAGCTGGTTTCCAGTGCAAGTTGGTGCTGATATCCTGAAATTTCACAGAGACATTGATTACCTGCCTGTGAGGACAAAAGGAGTCAGTCTGTCCCAAAAGAAAGACACTGCCAAACGATTGAAATACTGAGCTCCCAGACATGTGGTGGCTTCAAGGTCCTGGCTGGTTTGGAACGTGATCAGGGTTAATATATCCATTTGGAGAATAAAAACTGGGACAGAAGGGTACATAAACCTTCTGAGATGATGGATGCATCTTTCCCCACTTAATCTCAGAATTAAATTAAGAGCACACTTTTGCCTAGAAGAGTTGGCCCATTGGCTTTGATACCTCTTAGGTGCTTTGCTCGAGCTGCAACCTGAAACCTCATACAAATTTATTACGTACCAGGTTACACAATTACTGTGTTTCTGTGGATACGTCTTTTCCTTGCCTAATACCTAAATATGCTACAAAGTCCTTGCGTGTGTTGTGCTTCTGCATCTATGGAGGTTTTGCTGATTTATCACCAAACTTGCAAGCACAGGCATGTGGCCACTTAGGCTGAGCATGAAAAAGGGGCAAGTGGAGAAATTTCCCTTGAGGTAAGTCCTTAACCAGCCTGGAAAAAGCTAGACATTCTCATCTTGGTGGTATTACCTTGCTAATAAATAAACAGGACTGCTCATTTTGTGTGGCAGTCTTGGTGCTTCACCGTGTTAGGTGCACACCCACCTGTGTGTGCACACCCCCAAAAAGGATCGTCTCTGGGGTTTCTCCCTAACTGATAAACATTAGATCTTCCATAGACAAGTAATGATATTGATGATGGATAGAAAATTATATTTTCTTGTTGCATGTTAAAGCACAGAAGAATTTTTGCTAAGTGAAATGTAAGTATGTTTTAAAAACTGTAGTCCAAGCACAAAACTCTTAAAATGCAGTTTTTATTTAAAGAAAATGTTAAATATCAATGGCCATATTTGTTTTCTTCAGTATTTAAACAACTTATTTTCTATACACAACATTTATGTCTTCCTTTGTGGTTATCCTTAGTCCTCTTTTTTAGAGCTACAGGATGTACAATGAGTGGGTTTTGATGTGGTACAAACAAATAGGTTTTGGATTTTGACTTTCACATCCGAATTCATGTGAGAGAGTCTGAAAAACAAAAACCTACATCTAAAAAGAAAATTAACCCAACCACTTCTGTGCTCATGAAAAACAGGAATCTGTTGGTTTAGACAAGTTTTCTTTCATAGAACATAGACTTTGTTTTCTCAAAAAGACCATGTATAAAACTTATGAGACTGTTTACACTGAATATTTGAGGTAGGGTATCATATTTTCTTCTTGCTTTTTGCAGGCTTTGGGTAACCATGAATTTGATGAAGGTGTGAGTGGATTATTGGATCCTCTTCTAAAAAATGCGAATTTTACTGTCCTGAGTGCAAATATTAAAGGGAAAACTCCATTAGGAAATGAAATGATGAAATATGTTCATCCCTTTAAAATAGTTCATTTTGATTCAGAATCAGTTGGAATTGTTGGCTACACTACGAAGGAAACTTCTTTTCTTTCACAGCCAGGTATGTTTTCTTTAGTATGTAAGTTTATGTCCTTTGTTACTATTTTGTTATTTGCCTACTATTTTTAAATCCAACGATTAATGTTGTCAGCTGAAAAGTGGGAAGTCTGTTTTATCAGTATTTACTTGTATTACTCAACTTTGCCTGATTCTTAAACTTCAAGAGGCTTGCTAGCATTAAAACCCTCTTTCACACAGACTTGGACTATATCTGAGAATATCAGAAAGTCAGTGAGATTACAGGAGAGCTATGGGGTCATTGGGATTTTTATTCTTGCTTCAGTTGTTAAAGTTGTATTACATTATAAATTTGTTGTTAAAGTTATATATACATTGTAAACGAAAATTAAGACATGATTATAACTTGTCTGTAGCGTGATGTGTGACAGTTCTCTGTGTGTCGAAATTTTGTTCTTGGATTCTTCCATGCCCAAAACCAAGGAGAGGTTCATACTTGTTTTTGAAGCAAAAGTTGCCCAAGATGTTTTTAGCCTCTCAAAATATTTGCAGGAATTAGACTACAGAAGGAACACCCATTCAGCTTTTACCACAATTGCTTCATTCATGAGTAAAATTAGAATTGATGAGGAAAAAGGCTTCTCAATTTCTGCCTATTTTTCCCAGCGTTTCAGGGGGTTTGGTTTGATGAGGATTTTGTTTGGGTTTGGTTTTTTTAGTAAAATAAAATGGTCTAGTGGAATAAGAAACACATTTAAATCAGCTGTAGGAGATATGAGTCACTGCCTGCTCAGAGTTCAGCCAACATGTAAGAAAAACAGAGTTTCTTCCCTGGGTCTTGCAGGGATGCTCTAAGCACTGGTTTAAAATACTTTCATATTGAAAGGGGACTTCATATTATTATTTCTCTTTGAACTGCTCAGTAATAGAGAAACAGTGCATTGGTTTCCTGGCAAAAGGAATATTCAATATTTTGAGGAAGTATTAGAATGTAAAACTATTCCTTCTGTGGGTTTTAATTCTAGTGCTACATGTTTAATCTGTCAAGAAATGGACATCTGACATCTGAAGAGATGTATTGATCTCACCTCTATTTTTCAGTGACGCGGTTTGGGATTCCTGTCTTTTTTTCCCCCCAGCAAAAAAAGGAAAATTGATCTGCATTTTGTGTAGGCAATAGAATTTTACCTGTGCCTGAGGGTGTGAGGGTTGATACCATCAGATGTCATGCTAAGTTTGAATAATGGCAGCCAATATTGTTCTCCATTAGGGATTAATAAAATCTGCTGCCACTCTTCTTCCAAACACCTGTATTGGGGCAACAAGCTCATCAAAGTAACTTTCTTGCAAATAAATACAATAGGTGAAAATCCAGATAGTGCCAGGATGATTCTATGAAGCATTTGAATACATTTCCAATAACATTTAGACATCATATCCAATCCCTCGGTATGCCAAGATATTGTAAGAGACCACAGCTAGATAAAAAAGCAACGTTAAAAGGGAAGTCTTGTTAGCTCCATAAATGGAGCTGAAGCATCCCTAAGGAAGTATATCCCATAGTGTAACTGAGCAAAAAGCAGAGAAAATTCTAACAGCAACGTTTATAGCAATCAGATTTATTATCATTTTCTGCTTTGTCTTCTCGGTGTGTGGAGGAATATTTAGAAGCTTTGAAAACATGAATTCAGGACACATTAATATAACTCAGTGACTATATATTGTCCATGACCTAGCAATCCTTCACGCTGGTAAAATCATGACAGACATGGGTCAGTGGCTAAATAATTATCAACCTAGTTCCTTATATTCAATTAATAAGGGACCTTGTGAATTTTAAATTCAGCACCTTGCTTCTTTCTACACATTTCTTCCAGATGGTTCCGTTTTCTCTGCCTCTGTGTGCTTTGGCATGCTCTACATTCTTAGGGCACTCTCAAGGCAAACAGGAAGCTTGAGAATGCTGAAAAGTGAATTCCTACATTACTGCCTTCTGTGGAAGTATTTTTATTGTAAAATCTCAATAACTTGCACCCAGCTATGAAATTACAACTTGTACTTTTCATAGTCTGCTGAAAAAAAAGGTTATCAAAAGACTTGAACAGAGTATAAAGTCTTTAAATCTCAGTGCTTCCTTTGGGAGGGACCAACTAATCTCTGCTGAAGGTACTGTTAATTTCACTTTTTGGAAAACATAGGAATGGGGAGCACACTTATAGATTACAGCCAATTGGCAGTTTTTCTGAAGTTCTCTGTTTTGCTAGGTACAGCTGTCTCAGCTGACTGCCCTGCAGGCTTTTCCATGTCCTGAAAGAGTTACTCATAACTTGGCACATAGACACAGTTATTTGTGTATTTATTTTTGTATAAGATGTAAACCCAAACCCACCTATTCTGTAACCCTACAGGCAGCAAAATATTTACTAAAACCATCAACTTGGCAGAGTTTTCTAAAATGGAATTTTAAATTGCATTTATTCCAGTTTATTATGGCAATCTTGCATAATATATTAAACAGGCAGACAGTTCTTTTTCCTTGTTCAGTTGTAGCTGTTTGGCTGTTTTTTCTGAAACTACCTTATCTAAAAAGAGAGGAGGATGCCGCATCAGCTTAATACCTTGAAAGAGAAGTGAAATATTGACATGAGCAATAAGTTAGTCATTTTGATTCAGATTGTTTTGAAAAATGACCGGATGAGTGCTAAGCAGTATCTTGCTTTTGGCCTGGTTTCTCAGAGAGTTGAATACTGTGTAATTGCTCTTGCAGTTCCCCCCTGTATAACTTTCAAACCTGCTGGCCCATTTCATCTCAGCTTCATCAAATACTCAGATGACTGGGATGCAAAGCTGTGTGCAGTGCCATGGAGAAGAGGTGGAAGAAGCTCCTGGAGCTCCAGGCAGAATACCCTTTCTGAGAGCAAGGCAGGCTACAGGAGAACAGTGGGTGGGGGGATTGGCAGTGGGACGACCCACCCGAGCTCTGGTGTCTGCCTGTCCTGACCTAACAGTCCTGGGAGAGGGATGGGCTTACCTGCATGTGATGGGCCTTGCTTTCCCCCCTCATTATGAAAGTGGGCTGGTTTGTTTTCATACCTTTTCTCTACAACTACCTGAAAAAAAGGTGTAGCAAGGTGTGGAACAGAAGGACCTGACGCTCTCCTAAGTAACAAGTGACAGGTCAAGAGGGGATGCCCTCAAAGTTTTGCCAGGGGAGGTTGACATTGGATTTTTGGAAAAAATTCTTCTTGGAAAGGGTTGTCAAGCACTGGAACAGACTGCCCAAGGAAGTTCTGGAGACACCAAGTTCTGGAGGTGTAGATCTGGCACTTGGGGACACAGTTTAGTGGTGGATTTGGCAGTGCTGGGTTAATGGTTGGACTATGATCTTAGAGGCATTTTCCAGCCTAGAGGATTCTATGATTCCGTGGTTGAAGACTAATAATAATGTGTTTTCAATTAAAATGTAAGGCACCTTTGTAGGCTGCAGTGGTGTAGAGGGATAACAGAGCTGCTGCTGATGAGGAGAGTTTGGTTGTCATGCACCACCTGGCTACTGGCCATGGGAGACGTTAGCCCACAAGCACAGCTCGTTAGTGGCTTGTTCCTGTTCTTTGTTTCAAGAGCTCAGCTCTCTGCAGAACTGGTACCTGCACCACTGGGGTGCAGCTGGCCCACTGTGGTACATGAGGAGTACATGAAGAGCCTGTGTTCAGGGATCAATTCTTGCACTTCCCTTTCTGCTGGCAGCTCTGCATCAGGCCCAGCTGCTGTCGAATGCAAGGACGTGCAAAGAGCGGCTGAAACCAGTGGCTCTCTTCAGCCTGGAGAAGAAGGCTAAGAGTGCAGTCTTCTACTGGTGATTGAGAATTTATAGGGAAGACAGGGACAGACACTTCCCAGAGGGGAAGAGAAAGGATGAAAAACAATGGACTCAATTAGTAACAAAGGAAATTATGGTGGGAGTTAAGGAAAAAATTTGTCATGGTAAGCATGGTTAAGCCATTAAACAGGTTGCCCAGAGAGACTGGCATTTCAGCCAGCTCAGACTAGACCCTGAGCATCCTCATTTGGCTTTCAGATCCTGCTTTGAGTGGGTTTTGGACTACGTGGTTCCTGGAGGTCTTTTCCAAGCTCAATTAACTCAGACTCTTTAATTCTGAGAAAAGGTCCACAGGAAGAAAATGTGGGGATGCACTGCACAATTCACTCTGCAATGTGCAGTACAGAGATTCCCCCTGGCACTAACAGAACTATTGAATGGGTGTGGTGCTGAACCAATTTATGTAACCCTCTTTTATCTCTTCCATTGTAGTAGCTTCCTCCTCATTTCCTGAAACATTTTGCAGTGGATTGTGAATTCGTTTCACTCCTCCCTTTGTTATGAAATAATATAAATCTTTTTATTTTAAAGGCATATTTCAAAATTATTTGATCACAGAACTCTGCAGGAAGGAGAGGAATTAGGTAGAGGAGGAATTGGTAGAAAAGTCTCTCAGCTGTCTTCACCAGAAGGTCTAAGTTTACAATTGGTTGAATCTGTCCATAAACTCTATTCTTAAAACTTTGTCAGAGAAATTATTCTCTTACATAGGAAGTCCTTTTGTACAACCCAAACCACTGTGCCCAGGATAAAAACGCCTGTTATTCTAGTGCTCATGTAACTGCTTGTTGTGTTAGAGTAATTTCAGTAGGCACACAAAACTTGCAGAAAGGCAGTTTCTAAAGGTTGTCAGTTTCCCAGCGTCCTTGTCCAGAAAAGGTTTCTCCTTTCCAGACTTTCTGTTCCTTACGCCGTCGTTTCAGGATGGTGTCTCAGATGTGTGCTGTATTGGTATTACTAAGAGTGGTTCACCTTAGGTGAGATAATTTGTATAAAAAGGCAATTCAGAGTTTAATGGAGGACTTTGAAGAAGCTGCTGTTTAAAACCTTGGGAGAGGGGGGATAAAGGAATGAACAAGATGAGCGTGCAGTAAAAAGGGAGATTAAACTTAGGAGAAGATAGACGATCTCAAAGAAATACAGTTGGGGAAGAAAAAAAAACTTTGTAGTAGAATACAAGTGTCTATATGCAAACCCTGATGCATTTAGTTTCATTTCACTAGTTAAATAATAAAAGCCATTCCATTTCTGATCCTACTATTGATGTCACTGATTTTTTTATGGAGTTATAACTTTCTTTAGTCTAGGCAAGTATATATATGGCTTGTTGCAGAAATGTTGTATTAGTCTAAGCACACAGGTGCTCCATAGAGATTGAAGAACATCAGTTCAGGTCAAGAACTTGAAACAGCTAAAGATATTTGAAAGGCACTGCCATTCAAAGTCCTTTTAATTATACAATTATATATCTGATGTCAGCTACTTTATTTTTAACTAGCAATTAAGGTACTTCTAAAGTAAATTTTTATTTTTATTTTTAAGGGGATGATGTCACCTTTGAAGATGAAATTGAAGCATTGCAACTGCAAGTGAATAAACTTACTGCTATGGGAATTAACAAAATAATTGCACTAGGACATTCTGGTTTTACTGTGGACAAAAATATTGCCCAAAAAGTGAAAGGAGTGGATGTTGTGATTGGAGGACATACAAACACATTTCTCTACACAGGTATTTTACTTCTTACTAAAATGTTGCTTCTAAAGCTAACCTGAAACTGTTTGTCTCTAAACTCAGAGAACTTTCACCAATGTAGTTTACTGCTGGCTGCACTCAGCCAGGTTCATAGTTGGTACATGTCCATAACTTTCATGGAAGAAGCCAACTCAAAACAGCCTCTGCACACCAAGTACCACAACTCACTGAGAGGTTCCATAATGCTGTGGAGTTCAAGGTGACCTATACAAAGTGGGGAAGAAGAACAAAGGTAGTAATACTGGTAAATTACTACTAAACATACTGTATTTCTTTCAAGCTCACACCTATAAAAGAGTAATTAGTTGTCTACTTTTAAACATGTATGTGACTTAACCAGAAAAATCAATTATAGAAGACTTCAAAACTGCTGGTGTTGATTTTCTCTGTAATCTGATTCTATATTCATAAGTCTCCATTTGGCATGCCATTAAAACACTTTCTCCAAGTTTCGTCTATTTCAATCTCTTAATCTCTGACTTTGTTCCTCTTTTCTCTAGAGGCAGACGTCATTCCAGAGATAAACATTGCTGATCTGGTTTCTCCTGCAGTAATGCTACTTTAGGCAACACCTACCATCAGCAGTTTCCCCAGTGCTATTACCTTCTCCAGATTGTAAGGACACTGTGTGAAGTAAAGGAGAGGCTGTTTTGTTGTTCTGTTTGACTGAATTTTTTAAGTTCTTTAAATTTAGCAGAAACTGTAATAACTGGTTGAGACTATAATGGGAACTTTCTTTAATTTTCAGAATTTTCCCATGTGCCCTAGTCACAGGGATAACATTCTGTACCCTACCCTTGGAACCTGACCACTTAAAAGGTTTGCACTGTCCATCACCCTCTCCTCTCCCTGTTCATCTCTTCCCTGTTTCTCATGCCTTTGCTGTCTTATTTGGACTCTCACCTTTTGTTATCTCACTTGTTAAAAAGAAACGATTGCATGCCACAGTTATACATTGAGCAGATCAGAATATCTCTTGAGTTTGACCTCAGGGAATAACTTTGATGACTAATCTGGAGGCATTTACACACATACCTACAAGTCAGAGCTCACAAACACTCTTCAGAGGGGTGCAGCAGAGAAGTAGCCAAACGGAATGAACAACAGGATGGACCATCCCAATACCATGTGTCTAAGAGTGACCAAGGGGACTGGCTGAGGGGACTGGAAGAGCCTGTGGAGACATTTTACTCAAATCTGTCCGTGTTTCCCACCAACTTGCAGCTCAGGGACTCCCCAGACCCGCAGTGGTGTCTTGACATTTACTGACTCCATCTCCTCTTGACTACCTTTAACTTCCACAACACCCCATAGCAGGGTGTTCCAACAGTGACCTGCACAACTCACAGAGACCTTGGTCTTGTCTTGGGGTGCAGACTGCAATTTTGTTGAATTATTTTTGAGATGGGAAAAACAAGGATGGATTCTGTATTCAAAGTGTGCATTCATTGTGGATTTACACTGTGGAATCCCTATTCTCTTGTACAGTCTTGTTGGCCAATGCCTGCAGAGAGTTTGTGCCTGATAGTGCTGGCCCCAGTAGTCAGAATACTATTGTGGGTGCGATCCAGAGAGGCACCACATGTTGCAATTTGGAATCATGATGTGAAGTGCTGCAGGAGCTGAGACATCTCAATATTCTGTCTAGATCTGCAGGTGTTTGCAAGCACACCTCTAGTCATCCCAGACTAGACTACGTCAAGCTGTTCCACCCCTCCCCATTTGAAGCTGTCCAAGATTCACAAGGCCAGAGAGAGCACACTGCAGGAGACTCTGCAGCCTTCAGGTTAAAAAACCTCAGCTCAGAACAAGTTCTGGTCCCTTTTCCAAGGGCTCAACTCTTTTCATAAAACAAAACTGTCTTACTTTTGTTTTATTAATGCTGTCAAGGTGAGAAAAATAAAGAAGTAATGTCTGGGGGAGACACACCAAAAGTATCTATTTATTTAGTCAAAATATGATTTTTTTTTGACAGAATGTGGCCAGAGTATATAATTTTTTATCCCAAGCACATGCTCACTCATTCAGGAGCATCATGAGTGCATTTGTGACCCATGCCCTGCTGAGTCAAAGCCATCAGTCAACATTCCCAGAGAAACAGCTGCATCTGTGGAGGTGATTTCACTGCAGAGTAAAGCATCTGATTTGAAATATCTTTCTGCATGTCTCAATGCATACATTAAGCTTACAAGCTCTCATTTAAATCAAGAGGTGTAATCAAAAACTGGCAACAGAATCTGGGAGAATGTTTCAGCTCAGTGTCAGTGGAGACATATGAGCTGTTTAGCCTGTTCTGTCATGGAGGTTTGGAGACATACTGCCCATGAAGACATTTCCACAGAGAAATGTTAGTATAAGGGTTTAATCTTGGACTAGTCCAACCTGTCTCTAAAATATTTGCCAATCTCCAGTTTATCCACAGGTTGTAATGCAAATATTGTCTTGACTTGTTCAGGTGTGCATTTCATTTGTAGAATTGATTCAAACAGCAGTGGTAGTTTGGGATTAGAGCAGTTTACTTCCTGGTTTTCATCCGAACCGATGTTCTTAAAATGTAGCGTGTTGGCTAAAACAGGGTAAGGAGTAGGAAAGTGTTATATGTTCATCAGTCACCCAGTATGAGCTTGTGCATTTGTAATGAAACAGCATCTCATGCCCAGACTGAGCTTGAATTCTAGAGCTGTATTCTTTGGGGTAAGATGCACTGAATAGTCTTTGCATTTCAGAAGGAACACATCTATCTTACAGGGGAAAGATGTCATTGTGCTAATTAATCCTGCAAGGAAGTATCAGCATCAGAAACTATTTTGTTAGAAAGCAAGAAATGAGTAAGACTCTGGACAAGCTATACACTTGTGTATACAAACTATACACAGCTGATATAAACTAAAATAATGCCTATAAAGAATAATGTTATCTTTCTAATGCTCTGTTCATTTGAGGACTAGAGAAGGACAGGGGAAAAAAAACGGATTCCTTCTTCAGTTAAGAAAACCCCAAAGCCACTTTTGTGTGCATAAATCCTGTAGAGTCCTCATTAGCTACAGGATTTCTTAAATTCTTCCCCAAATAAATTAGTAGTTAAGCAGTACTCCAAGAAAGCAACTCTGTTGGCCTGGCTGAAAGTAGAAAAGATAGTTCTGTGGTAAGTTAGGTTCAGTTTGCAGTTTGTTGCAGCTCTTCTCCCTGGAGAAATAGGAGGGATTAGAGAGGAATATGCATCGTATTGGAGTTCTGGTAGGAATATTTATCATGCTCTTTATCGTAGGATTTAGTATTACATAAACAACTGTAAATGGAAGGAAACAAGTCGTTCTGTGAGCAGTGGAAGTGAAAAGGCTGCTTTCCTCTGGATCCAGGTGCTCTGCACCTGCTCCCCCATGGCCCTGCCTTGCCAGCAGCCCTGTGCTCACCAACACATGAATGAGAAATTGCCACCATCTTTGGGACAGGAGTAAGGAGCAGGCTCCGAGGGAGCTCTGTCACACAGGACATTATGGCTCTTAGAGTTATGCAGCCTTGGTCTGACAGTGGGGCAGAAATGACAGGAATAACATCAGGGAGAGATACTACTGAGATAATGTTGTCACCACTCAGATAACGTGAAGGAGGCACAGAGAAGGCTGGTACCGTTGAGGCGAGAGTTGTGCTGTGCAGTTCCAGTTTTCTTTGCCACTTTCTACTAAAGGGTGGTTTCTAAATCCTGTGGTATCCTAGGCCAATTGAGCTATCTCTTTCTTTCTGTCAGTGCCTTGCCTTAATCTGTTTCCAAGTCCTACCTCTAGTCACCTTCAAGGCTTTGCAGGTTGATAGGAGTTTTAAATCCATGACCACACAGCTTTAATTCTAACGAAGTTTGTTTTTGCAGAGGGTTTGCAGTCTGTCTGAAATTTTGGAGGCTGTGTGGTATAGCAAAAAAAATCAGCTTGCTTTATGTACAAATGCACAGAACTGTTTTTAGGTATTCTGTCTGCTTATTAACAGTAGACTTTTGCATTAGACTTTTTCAGATCAAGAAGTTTGATTAATGTTTTACTAGGATTCTTATTTTCTGTCTGATGCAGAATAATGTATGAAGGCTCAACAATAAACTTTTCATCCAGTGGCTGGTATGTTTGCATTAGTGAGGGGTTTAGATTGCAGTAATTGGAATGAAAAGTTGCTTTGTTTCTGTTATGAGGTAATGTCATGGCAGAGTGTGCTGTCAAAACTTAAATACTGTGGTAGTTAAGTTCATGTCCTGAAAACAACATTATCTCTTATGAGATAACTGAACAATTGAATCTGTGCTTGTTGTCCAATACAGTCATGGCTGTTTCTATCCTGTCTGGATTATTAAAGGCTGAGAAACATTTGGAATGTCACTCTGGTAACTCCTTGAAGGTCACATGAGCTGAAGACCCACTTTTGATGCTTGTTCTGTGCAGGCACCCCACCCTCTACTGAATTGCCAGCTGGCCCCTATCCATTCATGGTTGACTCAGACGATGGGAGGAAGGTGCCAGTTGTACAAGCTTATGCTTATGGAAAATATCTTGGTTACTTAAATGTTACATTTGACAAGAAAGGAAATGTAGTTGAAGCAGTTGGAAACCCCATTCTGCTGGACAGCACTATTCCTGAAGGTATGTGGACTAGGCATTTGAGTTTGCCTGCAGCACTCTGCTACAGTTCTAGTTAAACAAGTTAAACACGTCTGAATAAGAATTCAGATTTCTTTCTGAGCTTGTCATATTAAATACAATGTCTGAATAAGAATTCAGCTTTCTGAGCTTGCTATTCTCTTCTGTGTAGGGTTCAGCCTGTGTTACAGTTGAATATGCATGCATTGGGAGTGTGTTTTTATCTATTTAAAATCGCTGAAAGTCCTTTTGTAAGAATTCAGGTGATACAATACCTTGCCACTTTGTAGAACCTGTTTTAGCTAGTCCTGTAATTGTGATTTAAAAGATTATGAGGACTAATTTACAGTTTTGCCAGAGGCTGATTTCTTCAGAACAGAGTTTAGAGCAATATAGGAAAGTGGAAATGTTCCAGGAAAAATTTGAAGTACCCTTCCAACTACTCTGCTTACGTGCAAATATAATATACAAACCCTTGAGCTCTTGTATGCAGTGCTAACTGTGTTCAACATTTTAACTCTCCAACATTTAAAGAAGTGGGAGGAGAAGAGTTTCTATGTCACTTTTTGTTTGTAACAGTCTCAGAGCTCTGTTAACTGTTTTTTTTTTGTCACCTCTGTAATTTCCCAGGGCTGGTTTTCTAATCTGTTTCTTCTCCAGTGTTTGCTGTATGAAGTTCTGAGCTTTTATCAGACTTTCTAGGTTCTACCTGAGTATTTGTAAAAAAAAAAAAAATCCTTTAAAATTATTTGTTCAGAGATATTTAATGTGTTATTCTCAGTGACCTATTAATGTAGGGAGGTGATGTAATGAAACTTTACATTCTCCCTCTGAAGTCAGTAAAACTAAAAATTCAGATACGTCGGTGGTATAATTTTATAAATGTTGCTCTTGCTGACAGATATGAGCAAATTGATTAAAACTAGTAGCTAATATAAAATAGTTGTAGCATCTGTCTGCATATACAGGTATCTTCATTTTTTTTCTGAAATAATTAAATTTTCACCTGAGAGACAGATGTGCATAGAGAATTAATTTCTATAAAGGGTTTATTTCTTGACATTGATATTTGAGCTATTTTTCCTTTTAGCACAACATTAAAGGGAGGAAATTACAAACAGAATAAAAAACTATGTCAAAGACCAATCTCACTTGTATTTTGAAAATTCTTTCACCTGTCAAGGTAGGTACTAGAAAGTCCATCAGTCAGAGGTTAGAACAGGAAAAAAGGTTAGAACTGGACTGGGCAAAACTACAGAGGAGGTAACCTTGCTGTGGCACAGGACTGGCTTATTCCTTTGACTGTCCTGTCCTGCCTTCTCCTCTCACAGACGTTTTTTGAAGTGAATATAGCTGCCGTGTTGCTTGAGAAGCTTTTAGGAAAAGTGTACCTTTTTAGAATCATGAACACCTTTTTCTTTTCCTAATGTTTGTATTCACTTAAGTGTCATTAATATGAGATATGTATGATGCTTATTTTACACTATTATATTACTTTACAGATGAGCAAATTAAGGAAGAAGTGGAAAAATGGAGAGGAAACCTAAGGAATTATTCTGAAGAGATTGGAAAAACTAGTGTTTACCTGAATGGCACAAGCCAAGCATGCCGTTTCCAAGAATGTAACATGGGAAATTTGCTTTGTGATGCTGTGGTAAGATGCTTTCACCACTAGAGCTGGCAATTACATCTAAGGGTTACTCCAGAGCTATCCAGATCCAAACTATGAGCACATGGGCTGTGTGCCTGCTTTTCAACAGTGGAATATCCACTGTGTCCCTAGAAAGACCTGGCAGAAGCGAGGCTATAAGGAAAGCTGCTATAGAGAGTAAGCAGTAGTTTATTCTTTGTGCATAGCCTCATAGAAAGAACAGCTTTTTCACAGGTGGCTTTGAGGCTGCACTTTTAAGGGAGGGACATGGCAGTCTGATCTAAGAGCCCCTCAAGGAGGAGAGCTCAGCTCCCCTGCCCCTCTCCTGCTACTGTCCCCTACTCACAGCACTCACCCTCTGTCCTCTCATTACTCACTGGGCTTTGCTGTCACTTCAGTGCACTGGCACAGAAAACAAATCTGGGTAATTTTCTGTCAAGCTACTGACAGGAACTGTCCCCCTGAAGAGGGTAAAAGGTGCCAGCTGAAGCAAGGAGGGGGTGGGAAAGGCTATGCACCCAGCTGGGCACAGAACACCCCAGCCCAGAAGGAGCCACCAGCCCCTGCTGTGTTTTGACAGGCACTACTGGGCTTTAACAGTCACATAACTCCAGAAAAGTCTTTTTACAAGAAGTCATTTCCAGTTTTTAAACCTGCTGAGTTTGACAGTTTTACTGCCCTGCAGCAGCACCATTTCATTTAAGTGTTTCAGGGAGAAACATTCACTAATGTGACTTTTTCCAGAAAATTAAGTTTCCCATAAAGGGAGCGAGACAATTAATAATCATGAGTTTTCACTTAGATATGTCCCAAAAGCTATTTGTCTAGTCCATGGTATTGCTCTTATTGTAGTCCTTAAAATAATTCTCTAGTTCATGGGCTAATTTTCAAATCAGATTAATGTTTGGGAATTCTGCGCACAGTTCTAGAATTGCAACATCTTCTTTGTCTTTCAAGAAAGTAAACCTGTAATCTTTCAGAAGTCTGTAGATTTTCTTGCTTTACATTCTTTCTTAAGGGGATAAAATTCTATTTTATTTCAATCAATGAATGTCTCTAGACAACCACCTGCAGCCATCAGTAGACACACAGATTTCTCTGCACATTTCCTTACCAGTTCTATACTTGCTTTCCTGTCTGCTGACATGTGGTCAGAGGTATAAAGGTAAAAAATAGATCTCCCTGTTCCATGAGCTTTAATATTTAGAGTTGTCCTGAGAAATGGAGAGATTGAGAATTGCAGAAGACTGAATGTTTGTGCTAGGTCAAAACAGAGGTCCATTTAGTTCAGTGATGTGTCTCAACCAGTAGCCCATAATCTCAGAATAAAAGGTTGATAGGCCTAGATGGCAATTTACAAAGGACTTTAAAGGGACTCAGATGTGAAAAAACTGTGAAATTGATAACAGTACTGTGTGAACTCCTCTTTCAAGCTGCCTCAGCTCAGGGCTGGGAAGTTGCAATCCTTTGATTATGAGTTACAAACCTAAGCATAGATCTAGCCTCAGGGCATAACTTTGATAACTAAGCTGGAGGCAAAAATCATTTACACAGCAGCAAGTCAGAGGTCACAAACACTCCACATAGGGGTGCGGCAGAGAAGTGACCCACCTGGAACAGGTGACAGGATCATTCATCCAGAAGTTTTGTCTCCAAGAATGACGGAGTGGGGATGGTAGGGGACAAGCATACTCCTGGTCAAGCTTGTGGAGTTGCTGTATTCAGATCAGTCTAGGTCTCCCACCAGTTTGCAG
Source organism: Cinclus cinclus (assembly GCF_963662255.1). Classification (NCBI taxonomy): domain Eukaryota; kingdom Metazoa; phylum Chordata; class Aves; order Passeriformes; family Cinclidae; genus Cinclus; species Cinclus cinclus. The sequence goes on from NC_085048.1 coordinate 34,676,314, forward strand.
CTCAGGCATTCCCCAAAGGCAGAAGTGGGCTCTTGATATTTACTGGCTCAACTGGAACATGCAGGGAGGGCAGGAAACAGCAACAGGGAGAAGGGGAGTGAGACAGCAGGGATTAGCTCCTGCAGAGCGGCTCCACGGCCCTTTGCCAGCCTCCAGCCTTCCCAGCAGCTGGTGGGAGGGCATTCCACCATGGACCTGCACATCCTGCAGAGCCCTTGGTCCTGGCAGTGCATAGCCTGCTGCTCCCCACTGCCTGCATAACTTGTGGTCCTTGCTCTGGAACACTTGCTCCCCATCCACCATGATTTAATAGCTTTCTTGAGTATTTCTTTCCATTATCTCTTTACCAGGTCAGACAGTCCAAGTCTACATCATCATTCTACATTCAGAAGCTTTTCTGTGTCTTTGACCATCTTCATCAACCCTCTCTGAATCTTTTAGGCTTTTTATCATTCTTGAATGAGAAAAGAAACAAATTCCTACCCAACCTTCACATGCCCTTCTTCATTTTATAGGCTTCTGTCATGTGCTTCCTGTACTTCTCTCTGTGAGACTGAAGAGTCTCACAGTCATAGTTATTCCTGTATAGAAACCAGTCCATACTTTCTTAGCCCATTTTCTTAGGTCATTCCAGCCTTTTCCCATTCCACTCAGTTATTTCTGAGGATTAACACTGGAGGCTTATCATCCTCATACAACTGAGTAATTATCTGGTCTCCATTTTCTTTACTATGAAGGATGTCACAAGCAAGTATTATCCTGTCCTTGCATTTTGTCAGAGCCTCACCACTGAACTGCTGTGGACACATTGCTGTGCAGAGTAGACTTTCTGATCCAGTAGGCCTATCTCCTGTTCTTCCACTGTTCTACATCTTTCTAGTAACCCAAGACCATTCCAAATATTAAATATCAACCACAGAGAAGCTAAAAAAAAACATAATTCCCTGCAATTTTAATGCACAACAGTATTTAAGGTCTTCTTCATTTCTCAGTTCCCCAAATATGCTTAAATCAGCTGTCTTTATCACAGTCATTCCAATAAAAAAAATCACTTTTCCTCTGATCAGTTGGCCTGCCTTGGCTATGCCATAGACACACAGACTAGGGCAGAGCCCAAGAGTTCATTACAGTAAAAGGCATATATTTTATGTTTTAAGAATTTTAAAAAGCAAAATACTTGTTGGTTTTTTTTAATAACTAAGTATTTTACAATGGGGCTGAAGATAATGTAAAAAAAACAAACAAAACCAAAAAAACCCCCACCTTTCTGTCTCTTTTCAATCTCAGACTGTATTTGGTGTAAATTTCCAGAGCCTGTAATAAGTGAAGATAAAATCTGTTTAAATGTTTTCCCCTGGTAGCTTTATGAGAATGTCAGGTATCCAGATAAAAAGACGTGGAACCATGTTTCAATGTGCATCATGAATGGAGGTGGGATACGATCACCCATTGATGAGCAGAGCACTAATGGTATGTAAAATTACCAGCTAATTTCTTTATCAGAAAGAAGGGATCAAATTATACCAGCCTGTTTAGGTATGGGCTTGTTTTGATGGGGTTTGCACAGTGTTTAGAAGTGACTTCAAACTTTCTGAAATGGTTGTCCATCATTTGAGCACAACAGCACTCAGGCTGACGTTGACAGAAGTCTCTAGCATTGTTTGTACACAATGCTTTTTGTCATTTCCCTCTCTCCTTGCTGCCTTGGAACAAAGAAAGGTCTCCTGCTGTACAGGGTCATCTGATATGGTCGCTGTGAGCCTTCTGTAGTCTGCTGTAGAGTAAGTAAATCCTGGGTTTTTCTGAATGCTAAGGTTTTAGTTTCTATTTTCCTGAAACCACATAAATGCAACCTGAAAACAAACAGCTTTCTCAGTTTAACTAAGTCTTTCTGTAGGACTATATGAGCAAATCTTAATCAGCTGGAAATAGTATGATGTAGTATGAATAACTGTGTTTCTTCATCTTAGGTTGCTGGTTTGCCATATCTTTTAGTAGCTCTGTTCTAATAGCAATACATGCAGCTACACCAAACTATGATTTATTGGTCTTGATACCTGCTAGACAATAAAAGATGCAGGTTCTTTGGGACAATATATGTGATTCTTACCCCTACCAGCCCTCATTTTCTTAAACTGTATTTGTCATGTCCCTTGTCAAAAATCCCATGGTAAACAGTCCGAAAATAATTCTGTAAACAAAAAACAAACAAACAAAAAACAAACAAAAAAAACCAAACAAAAAAAAAACAAAAAAAAAAAAAAAAAAAAAACAAAAAAAAAACAAAACCACAAGAAGCAAAGTCTCTTTCCCCCAGGTAGCATTACTGTGGAAGATTTGCTGTCTGTTTTGCCATTTGGAGGTCGTTTTGATATGGTGATGTTAAAAGGCTCCACACTGAAAGAAGCTTTTGAGCACAGTGTGAGGAGATATGGAAAAGGAAGTGGAGAGCTGCTGCAGGTTGGAGGTATATTTTATTCTTTCCTCTTCTGTTTTCCAAAACAGCTATCCCTCCTGTTGTCCTTCTTACATCTGGAAGCCTTTTTTTAAGAATGGAATGTCAAGCTGGCCATACATCCTGGCCCTGTGCCTTGCACATGCGGCCGGCTGAGCAGATGCTGTTTATACCCTGTATGTTTAATTTGAGCTGCTGTAGCACACAGGCCATTACTATTCCCTTCAGCACAGACAGTGTTCCCAAATTCCTGAACCCATAATGGCATCAGTTTAACACTGCAATTAACTAGAGGGAGATATAATTTAGTAGAGCTGTAATACAGAAATAGCTACGACAAACTCCAGTTTTTAGATCTCAACTGGCAGCCTACCTGAAACTCCAAACTGGATAGCTGTGCTGAATTTCAGTTCATCAAAATAATGTTGTGCAGTTCTCTAATGACTGATGACAGTTTCAGAGTTTGTCCAACTGGGCTATGGAATTGCTCCAGGAATTTCTAAATGAACAGTTAATACAAAAAAATTCTACTCATATCATTAATTGTAGCTGCCTATATGTTTATCCAGATGTGTATTAGGCTACAGTCATGTTTATTCCTGGTCTCTCTCTGTGATTTAGTGCAGATTTTATTGTCTAGTTAGCAGAAGAGCTAAACTCCAAGGGCAGGGGCTGGTGCATTCCCTCCCTCCATGCCTCTCATCCTATATAACCTGACAGTGTGATCTCTCACATGCCACAGACACAACCCATGTCTCACACTTTCACCAGTAAGTTCCCATGTTCTTAGGTACCTTTAAGGTAAACCAGGAACAAGCTCTAGTTACTGCCTCTTCACAGAAAAAGAAGAAAACCAGTAGCTCTGGAAAGGGTTCGGGATGGAAGATCCAGAGCAGGAAGAGCGCCAGGGTTGGAAGAGCCTCAGTGCTTTGAACGACCTTTAGTAGCTTTCCTCATCTGCAGATTCTTGGCAGTGCTGTCCTGGGGGCCTGGTTCTCCCCTGGCCTTGATCAAGGAAGGCTCACAGTGAGAAATGTGTCTTCTCCTAGAGTGAGGAGACACTGCAGCATACAGTCCTGGTCTGGCTTTCCTTTTTCAGGACAGTGCCTATTATCCAGAATAGCTACCAAGTTAGGCTTGCTGGCTGGCCTTAAAAAAAGTCATTTTGGCCAGCAGGCCAGGGAAATGAGAAAGCATGTGACTACAGAAATAAGGGAAGGTATTTTTATCTTGCAGTATTCCAATCCCATGACTAGTAATTTCCTTTCGTGGAGTAGTGATGAGAACAGGCTTCAGATAAGTAAATGAGGTGGGACAGTGCTTCAGCAATTCTTGTTTCTCTTGAAAGTTGCTCAGAAGTTGAGCAAGGCATTAACTGGTGTAATTCAGAATGATACAACTCTCAGTCACAGAAAGTAATGCAAAGAAGAAGAGAGGGAGAATGCTGCTTCTGGCCCTGTGTGTTCAACATACACTGCACTAAGTGGCATTCCAATGTGTATTTTTGTAGGCATCCACGTGGTCTATGATCTCTCCAGAGCCCCAGGAAGCAGAGTTGTTAGCTTAGAAGTGCTTTGCACAGCCTGCAGAGTCCCAGCCTATGTCCCACTGCAGATGGATGAAATCTACAACGTGACTCTGCCATCCTACATGTTATTTGGAGGAGATGGCTACAGTATGCTGAAAGACAAAAATTTGGGATATAGTAAAGGTAAGGGGGATACAGTCCAGGTAAGTATGGGCACTAGCAGTGTAACAGACAAACAATTCCCAAAAATTGAAAGATCTTTCTACAGTATAAACCTCTGACTTTTTGCCTTTACTCAATGATTAAATTTGCTTCTACTCTGAAAGCTCTGGATTGCTAGATTTGGTTGTAGGCAGCAATTCCATTCTTCTTCAGTTTAAACCACAGAAGTTTCAAAGAGAAACATCTTTATCAATTCAGCAGTGGTCAGAGAGCAGTTCTGAGACTGTGGTAAACCAGAAAAGCAGCAAAGAGCACAGAGAGTACCTCTTACACTGCCTTGCACTTGTACTCATTACTGAACAGTCTATTAAAAACACAGGTGCTATTTTCTATGGACTTTAAAATTTACACTGAATAGAAGCATTTCGAAAGAGAGCATAATCACCTCCACTATTAAATGATGTGCAGCTCAGGCAAACAACATAAGGTGAGATGAAAGATGCCATCCTACTCTAAGGGAATGAGCCTGCCCAGCCAAAAACAGGGACCCTGGGAGTTCTGCAGGCAAGAGAAGGCAGGGTGCTACAGACACCACACCACAGAAGAGAGGCGTTCTATAACGCTGGCTTAAGGTCCCCTAAAGCTGCATGCAAAGTGTTAGAAAATCTGTGTTTGCACAATTGACATCTATTTTTTAGGATGAAGGGGAACTTGAAAAACATTTGAGATTAAAATCTATTACTTCTGAAAACAAAGAAGGGGTATAGTACTGTGTTTAGAAAAAATACCTTTTAGGAGCCCATCTACATTTTTGCAGAACTTCAATTTTGTATGCTCTGGTTGTGCATGATGAAAGCATGCTTTTACCTCAAAAAATTTTCCTTTTGGACCTTTCTTACTTCAATATTTTGTTTCTATAGGTGTTTAAATTTAAAATTGATTCTCACAGGTAGGACTCTTGTTTTAAATCAGGTTTCACTGAACTCAAGTCCTACCCATGAGACTGAGAAAAATCACTAGGAATAGAGAAAGGGAAGAACCTGTGAGGTCCTGGTAAAGTCTTTCAGTACAACAGAAGGGTAAAACTGTAATTATTCTTAAGATGGAGGGTTACACTTTGCAAGAGCTTGGTTCAGAAGGGACTTACTGTATGATTGGCAGCAGTGACTGAAAAGGGTCTCCCACTGTAGAAAACCCACATAAAACCTTGTGTGCACACAAGCAGTGCCCAGACTAGAAGCTTCTCCTTAAAAAAGTAAATTTGAAAAAGTATAAGCGATAGCTTTGCCAGGTGTACAGCCCTACACCCCAAACAAGTGGGAGACTATCTCAATCTACCTGACTAGAAAATACCATTTTAACAAATTCAAAACAAGCCAGACAAAACAAAAATAATTTGTTAGTTTGTAAAATAGAAACAAATACAACTTCTGCTACCAAAAATTCTGTCTACAAACCACCACAGGTGATGTGTGCTGATTCAGAATGGCAAACCATAATAAACAATTTGATTCCTGAGCTAAAACTGGAATTTAGGCAAGTTCTTACATTTTGGTCAAGAGGTTGGCAGATGCAGAGAACAGTTTTTTTGTTTGTTTCTGTAGGTGAACCTGACATTGAGGTTGTTTCCCGCTATCTCCAGAGAATGAAGAGAGTTTACCCAGCAGTTGAAGGTCGAATAAAATTTTCTTCTGGAAGTCTTACTGAAGCAAGTCTCACCCTGATCTCTGTATTGTTCATGGTAACATTCTTGCACACTTGATTTTTTGTTAAGAAGAATACAGGAGGAGAGGTGATACTGATGAAGCCCTAAGAGACCTGTTCTCTTCTGTGACACCTTACAATGAATGAGCAGTGAGCAGCCCCCTGCATTGTGTTTAACCTGGTGCTGCCACTGGAGCACTGTGTGTAGGGCAAGGGGGCAGAATCCATGACTTCTCTGGGTCAGAATCAGCAGGTACCTGAAACAAGTTCCAGTGAATACTTACTGCTCAATCATAAAACAAGGACAGACTGAAACGGAGTATTATAAATTGTCAAATTCTTACAGCTGCTTTAGACAGTGAATTACAAACCTGATTCCCAATCTAAACAGGCTTCTAGAAAAGGATTTATTATAGATGTATATTCCTTTCTTTGATCTCCACTCAGGGTTAAGGTATTCAATCTAGTATCTCTGCTTTGCTTCCAGTCATATTAATCATACCTACATGAATGCCTCAAAGAGCTGGATTAAACCCAGTGCCATTAAAACCATGAGGTCTGTTTAATAGGCAATTTTTAAAAAATCTGTTTTACTTTTGAAAAAGAAACATCACACTTACAGTTTCCATTAATAAAGAATGCAAGGAAAGGCTGCCTTGATTTTGACCAATTTTAACAAATTGAGTCTTCTTCACTCTTAAATATATGACCAGCTGAGGACTGTATCTAGAGTGAGAACATGATCTGTGACTGTATTTCATATAAATATGTTCAATTTTATACCTCTTCCAAAGAACAAAGCACAGGACTGCTGCCTGTTACTCTGTATTAGCAACATTCCAAGAAAATGTCAGATACAGGCTTTGACTCCTGCAGTACTTTTGGCATCCTTTGGAAATAGTCAGGTAACAGGGCTTTTTACAGCATAACCTACTTTTATGATAATTTCCCATATACCTCCTCTGTGGGAAAGCTGTGTTTAAAAAATTAGTTATAAGAGACAGTCTAATGAGTATGAAATCAGATTAAATGCTAAATGTACATTGCTGATGTTTTATCAAGAAATGATTGCTTTTGAATGAGGGCAAAAAATTATTATTATTTTTCTAAGATTACTGGGAATTTTGACGTCACCATGTTTGCGTTGTTTAATGCTGTTTTAAACTGACTGCGTTTTGAATAAACCTGCTATGTTTGCCTGGAAAGCTCATTACACTCTTTTTCAACACTGAAGCTATGTGCCTATTCCATTTACTGCACCTGTAGATTTCAAGGAGAAGGTGCATTAAGATTAACATTCAGTATGCTGAAATTCAAAGACCCCATTCATTTCCACATCTGTTCAAGGGCTGAAAGGCTCTGGACTACACAGCTGCATTAGGTAAGGGATGTACAACAGGGAGACAAATGACAACTGACCTTGACACACTACAAGTTATGCCCTGGCATTGATGATTTGTCACTACTATTCCCTAAGTTGTTAATTTACAGAATATTCTTCCCCCATCAACATCAAACCAGTAACAGGGCACTGGCAGGCAGAGCTCTACCTGCACACCAATTCTGAGAGTTGCAACAACTGCTTTGGCAGAGCCAGATAGGAGAGAAATAAAACTTTTACCTTCCTTTGACAAACAAATGGGAGAGATTTGCAACAGTAATACAGACAAATTATACTGACTAAGAACACCAACGGTGCATTAGATTGGTTTGTTTGTAAAAGAGGAGAAAATAGGTGTTTTAAAAGAAAAATTAAGGAATGCCCATTAAAGTATTCTGTATTGTTCTGTGAATTAAACTTATTATAAATCCACACATAAGAGTCCTTTTCAAAATCTCTTTTATGAAAGCTGGGCCAACAAATTAAGATTTACAGAGAAAAACCTTCCACACGTTTTTGTATTAATGAATTTTCATAAAATGCTGTGAACAGATTCACATCCTCTTTTCTAAGGCTGTAAAGAGGATGTCAGAAAAAATCCACAAAGCCAGATAAGAAACTCCAGAAAAAGAAAAGCTAAGTTAAAAGTCAAAACACTTTTCACATCCGTTATTATTTTAAGAGGGCTTTAGATTTGAAGGTCAGGTATTAAAAAGACTAAATTACAAATGTGATTTTCCATGCTTACAGCAATATGAAGGCTAAAGACAGTTCTGAGATTAATTATCTGTATGCAATAGATTCAATCATATACTTCTATTGTGAAAAAAAAAATTGTTAAGACATTTTAAAATAACTTAATGGGAGCATTCTACAGCATCTTCCAAACAATTTTTCTACATATCCTTTCAGGAAGACACCCAGTAATTGCTCTTTTAGAAAAGTGTAAGTTGGCTGATTGCCCAGCTGTCTTTTTTGATGTCATCCTGTAGTTTCATACACTCTCAGATTTTGGTGAAATTAATTAGACTTTTACTGGTAACAGCTAAAACAAATTTTAAATAAAAAGTATCGATATTTTATTTACTTGCAATTGGTATTAAATGTTAATGTCTTTATTGCATAAAGGTATTTTTTGAACTTAAATTTTATGTTATTTACAATGAAATATACAAAGCAATGTTAAAACGCCACATGTCCATTACAACAGTGCACAGCAGATCCTACTGGGTGTCCACTCACATCCAACTTGACACAGAGTTTGCTTCCTTTGGACCCTGTTTAAACAGGAAAGGGGGGAAATTTATTTATTAAATTTGAAAATGTGCATTTACACAGAAATGACTGAATTGAGCTGCAATGATTAATGGTATCTGAAAACATCCTCTAGAAACTAGAGTTAAGAGAATGGAAGGCTACTGGGTTTTAATAGTATTTCTCAAAATAGGTGTTTTCTTCCTTCTCTAGAGGTTCTCACCTCCCCCACTCCTAACTACTAACTACAGTTTTCCTAACACAGCAGTTTTCTGCTCTGGAAATATCACTGGAGAGATATTTTTCCGATTGGATTTCTTTCCTTACTCTGCTTGGAATGCTTTTTCCCTTTCAGCTGTCCCTTTTCCTTGTATCCTGTCTGACAGACTCCCAAGGGACTGGCTGTACACTGTCTCAGAGGAGTTTTTCAACTCTTGGAGCTTGCTCACTTACACATGCTGCCATCAAACACAGCACACATCAAGTGATCCAGCGTATATCCGCACTGGTACGTGAGGCAGGAAATGCCTTCAAGATACCAATCTCCAGAGTGGGAAGCAGACAGACATCCCCACTAAGAAAAATCTTCCCATTTCCCCCATCACTGTTTTCCCTGCCAAAGGAGCAATGCTCAGAACAAAACTTCTGGGATGCTCAGTTTCCCCTTTAAAAGCTGACTGGCCGGAAACATTTTCCCATTCTTCACTGTAACTACAAAAAACATTTTGGTATGAAACAACTCAAAAAGGACCAGTCTGTGCTGAACAGAGAGAACAGGCATTGGACTGATTCCCCTCTATACAATGGATAGCTAAATAAGAACCAGTCATTTCTTTTAAACTTCATCACTGCAGTTGTGAGGAAGAAGCAATTCTCTTTTCAAGTGGCTTCACAGTACAAGTGTTACAATGATTTCAGGAAAATGTTTTTAGGGCTCTGGATGAAAACCACTGCCATACCCTCTCCACCTTGTACTTCCACTCACAGTCCTGGTACACCGACAACCAGGTCCTACTGCCAAACACCACAGAAGCAGCACTTTGTTCTGTATTGCTCTCAGTATATCTGAAATAAGGAAATAGCTCAAGTTCCCAGCTGAAGTATTTTCCTTCCTTTCCTCTACTGAAATCTGGGCTGGAGATTCCCTTGCTTTGACCCCATCAGCTCCAGTCACAGGGGACTAGGGGAGCCCACCCCTCACCTATGCCATTTCAACCCGAGCAAAGGTGGCACTAGAGGTCCCTCCTCAGCAGGTGGTTATGAAACACTGCAGAGCAGCCAGGCAACGTCACAGGAAAAAAGGGTAGATTAAGTAGAAAACAATCTCGATTTACCTTGAATAATCTTGACTTTTTGTTTTTTTAACAAAAAATATTTTTCGCCATTAACTAAATACAGTTACAAAAAACCACAGCATGGTTAGGGTTGGAAGGTGCCTCTGGAGGTCACCTGGTCTAAATCTCAAGTACAGCCACCTAGAGATGCTCAGGACCATGTCCAGACAGCTTTTAAGTATCTCCAAGGATGAGCATTCCACAGCACCCCTGGCAACCTGTGAGAGTGCCTGGTCACTCTCACAGTAAAGAAGTGTTTCTTGATGTCCAAAGGAAACCTCTGGTGTTTCCAGTTTGTGCCTCTTGCCACTGGTCCTGTTAGTGGGCACTGCTGGTTCTGTCCTCTTTGCACCACCCCCTCGGGTATTTACAGACATCCATAGGACCCTGTGAGCTTTCTCTTCTCCAGGCTGAACAGTCCCTACTCTGTAGCCTCTTCTCATAGGAGATATGCTCCAGTTCCTTGATCATCCTCATGGCTCTCCACCAGATTCATTCCAGTATGTCCATGCCTATCTTGTACTGGGGATGCCAAACCTGGACACAGCATTCCAGGTGTGGCCCCACCAGTGCTGAGCAGAGGGGCAGCATCATCTCTCTCAACCTGCTGGCAACACTGCAGCCCAGGATGCCATCAGCCTTTTGTTCGGCTTTGTGTTTCTCCAGCTGGCTGGCCCCAAGCCCATCCTGGCACCTGAGGTTGTTTTTCCCCAGAAACAGGACTTTGTACTTCCCTTTCTTGAAGGTCACGAGGGCCCTGCTAGTCCATTTCTCCAGCCTGGTTAGGTCCCTTTGGAAGGCAGCACGGCCCTCTGGTGTATCAGCCAGCGCTCCCAGTTTTGTGTCATCATCAGGCTTTGCACTCTGTCCCATCATCCACTTCATTAATGAAGATGGTAAATGGGACTGGAGCCACAACTGACCCCTTGGATAACTCCCTTGTTACTGGCCTGCCTCCAACTAGTCTTCATTCCATTGATCACCACCCTCTGTGCCTGACTAGTGCTTTAAAGACTATTTAAATGCCACACATTTTTTTCCATAATCATCTGAAGACCAGTGTTCCAATACATGTATATAATTAGCTGCTTAGATACAAAACCAGTTCAGCAGAGTGAAACAGCAGGGCTAAGTCAGGTATTTTTGTCTGCACTTAAGTTCCCAGGCTACTTCCTTGTTCCTTTGGTCAGCTGGGTCTTTTTTTGCCTGTTTTTTGCTGTCTGAGCACTGGCTTGAGGAGGGCAGCTACAGAGCTGAAGCACAAAGTAGGTCAGACTTGCTGAGCTTTTCATTTCACTGAAAACAATGTAAGTGTCCTGGCTTGTTCCAGTATCTTGCATTTGTTTCTGTTTGTCATGCAAAACAAATCATTGCTGGCACTCTGCATTTCTCAGGCACAGGGTTCATGCAACGAACATTTATTGTTAGTGGGAGGGATTTTTAAATTTGTTTGAGGTTTTGTTTTTTGACTAGACAACTAGCAAGTACCTCCTGCTTGCCATGAAGACCAAACTGTAAAACTACTATGTAAAAACCTGCCAAGGTTTGATATACGTAAGTACAAATATCAGACAGATCCCAAACCTAATGACATGCATTTATACAGCAATTTCTGTTGTGCAAATTCTTTTTCCTTTATCTGGACAGCTGAAGTTAAACATTGCAGTGACCAAATTAGAGGTAAGAAATCCTCCTGACAGATATTCTCAAGAAAAATGCTGCAGCTTGACCAGAGCTTTGCATGCAGAATTCCCTTCCTAAACTGGGAAATGCATAAAACAGAGTGGAGACAAATCAATCAAAGAAAAAGGCACAGAGATCCCAACTGCTGTTGATCTGTCCAAGTCTCCTGAAAGGCAACTCAGGCTTGCTGCATGCTAAACAAATGGGCCTGAGCTGATTTTGAAAGAGCTAATTAGCCAAAATATAAGTATTTCCCCCAAAACTTAGAACTAATATTAGTAATAAAGAGCAACAGCAAAAATGCACCAGTGACCAGACTCAGTAGCAGCTTGAAGAATTCTGCAGTTCTTGAATGGAGCTAGCACATACCTTACTCAGCTCTGGAAAGAGTTCTTGAATCCCAATGTCCAGCAGAACATAAGTTAACTAAAAGAAAATAGAGAAAATTAAGGACATTCCAAAGCAAAACTACTACTTTTTATTCTTAATTCGGAGTAACAGCCCACTCCTCTGCTCTATCAATCACTCATTTCAGGAAATCCTGTGCCAGAAGGCAAGTTTGTCACACGTTATGAGTTACCTGTTTGTTAAGCACTGGTTGCTGCAGTCCATCAAACAGAAGCCTGATGCCTTCGTATTTAGCCTCTTCCCCAATGCACTTGCCTATCAGATCTAGACCAAATTCCAAAAACACACACACAAGTCATGAGGAAGCACTCCAAAGCAGCCTTATGATGCAGTTATAGAACTCCAGTAATTAACAAATATAAAAACTTTTTAATTTAAAGAAAGAGTTCAATTTTTTTCTGTCTCTAATGGTAAACAGAAAAAACCCCACACTTTTGGGTTCATCCTTTTTTCCTCCCTTTCCTTCAGGGCTCCACACCTTAGTAATTGCTACACTTTTTATAATATCTATAAATGCACTGTTTAATAAACCACAAGCTGATTTTTTTAAATTACTTTCAATTAAATGTGCCCCTCTTTCCTAGTCCAGGAAACATTCAGAAGATGAAAAATTATGGTATTAAATACATGTGTAAAGCTCTTGATTTCTATCACCATGGCTTTATTAATCACTATGTTACAACCTTAGTCAGCAACACTTAAATGACAAAGCTGAACTGTTGGGTTTTTACACCTGGTATTCCAGTCAACTCAAATCTCAGCAGCCTAAGTATTATTTGAATTGGAAAGGTAGTGTGACTGTTATTTGGGTTAAATAGCTGCTTGACCAATTAACCACACTCATACAGGCAGTCACGGAATACAGAACCTGGAATGTATCTCATCATCTCTTCAAAAGTCTGCTTTGCTCGTTTCTGTTTATCCTGGAGAGAGCGAGGCTCAGTGTTCTCACAGAACACAGCATCTGCAGGGAACACACATTGAAAAAAAAAAAAATGTATCTTTAGGCAGCTAAACATCACTGACATAGAAATGTTTTGGATTGCGGCTTCAAAACTGAACTTCTTCTCTGTATTGTGTTGATTAGAGGGGAATTCTTGTCTTGTCAGATCATACTTTTTGCTTACATTAGCCCGATCAAATCCAGAATACCTCCCTCCCCATGTCTGAAGGACAATTGTCTTTTCATAGTTTGTTTCTCTTCTTTTCAAAGTTTATAGCATTCTCCTCTAAGTTTGGATCATTTCTACTTTAGGTTAGATATGACCTCCTTACTCACAATTTTCCTTATGCTTTCAAAACTATAAGCAGTATTTACACCTTGTGCTAAAACACTATCTGGAACTGTCAAAAACTTCAAATTTACCTGTGAATGAGAAAGCAAGAATTGCTACTCATCTGAAATAACAGGTGCTCAGTTTTGATTTTAGGCTCTGAAAGTCTTACTGCACTCCTTTTTTTGTCTTCCACAAGCTTCATTTCTGGTTTGGTAAGGACAATGCTGTCTTGACTCCAGAGTTTTGGCCAGATGCATTGTTTGGATCAGAATTCAGTAATACTTTACAGTGCTGAGGTAATTTAAGAATTTTTTTAGTCACTCTCCCCTTCTCTTACTTGAAGGTCAGGAACACTCAAGCTCTCTCAAGAGCTGACCACAACAAAGGGAACCAAAAAATTAACAATAAAAGATGTAGTACACAAGTGAAGTAACTTGACTTCATGAAACATTTGCGTTGATATATACTAAACCACCTTTATTCTGTTTGTCTTGTTCTTTGCACACCTATGCAAATTACTGTTTGTAGTATTTTTTTTTCTGTAATCATCACTGACAGACAACATAGGTGACTCAACAGCTTTCCACAACAAGCTCTGAAGTTAGTCCAGGTCCACTTGATTTTTAATACTCCACCAGCGTTAGCACTGCAAAGTTTAGCACTCAGAAATTTCACTGAAGGGATTTCAAATGCCAGACTAAAGCAGTATTTTTTCATCTAAGATGTAACTATTACTGACCTCTCAGCAGTGTTATCAGGGAAACCAACCGGTGCTCCTCAAATAGCTGTTCTAACTTGTTATGCAAGTAATAGTCTGTGTAGAGTTCCAACGTATTTTTGAAGAGAATTCTTCCTCCCATTAAGAGATGATGCAGCCAGTCAGGAATGCGGAAAACTACCCTACCTGCAAAGTCACAGCAACATCTGTGAGTAGTAACATACATGAGGGTCTCCTAATATGCATGATAAAAGAATCATTTATTCAAAAGGAAAGAAAAAAAAAAGATTGCAAGCAAGAAAAGAATATTTAAGTCTTTTTAGTGCAGCACTGAAAATACTGGTATTCTCCACAGCGCTTATCGAATACTTCCTTTTTTAACAATTTTAACAATTCTAATTCCCAGAGTCTACCAGCAGCCTAGGTAGACCTGATAAAAGGGATGGGACTCTCACAAACTCCTACTACTGAGATGCAGAAAGATGGAGACATAACAAAGCAACTAAGTAAAGGTGATTGATAAATGACATTTTAGTATCACAATAAAGTCTTCTAAGGAATGACCATATTACCAAGTTACGTATTAGCTTGAATGTGCTGAGTTATATATGACTGCTACAATAGAATTTCATTTCTTACCAGAGACTGAATTTCATACTTGTCATGAAGTATATGAATAATTAAGAGAAACCACTTCTTACCAATATACATTAAGTAGTCATAGACTCCTTCTACAGTCATCATTTCCATGAAGTAGTTCTGATTTTGTCGTCTTTCTATATTCTCAGATCGGTTTGCATTGTTCTTGAATAAATCATTAAAAAGCTAAAAACAGAAACATAAGACTGAAATCACTGCATTCAAAGGGAAAAGGATAGCCACCAGTTCTTTGGATTTGAGCTTCTTTTTAGAGCTTTCAAAGAACTGATCAGGGGCATTGATTTGTTTTCACTGCTTCTGGTTTTGCTTTTTCAAATCCTTCGCTTTCCAATAAAGAGCACACCACATGTTGCCAAGATACACAAAGACCAAAATACCTGGGCTTGGAACAAATCAGCACTGAGATAATAACTCATGAGCCTTTCTGTTCTCACTACCTTCTTCCAACCTAAACAACTGTATGAGTGCACGCATCTCAACTTTAATCACAGGCTCTGATTTCCTTGATGCACCCTGTTCCGAAAATGAGGGGCTAAGAGGAAACAGAGTTTGTCTGCTTTAAATCACAAGGGAAGCCTGTAACATCAAAGTATTCCTAAAAGTTCCTGTTGGTTTCCACTTTGAAATAGATACAATGGTTTCTGGACAAAATATACAATTTTTTTTTACATAGAGAAACACCTTTTACCCCTGCTAGCTTAATTATTGATAGCAAAATCTTTATGAACTAACATTTGGGTTTCTTTCCATTTAACTCATTTCTCAATCACATTCCCTTAGCCCTCTATTCTCCTACATCATCACCTTCTTCCCTGATCCCTCTATCTCCTTTCCTTTGATTCCTTCTGAAAAGATACTCTAAGTCTTGCAAAACTCCAAGAGGCTCTTCCCTGCATACCAAAAGGGGTCCCAAGCCACCTAGGTAGTAGTCCTTGCCTCCCCTGCCCCCAAGTCAGTGAATCTCAGCAGTGGGAAAGGAAAAAGTCTCTAAATCCTGATGCTGTCCATATTTAATACCTAGCAATCCCCACTAAGAGTTTATTTTAAATTAACTTACCCCCAAACCAATTAATCTAGATATAAAATAGGATTTATAAAAAATACTCTGTATTATGAGAAGAAAGCTCAAAAGTTTATGCCAGGGCTCTAAAAAAATCCTAGAACTAGAAGCAAATGCAACATAATTATAGAATTACCTAGGCTGAGGTGATTGTCACTCACAGATGATTTTTTTTACCACTCCCAAAATAACATTAGTTCCAAGGAACAGGAAGTAATTTGCTTATATGTGGTTCACTTTCTGTACTGCAATTCTCCCCAAAATAAATAAAGCCTAAAACATGCAAATCCTAACGATCTCTGAATCATGCAAGCCTCTAAACAGAATGCTTTGCACTCCTAGGAAAAATTACATCAGGACATCTGCCAGGAGTCAAGTTTTTGACCCGCACTCCTTCAGGTCCTCTCTTTTGTTAAGTGCTGAGCTGCTGGGATTACCTTCACAAGGTTCACTCGAACTAAATACCAACTTATTACATAAATTACATAAAAGGGCAAATGTGGCTAATGCACTGGTGGATGACTGCTATCCAGGAATGTAACAAGCCTAAAAAGAACAAATAACTATCCATACCTACTTTTATAGATGCATCCCTGGTAGGTTGTTTAAAAAACTCTGTATTAACTGAAGTCTACATCCTCCTTAATACTGAAACCAGAACAGCAGGAAAACCTTAGCTGCAGTATTGTAATTTAAACAAGAGCCTCCTTTAACTTTTAGATACACCCCATGACCTGACAAAGGTTATACATACTAAGCCAACTCAAAGCAGCCCATTGTGAAATGTAGATACAGGCTCAGAACAGTGAGTGGAGGCCAAACTCAATTATCAACAGCAGTCTAGTAGGTAAACTGTAAAAAAAAATAAAAATCTAACATGAAGGCCATCTTAGGGCAAAGCTTTTTGATTTTCAAGTGCTATTTCCACTTTCACCCCAAACCAGAAGCAGCACCTTCTGAATGCTGACTGTACCTCCATACACAGATAATGTGTGTTACACCCCAAACAGTAATGGTTCTTTGATCAGAGACACACTTTGAAAGCATTTCAGAATGCAATCTACAATGCACTGCAGCAGCCATGATACAAAGTGGCATTAGACCTCTACTTCCATGTTTTACATTTTTCAGTATCTTTGCTTGGAAGAAATTCAAGTGAAAAATACAAAACTGAAAAGCACAGAAATTGAGATTATGCTCACAATTCAGGTAAGCTTTGGATTGCAAAGGATTTTGCTTTAGATGTTTCTGTGCATGTTAATATTTGAGCCTAACAACACAAACCTCAATGCTATAATTATTTGTATCTAAGATTAAAGAGCAGTTACAATTATAACCATGACATATTATTAAAAGGTTTACAATGAGGAAATTACATGAATTAGTATTGATTAGTAATAGGAGTGGAGCTCTTGAAGTCCGTGAAAGATAAAAGGCCTGTATTAAGAAAAAGACCAAAGTAATCTCCTGCACAATAGGCTATCTTACCTTATTGAGGAAAGCAAGCAAAGGAAGCATGAATGCTCATTTAAAGTGCTCACAGAAAAAAGCCCTCAATCAATGGTGAGTGCATATGCAAACATACACTCATACATTCCAGCACAGGTGTGAACTGTACAAAAACAATGCTATAACTATGAACAATATCTACAGCCAGAGGCATAAACCTCTCTCCAGTTCTTCCTGCTCATTTAAAAAGTACAGAAATTCTAAAACGGTAAGAAGACTGTATGCAGTATCTGAATCACAGTAGTCAAGTGTAAGTGACCACATCTTCCTTCGAGAAGCTATTCAAAAACATGTATTATACTGCTGGTGTTCCAAAAGCAGCTTTTATTGCTGTTGGCAGGCCATCACAAGCCAGAAGAACAGTGCCTTTATTGGCATACTTTGCAAAGTCTGCATCAGCTAAGTCCTGACCTATTATAGCAAGTCTGACAAAAGTATGCTCAGAAGATGATCAAGCTGCTTACAGACCTTCAGAAGAGAAACACAGCCAGAAATCCTGCCAGTGCCCCTAGGAGGAGAAAGCAGATATTTTTGGTTTTTTGGTTTTTTTTAACTGGGCGGGTTGGTAACTCTTACTCTAGTGGATCTGACACAGAATGAAATCCAATTGCTTCTGGTTTTACTGGGGTTGACTACACACACTCATCATGCATTTTTAACTAGAAGTCTTTCCACCAGTATTTAAAACACACAAACATACACAGGCCCCAGGAACATTCAAAAGGAAGGAGCATGCAGAAGATCTGTCAGAGCATTAGGCACATTTCTGACTGGGCCTGCCCAGACAGACCCTCAGGCACCTCTTATTCACCTTGCTGAGGAAGAGGGAGCCTGCATGTACCCCACTCATGGCAGCACAAGCACTGGGGAATGTGCACTGTAATCTCAGCACAGTCCAACATGTTGAAACTGAAACAAACAGATCTGTGTCAGAGAAGACACATGAGAACATGGTGGCAATACAGGCATTAGCTGGAAAGCAACTACCATTTACTACCAGTAATGGAAAAACTCTCCTGCTCAGATAATGTGTTTTTCTCACAGAGGGGCACTTAGGAAGCACTAACCTTTCATCTCTTTGGCTGCCTGCCAGATTTCCACACTGATTCCACACAGGCAGCCCACACAGTCCTGGTACAGACATTTGGCATTCACCTCCTTCACCAGAAGTGAGGTGCCTTGCTACTGCACAGCAGTTACCACACAGAATCACAGAATGGACTGGCTTGGAAAGGACCTCAAAGATCACCCACCTAGTCCCAATCCTCTGCCATGGGCAGGAACACCTTCCACTAGACCACGCTGCTCAGAGCTCCAGCCAATCTGGCATTAAACGCTTCCAGGAATGAGGAATCCACAACCTCTCTGAGCCAACCTGTTCCAGCACCTCACCACCCTCACAGTTACACATTTTCCCCTAATCTAATAACTAATACCTAATCTAAACCTACTTTCAGCTCCATTTCCCCTTGTCCTGTCACTAAATACTCTTGTGAAAGTCCCACTCCATCGTTCTTGTAGGCTTCCCTCAGGAACTGGGAGATTACACACCTGCACAAAGATGTCATGTCTCACAATAAAAGTCGAAGTGCAGAACTGAACAGCTCAAGTCTATGCCACACATATCTGAGAGTGGCAAAGTGTGTTACTGCACTCTGCCTTTCGTCTGGCCTTTGGACTGAACACCCTCAGTGTCTACATTTCTAGACAGCTTTTTCCAGCTTGGCTTCCTCTGAAGTAAATTTAGTCAATGAGTTCTAAGACAGAGAGCTCTCTAGAATGGGAGAAAATGTATGGTCAGTTTTCCCCACTTCTGTACAATGGGAAAGGAACATGATTTACTGTACCTTCTTGTTATTTTCAGAAGTGGGGCTCAAAATGGTAAGTTCAGGCCTGCTTGGTTTAGGCTTGGGAGATTCACAGGAGTTGAAAAAATTCATGATGAATGGCTCCAAATGCTGACCTTTCTGAAAAAATATATGAGTAACCTGTCACTTGCATAATTATAGGAAAGCGAAAACAAAAACAGTAAGAAAATGAATTTTCAAACAAATTTTTTAATTAGTCTGTTAATTTAGTAATCTCGTAAAATTAGCTAATGAGGTTAAGATACCAGCAACCTGAAAGACTCACCTCTTTCATCAGCTTTCCTGGAACAGATTTTATGATTTTACCTACAATTAGAAACAAACGAACACTTTCTGTTATCACTGTCTAATTTGAAAGACATTATGCTCTGCTAGATTTTTTTGTACTCATTGTCTAGTAGTTATTTTTAAATACAGTAATTTTTAAAAATCTGTTTCTTTTTTATTTTATTTGGCACAAAATGGTATGAAAATAGTCTTGCACACAGGTTACAGCTTGTGGTACAACGGTTACTACTCTTCAAGAAAAGGTACTTAGAAATATACAGATTATTTTCTGAATCTTTTTTTAAAACACACAATGAAGTACTGTAGTTCTACCTTTTAACTCTTCAAGAGCTTAACCATAAATAGCTCTAGCACTGTAACAACAGTACTGCTACAACACCAGTACAAGGCAAAACCCCCTGTATTTAAGTTAGTCATTGAATCATAAATATAACAGAAGAAATCAAGGTAACTCAGATTCTCCTCTTTCTGTGGAAAAATCAGCAAATCTGAAGAGATTCTTGGGGGGACCCAGCCTCAAAAACCCTGGTGAGTAGAATTTTCTAAATTGGACAAGTTACAGCTGTGGCCTTAGCAATCAGCTCTTGAGTCCTGATAAGGATATCAGGATATGGCACAGTAATTTTGAATGCTGAAAAATGAAAGTGTCTAGGACTAGTTTTATTTTAAGCATTACAGCTACAATAATATTTTTCTGATCTACATGTCATTAAATTTGGAATTCACATCGGCAAGTATGTACAATGATCAAATGATAACAATAAAAAACTCTCATCTTCACAAAAAGCCCTACCAAAATGCTAAGACTTGTTATAATGCTCTTTATGGAAGTGAAGCACCGTCTCAGAGAGGAAACACATTACAGCAAACACCATAATTTATAAGCTTTCATAAGGATGTATGGCTGGATCTATAAGGTAGACCTCAAACCAAAACAAAACCTTTTGACTGGAGGCTGAGAACAGAAATCTCATTCAACAATTCACAAAGCAGACTAAGAAAAGGGCTGCCCCAGCAGGACAACCCCGTGACCGGGAGCCGCAGAAATGCAGCGGCGCAGCTCAGATATGGCTCTCTGGGACCACAGCCACAAGTGGTACAAGACATGAAGACAGAATGGCCATGAGGTTGACCTGACCAGCTCAAGCCCACTATTCTGAGTCAGTGACATTGCAGCCAAGTCACACTACAGCTGACTTTTTTTATTAATTGTGAACTACTGTCATTCGACATTAGAACTTCTCAATTTCCAATTGACCTGCCTGTATCACACATACTGCTGCCTCAAAATCTATTAAGTAGCTCATGTTAGAAAAGATCTTAACACGAGCTAATATTAGAAATATCAAATATTGTAGTTTTCAGAATAGAATGAGTTTAATCAATTAAAATCCAAAGGTAGTTTTCTAATGTTTATGCCATCTCATCTGCAAACAATGACAAACACGCAGATTTGACTTGTGACAATACCATAAGTTTTCTTGAGCTATGCAATTTATTAAGAGAAATCTTATCATCTTGCTTGCTGACATGAAAACCCAAAAGCCACTTAAACACACTTTTCCAAAATTTCAAAATGTCTTTTTTCCTCAGGGAAGAAGTATCATCAAATCTTCCTTGCTGAGCTATAATTTTAAGGGCTGTGAAGGAGCAGAGCCCTTATTTTGTACACCCACAAGAGTTATCTATTCATTACTACTGTCAATCACAGAATTCAATAACAGCATCCACAAGCATTACTATTTGTCAGCACAAACAAGTAGCATATTACATACCAAGATTCACATCAGGCAACATTTTATCAAGAAACTGAGTCTCTCCTCCATTAGGGGATAGGAAGTCAGCTAAAAGCTGGCTGTTACTTAGTTCTGGATGTTGCAGAAGTTTCTTTGAAACAGAACAAAGGGGGTGTAAGTACTTTAAAACTAATCTTTAAAAATCAGTTTTTGTATAGCAAAAAGAAGAATACTGCCACAGTTACTGCCATTTGCACAAGATTTCTGTTTTCAGTCATGCAAAACTTTAACATTGCCCACTTGAATCCTGTCTCCAACTATAAAATTACTTGCAAACAAACAAACAAACAAATCCCAGATACTCTTTTATTAGTTTTATATCATTAGTTTTAGAATATTCTTTGCTCCAAATGTTTGTTTGATACCTGCAGATATTCCTGAAACTCCTCTCTCTTGGATTTTAAGAACTCATAGTTCTTGGGGCCAATGATTCTCTTTGAGGGAAGCTGAGCATCAGGAAATGTACCTAACAAACATATCAAGGAAATTAAATTACTTTTGTAATGCAGTAAACACTCATTTTATTATTTTAAATTTCATCTAAGTAATGAATGATAATCATAATGGCTTTCCAGATGATGGAGAACATACCATGAAATTCCGTAAGCTTTGATTCAAGCACGTAAAATTCAAGATACCTCCTGTAGACAGACCAGTGTTCAGGTTCATGTCCAACTGGAGAAAAAAAAAGTTAAAAATGAGTCAGGTTTTATGGCACCTGAGAGACAAATTAGCAACAGCAAACATATGCTGGATCATCATAAGCAAAATCTCAATGACATTAGCCCACTTGTAGTAACATAAACTTCAAGGTACTTTTAATGTTACAAGTAAAATGCATAACTGGGGGACAGATACAGTACTAGCCAGGAAATTGTCATTTATGGGATCCCCACAATCTAAACAGTGGAGTCCTGCCTAACTTCAACATTTATGATGGCTGACTGTATCAGATCTGTTTCCCAACGTTTAACCAAATGATTTACAGAAATAGTACTTGTTGAATACAGCCCTCTGCAGCACCAGCTTGAACACTGATCATTGTTAATCTTATCTCAAAAGATATCACTGCTTATTGTGGAACTATTAGTCTCACTAACACAAATCCCATCCCTTAGGATGATGCTGTTTTGCCCCACTCCATATGCATGTATTGCAATCTAGATACTGATGAACTAACTGCACGCCATGATGGTTCCTAATAAGCAAAACATTTTCATTTCCTAAGAAGTAATTTTAAGGTTATATAAAAATTTGCTGTTCATTATTCCAAAGTTCACAGTGAGAGAAAAAAATACGCCAGGTGTTTCTTAATATGAATTGTAAGGTAAGTATTTTTGGAAAGAGTACATTTTGGCATGAAGTCTAAATAGAATGGATTCATGCTGAGGAGTCAGTTCTCAACTTGCAAATGTTAAATGTGATCATTTATCTCTCAAACTCATTTCCTCTGAACTTTCAAGACATTACTTTGAAATCAGAAGAACACATATACAAAGCATACTGCAAGGGCCATCAGAATACAGCACACTAGAATATTCTGAGTTCACCTTCAAATGCCACTTTACTTATCTTCAAACACAGCATACCTGCCTTTCTATCATTTCTCTCTACATCAATGCAGAATACAGGAATTCTCTCCTTTCTGTCTTTTCTTTCCAAGGAGGGATCATCAAAAAAATCAACATATGGGATGCTGATCTTCCATGCAGCAAGGTTGCGGGGTGTATTTGGGGTGGTAACAGCCTCCTCAGGAGAATCATCTTCCATCACCATAACACCCTCCTCAATCTGTAAGGATTCAAACAGAGATCTCCAGCTCTATTTTAGTTGGTACAGTCTACCTCTCCTTCAAACCAATTCCCTCCTCCTCCCTTTTTCAAATTTTCCATTTCTCCCCCAAAATGTACTTCAGGTAACAAATGTCCCATGCAGTAAATTTTACCACTGGCTCTATTCATGGCTGTTTAGCATGGAAGAAAACCATTAACTTAGGGAGACACACATGACAAATGAGAAAGGACTACTGGCTCCTGACTGATACAGAAAATGCTGCATCATAGACCAACTCAACAGCAATTTCTACACTATGTTATTTATCATTTTATGATCTTGTGGCAGGCTGCAGATGAAGAGCCATGCATGCAGTCCTATGCATGCTTTACTACCCAGAATTAGAGAAAAAATAACTGCTTACAAAAATATCTGACAGTGCTACTTTTGGTACTTCTCCATAGGAAAACAATAAGCTCAGAAGCACAGAAACTGAGGATGTGATCTTGGCTTGTGAAAGAATACAGGGAGGATAAGGCAACCTAATCAGAGGCCAGCACACGAAAGCAGTGCAAAAGAGAAAAAAAAATACAAGCTCAAAGACTTCAAGTAAAATTTAATGGCTTTACTCACAAAATCATCTTCACCTTCATGTAAGTTATAGTTAGGCAACATAGCTCCTTCCATTGCAGAACTCTTGAATACACCTTTTATTTTGTTCCCTATTTTGCTGATTCCAAATGATTCTCCTCTCTTCTGTGTGGTCCTAGGATTACAGAAGCCACCATTCACCACACGAGGCATATTATTACACAGCTGTTCATTAGGCCATTGCACACCATTTGCAAATAAGATAAACAACTCTATAAACAGGTAGCCAATATATTTACACTTCAACTCAAGTAAAATTCACTTATGGTAAATCTGTTCTCTGATCAATCAGCAAAATTTCTTGATTACACTTTCTAAGAGACACGGGATTCCCATATGCTTAACGATGAGCAAACTCCTACATTAGTATCCTAGTAATTCATGACACAGAATAAACAATTAGCTAGGTAAAACAACTTTGTTTTGACAGCAGAAACTCTGGTATTGCTAAAGGAATGCACATCAAGTAGGTCATTAGCTTTGTCCTTTTCCTTGCACTTGTATTTAAATATTTATCCTTCTGCCAAGTGTAGATGCGTCCTTTTAATGGAATTTTACAAGCACACATCATTGAAGATAGATCTCAGTTTTTAAGCAGTAGGGACAGATAAAAGGAATGTGCAAGGAGCAAGACTGAACATGAGAGAAAACAGACACAACTGACAAGTCTCGGCTTGAAGAGCCAGTCTGACTGAAAGATTAAGAGTTTTTAAAGTCTTGCCACTTATGACAAAGCATCCAAAAGCCAACAAACCAGGTATGGGAATACAAAAAATACTTGGGCAGCAAGCACACTCCTCACTGAGAGAACAGATTTTTCATTATTTGTATGCCCTCACATAAGTCCTGACACTGAAGATTATTTCTTGCATAGAAATGTTAGCAATTTTGGAAAAAATATGTTTCTATGGAATACAGAACCAGCCTAAGGTTCCTTATGGTGATTCAATATATACAGTTGAAAGATAAGTTAAAAATCAATACAGTGAACTTCAGAACCAAAGGCTCAAAACAAATTTATAGACTGATATTAGATGTACTAGTACACTTTGGAGGACAAAAAAAACCTGGTTTTTTCCCTTTAAAACAAGAAACTATTGACTGCTGGAAGGGATTACAAAGAGAACAGCAGCAATCAGCAGGTCATTTTCATCATTCATAAAACCATGCAGACATCAACTGCTGACTCCAAGCATGCACGCACATGTTACTAAAAACCTTCCTGTTTATAATTTTACACAGACTGTATAAAATGACTAAAGTTGTGCAAATAACCCACTGTTTTTCCAAATCTTTTACTTTTTGTCTCATATAATCATCAGCTCCAAAGCATACGGGCACCATCTATCTTAATTAGCTCTTCTATGCAAAGACAAGGTTGCTTGGCTGCTTGCAGTCTAAATCCATATTTGAACAATTTTACTCCATTATTGAACAATTTCCACTACACATTACTGTGCTGAATTGAGCTGTTTCACGTATGGGACCGTACCTGAATCTTATTCAAGTGCTTCAACACTGGGCTAGAAAACACAAACCTCAATCAGACAAAACTAGCTTTTCTGGAAGGCTGGTATTTCAGACCTCTGGCTTAACCTTGAAGGGAGTTCCTCTGAAAACTAGCACAGTTCTCAAGAGTTTGAGCAAGAACATTGATTTGCACAAGGTTGGTGATTTGGAAAGAGGACTCCAGTCTTAAAGCAGCTCCTTCCCACACTGAGCATGCTCCAGGTGTAGGCAGCATTCAGCTGTGCCTGTAGTGAGCTATATGGAGCCAGAACTCAACCTGACAGCTAGGAACTGACCCCTCCTGTCCCATTGCAGAGCCCAGATAACACCAGATGAAGATAACACCACATGAATAAAAAGCCATCACTGAACTGGACAAGTATAAAGTGACAAACTAGGATGGGGGTGTCTTCACAGGAAGAGACAAATTCAGAACAAACACTGGTGAATGAGAGGGTACACGGACACTATCTACAACATATAGAGAGAACACAGGAGTGGTTTGGCAAAAGTCCTTGATCAGAAATCACATTAGATGAGCATGGAAAAGAAATCTGTGGATATAGCAAAGATGGATGGACAGATAACATGATGACTTGACATTACAAAGAAATGGAGCAATATAAAAATATATACAAAAGGGATCACAATGAAAGTCTAACAGATTCACTGGCTAAGCAGAAATAGAAGACCTTGAGACTAGGCAGAAGGAAAGAAATGGGTCTAGGATAGGGGCAGGGTCCCTTGAAGGACAGGGTCCTTCAAGACATGAAGGACCAAAGATGACAGTAGGTAGCAAGTTTAGAACAGAGACTACATTTTTTTAAGACCTGTCAACAAATATATATATATATATATATATATACACACACACAGAACTTGTTGGAAAAATTTCCCACTCCCTCTAGTGCTAATCCATATAACAGCATCATTAGACCATCATTCTACTGTTGCTTTCTCAGGAGGGCCCATTGTGCAGAGTCTACAGGCTCCCACATTCCTGAAGAATGATGTGACAAGAGCTTGGAACACTTCTTTTTTTTTTTGTCAAACATTCCAAAAGTAACACATACCTAACATTAAAAAAATTACAATTATTGTTTACTCTATAACAGGGAATTGCAGACTGAAGACTGCAGTAGTCACTGTGCACTGTGGCATTCTTTAATCATGGATGGTTGCAAAATCATTTTCCCACAGGATGCCTGCCTCATTCAGTGCACTGAACAGATCTTGGCAGGTGATGAGCCAGGACTATGCAGCTGAAGAATGATGCTGTGAGCCTCTGTGGGTCAAGAAGGACCAGACCAGTTGTATACATCAGACAAGCCATATATTGACATACATGTGAAGTCATAGTACAACTTCTTTTGGCTGACTAAAATCCCTACACACACTTAGAGAAATGCTGAGCACATACTGCTGCACTTGAAAATCAATGAGCTGCATTTATAACTCAAGAGCTCCTTATTGTTCAGCCATCAAGCAAGTTACAGCTCAACATGCTGAACTGGCACGTAAAATATAAAAGCATCTGATTACCTTGATTCTTAGCCTGAAAAATTAAGTTGAAAAATTTCCCCTCATGAGTAATGAGTAATTTGTGTCATACTGATGCTCTGATAAATTCTAAGGAAAAGTTCGTAAGGAAAAGATTGTTTTCTGAGTTTGGATATCATGTATTTAAAGAGGCGTGAATACTGAGAAAACAACTGGACAGCTACTAAGGCACTAATGAATGGCCACATACTACCTACAGCAAATTATAAAAAATAGCATATGTTGTCATCAAACGTGACAGGCACAAGAGAAGCTGCAGAGAGAACTAATTTGGGCAACTGTTGGATTTGAGTGCTTAAAAATCATAAAATGGTTATATTTGCATGCAATATTAGACAATGATCACTCCAGATACAGCTTGACAGCTAAAACAAGCACATAAGTGGATTGCAATAGGACACAGAGTAATGGAAATTTTGGAGCAGCTAGCAGTCACAAGGAAAAAAGTGTCAAGCTCTGCAAATATATTTCAAATCAAATGACGACAGACTATTCACAAGAAACAGTGTTACTGTACAGCAGTGTTAATGTAATGCAAACACGTGGAATTAGTAATTAAGCAATTTCTAAGCACTTGTGAAGAGGACATGGGGAGTAAAGCTTTTTGTGAGGAGAAATGCACCTCAGTCCAGAGAAGACATTCATCTATTTTACAAATAAAATGAACAGTTAATTACTGTTATAAAGGCTGTATGATGAAGTCATGGGAGATGCAGCACAACTAACACACAACATTTATTGAGTGTTAGACTTACCGTAAGTCATCCAAACTCAGGCTACTTCTGCAACAACAGGCAAATAAATCACCTCAGAGCCCAGCAGGAAATAAAAATAAAACAAAACCAAAACAACAAAAGAGCCCAAACCAAACCAAATTTGACAGACCTTTGCCAACAAAACTGAATAGGCTTTGACCATCACCACGGGTTAAGAAAAGAGGTAGTACAACTAGGAGTTAGAATGACCTGACCTAGTATCCTAAGAAAGTGAAATGTGAACAGTATCTTCACATATCATCACCACAAGCCCAGCCTTTGAATTAACAACATCAGTTATTGAAACTTTCAGGGGATTCAGCACAAGCAACCACCAATTAATGGAGAACAACCTTCATGGTTAAAGTGATCTTTAGTGCCAAAGAGCCAGCTAACTTTTCCTATTACCTATGTTCAGATGTCATGTAGGAATCTAGTTACTTTGGCCAATACAATGAAAAGGCTGTGGACTCACTTCATGTAATAATACATGCCCACTCCCCCTCTGTGTTTGTACAGTGTATGCACGTATAATACAGTATAATATCTGTAACAGGCATAGTAAGAGCCACTATTCAAAATTAAACTATCTCTTAAAAATTTTTATTTCACAGATTTTAAGAATTGTCATGTATTTTTGACACTCTACACAACCTGGCACAGACAACCAATGCCTCGACGTCAACCCAGTAATTCCAATCAAGATGTATAAATGAATTAACTGCAAACACTGTCACCACACACAGGATTTTAATTCATTGCAGCTACTGAATTCTGGACAAGCTGGTACAGGATAAAAACACTAAAATTCTAGATTTTGTTTTATGGAAGGGCCTGATTGTAAGACATCCTACACTGTCTTCGGCTGTGTTAACAGTGAAACTGGAAATATAACCTAACCAGGTAAGAAATGATGGTGACTATTACATTGCATTGAACTTTTCACAGACTTAATTCCAGGGATTTTATTCCCAACCACTCCCTGAAATTGTTAGTATCTTTTCTACACGGTCCTTTAACTTGAAAAATGCTTTAATTTCACAGTTATTCCAATATGAGAAACCAGGATGTGTCTATTTCTATTTGTAGTTAGGGTACGTAGAAAAACAAGAGATACACACAGCAATCCAGAAATCTGGATATTTTACTACCTAACAGTTTTTCTTTTCGTTAAGACTTCCAACACAGACCACATTTAAGTAATATAGTCATGTATTTATAATCTATATAAATGGGAGAGAGGGAGAGAGAATTCTTGTTGTCTCTTCCATGCTATCTAAATTAAGTTGACAGAACTGGAACTCAAAACATCAGTTATCATAGGACACACACATTAAACATTAGGTAAAAAATACCAGTTACAGAGTTCAAACTGATGACAATCACAGCTAGCTATCAAGCTGTCAGAATCCCCTCAATGTGACTTCTTTACACTCCAGAAACCCTCGACATTGCCCACCTATTGCCTTAGCAGTTTTCATAGCATATTATTTGTCCTATCTGTCTGCAAAAAGCTATGACTGTTCTGTACAAAGAATTGATTCAAACCAAAAATTACACAAATATCACTTCTTCCTACCTTTCTACCTATATTTTCTAGAAACTGTAATTTTCTTGTCTTGCAATAAGGGAAATATTTCAGCACATTACCTGCATGAATGCTCCACTGGGATTTTATACCTACTTCTCAATCTGATTTTTTAACCAGCAGTACCTAAACTATACACACAGTACCCAGAGCAAAGCACATAAAAAACACATACAATACTGCAGAGGGAAATTCCAAAGCAACAGGCAAACTACTTGCAAGATAGGACCTCTGTTTCATGGAAATAATGACTGAGGCACCACTTCTGGAACACACAATATCTCATATGGTAAATCAGCATATATACTGAGGGCATTTGAATTGTTCCAAAATGTAAACCAGATACATTTGCAATAATGCTATGGATGCTCTTCGAGTATATGCTGCAACAGCCCCCAAACAAAATTTATTTATTTTGTAGCCAGAGATGCATTTCAAAAACTCCAGGCAGAAATGGCCTGCAACTTCCTCCTTTCTGTTTTCAAAAGCAAAGCACCAAAGAGGTGACCTACATGTTTTCATATTTTATCTAGATGTCAGAAGTGTACGACAGAATACTTCCAACCCCCTACATGAATAACTGGAGGAAAGAAACCAAAATGCAGATTCAAAGGTCTAGGTGAAACCCTGTAGTCATCTTCAACAGAAGCTGAAGTGTGTTTAAGGTCACCCTACATGGAACACTATGTAGGAAAGGAATGCAGTTTGGGCTAGCTGCCTTCATTCCATGCCTCTTTGTTAAGAAACAGAAGCTTGCCAGCACCACTGTGAGACAGCATTACACCAAAGCTCCAGTTCTGGACCTACAAAATCTTCAAATACTACATAAAAGATGTCTCCAATGGAGACATAATGAAGAAGACAATCATGCCATTTTTGAAGAACAGGAGCAGGGAAGAAAAGTATGTGCCAGTAATACAAATCTCACAGTAGCTGTGAAACAGGAGTTTGCTGTCAGGTGTAAGTCTAATGAAAGAAAAAAAGGTTAAATAAATCAGTGTTACTTCTCTAGACGAGGACAAGCATTAGCATTGTCCACACTATCTTATTTCATACCAAGAAAGCAAGCCCATCCAAACTGAAGACTGTTTCACTGACGTTTTCCTTCTTTAGGCTAGACCATAACAGAAATTCAGTCAGGCTAGTCCAGGACTCTCAGAGCCATCCAACATCAAGTGACACACAAGAAATTTTGAGACCTCAAGGTTTATCAATACAGCCCAAGCCCACAGTGGAAGATCACCCATCCCCACCACAGGAGAGGCTCTTCTTCTCCACAGGCTGTAAGGAGCTTGAAGGGGGTCTGGATGTGAATCATAAGTAAGGAGCCTGAAGGAGGACTGGACCATAAGTATACAGCCCAAGCCCAGAAACAAGGCTTCTGATGTTACATTTCTGCAATGCAGTTAGGAGACAGGAAACATCTGATCTAGGAGTAGTGGCAAACCCTCCTTGTCACAGTAAGACAAAATTCCCATTGAATAATCAGGTTGGTTAGACATAGGGTACACTGTACCTATCCCTGCAACATCTGAAATCCAAGAAGACACAGCGTGGTACCACTAAAATGGCATTACATATATATAGTCAATTAAATCACTGCTTTATTTTCTCGTCATCTTATTCTCACTGCACAAATTTCTTTTCCCTTCCCTCTTCTCAAAAGCTGAAGTCCAAATCACATTTTTAATTCTTTAAAACACTTTTAAGAGATGTCTTATATAATACTGCTTGCATCTTTAGTATGCAATGTTTTCATTTTAAAACAAAAAATATACAGCTAAAAATTTAGTCAAATTAATATCAGGCAATAGCAAAATTCCTACAGTTTAATATTTTGATGTTTTTAATTAAAAACCAAAGAAAACCACTTAAAAGTTCTACCATACCTACCTGTTAAATTTCGAATTGCGGGTTGGTGACTCTGCTCCTTTTAAAAGGTGTCTGAAGTACTGTAGCAGACAAATAAGGTATCAAAGAAAACACTGGATTAACTGAGGTAAAGGCTACCATGCAACAACACTGCAAAATTCAGGAAAGGAGAACTGAAAGAAAAACCAAACTGACCATAACCTAGCAGTTAGAATTTTAATCTGGAAAAGGACAGACCATACAATAATCAACACATGAGACTAGGACTACTTACTTAATCTCACATAATAATGAAATTAAAACCATAAAGTAGAAATAAAAATTAAATTAAGCACCAAAATCCATGTCTCCTCCTTGTTAAAAAAATCAAGCATTTGAAGCATGATAGCTATCATGAGAGAGATGACCATCAAAACCATTTTTGAGAAATGATTTTTACTAATGCCAAGAAAGGCAAGTACCCACTCCCCGGACAAATCAATATATTCTGCCTCAAATAAATGCAAGAAGCTTAACACAACCTGATTTACACACATAACTTCAGAAAGGAACATGAATTCAGACTCACCTTTGTGATTAAACTGTGTCCTACTAGAAGACCTTAGATAAAGTCAACCCAGTGTGTGGAATTCTTAAGGTGACATTTAGAACCCACACAACAATCTTAAATACCTTGTTAAATTGCTTTGACCAATCTTCTTGAAAACAAACAACAGACTTTTAGCTGATGGAAAAAAACTAATGCTGAAAAAACCTAAATACAACTTTTGTATCTTTAAATACCACTCTATTTTTAAATGCAAATAAAGAGATTGTGTTCTACATCTATCGGGCAGATCACTTTGGCACCAAATTTGCAATCATAAAAGAAGGGGTAGAGAGGATTTTGTAATAACCGTGATATACAAAAATTGTTACATCAAAAAATGAAGCTTTTCTTTTATTCTGTGATGATGTGCTGAACTAGAATGAATTTTATTTTCCTACCGAGAATGGTCCAGCTCTAGAACATCAACTGAAGTGGAAAATGAAGCCATATTTTTCAGTTCCACATACACATGACTGTTGGAAATAGCGTATCCTAAAAAAATACAATCTCACTTTCAAGACCACTCTTGAAATCTTTCACACTTACCTCATCACTGTGACAGAACATAGGAGTAAAAACATTCTCAAGCAGAGAAAGGACGTGCTCATAAGCTTCAAAAAGACACCGCATAGTCTGAAGTTTCACAACATCCATATATGGACCTTCAGCAACTATTAAAAAAAAATTAAGTATGAATAGAGAGAGATATACATACAGGCATATAAAGTTCATGTTTTCTTCTAGTCAGAGTTTGTGATTATTTTGCAAGCTCTTCTAAGTTGTACAAATAAAATATATAAATAAATTGACAAAACAAGGATTAAGCACAATATAGCATGGGAATAATTTTTAAAACTGGGAAAAAAAGTTCTATGATATGCAGCAAAATTCGTTTTCATTTTATTACAGAACACTGTTTAGAATCCAGTGTATATTATTCTTTTCGAATTTCAACTTACTTCTTTGAATCTCTTCCACAATGAAAGGGTCAAATCTGATCTTGTCAATGCTTTCATCCAAACAGTAAGTTTTGTAAATTTTCTGTACTTCGTCATGAAGAGACATTTTTTCAGTATCTGATAGTTCTGGTCTCAAAATTCGGTCATTGAACTCCTCTGTGAAGTAAAGGAAAGAAAAAAGCACTACTTGATCAACTTGGTAAATAACATCTTGAAGCACCCTATATAATTTTCCAGTAGGTAAGTAATTTGTAAAACTTCAAAATTAAATAAACATAAGACTCCTCAAGATCCTAGCTAATGAGGTAGCTGTCTTCTTATTAACTGTAATGCAGATTTGTTCATAAAGTTATCACTAAAAATATATTTCAATTAAAAGAAATTATTCCTTGTCACAGTAGGGAGAAATCCATGAGGTTGTTCCTGGCATATGAATGATTTTTTCTTCATAAATTACCCGAATGCAAATTGTAGTTTTCCATTAGAATGATTTCCGTATCACCAAGTAACATCAGCACACATTTGTAATCTTACCCACAGCCAGGCAGAACTGCAGCACATGGACAGCCCCTTCCTGTTTCAGGAAGTTCATAAACCGAAATAAAAGGTCTTGTTGATCTCTGATCTCCTTTAGCTCCAGTTTCAGTACCTGAGTAGGTTAAAAATGCAGTCAGCCAACTTTCAGACTTTCAATGAGTACATAAATAATGCAAAGAGTCGTAAAACGAAATCAGCAGGTAAAGTAAAACACTTATTCAAAACAGGAAAGGAAGTAAATGTTGCCCTTTGCTTACAGATGGTTTTTTATTTCGTGGCTCAGCAAATTTCTGAAGGAATGGAACCAAGGAAGAAGTAGGCTCAGTTGCTATCTCAGGCTGCAGAAAAAAAAATGACAACTAGGTAAGAAAGTTTCTTTCATGGCTGATCAAAATGCCACTGTTTCAACCTTGTCAGTACTCACTGGACTATCATCAATGAAGATGAGCAGTAAATGGTTGACAGTATCCTGCAAGAAACACAACACAACAAAAAAATTATTATTAAAGAAACTCAACAAAATATATTAAAATCATTTCAATACTATATTATACCCAAGTTTAAACTTGAGTATATTAATCCTCTTAAAAAAGAAAAGCCTGGGAACATGTTTGAGAATTGACCTTCAATGGTCTCCTCAAGTTTTTGTAAGTCAGGGAGTTTCTGAAGAGATCTGCACAGAAACATTCTTTACCCAGTGGAAGAAAGCCCTCCCAAGTATTTTTACTCTATGTGCAGATCTAATGAACTACTAATACTTCCATATTACAGTACTTTCTGCTTGCAGCCAGGTAATGCCTGCATAAGCACTGCAATTCTGCCTACTAAAAAACATGCATATATAAAAACAAGGATGGCAGCATTGCAGCTTCAAAAATAAATGCCCCATGATTTGCAGAATTACAGGAAAAAAATTGATTTTGACACAGCTGCAAAAAAGCTGGTTACTTAGACTGCCACAAAGATCCACAGAGCTGGAGTTCAAGTAACCAAGCTCTTTTTAAATGTAGCCATAGTAGCTTGCAGATGTTTACACTAGCACAGCATTCTCCCAATTGACAGGAGCTGTAATCCTTCACTAAGAAGTACATTCTTAAGAGATCACACCAATACTGTTATGTAAGTCAGTTCAATGAGTTAATTCATATGAACAAACAAAACAATTGTCCACAAGATTTCTTTTTCTTTTATCCAGTCAAAATGCACAGCAAGTAAGTCATTGTGTATAATTTGTTTTACCACAACATACTTAGTAGGTCAACAGTAATATTGAATAAATTAAGATTATTCTTGTGCTCCAAAGTCTTACAGGGTCAGCCAAGAAATCCATTGAGGGCAGGAAAACTGAACCAGGGAGAATCTCTCTAATGAGAAGGGCCAGGGATCTGAAAAGAAAATAAAAGAAAGAAAATAAAAATCCAAAGCAATATTAGATCACATGAATATCTAAGTGAAGTTTCCAATTCTGTCATATACTACTGGGAAATAATTTAGGATTTAATAATACCATAAGCATGCTATTTTAAAGACAAATTTTAAAAAAAATTATAAAAAGGGGGTAAGAAGGAAAATGACTGTGAAGGTCATTCTTTCACTTTCCAAATTATGGCGGTACATACAATGGAAACACTTCAAAAAACCACAATTCTAAATTATTTATATACCTGCACTCTGTTGACTTTGGGGGCAAAATATAAGGAAAAAGAAGTTCAGTAAGTTTTCTTAAGTAGTGAAGTTCATCTCTTCGGCTTCTCAAAGCAACATGCAGTTCTGGTCCATATTCTTCTAAAGCAGCTTGCTGCAAAAATTCTGCATTTTTTACTGAAAGTGAA
The DNA here is from genome assembly GCF_963662255.1 of Cinclus cinclus. Lineage (NCBI taxonomy): Eukaryota > Metazoa > Chordata > Aves > Passeriformes > Cinclidae > Cinclus > Cinclus cinclus. Next base: position 34,711,024 of record NC_085048.1, read on the forward strand.
AAACAGCATTATAGAGTTGCTTCAGCTTTTTCTTACTGGTAAACAAAACACAATTGGTTTTCGTTTGAGCTAAAATGTTAGTATTTTTAGTACACATACAATTGCCAAAGGGATAAGATGTTGAAACTTTACAAAAGAACCTTGGCTTAGACTTTGAAGCCCAGCTATGTAAAAAGAAAACCTCACACTGAAATAAGAATTCTTTCACCAAACAATTGCAGTTTGCATGGTATCCAGAATGCTTTCTCATTAATCATTACATATAAATATATAAAAATAATATAAACTTATATTTATATATTGAATTTTAAATATATATATAAACTAAATATAAAAACTGAGCATCTGGACTCTCAAAAAAACTGCATCATGCAAAGCCTGCCTCTAATTGCCTTTTTCCTCCCCTTCTTCATGATCTCCCATTTTTTTGGCCTACAACACAATTTGAAATCAACATAAACTTTTACTCAATCCTGTAGAATCTGTTTCCTGATTAGAATACTTAAAAACAAACGTGAAGGAACATACATTTTAAACACAGGGTAAATCAAGCCAAAACCTGCAGGAGGATCTGCACAAGCACTGCCTATTAAATTACAGCGGAATTGAAAGAATACCTCTTTATCAGATTAAAAACTACAGACATTAATTGGAAGCAACAATGTTACATTTCTCCAAATCACTTCAAAGGCAAGAACTGAGCTGTTATAAATCACACCTAGCTGAACTAGCAATGTGGCACAGCCTTGTGCCTACACCACCACCGGGCATAGTGAGGTACATAATACATTCCCCAGTTACCTCCAAGGTTAAAGCTTATTCCCAGTATATGAGAGAAGCCTGCTGGCTTGGCCTTCACAACCAAGACCCATGAGTGGTATCAGCTGACAGAGGGGATGCAGGAATATGTATCACCTGATAAATCTGCCTAGCTCGTGTCACTAAATGCAGAGACAAGGAATGCACCCTCTAGCAATGACAGGTAATGAATCGCGAAGGTGCAAATAGGATTACTAAGAGAAGTAAGGGTAACAAGAGTAAGAGAAAAGGAAATGCCCCCTAAAAGCAATCATTTGAAAAAGGATTTAGAAAATAAGGACAAAAAGGTTAGGCTCAACCAGCCACCAAAGCAAGGTCTGAAAGCTGCCTCTGAACCACATATTGTGGTAGCTGCTTTAGCCATGTTTACTAGAAAGCACTACTAAAAGTCATTTTCAGCTGCTACTTCACATATCTGCCATTAGGAAACAAAGTATTTTCCTTCAAAACACTGAGGAAAAAATGGCTATATTTTCAGTGCCATACATTTAAAATACAGCTCTTTATTGCTAAAGAAAAGCGCTTCCAACTCCTTGGCAGGAATCAAACGAAACATGAAATTTGGCATAAACAGCACTGCAAGATTATCTACTATCTTGAAATTTCTGTTGTGCCATGAAAGACGTCCAAAGTGATTAGACTATGTCTCATTATCCATCTTAATGATTAACACTACTCACAGGACCAATGGCATGTATTTATGGATATCAAGCAGACATTTGGAGGGAAAGAAGAAAAGTTCACGACTCCAGTTAAAGTAAACATCTACACTTAAAAGTTGAATGAAACCACATTTAGTAGATACAGCACTGTGGAACACAGCCAGTGAAAAAACAAAAACAGCAAGTGTTTCCAAATATTTCTTCAATGTGCAGTTTAAATATAATTTTTACTTTAGGCTTGTGAAGATACTCTTACCTTGGATAATAAATACGCTTCTGCTCAAAGTCTCTCCATGGCTTACAAACATGAACCTAACTTTTAACATATAACAACTTCACTAACACAGATCTGAAATGATTCTATCTATAAGAGCAATGAGGTACTGTGCACAGATGTACAAATCCTTTCATTTATATCTACTCATCTGAAATATAAAGGAAAAACTTAAAGAAGCATTCCTAAATGATCTTGATTGCTCTGAATAGACAAAACTCATATTCCTCTTCACCCCTGTACTGAGATAGAAATTAAGTATTTTCATCATGCGGCAATAAAAATTAAAGCAGAGAATACGAATAAGTACTGCAACTTTGTCCCTATTTGCCTTCTCAACCATCAGAAAAAAAATGTATAAGGACCTAATTTTTTTAAAAAAGAGGCCATAAGAATAAAAAGGCAAAGCAATATAATTTCAAACATGCATGAAAGAATATTCATATTCGGCCTTTGGCCTTAAACTGACAATGTATTAAGTCCTGACGTTACCTTTTTGCCTGGCCTTGGCTATTACTTCAATGTGTTTCATTGCTGCCTTGAGCATCTTCTTCGTTATAACTGTTGGAATGTCCACCTGAAGAATAGTTTCAAAATAAAACCAAATCTGTTGTATTCCCCACCTCCCCCACCAAAATTTATTACAGACAACCAAACATGTCAAACATAGTAATTTGCTTATATGTTCCAGTTTGAAACACAAAATGAACCATTAATAAACAATCCAAAATTCCCTAGGTGAGCTGACAGTGTCCTCATTCTTCTGCCAAGGTATATGAGAACACGTAGAACTAAATGCCAGAAAAAACAGTTAACACATTTACTGTCAGCTCTTTCCCATTATGATTTTTTTCATTGCAACAAATAGAGCAAGGCAGTGTGACGTCTGAGTCACAGTATATGAAGTCCAGTTCTACTGGAAAATTTGACTACCAACAAAAGGATCAAGATAACTATGCTCTGCATCTAATATCTGTGTGCCTTAACACTCTGCAACTGCATCCACAAGGACTAAAACCAAAGAGCAACCTTCCTACACATAGGTAGAAAAAATGTCGCCCCTCAGGTGATGGCAGAACCAAAAGAGAATTTGAGTCACAGAGTCAAAAGACCATTATTGCCAAAGTTATGTGATCATAAGCCACACAAAAAACATGCATGATTTAATTAAGGATTGTATTAGGGTCCTGCATTTCTATTTTCTTTGGTGGCTACAAAAATGGAAGAACAGTTCAGGCACAAATAACCTTGGGATGTCTTAGCCCTGCTCCAAGCAGGTTCTGATCATGGCACTCAGGGCTATATCCAAGGTGGTGCTGAAAACCTGTGGAGTTGAACACAGTCAACTCCTCCAGCCCCAATCATCTTGGTAACCCTTTGGTTGAACCTCCTCCACTTTCATGTAAAGAGGAGCCCAAAACTGCATTAGTATCTTAGATGCCAGTGATCCAGTGAAGGCAGATAATGACTTTCCTTGGTTTTCTCTGCTACTGCCACTACAGCCCAGGACGCTGTTGGTATTCTAAGCTGCCACTGATGGTTCATATTCAGCTCACAGTCTACTCTGGGGCCAGGACCCTTGCAGTAAGCAGAGCTTCTCCCTGCAGCCAGTTAGTTCCCAGCCTGTATAGTTTCAAGGGATTCCATATGAACTGCAGCAGGTTTCACAGAAACACATCTAGAATGTGATTTACACTTTGCATACACTTAATTATAAATAAGAGACATCTGTAGATGTTCAAAATCTAGGAATTCTGAACAAGTTTCTTTCCTGATGGAGGAATCCCTCCTCAATACAGCATCGTGCCAGACAAGGAAAGAGATCTGAGAGAAAAGTTGGTGGTTTTTATTCAGTTGTACAAGGAGAATATCACATATTCCTTCACACTCCCCTGTAACATTTGAGGTGCATAGCTATGACCTGACCTGGCCTGCCAAGCCCTGACAAGCCAGTACAATTGATTTGAGCTGCCTAAAGGTAAGGTCAGCTCCTAATTGCAAGCACAAAAGGACAAGCTTCTGCTTATCAATGAGAAAACCCTGTCTTTTGTGCCTCACATTCCAACATCAATTTCTAAAAATTAAGTTTCCTATGGTATATAATGATAGGGCAGTGTTTCCTCCCAAGGAGCACAGCCAAGGAAATTATCAATGCTGCAGCAGACACTCAACTTTTGTCAAAAACTTCAGTCAGGTGCAAGGCTATCTGTATCACGCCGTACAAAGGTGTGCTATAACCCCTCCCTTTCCCTTTAAAATCCATAACTGATCCAGAAATGGCCACAGCAAGGAAAATCCAGATTTGAAGTATTTCAGTGTACATTTAAGAGCTGACTGGCCTGAAGAGCTTGTAACTTCATTCAACAACCATGCTTTGACCTACACAGCTTTAAACAGAAAACAAAAGCATTCTTTTCATCAAAGCAATCTGTAATTTTAAGTCCCAATTCAAAAGTAGAATATTCTTTGGCAAAAAATACATAAAGATATAATCTAAAAAAATTTTAAAATACACAATTCTTCCTCAATTTAAACATTTTATCTCTATTAGCTAGAACTATAGCTTTCAAGCATTTAATAATAAATCCAAAACAGAGTACAGCTGCTTGGCAAAGGTATACAACTATTTTATTTTCCAACTGATGATGATAAATTTCTCCTCAACATATGCATTTACTTCTGTGATGAACTTTACTTTGTAGGTCCCCTGACAGTGCTTAATACTGGCACATGTCTTGGGTGTTTGTTGCACATATTGCCTACCCAGAGAACTGAAGATACCACATTTAAATCCTCACTGTCAGAGGCAGAGATGGTAAATTAACACTCTACTTCAAGATGCTGTAACTCACTTGAGATATCCCAATTAATGCCTTATTACATGATCAATACAGGAGACATGGTCATTCTGAGTCAACAATGCATCCATGAACAATGCAACTAACACCAGCATGTATTACAACTCCAAATTAAAATTTAAGACCTTGGTCTAGATTTTCACTTTGAAGCTTTACTCCACTTTCACACCTCCATACAGTGTTTGTGCTACATGGACATTTCCTAATCTTCCCCCATGTTCACTTTAAAAAGCGACATTTAAAACAAACAAGAAAATCATCTAGATCTTACAGTAAGAAGGAAAGAATCAAGCTGTTAATAAGTCATGACAGGATACATGTCCAACTTGTAGCTCAGAAAATACTGCTGTTAGTAAGGTGGGGGCAGGGGGAAAGACACACAGTTATGGAAGTGGCTCCAAAAGAGGCCAGCGCTGACTAATTCTGGAAATTGAGTTAGCAACCCCTTCTGCTTAGAACTGCCAGAAAGTTAGAAGCAGTTCCATGAAACAGGCCTGAAGCACTTTACCAGGAAAGAGTAGTGCTGTTAAGAAGAGAGCACATAGAAAAAAGTATGTGCTAATAGATCAAACACAGCAAATAAACACTTTTAATCTTTAGCACTCAAAATGCTCCTGAAGAACTGCATTAACGTAAGAACCACATTTGCTTTAATTATTACGGTAACCTGGTCACCTAATGACAGTGTATTCTTTACAGACAATGTAAGGGCCTTGTTTTCATTTTAAGAAGACAAGCAAGCAGAAGCTACAACACAGCTCACCATTTTCAAATAAATCTTTTACAGTAATTCTCAAAATGGTTTCCACTTGGATTAAGTCACCAAAAGACAGCTAGAAGATCACAACGTTTTAATCACTGGTGTAAAAAATATATCCATTTGCAAGAACTGGGGAAAGGTTTGAGTCACAAGGCACCTTCACAGACCACTTATTCCAATCCTCTGCCACAGCAGACATATTTCACTACAACACGGTGCTCAAAGCCACATCCAACATGATCCTGAACACTTCCAATGATGAATCTTCAGAGATGGTTTATTACTAGGAAGGGGACAAGCTCCAGAAAGATGGGGTAGATACCACAAACAAGTAACTTAGATGGTTAGAAACAACCTACACTGTAAGGCTGTCTTTAGAGTCACAATTTTTTTAAAAATTAAGAACTCACTAGAGATGGATATCAATTCCTTCTGAGAGAAAACCAACACTAATACCTTTAAGTCACCTTACCTTGTGAATTCTCCGAACTAAGACAGATGCAAAAAACCGTAGTGTCCCTCTCAGTTCATCCACTGAGGACTCATCATCAGTAATATTTCTGCAGTGTTTCAAAGCATGGCATGTGAGAAAGCAGAATAAAACACATTTCTATTAATCCAACTACAATACATTTGGCAGTATTAATAGCATAAGAATAAGAACATTCAGCAATAATATTTCATCTGGAATGAACTGAAGTGAAAGCCACCAGAGAGTCAGCAGTCTTCTGTCTGACGAAAATACACAGCATTCCCACAATGGCTGTCCACACAATGGCTTCAGGAAAACGTCAGGAAATTGCAATAATATACCAATTCCTGCTCTCTTATACTATCTGCATGATTTTGACTGAGTAAAATCTAACCTCGTTTCTACATATGGAAACACATGCTAACTCAATGGTATAAAGGAAATTGAAATTACTTAAGGTGGCTTCTGCTTGGAAGCAAAGAAGAACTTAAACAGATTTCCAAAATGCTATGTCGAAATACTATCCAAACTTTTAGTCTGGCTTGACAGCTTCCATCTGCTGCAATAAAATATGTTCAGTGAAAACTCACAGTAAAAATCATTAAACATGATTCAGGAAGAAAAATACCTAACTCTGTGACTTTCTTGGAAAACTGAACAAAAACAAGAAACACACTACATCTTAGATGAAGAAACTGCAACTAAACTGAATGGAAAAAAGATCATGATGCCAGCATTCCACAAAATGCAAGTGAAAAACAAAAATCTACCAAGATTATTATTAATATGATTAATATGAACTTTAGAGCATTACTAATATATTGGTAAAACTGATGTGCAACAACTGAATAATGACAAAACAAAGGAGGCTGCATCCAGTTTTACCTAACAGTCATATGCAAGAGCTATCACCCTTTTTGGTGATAAATGAATGTGGCAAGTAGAAATATTATTTGCGTTATAAAAGAACACCACATGCAAGAACAGAACATTTCAAAATAGTTTAAAAAATTATGTATAAAACACTTACATTATTCATCATCCAACTTTTAAAGCAATTTTAGCCCTGGGTTATAGAATATTCAAAGGCATGCTGATGATGAACAATCAGGTACAGATACAAGAAGTACCAGAGAGTCAAAGTATGTAACTAATTACATGAAAAAAACACCTCAAAGAAAGCAGCCTGGCACATGAAACACAGCCATCCTCCAACAGCTAATCACATGCAGATAAGCAGAACACTGTAGGGGAAAGTTTGGTTTAAGATCAGTGGCTGACATTTTATAAGTAATATGGTTAGAAAATACCCACACTGTCAAAGGAATTAGTATTGCCAAGGGATTAGCAAACAAACTGTATTATGGTACTACTATCATTTGATAGGCAACAAGACACATGAAGTAATTTGGACCAAGAAGTTGTTATTTTATTGACACTTGGATAACCAGTATCTTGGCTAGCTCTACTTGGACACGACTATGCCACATACTCTCACAACAGATTTGCAAAGACATTCTTTTAATCACCAGCAGACTGAAGACTGGTGGAAAAAACATCATGAACCTGTAAAATATCAAATCTCCAGTGACACACGGGAAAGTCCAAATAACCCTCTTGGAAATATTTTAAAGGCTGCCTGTGTTTTCCCAGAACTTTAGGAATATTAATTGTAAACAGTTATGAGTCTAATGTATCAGAAGAGATACGCCCAATTGCTATCGCATGCAAAGTCTTATGGGATCCACTGATAAATGAAAATCATATACAAATAGCAAAGTGGTATTTTTCCTCTGTGCATCAATTATTCTTACAAAACTTGGCTAACTCCTTTCAAAAAGATGTAGAAAATAAATCGCAAGCTAATAAAAATGTAAAGCTATGGTTTTTAACTCAACAAAAATTCTGAACTTTTCTTGCATTACTTGTATTTAAAATAGAAGCACCTCCATATGTGAAAACTTTGTGTTGAGTCACCGTAAACGAAAAATGTTTTCATAGCTATGTATTACAAAATTGTGGTGATTACTGACTTCTGTCCTAATCTGAGAGAACTGGAGTTGCAATACCATTAATGACTAAAAATATTTAGTAAGCACAGTGTGACCCATTCAAACTTTAAACTCTCTTTAAAATGAGGTAGGTGTAAGCAAGATATTACATAGTTTTGCTGCACAGCATAAGCAATAGACTCAGACCTGTGTTTTGTAGCTCTAAAAATCTTGGGATTACTTACAAATATGCTCTATTCTTCTCACACAACTGAAAAAAAAAGATGCTAATAAATAAGTTTTGAAAAATAAAAACCAAAAATGCACATAGGTATAACAACCTATTTCAGTAGAGTTCACTGGATTTTAAGCACTAATCCTCATTCCCTTAAAATGGTCCAAATTTAGGACCTGTAAGATTTTAACCTGCTAATAAAATATTAGAAATTCTTACACAGTTTATTATTGAAACAAACATAAAACAGTTTTTATCTGCTTTTAGGACTTTTATTCCTTAAGCAAAAAAATCAGTGATTTTTATCTTGCAACACCCCTGTAAACATTACACTTCCATGACTTATGACTGAGACACATCCTGGTAACACTAATGTCCAAGATGGTATCAGTTGGCACAGCACACACACACAAAAAAAAAGGTAGCTTCTGCACAAAATCTATTCATGTGAAAAGCAGAGGAGCTAGCATAAGGAATTATGCCCAACTTTTCTTTGCAAAGGAATGTAGCCAATTCTTTTACCAGACTATCTGCCAAGTACGAATTGCCTGCTAGTGCTTACTCAGCCACGCTGCCAAATAAGGACAGCATGGATGCAAAAGCTCTGGGAAGAATTCACCTGAGTGAGGTTCACTTGCTCAGAAAACAAACATGCCCTGAATGCAAGAATCCTCTCTCCCAGGTGATGTGAGCTTTGCAACAGTGCAGGCAGAACAGAGTAGAGTAGGAAAAGTCAGAACATGCCCTATAAGCCAGCTCTCAAATATGGCACACAGACACAGTTCAGGTCTCCCTGCACAACCCCTGCTGGAAACACCCAAATGTCTAGACTAAATAGGATCAGATCTGACATCACTACTGTTAAACTGAAACCAGTAAGCTTTTCAGGACCAAGTTGTTCCCTGTAGAATTACTTGGACATCCTGCATTCACTGTAGGTCACTGAACTCCCAGTATTTCAGGTTCACTGAAAGCTTGTTAGATTTGACCAGCATGGTGTGAATTTACGGAACTAGTTCAAAACCTGGAGATGAAGCCATGCAGAACTGAAGACAGGGCAGGAACACCTATACTGCTCACCAGAGGGCAAGATGGAGCAGAATGTAGGCTGGTTGGCTTCATACCAAGCATATTTTTACACTGCATTTCTAACTGCATATTGCATATATACAGTGAATTGTTATCCCCATAAGATGATGTACTCCAGACTTCCACTGCCATGGGTGTCAGAGAGGTAAATAATTGGTGGAAGCCAAGTTTCCTTGTCAGTCCATAACAAAGACATTGAAGACATCCTCCACCAGCCACGGAAAAGTCTTTTCCAGCCATGCAATACAAGAGATGGTTGCCTTATATTTGTTATTTTATCAACACCTCAACAGAACATGCTCTAGTTTTCTGTATTTGAAAGTTTAAAACCTTGAGGTTTCCAGCTCGCATTCACAACACGTGGTGCTAAAGCTCCCTCTGCTGTTTGCATCAGCAGCGAAGTTTTACGCTTCAGCAGCGAAGTTTTACGCTTCAGCAGCGAAGTTTTACGCTTCAGCATATTCAACACACAAAGTTATTTGTGAGACATGCAGGTATTGGCCACAATCTGAAACCCAAGAGGCAAAGAAGTCTGAACAGGAGATTTTAGATCCCAGAGACAGAAAAAAATCCAAACAGCACAGAGAGAAAATAGAAGAAAGAATTCATTCTTTTAGGACAAATCAAACACCTTCCTCCAATGAAGAAGACAAATTCAGAATAAAGGCAAGATGTTGTTTAAACACATTACTGCCAGCATTATCAGATATAAATATTTTAATATCTTCTTACAAAGTACTTCAAAACACTAACTAATATATAAAAGTACAAGGAAGAAAACCCAAAAGAAAAAAAAAATCCAGAAAAAATAATCAGCCATAGTCTTTTCTTTATTCACTAGTTCAAAGTTATTTACACAGTACTATTCTATTCAGAGCAACATAATCACCGACAGTCTTAGAAGTCAAAAAATTATGAGACGATCTCCAAGAAATTGGCCATATGTATTCAAAATACCTTTTCTTTAAAACCCCCCAAAGTTTTGGGGTTTTTTTTAAGCAATGTGACAGATCAGTACGCTTCTAATCTGGAAGTAAATTTCAGAGGTTCACTTTTTACACAGATTTTCATCAACCTGTATGTACTTCCAAGCAGGAGTTATCACAAAATGAACACATAAAATAGACAGTTTAAAAGTGTTTTAAGGGTGAAATCCAAATTTCAGAACCACCTCTATTATAACTAAACTATTAAAAAGTCTGTTCTACTCTGCTAAGAGACAATAACTTGTAGCACTCAAAAGTATGCTTTATCTTTCTCTAAGGAAACAGAAATGTTTATTTTCAGGTGACAACTTCTTAAACAGGTTGACAAACATTTGTGCTATTAAAATCAGTAACATTTAGGTAAAGCTCATACCTGTACCATGGATAAATAAAGTTTTCCAGCACCAACTCAAGCACCTGTGCAGAACAAAGACAACCACATTAAAAAATAAACAGTTTACTACAAAATCCTGTTAGAATAGTCAACATCACAAACGCCCTCCAAAAGTCACAGCACATAATTCATAAACCATGAAACATAAAAATTTGGAAGTTGTGATCCTGTTGCTAGATCAACCATTTTGCATTGTAATCAGTACTTGGGGCAAGTAACAGCAAAGCAATGGTTTCATCAGACACCCTCAAGAAACATCTGCCACACATACTATCAGTAACATGAAGCACACTGCTGTGGCCACTGTCAGGCAAATGCTACACAAAATGTCATCTCACCTTAAACGGCCCATCCCTAATTTGTCAGATGAGTCCCCTTTCTTTTCTGACATAGCACAGTGTCCCACAGGCACAGTTACATACTACACCTACACACACCTCCATCCTTTTTCAACCAAACCTCCACCTTCAAGGTGGGACAGTGAATCCTGTACGCTCACCATTCTCAAAGAAAGCAAAAGAAGTCATAAAAAGCAATTCCTATGAAAGCCATGCATAACAAGGAAGGATACAGAAGGATAAAGTTCTCCTAAGACTCCTCCTCCTTCACTATAGCCCCAAGATATCACCCATACTACCTTCTCCCACTGCAACCTGCCCCTTAATTTCAATCAGTGTTCTAGAGATCAGTTTGTCCCCAGCAGCATTAATGCTGATGAGGGAAGTAACAGAGAATACATGTGCTGCTATGTGAGGTTCTGTAGAAGGAAAGGTTTTTCAAAGCCACTGTGTACACAGAAAAATGTGGAGTCTGTTTGAAAGGAAAGCTGAATGTAACAGATGATACACAAGTGTCATTCATGAGAGTAAGTGTTTCTCAAAAGATCTGCTGCTGCACTCATTCACATGGTATGCACTGCAAGAATTCAAGACTTACTAAATTTATACTATCTTTAGGACACTACATGCCTCTGCTCCTGTCATGATTACAAAAGCATACTCAAAAAAAACACATGGCATTTTTAATGTTTCTCACTTCTTCAGACCTGAGCAGCTCACAAATACTTTTTCTGTCTTCGCTAGTAAGAGTATCGCCTTCTCAGATTTGATAAAATACTTTCTCTTTTCCAGTTGTTCCACTTCAGTGATTTTCTTCCCTTCTCTCTGAAGAGACGTTTTGCAGCTTGGGATAACTTTAGATGTCTGTGTTATGGACTACACAAAGCCATCAATATCTCTTCTCCTACCCTTATGTGCTACAGCAGTAATAGATCTCAAAACTGTAATACCATCATGTATTAATGATGGATGGGTAAGCTGAATGTTGTATCATGTTGTCCTGTGCCATCCCCACCCCCCAGTCTCATATTTCCATATGTAAGCAGGGTGGGAAGGGAGGAAAATGACAACAGATGCTTTAATTCCCAGTCTAGAAGAGATTAAGAAATCCCAGAGAACTTCTATGGAAGTTAATCTTCGAAAAATAGAAAGGAGATCACATCCAGCTCCAGTCAGCAATCACAGGCCGTGGGCCTTAAGAGCAGTATATTAGACTACTTAAACCAATTTCCCTGATGCATTCCATAGCATTGCCACTACACGAGCCACCAATTTACGCCAAAGAAATCTCAGTCTCACAGGTATTGTGACATTATTTTTGTTCGTGTGGAGTTTCTAACAAAATAAGCCTCTTTCAAGGCTCAAAGTGCACTCTTCAGAAAAAGTGCTTTACAGAAAGCTTGCAAAAAATCCATCTGACTATTAAGGGAGCCCTTTTCTTTCTTCCTCCACTCTGGCTCTGTGCCTCCCCATCAGGAGCAAAAGCAGCAGAGCATCTTTCTGTTTGGAAAGTGCACTTGCACAGCCTTCAAGCACAGGACAGTGTATTCAAAGGGAATACAATGAACTCCTCTTGAAACAGTTTTCTTCATTTATGACTACTACTTTTGAACTGAGAGCCTGTCTGTCAAGCTTTCCATGAACATGCCACTACAAATTCAGTTCATCAGATGCTAACATAACTTACTGGACCTCTCTTCCTCTACAGTCCTATACAGAGGGCTCTGAAAGCACTAGAAGAACTGTTCCCAACAGTGAGAGATCTGATCCTTACTGCTGCCTAAGCAGAACACACATGGTTCTGAGATTCATCTTCCCATGGTTATTAAATAAGCAAGAAAAGTAAAAAAAAGTGCAAGACCTGATGACCCTTCCCACTCAAGTGTTGAGTCTTTTCAGAAGAATTCTCCTTCAGATTCATCCCATGTTGTAGTAACTGAGCACAAGTGGAATCATTTCACAGACTAGCCAGTGTTTCTCTTCAACATCCACACTGTAAGAGCAAGCTTTATGGCACTGCTTCCACAGAACACTGCAGATACTCTCACTAGACAACGACACAGACACAGCATGCACAGAGACAGACAACTAACTCAAAATACGCTTTTCACTGGCATCCACTTATCACTGGTCAAGATATCAGAAGGCAAGACATGTTCTACTAGGACTCACATTATCTAAAAGGCCTTAATAAAAAATGTGTGGACACAGAAAGCAGCCCTTACTTGCAAACTAATTAAACACATGGCATGGCAGAGGCAGTTAAGTATGATGCTCCATTCCACTGAGGTGCTGTACAGAAAGGAAGGCAGAACTATTGTGTGAAATCATCCCTACTGCAAAAATAGCAGCACTCAAGAAGTAATAAGCCATTGACTGCCACTAACTGGATTTCAAGGCATGCTGTCCACACTGTTTTCCCTTGAACCCTATCAGCACTCCAGACTGTGTCAGTGTGATTCTGCTGGACAGAAAAAAATCTGCCGCATCATTCACTGCACTTACATGAAGCACTGGGGAAGCAGGACATGTGTACCCACTTCCATTTTAGCAACAACAAAAATACTACTCAGGCTCAATTGCTCACACTTCACACATGCCAATAAAGTAGATGGGACACTTCAAAGAATGACAGCTAGTAATAAGCCATTTCCTTGTCTTTAAAGTATTATTCTCCAGTTTTAAATACAAATGATGAGTATTTTCATTTCAAGCCTACCTCTTTTTTCAAGCATTTTGCAAGATGACTGGTTTTACTATGTGTGGGCAGCTTTGAATTGAAAAGAGATTACAAGTGTAAAACCAAATGCAGCAGGAAGCAATATAAGCAGCAGTTAAATTTAAAAAAAAAGAGAGAGAAATTATTTTCTAGCATGCACTGCAACACTGCAAGTCAGTCTGTCTTTGCTGCTGAGACAAGCTTTTTGGGGACTGCCACACAACTGACCAATTGTCAGGAGGAGAAACTACAGAGACAAGTAATGACTGAGTCAGTAGCAGTTCAGAACTACCAGGCCCAATTAGAACAGAAAGGAGCAAGGACTTGATACACAAACCACAATAACAAATATAAAGCCTGAAAAGACAGCACAACCTGACAGCTGAGGCCACTTCCTGGGAGCAGAACAAAGCCATTCCAATAAGAAAGCATACAATCCACTGTGTTACTATAAGAGTTCAGGACCTGCAAAGAGTACGTTCAGGCAATAACTGATTTCTTGTTATGCATTTGCTATTTCTTGGCTTTTAGAAAACAAAACAAAAAAAATTTGAGTCCCATTGTCAAGAACCTGAGAGTGAGATTAAAAGTGAGATTAAAAGTGAGATTAAAAGTGAGATTAAAAGTGAGATTAAAAGTGAGAAAAAAGTGAGATTAAAAGACAGCAGCACCTTGATCCAGTGAGACAATTTTTTCACAATGCTGTTCAAGAGTAGCTGAGCAGTTTTCCAGATTTGACTTGCAATAGTCCCTCACATAGCAAAAATGAAATTGTAGAGAAAAAGATTAATTCACTAACAGAACAACAGAATTAAATCATCCTTTATACAATCTGTAGCACCTGGATTACACACAATGTAAACCTGACCAACCGATATCACGTCCTAATTCAAAAAGAAAGAAAACATTGAAGAAACAAGCATAATACAAAATGGATTAGAAACTGGAAGCAAATTTATACCTAGGTCACTGCCTTATTTTTGTGCAGGATACAGCCCAAATTATAAAATACTGATGGATGCATGGTTGAGACAGTTTAGTGTTCAACTATAACAACAAACATAAATGCAGGGAGGAATGTCCAGGCACGGGTTTTGTTATTCTTTTAAACCATGCACAGCAGCTGAATAGACTAAAGCAAGGCTGCAAAAGATTAAGAATTTGCAAAGTGACACAAGCTATCATCGCAATCCAAGAAAGAAAAATCCACGCTTGCAAGGAAAACCTGGATTTCTTCTGATTTGAGTGTGTATTAAATTATTCTGAAAAGCACTTGAAAACACAAGGTTAAAGGCTATACACCTGGTTCAAATTAGAAACATTTTGAAATGAGAATATTGCCAAAATTCTTCAAGCTGCAAAAAAAGAACTAGAAAAATTAAAACATAATAAAAAAATCCAAAATTATTCTAAGTATTTGAAGAAAGTGCTTTGTAGAAACAGGCTGTACTCTGCACTCCTTTAGGTTGTAATTAACCTTAACTCAGTTCACACTGTGTCAGCTTCTCTCTAATGTATGACCAACCCACAAAACAAAGTAAGAGCAGTCTCTCCTTCCAACCTGAAGCAGGCTATCCAATTCCAGGCCAGCATTACATGCTGCATCCTCAGAGCAGAGGGTCAAGAGGAATATGGTGTGGTTAAAGAACCCCTTGCTACCCTTTTAACCAGAAGAGAGAACAGCTGCAATGAGAAGCCATGCAATGAGATTTCTCATCCCAAACAGTATCTGTCCAACACAGGTGAAAAAGGTGGCTCAGACTACTTGTTTGGGTCCACTGAGGAGGGTGACCCTGGCTAGCTGCCCTGGGAAGGTCCATAGCTCAGGCCTGGTTCTTCCCTCTACTTAAGTACACAAAGGAGGCAAAGGAATGAGAAGCATGGGCATGGATACACAAAACCCACACCCACAGTGCTAAATAAAGCAGGGCCTGGGACATGCCACTGAAGTGAGAAGTAACAGCAAAGAAAAGGCCACTCTTTTGGTAAATGCAGAACTACAGCAATCACATACAAAATGCCAAGAAGATAACTATGGCATCTACTCATATTGCTTACAAAGAGGTACTACAAAGGACCTTTTCAGCATCAAATTCCCATTTAAGCCAAACAAAAAAATGTCCAGTCCTCCAGCATTTACAACACCCTTGCGTAGACTACCACAGCTATTTGGTACCCTAAATCCTAAAAATATTAAATGCATAGAAGCATTTATTTTACATTATATTATTAACACAAGAGTCTATTGAAATTCTATTCAGCAATATTGTCACTTTAATATACTTATTTTAAAAAACAGATTAAGTAACTTTAAAAGAATAATTGTTTACATCTGAAATAACAGAAGTCACTTCATTCAGCTAGAGGAGGTCAACAAGTTGCTACCTCTTCTTTTTTAAAAACATTCCTCAACTGTCCATGCCTTCTTAAAGTTTTCATTCTCCTCCCACTCCTGCAGTGGGCCATGCCTGGGACAATACCTCACAGAGCTGAACTAAAGTGTTAGCTTATACCACAGACACATATGACTCTGACTTTATACACAATGCTGTTAGCTGCAAGAACTGACATACAAAAATCCTCTCACTTCTGCCATGCCAGGTGTTCATCCTCTTACCACAGAACTCCAAAGCTGGAATTCTAAATAAATGGATATTAATCTACCTATCAGTTTAGCTCCCAATACATTTCATCAATTACTAATCAAGGAAATAAACAAAAAAAAAAAAACAAGCCCAAAGAAAAATTGCCCTTCAAACAGCTCTTTTTAAAGAGATTAGAACAAAATAAAATACCTGATTTACAGTCTTACTAAGAAAGATATATATGTTATTCTTCTTTGAGTAAATTCAGCCATTTCTTTTTTTAGACTGATTTTGATACAGCTTTATCTGATGATTTTAAACAGATTCATGCAATTGTTTGGGTTGGAAGGAACCTTAAAGATCATCCAGTTCCAACCCCCTGCTATGGGCAGTGACACCTTTCGCTTGGCCAGGTTGCTCCATCCCACCTGGCCTTAAACACTTTCAGGGTTAAGGCAACCAAAAGTTCTCTAGGCAACCGGTTCCAGCACCTCACCAAACTCACAGTAAATAATTTCTTCTTAATATCTAAACTAAATCTACTCTACCAGTTTGAATCCATTCCCCTTTGTTTTCTCCCATGCTCTTGTAACAGTCGCTTTCCATCCTTCCTGTAGGCTCCCTACCATCAAATTATCATCTCCATTACAGAACTTTTGTAATTAGAGCAAATCAACTTTTACCCTCAACTCGGAGAAAGTAAGCAGGCTGAAATCCTTAACTTTTTGAGACTCAGACATGTACAACTGTAACTGTTCTTTCCACTATTCTTCCCAATTTACACAGACATTTCTTCTGTGTTCTAGGTGCACTGCTACAGAAGCAATCCATGTTTAAAAGCACGCCACCTTTGCTCCCTGCTCCCAGCACTCTTTTGACTTTTACTCGAACAAGTTAAAATACCTGTGAGGTACATCTGAACCATCAACTGAACCAGAAGCAAGAAGTTTCAAAGACAGGTAATAAAAACCCACATAATTTTAACGTACTAAAGAAACGATGCACCAATTACCTCTGAAAGTGATGCATCAACCTTGGAAGGCACTTTTAGATCCAGCCATGGCTGATAGTTTTCCAGAAGCAAAGCAGGTCTGTAGGAGAGCATGGAGAAGTTTATGGAACAATGTGCAGTTAAGAGTTTCCTACTGTGATGTGTAAAATTGCATTACTACTAAGAGTACCGGTGCCACATATGTAATTTACCTGTGCCTCTTGCACTTGACCTTGCCACATACATCACAACTGTGACCATGGGGAAACAGCTCCGGCAATTCCAACTGCTAAGAGATTTGGACAAGTTAATATTCTCCAAAATGATGACTCTATTAATATACCTGCACATTTGTGAATTTCCTTTCAGACTACCCTTTTACAGACAACTGAATAAAGACAAATTTGTTCCTCCAGCAGTAAAACAAGATTAACAAGGCATGGTATGAAAAACAACTGAACCAAAAAAGAAAAATTGCTTATGCTGAAACAAAGTCAGAGGACACAGATACCCCTTCATATCTCCACTCATCTCCCCACACATTAATCAGTCTAGTAACAGACTAGATGGTTTCTCTGCCTTGCTCATAGCCTTGAACTATTGCAACTATTGATTTTCAGCCCTATGAAATTCTACACTGGACAGTTTTAAGTTAGAAAAGAGCAATTTGCTTTGGGAATATTTTTCTCTTTGAAATGCCAAGTACTGCTTAGAGATTACAGTGTGCAAAGAAGACTCACCACTAGCCTGCCAAAAGGAGGGCATCTTTAGAAAAGAAAAAGCCCCACTAAAGGAGCAAACAACATAGCTTCTCCACTGCCCGCTACTCAAAATGTTCAAAATGTGCAATGAGGGAGGCAGGAAACAACACCCATGGACACTCCAACAACCGGCCTTGCAACCATACCTGGATTTGATGGGACTGTGCAGAAAAACGCGAAGAATTCGGTCTTAATCATCACCTATTTGCCACAAAACACCTGCCAGTAGGAGTAGTGTACTGACGCACAGTATTTCCGAAAACGGCCAGGATTAGACAAGAATTGCTACTCCATATAAATTTTTATCCTATTTAAAGAAAGCACGAGACTCTCCACAGGCATATTTACCTTGGGTTTATATTTTATTGTGAACAGAATATTGGGCAGGAGGGAGTCCGGTCCCAAAGAACAGTAGAAGGAGACGACCCCAGCCACGAACGACCAGAAGATCATCAAGATATGAAGATACCTTTACAGACACACGGGAAGGAAAAGCCGCTCCGTGAGAAGGCGCAGCGCGGCCCGCGCCCGGCTCCCCCGCCCGCCCGGTTACCGGTTGAGGAGGAGGGTGGCGGTGCCCAGCCCCAGGAGGAGGCAGCAGGAGAGCGGGTACTGCCGGCAGATCTCCCGCAGCCCCTCGGCGCCCCGCAGCCGCCGCAGCAGCCGCCGCCCGGCCGCCCGCACCCCCCCCATGGCGGCCGCTGCCGGCGCCGGCCGGGCCGGAGGCGGCGCCGCTTCCGCTACCGGCGCCCGCTGATGGCGGCAGCGCCACGGCCGCGTCAGGAGCAGGAGGAGGAGCAGGAGTAGAAGGAGGGGCTGCCGGGTGGGCCGCGGGAGGAGGAGCAGGAGGAGCAGCGGCTGCCGGCCGAGCCGGGAAGTGCGGGCTTGCGGCCGCTTTTGCAGCTGTGCTGTGTCACGTAGCGCGCCGAGCACTGTAAATAGAAGGTCTCTGATGACAGCGGGCTTACCTAGTTATAAATACTTGGGTTCCGGATAACAAGGGGTTCCCAGCGCCAAGCGGTCATTAAGTGCTACGTCTGATTAAATGCTCTATATTTGGACGATGACTGAACTAAATCATTCAGTGGCTGGGACGCTAAAACCCTATAAACACCACTCAGAGCTTCCTAATTGGCCATAAAGAAAAGGAACGGGGTAGGAAATGTAGCAAGACCCCCACCTTAACATCAGTAAGTATACAAGACTAAGACATTGAAAAGAGAGGAGTTCTAGAATGTAGTTTATTGCTAGAGAGAAGAATTTAAAGCCACACCAGTAACACCCTCAGTTACACTGTAAACTACAAGCTTTCAAACCACTGGAGTTGCTTTCAGCTGCTCTGTAGTTACTCAAGTCTTACAAAACTCCAGGCTCTCTTAATAAGACACTGCTGGTTGTGGGTGTATCGGTTCAATCGGCAAAATGAAACAACCGCTGGGAGTCGGTACCCACGAAGGGGCTTGTGAATGGCAAGGATGGAGGAGACCCGCTCAGGCAGCGATGCCTGCTTTTAGCTGTTTTTAGAAGTTGCTGTTGCCTTGTATGTCCATTTGCACGAGCCCCACGCGGCAGACTGAATAAACGAGGGCACGTGAAATATTGAAATACATCTGTTCAGATGAGCCGTGTTTACAAATCTTCACCGAGATCCTTCACAACTACACTGTTAAGAAAATACTGGTATTCGGAGGGCGAGTCAGCATCTAGAGATTGAAATCAGAAAACAGCTTTCAGAATCTTTGCTCAGATGCTTTGTCGGTTTATGCAACACTTCCCTTGACATCTTGAGTAGGTGAAATGCTGCAGTTCGACTTCAGTATGTTGACCTTTCTCAGAGCGCCTGGCAAAAGCCCAGGGTCAGCTTAAATTTCTTCAAGAGTCTCTGCACAGTATTATTTCGTGTCAGCCCACATTTTCTAGTAGAAAAAACCAAGGTGCGTTCATACAGCAAATCTCCATACAGAATATTCAGAGGAAATAATTTTCCTAAGATGCATTTTTTTTTTTTTGCTATCAGCTTACTTGATCCTCAGCTTTGCCATTAGTGATTTTTGGTCACTTGTCTTGCAATGCTTTTAATAACGAATAACTTCTAAAAATCTATAATTCTCACAATATTTCATGAAGATGCCACAGCATCATGTGTCTGTAACACAGGAAGTGACTCACACCGGAAACCAGCAGAAGCTTAAGTCAAACTTCTGCTTCCATTTGCATTGTGTCCTTCAGGTAAAGTTTCTTTATATTGCATTATTGATCAGGATTGTGCTTGCTTACTGTAAAATTGCCACATTCACATCTGGTACTAATTGTACCTCATTATCTTATGAACTGTGCAGCTTCCTTCAGTTCACAGACTGTCCATCTGCTGAGCAGACACAACAAACTGCTTTACCCCATCCCTCTCTGCTGGAGACAGAAGTGTTGGCATTGCCCATCACCCTCTGTCACTTGCGGCCCGGCCCCTAGATTGTTGTGGTGCACTGAAAGACTCAGCAGACATTTGTTTTTCGACAAAACAAAACCATAGAAGAACAAAAGGGAACTGCTGACAACATCAAGCTTTTTCAAAATTCTTTGAAAAATAAGAACTTTATATCCATTCCCTGGAAACAACAAATTTTTCTTTCTTCACATAAATTCTTAGGAAGATTCTGTGGTCAGCTGAAGGGAGAAGCACCAGGGAAAAACATGCATCTGAAGATGGCCTCTGAAGTAATGTGGCCAGGACTGGGTTATTCTGGAAAGATAGATTTTTATTTTAGAGTTAAAAACGTAAAAGGATTTTTCACTGATCGTACAAGTCATCTTGTGGAGCTAGTTCTCCCTGGTTTAGAGTTTAAGCCTGTTTTTCTGATGGCAGGAGAAGCTTGCCTAATCTAGCATCTAAGAAGTATATTAGAGCAGATTTCAACAACTTGAAATATAAAACTACAATTTCTTGGCTAACTAACATCAGTTATTAGGCTGAGATTGTATTTACCAAAGTGCACTTTTTTAACCTTAAAAAATGCCTTTTTAAAATAAGCCAGACAGTAAACTGTAATAAACAGATTCTCACCAGTTAATTGCATTTAATTTACTCTGCAAGTCTGTTTTTGCTCTTTTCAAGGCCTTACACAGTCCTCTCTTTCAAGGCTAGAATTGCCAAGGCTAACTTACAACATCTAATCCTTCATATTTACTCAACAAGGAATTAACTTTCCTTCATAATTATTCTTCACAAGTCCCTGTTCATTTTGTGGGCCCTTTCCAAGAAGCTTAGATAGGTTTCATATTAATCTCTAACTAAAGCCATTTAGCAGAGAACTCTAGAGATTTTTATATTCAGCAAATAGCTAAGCCTAAATAAAGAAGTGAAACTGAAATTGGCCAGTCAGATATCAAGAAAGGCAAGCATCAGTAGGCTCTTTGCATTTTTTCAAATTCAAAACTTAAAGGGCATCCACCAACAGCTACTGGTTTCCACCTGATGATCCAGGTGTATGAAACAAATGTAAGGTGAAAACTCTGCTTTAGTAGTACTTTTTGGCCTTTAGAGGAACACTGAAACTACAGGGGAGTGACGGCTGACCATTTATTGCACATTTCTGGTTTGGGTAGAATAATTATTAGCACTTTGATAAGCAAAATTTATTGTTATAAATATTTATATTAATTTGTCTGTAAATGAGTTAATAAACTGTTCATAGTCTAGATATATGGCATTTGGGAATCATATCCCTGTACTACCCACACCAAGCCACGCTTGCCAGCTGTATGGAAATGTGTGCTGCCTGTAGTTGTAGGGTCTTGCATTTGCTTCCTGGATCACATGCTGACCCTCACTCTGACCAGATTAAAGTAAAGTGGATGACAAAGTAATAACCTGGGCCCAGAAGCACCTGCTTCAATATAGCAACAAGGGCTTTGGGTTCCTGGATAAAATCCCTCACAAGTTTTCTTCTAGCGCAATGGGAGAATTCAGCTGCTGCAGTACGGAGCGAAATGGCAGGTGGGAGGGAGAAGTGGTTTAAGAAAAGATGTGGGAAATACTTTGTAAAAGATCACTGGTCTCCACACTTGCAGGGAATGACAAGAGACTTGCAAGTTGTGTTGTTTGTTTAGAACCAGATTTAGAAAGCAATTGAAATAAAGGGGAAAGGCTAAGAAGTTTCAATTCGGTGTTGTAACACACCACTCAAAACTCATCTTTTTTTTAAAAAGAGACTGTAAAATACAGTTCGGTTAGAAAACCTGAAAATACCTACTAGGCTGTGTTTAGGACTAAAAATACCAGGCAGAATAAAGACTTGCAGGCCAAAAAAGAAAAGACAAGGAGACTGATCCAATACAGAATTTCAAGTAAAAGGACCCACTTCAAGTGCAGTTTCCAGAGGGTCAGTTTAGTATTCCCAACAGGAACAATGCTCTGCAAACCAGAGGGGTGCTGAGGAGCACAGAGTGTGTTAGAATTTCACTGGGACTAGGTCTACTTGGGAGGAAGGAAAAAAAAAAAAAAAACAAAACAAAAAAAACAGGCAATGTACCAGAGTCAGTTTTGCCTTGAAGAACTTGTAACTCTCAAAGAGAAAGTAAAAAGTTTCAGAAACAGATTGGTGTGCAGAGCTTTTCTTCAACTTGTTAACATGAAAAGGAATTTTCTAAAGAAAATCTTTCACAGACAAGACACTGGAGAGAATTTAGATATTAGAGATGAAAATAATTTGTTTGCTCATAAATTACTATTTACGGGGCATTAAAAAAAAGAAAGTATAGCAGTAAGGTGTAGAAGTCGACTACAACACAGTAGAGAAATAGAGGCCTGCAGGAATATGCACAAAACAAGAGGAGAACTTAAACGTATACAAGAGACACTGGAAAAAATGTTAAATTAATAGTATGATTTGTGGAAACACTTGGTAAAGCTGTACTCCATAGAAATTTTATCTTGATTCGCCTGAGCAAGAAACAACAAGGTTTTTGGATGCGTACCCTAAGTATTAAGTGAGGTTGGCCAACTGGTTGAATGTGCAAAGGAAAGATCTGGAAAACCTAATTCCTTTGAAAAACACAGGTTGATCAGGGAGGAATGAGGGAATGTCAAGATGGACATTAAGAATTTGTAAGAAAAAGCTTATGAAAGAACTAAGAAGCTGTACTCATGCAAACAGTTAAAACAATGCCAGAGCACATATATAAGAACTCGGTGGATATCAAAATTAATCTGTTGATTTACTGTGGGCATAAAGAAAGCCTTGCCCTGGTACAAACTGTGAAAATAACTATGTCAAGTCCTGAAGGGAATTCTGTTGACCAGCCTTGGTCAGTGGGAAAAATTTTGAAGTAGGGAGTTCAAGGATGAACTTGAGCCAGGATCCATTGTTTTTAGCTGAATTAAAAAGTGTCAAGATAATCCTGTTAGATTACGTGTTTCTGTTAAATCATTACAAACTGTTGCAGCACCTATGCCTCAGAACTATGGTAGACCTGAAGAATTAGAGCTAGTTAAGTTTTTTCATCATGGATACACATGGGACTCATGGAACAATTGCGCTGGATCAGCAGAAGTTCAGCTGGGTGAGCATCCTGTTGATGATGGTCATCAAGATACATACCTAGGAAAAAGCTGTAAAAGCATGGCAAGAATACAATAATAAGTTCCTGGAACATTCTTTTACTCTGATTCATAATCTTGGGGATATCCTGAGAAAGAATTTCTTCCCTAAGTTTCAAGTTGGTTTTAAAGAATGTGAAACTTTAACATCCATAAAAATCATGCAAGGAGTTCCACCACTTGCGCTTGTGTGAGTGAAAAGAAAGCTCTCCAAACATTCATGTGTTTACTAGACATGGTGAAAAATCATTCCCTACTCAGCACGATTGTTACTTATTATTTTACCAAATTCTTTGGTCACCTGAGAAAACCATCTTTTCCAAAATTAAGATTCCTGCTTCAGTGACCTGTCTTACACATAAGAACACTTTTATGCCTTTTATCACCTTTGTTGTTCTCCCTTTCCTTTTCCAATTTTATTAGCTCCTCTGTTGTGTAGCAGTGAGTAGGGACAGTCTACAACATGAGGAACAAAACTGTTAACAAAACAGCATTCAAAATTATTTTTATTAGACCTAGTGCCTTCTCAAATAATTGAATTATTTTTGCCCTGCCTCAAGAATATTTTAACATTTTTGCCAATGAAGATTTATGATCCTTCTTCCTCATTTGGATACAACTCTCATTTCTGATGCATTCATTTTTTCCACCTTAAAACAGTGGGAAAAAAATCCCAACCTAAAGCCTTCATGTACTCAGAAAATTATAATCAACAGGACGAAGTTGTTAAAAGTAGAAAAGAAGACTAACTACAGCTTGCTGTTGTAAGGCAGCTTGTATCCAAGAAAGCTTTCTGTGGATACTTAACATGACCATATAACCCAGACCCAGTGATGAGATCTGCGAAATCAGGCTTCTTTTGGTGACTGGTGACTGGTATCCTGAAGCCCATTGCTTTTAGCTTCTGGGGACACCGCAGTAAATGCCTGGAGTGTTTCTGTCAGGTCAGAATTCCAGAGAGATATTTTTAGTTCAAGCAACCAGTTTCTCTGACAACATGAAATATGTAAAAGCAGCATAGGTTAAAAGTTAAACAACATTAATTGTCACCTTGTAGAAGTTATTTGTGCTTGAATTTTTCATCAGACACTTCATAGGAACTGTTACAGAACCAGTTGTATAACCAGGATACTGTTTTGTTTACCATTTGTTGGCTGAGGATATATGGAATCAATCTGACATTTTCTTCCTTTAACATGACGTCCGGGAAAAACTGAAGAATTTACAGAATGGTTAAAGAGAACATAACATAAATAGTGTATTTCCATAGCAAGAATATTGAATGTATTACAAAAGCAAAAAAAAAAAAAAATCAAAATCTGATTCTGTGCAAACTGGCAGAATGCACAAGGTGATACTACAAGAGCACCTGGACAGAGGGCTGTTCCTCCTCATATGTACAGATGAGTCTCAAGGCTTTTTGAAAACAGCTTTTTGGAGCACATGGGCAGCTTGCCCATGTCTTAGACATTTTGTGGTATAACTGGAACATATAGCTCCATGGCAGAGCTCCACTGCAAGAGGAATATTATGGTTTTAATGAGAGTTTGAGAAGTGGATCTCAAGTACCATGCTCTCTGCAAGAGTGGGCTTCCTTACACTCATAACTGATCGACCCTTACAGCTCACAACTGATCAATGCTATCTATTGAACCAGGTGCCCAAGTTCCTGGAGGTATCCCAAACTTTATTTTCCATCCAAATTGCTGGTATATCTGATAGAAAAAAGAAAGCAATGTATTATTACACAGCACTTCCCTTCTAGCACTGGCATTAATAGTGCTTCTGCAGAAGCAGATGGTCCCTCTGTGGGTCTACCAGCAGACTAGGAAAAGGTACAAACTGAAATCAAGCAAGGACTATTTGGAAGACTTTGGTGAGTACTACAAAACTCCACTGAAGTTTTGTTTTGTTTTTATTTTCTGTTTTATTTAAGTAACTAGCATTGTAGCTAAGAAAGGATTAAAGCTAGTAAGGTCTGCTGTTACATAGGGAATTATTACCACTCAGTATTTTTCTGAAACTCACTAAGTTGACTTGTGACTGAATTACTTGTTACTATATAAGCTACCTGGCTTATCTTTGTACAAAAGAATCACAAAAGAAGCTTAAAACACCAGGCAGTAGGTTTTCCCTCTTTCACAGACACATACTTAACACTTTCTTCCCCTTAAGACACTGTGAATCTTCCAGTCCAATCTCAGGTTTGGATGTTCTCTGTAGGTCGATTTTGTAGTATTTTTACCTCTACCATTCCAGAAATTGCAAATGAAGACTGAGGTCTTTGGGATTTCAACAGATGTTTAAACATAGCTCCTAATGCAACACAAAGAACTTGGATGCTGTAGATAAACCTCAATTCAGGGTCACTGCAGTTCAGATGCAAGATGGAAGGTTTCTTTTTCCTGAAGTAGGTTTTGTTTCAGATGATAATTAAAATAGATAAGGGATTCTCTAATATCATCCACATTCCTAGCAGACCACATATTGAGGATGAGTAGAAAATTCTCCATTCTCCAATTCAGTTTAGATGTGGGAAACTGTACATTAAACTGTAAACTGTACATTACTAAGCTGTAACTATAGAGTGATGTTTTGTCTTACATCCAGTGTGTTTCTGGGATAGATTATGGTCAAGGAACTTAGGAGTGTCAGCCAGTCTCAGATTCTGGAAAGCCCATGTATCTGGTGTGTTCCTGGACCACTGCCCAGCTGTGTGCTCCCCTCTCCATTTTCCCCTTCAGCTATTAGGTCTGGAGAAGTCAAGCTACCTATGCAGTAATGACTCGCTCTCCTTCCCCAAAGCCCAAGGGCAAAAAGAACACAGAAAGCACCAACCAAACTAAAATAAAGTATTATCTGCAAAGGCAGCCTTGATAGTGAGAAGACATGAATTTAGTACATTTAGCCCAAGGTGTCTTAGTTCAAAGCTGCTCACCTGAGTTTCACCAAGAACTCAGACTATGCACCCATGTCCGTAAGTTCCTCATTTCACACTACTTCTACCTTCAGGTACATTTCCCTTTCCCCCGTCTTCAGAGATGCTAGTCACCATGCTCATGCCTCCAGAGGAAGTGACTTTTCCTGACCAAAAGCTGTCTGTGAAAACAAATCCTGTATGTTCTCAGCACTAATGAACAACATACAAAGATGTATCCTCTTTTAACTCGGGAAGTAGAGACTGTGCTGGGAAACAACTTCCAAGCGTATTCTACCTTACTACATTCCTTCTTCAGCCTCCTCCTACCTTCTGATCTGATAGAGGCCTTAGCTTTAGAAAAAAATTTCTTTTGTTCCTTAAGGAAGCATAATTTCTTGAACTAAGACATGTAGCCTAGGAAACAGAACATCTTCAAACAAGTTCAACAACTTTCATACTGGTTCTTGAGCCTTCATCTCTTGGGGTGCCAGAGGTATGCTTCCAAGCACATGCTGTTAATTTTAAGCACTTTCATTTCTGAGCAGCAACCACCTTCAGTGTAGAATACTCCTACTTGGGTTCCTTGCACTACCAGGTCGTTAATGAATTCAAAGTCCCAAGAAATGATCAGCCACTTCTCCCTCGCAGGATGCTGACCTTGTATCACACTTTTCAAGAACAAATGCAATTCAGTACAAGCCACTGGTGTACTTAGGAGCTCTTTGGGTCCATCCTGAGCTTGAACACTCACAGAGGCTGCTGAATTGGCATTGATTCACCCCCACTTTACAAGTTTAACACCTGTTCTCACTTTGTGCCCTGCATTGAGACATTCCAATAAAGATTTTAAATGCAGACTTTGCTAGGCACTTGGCATTTCCTCAAGCATCACACAATTATGAGGCATCATCAGGCCTTATAAAAAGTTTCTCACAACTACTCTGCTTTTAGCCTCTAAGGGATTATTAAGAGCAGTGAGTGGCAAGTATGATACACCATTAAAAAGGAGATGGAAGAACTCCTTACCTACGTGGAGAAAGAAAAGGCCTGCCTTTGGAATATGTGTATCAGATATTCAAGGCTCACTCTTACTTCCCTCTAGACAAGACCATTAGTTCATCACTTCCAAACAGCAATTTTACAAATACCGGCTCTAGGCCATCACTCACTTCTCTGAACAAG
The DNA here is from genome assembly GCF_963662255.1 of Cinclus cinclus. Taxonomy (NCBI): domain Eukaryota; kingdom Metazoa; phylum Chordata; class Aves; order Passeriformes; family Cinclidae; genus Cinclus; species Cinclus cinclus. Next base: position 34,738,656 of record NC_085048.1, read on the forward strand.
ATACCTGAAACAGCAGCATTAGGCATAGAAACAGAGGCTTTTTTCCCCACAAATTTTTAATTTTGCTGTGTTTAAAACCTCCTCCCTTACAGAGATATAATTTTCTTCTGAAATATGTACCAAGATAAAGTGGCCCTGATGATTGTAACAGCCAGGACAGGATATTCTTACCTTCTGACACATAATCCAAGGGCCCTGCCTGCTTTTGACCTGGTGTTTCCATCTGGCTAAGATCCATCACCTGACATTCCCCTCTCATTATGCTGTGGCTGCTAGATGATGCCTGGCTAAAGAGTGCACCTACCTTTCACAGGAAAAGGACAGACAGGTTAGAGGCAGGGAAGATTCTATAAAGCTGAAACATAGCTAAATGAAGATGTTGTATGTTGTGGTTTGCCAAGTTATTTCCCTAATTTTTTTTTTTTTAATCCTAGATTAGAAACTTGCCAGCAGTGTAGTTCAGGCAGATTTGATGGCTGTCTTTTGCCCACAGGGAGATGGCTTCTTTTTCAAACTGTTTCATTTTTTTCCCTTTTCCCAGGGAGCAAATAATATGCTTTGGTAAGAGCTTTCCAAAATGGGGAGTATTTGTGATGTGATCGGTCCTAGACCAACCTGTTAAATACAAGACAAATCCTTTGGTATTCCTCTGAGGAGGAACAAGAACTCCCTGGTTGCCAACATTGCTTGAGAAGAAACAGAGGTATTTACAAAAGACGCCGCAAATTTTTATTTTCACAGACGCCTTTTAACCCTTCCAGATGTCTGAGTCAAGACATGTCTGCTCTTTCTTAATGTGAACATTAACCACAATTTTAGGTATTTGCGAAACCTAAGGTCTCCTGACATTATTTTTAGCATGTGGTGGGAAGGCAGAAGTTCCAAGATTATCACATTAATCTCGCTTGCCCCATATCTAAGAATTCAACACCTATGACCTATTTAGATTGCACTGCCCTTACAAAGCGGTGAATATTGACCTCTTCCTAAACATCTTTCAGGGTCAGAGGATACGGGTATGGGCGGGGGGGGGGGGGGGGTGGTGTTTGTGTTTTTGTTCCTGTGGGTTGGTTGGAACCCACCCCACATCAGTAGATGCATTTTTGCTAACTGCAGGTATTGTAAGATTGGCCCTGCTGTTAAACAGGTTCAGTCAGAGTAAAAAAATTATCTTGATTCTAAAATACATGCCTTGATTACTGAGCTCTAACTACAGCCATCCCAACTTAAAACCAGAACTGCTAAGTTATTCTATATTTAACTGCATTAGGAATTTGAATCTTGCATGTTTTTATCTCCATGCGTTAAAGAAGAAAAGGGTTGCTTCACAAGGATTTAGAAACTTGCAATACACAGTAAGTATGACTGTCTCTTGTTCTTCCTGAGACTACAAAAACTGGAGTTGATCATCATTTACCTGCAGCTGTACTAGTTATGATCATAGCTGTTCTTTACTAGCTCCACAGTAAAACTACAGAAGCATTTTAGCACACTTCAATACCACATAATCTGCTTTAGAACAGGCCATCACTGAAGGTAGTTTGTGCACATCTTGTTGGAATATGACCACTACTTGTTATATCTCAATGCCATCTGTACTGGCATGGCAGGTACACCTTTCAAACTGCATTACATACTGGCAGGCTTCATTTGCCAAAAAGCTTATTTAGCAATGTTTTTTCACTATTCATCTGTATACTCCACTCATTACTCAATGAAAGCAGTACTATTTAGAAATCTTACACTTGAGGCAATAAAGAGTGAATGTTTATAATAGGTAATACATATATATAATGTTTTTTTTAATGCCATTAAGAAAACAAAACTCTTTACTTGCTAGTAGAAACCTATGACCAGCTAGCTCAAATTAAGTACTAGGATCCAAGACTTACTGATCAGTTCAGAATATATGAATATTAAGATCGTTTTCTTGGATAGAAACATGGCCACCTGAATAGTTTAAAACAAAAACATCAAGTTAATCCAACACTAAGCAAAAATGCAAACTGCCATTTATTACACCATTCCCACTGTAAGGTCACTTCTATGCAAACCCAAACTGCAAACACCATACTAAAATCCATGTATTTAAGATCTTACAAATCCTTCTTAACTGGAAGATCAATCTCACTGGAGTTAATCCCATAATGAGTTGGGATTTTTTCCTGAGAGTTGTGTTAATATTACAAGAAACTAGTAGAGAAAGGCACTGCTAATGCTTGAAGCCATCATGTCTTCCAGTGAGATAAGTTATGACCACCTGTCCCTTTATATGCAGGCCTAGCCTTTTGTTAGCATGAAACCCACATCTAATTTCTTCATCTGCAAATTCTGACAGATTTTAACAACATCTATACCGGTTTTCTTCAAAGCAGCTTTTAAGCATCTCACTAATTCAAAAGCAAGTGTAAATGCTCACACTTCTGTAACTGTAGATAACAGAAATACAGGACATCTTCACTAGCCTAGTTTAAAGCAGTTACACACTGGTCACTTCCTGGTAAAAGACACATCAGTGATTTTCACTGAATGTTTGTCTTCTGCTAGAAGAATCAACTTAAGCACACATACAAACCTCAAATTCTGTTGAAAATTGTGGATTGGAAACAGGTTGGCTTATCAACACAACTATTTGCACTAGAAGAAAAAACATTTAATTGCAATATCCAAAGGAAGCCTTTGACCACAATCTGAAACAGGAACAGTCCTTTAAAAGCCACTCTGGCTTTCCAGATGCAGGAACTACGTATTTTTATCTGTCATCTCAGATACTGTAATGTTATAATCACCTTTAAATTGTAATGCACATCTGCATAATGAAAAGATTACTCATAATTATTTTATGCTAGCTCTCACCAGTGTTTTGTAAAACAGCTTCATTCTAAAGTATGCTGACATTGCTACTTAAGAAAAGCTCTGACTTACAAATGGGACATCTATAAATTTATCTCTGTCAAAATTCCCAAGGAGGAAGCTTTTTAAACCCAAATTCATTACATTTAATAACAGAAGTTAGTAGTTATTTTAAAATAACCATTATGAGTGACAGAATTACGTATATTCCTTATCCTACTAAAGAAAAAAAATCTGAAAACTGTTATTTTAGATAACAGAACAACACTGAAAGCACAACACTTGGAACCAGGAACTCAGTATCTGATACATTCCATTCCTGGCTTTCAATAGCTGACTTGTGTTCATGTACAATCACTTAAACTACTATGATTACTAACCATTAGTGTAAAAATAGATACTGAATTATCTGTGAAGCATATAAGACATTTTTAGATCTTAAGTTTTTAACACTAAACAGTATTAGATTACACTCAACATTAACTTGGCACTGACATGGACACACTAAGAGTTAAAATGCACAACCTGGGTTAATCACTGCAGATAAGGAATCAGTCAACCAAAGTTGGATTTTAGGTGCTGCAAGTCATTTTAAGTACTAGAAAGTCTATTTTTACTTACCATTATCTTCTGTGCAATCAAATGACACAGAGTATTCTACTGGTTGTGCAGCATTAACTAAGTGCATTTCTTAAGTTCCTTAGTGCAAAAACAAGAAGTAGGATTCCATGTCTTCTCTACATGTTAGTGACCAACGCAACTAAACTGTCACACTAACGGTCTACAGGGAACTGCCACCAATAATCAGCCAAACGTATAATTCTCATACTATGGGGAATTAGATTTTTTTTAGACACTCCAAGTTTTACCTAAATGACTGAATGAAAGTGTTGGCTTTAGAGTGGACACCAAACTTCATGTACTGTATTTCACGATTCAAACTTTAAATATTCAATCTGCATTTAAGTACCTATTATGTTATGCTACCTTTTATCAGGTACCTGGAAGTCTGACCATCTAAAGAAGCTTTCGTGAAGATAGCTTTAAGTAAATCACACAGCCCAATGTATCCAGATGAGCTCAGCTATGCAGCATCTGCTCAGGAGTTGGCCATTTAAAAATAGGTATTTTGTGGAAAAATTAGTAACCAGTTATATACTGGCAAGAAAAAGGTATAATTACATGAGACAATCACCCCTCTCAAATTGCCAGTCAACTAACAAGTTAGTCCTGGTGGCACTTTCCAACAAATCTCTCTTTTGAAACAATCAAGACAAATGGGCATCAAAGCAGTCACTCTTTAATCCCATGGATTTTTTTTTTTTAATGTAAGTGAATATACACTTGGCAAACTATGACCAGGTAACTGTGAAAATCAGGCTCCTGAAAAGATTTAACATCAGAGCTTCTAGGAAGCATTGTTTATTTGTAATAAATGGCTGTAAAGTGACAGTAACGTAGTCCTTCCTCCACTACCTGTATTAAGGATCAAGGAATCTTCACCTCAACTTCCCCTCCTGTTGCCACATCCCATTCATCTGACAGAGTTAATGGCAAAGTACAACCTGGTGTTTCCTATGTCCAACTAATTCAACTAGCTAGGCCCAGACAAGAGATGTCATGTGCTGGTGCTGGAGTTAATTCAGGAAGACACTCCATAAAGACAGACTTCTACATCCATGAAGTCCATATAGTCATAAAGTCAGGAATCATAAGCTTCAGGGCATGAACATAGACTCAAGTTTGCACTTTACCCATTTTCAGTTGTCTGAAAATTGTCTTACCAAGTTCACCGCTTCATTGCCTACTTCAAAACTTGCTACTCCATTTTAAACAATCAATATTTTCCACTAATACCTCTCTAATGGGAGGGAATAACAGTCTTAGTGTTGTGCAGTGTATCAATTTAAACACACTCTTTTGTGAAAACGTTCTGTGTGTTTATATCCATGTTGCCTTTTATTTCTCAAAAAAAAAAAAAAAACCAAACAAAAAACCAAACCAAAAAAAAAACCAAACAAAAAAACATGCCTCCCCTCATTGGCATATGGAAGCACTAAAATAATTGTTAGGCTGAACAGGAAAGTTAAGCCTCTGAAGAATAATCAAAGGCACAAGGGAATAAAAAAGTTGCAGCCATATGTAACATTTCTATCCTTAAGTTGGGAATCCTGCCTTTAGAGGACACTACATTTATTTTAGACTATGTCATATCCCTCACCCCCAAAAAGAACAGAATTAATATTCCTTATTTTAGATTTTAAAGACAGTATTTACATAAGAGTTGCACAACGCAGAAATTCAGAAACTGATCTTAGTATCTTATTGTAATAACAGCCTTCCTCCAACAGTAAAAACACAAACTTAAGTTCTGGGTCATAACAGTATCTCCTCTTTAAAAACTGGAAAGAAAAAAAAAGTACAGTTGCATGTCCTATAGGAAACCTTTCAAACAAAAATGAGTATTAAAACAAGATTATAATTTAAAAAGCTGTGTATTGGAGTGTTTATAAACCAGAAGTGTTAAGCAGCAGCAGCAGTTTCCGGTTTCTTAATAAATTCAACTAGACTTTGAATTTAGAAACACATTACAAACCAATGTGGAACTATACTACTTATGCACCTTTGCAGGTGTTTCAGTAAAGAAAGCCTCCTACGAGAATAAACAGAGGCAGCACACTATATTAAATCAAAACTAGCCTTCAGCATGCCAAAAAGAACTGTGTCATATGTTCATCTGTCACCAAAGCACCCCCTAAGAGATGCGTTATTGCTGTAGAACATTTCAAGTTTACCAACACCCAAGTGCAACCAAAATGATGTTGTATATATGCTCTTGCCCATTCTCACCAGTATTTTCACTTAATGGTTTTTCTTTAAACAATCAAATTTAAAGCTTTGTAAAATAACTTTTTTTGATTTTAGTTTTTTTTTTCACAATATTAATCACCACATGCAATTTAGCTTTCTGATAATTTTTCTAAAAAACTGCACCACTATCAGAACAGTGCAAATCATATTTAATCGCAAAAGTTATAATGGCTTGAGTTCATAATTAGAGGGAACACTGTCAGGATCTTGGTATTTTGCTCACTCACCATTGCTTGCATTCCATTAAAAACTTTCCTGTCAATTTTGCCTTTTTTTTTCCCTTTAAATAGTCATCCCCCATGCTTTTATCAGAGCTGAAATTAGGGATTTAATCCACAATTTCAACACACATAGTTCCTTAGTTGCAATGTTTTTATGCACTTCCATCCACTGTTACAATTCCATAAACCTATTACCCCCGCAACACATTTCCAGACTAAAAACTAGTCACTAGCACTTGTGATCCAACAAGTGTTTCAAGTTTTTCAGCAATGGAGAGATTTCAAGATTAAGAAATCTGAGGACTTTCCCTCTCCTACAGCCCCCAGTGTTTCATTTCATAGCAAGTTAAAAATTGGTTTCCACATCTTGACAGTGTTCCTTATAAAACCGTATGACAGTAGAAGAGCCAGTAGGCATGGCAACCTCTTGGAAGGGAGCATTTACACTCCTTGGCACTGGGAATGCCAGCACCAAGGATTACATTGAAATTCAAAATTATACTTAAGGCTACAATTAAAAAACCCACTTTCCATAAGCCTAATTTCTTTAAGTAGATTTGAAAATTCAGAAGCTAATGCAACTGTTAAGTTTTACACTTGAATCTGAGGAAGAAAATTCTTTTCTTTAGCAAGGGCAGTATATGAAACTAGTGGCAAATGTCTTTTAGGCATTGAGTACTCATTTCACTATTGTTCACTTACTTTGTCTTAAAGTTCAAAACTGGCAAGGCACATTTACATATTCCAATGAATACTTGACAATTTTTAATTACACTTTATGTCCCAGCTATCCCAGTAATTGACATACAACATACTAAAATGGTTTATTAAGATAACAAAAAAAAAAAAATCAATTAATGTGAAAACATACAGGCTATTGGCAACCACTATTCTAAAAATTATGTAAATACAAGTAAACATACTGAAATGTGTGCGATTCTAAGTTTTTAACCAGAAGATCTCTGTACTAACACACATTTATATTAATGACACATAAAAAAAATAAAAACTTTATTACAAAAATAAGTTACACTCGCCTCCAGCTTACAGTATAAAACAATTTTATTTGCAGGAATGCAAAATGATTGTTTGCCATGAGCATTTTCAACATATGACATGTCTAATTTTGTTAAAATTTGCATTTACTGGGGGAACTGGTGTGTATAAAACCTTAATTAGGTATAAGCTTCAATTTTCATTGTGGTGCCTATGGGTATGTAGTATAACTGCAGTATCCCTTTGTGAAGGGGGTTAAGGGAACTCTTTCTGCCAAGTCCAAAGTAAGTCATAATTTTATCTTTTACTTATATGAAACTGGACTTGGCAAGGTTCTGTTTTTATTTTGTCTTTTTTAAGGGTGGTTCAATAGAGGATGCTTCACCACTGAACACTCACTGTCATCAAGGTGCTTTAGAAAATTAAAAACATAGCACAAATGATTGTACTCTACTCTACTCTACAGGTTATCATGATCTGCATAAGAGAAATGGAAAGCTGATCCACATGTTTTTACAGTGATCAGCAATAAGAAATGCACTAATGAAAACATACCTTTTACCTAAAAAGCTAAACTACAGCCATATACTATTCTATGATTTATGAAAAACTTCAAAATATCCAAATGTCAGGCTTCACTGTACAGTTGTCAGTTTTAGTCTGACCTTTTATAAAGGGACACTGCAGTATTTAGTACAAGTTGCTGATGCACTTTTTTTGAACATCTGATGTCTTACAAAAGTAACATCTTGCTAAACTATTATACATCCAAATAACTACAATATCTGAAGAAGCAAGGCTGCTTTTTCAGCCACAAAATACGACAAAAGCAAGGCCTGTTATGATGGTCATGAGGAAGTCTTACAAAGCCTCTGGAACTAAAGGCAACTAAGAATGTTACATTTGGTATATTATAATCTTACCCTCATATCATATTAAACAAGCCTTGCTTTTATCTACAAAGATTTTCTATGTACAGTACAGACAGGGTATAGTTCAATCCTCTGCTACTGAGGTAGTTAACCAACCCTTTAAAAAAGGTTCTGAAAAGAACCACTATCTGGAATGCCTGACTAACCAGCTCTGATGATTACACCTGAAACTGCTGTATCTGAACACAATTCATAAGTGATTACTAAATAGACAATCATGATTAACCTTCATGAGCAGAAATAAAATTTAAGGATACCAATGATGGTATTCATCTATACCACTGCAATAAAAATTTGAATGCAAGAATTTGTGAATACCACTTTTGGAATCCTTAACTAAGAAAACTCGGGGGAAAAATCTACTTAAAGCAGATTTTTTAAAGGACAACTTTATTCTTTATTAAGATACCATGCTAGACGTTAAGGATTTTGTTGAACACGTTGGGGAAATAGAGTAGCTTTAGTTTAATAACTTGCACTGCAGAGAAAACTGTTAAAGAAATCCATTTCAAAGTCCAAGTATTAGTTCAAATGTCCCATATTTGAATCCATGATCTTCGCAGGAAGGTCTTTTGCAACAGAATATGCTCCTATACAGCTGAGATACTTAAGGTTGCTTGATATCCTTACCATTACTCCACTGCAAGCTTCTGGTGTAATCCCACATAGCAAGTCAGTCTTCATTGTAACAGGTCAGGACCGGCCTCGACCCCTTTTCCCTGCTAGCCAGGTAACAAAAGGAATCAATTAGATAAATCATTTTAAACTCTGGTCTGTACATTTGTTAACATAAAATCTTAGCAAAATGAATTATTTTTAAATAAAACTACTAGACAAGAACATTTTGCCTTCTGATGGCCACTAACTTTGAAATTTTG